>NC_060273.1:6163015-6766966 GCF_021613505.1 Equus quagga
TACTTGATCTTCATTCACAAGCACACCATGTCCAAGGAGCGGCCAAGGTGGTCCTCAGCAACTCCAGACTTATATCCCAACCCATCTCAGTGAGTCTCTTTCCCAACTGTTTCTGCAGAGATTCCAGATAGCAGTCTCCTTGGCTTATCTTTCAGGACATGCCCACCTCCAAACCAATCGTCTTGACTCTGTTGCTCACACTAGAGCTGGAGGATGGGGCGTTCCCAATTAAGTTATATGGGCTGTGAGTGGAGAAAAAAATGAGTCCTGTTCTCAAAATAGGGTGTTGGGCAGGCCAAAACCAGGTTCTCATTATCGACGCTAATAGTGGAAGCTAATACAAACATTCAAACATGTTTTTTCTACCCTGAACCCTGCTCACACCCTCCCTAGGGAAGAAAGTGGTGGGTTTCTGATCTTAATTACCCTGACTGTCTCTTGCCAGTAATCATATTCACCAGGCAATTGGCTGTCATTTGGTGCATATTCCTTCTCTATTCATGATCAGATGTAGCAAAGGCAGATGTGGCCACTTTATTCGGTGTATTCCAACCTAAATTAATTACAGTAGTGTCTCCCATCAGGGTGTGTTTGGGGCATTCCAACTCTTTTCCAGGTGAGGACTTCATGATCTAGGGAAGTAAAGACAGTCTGACAAGGACTTCCAATAACACCATAACGGGGGCAAGATTGGGTTTCTCAGATCCTGCAACCACATCACTTATCTTTATATTGGCAATGCATACCTCAGTAAGTATATAAATAAAAAACAAAGCCTTCCAGTTATTCAGTTTGAAATGATGAGGACCTTCCATCATTCCAAAGCTCTTGGAGATGCTAGCAATTTGCCCCGTTCTGTTTTATAGAAATGTACTTTTTTTTTTAATTAAAAGATTAAAGGGACTCTGTCAATCTCTTTTGATTAATATCAGTCCTATAAAAAGGATGTGTTTCTGCTGCAGCCATCTGTCATTTTGATCATTTTAAAGGCATGCTATATCAGCAAGTATGCTTTTTATAATACGTTGGCATGGGACAAGCAGAGCTGGAGAGACTTGAGGTTTTCACACTCCACTTTGCTGCTTGAGCGTACAGCAATCTGAGCCTTTGATGGGGAAGCAGACTCCCCTCCCTTTCTTTTAAAGGTTGTTTTGGGTAAGTGCTTTCCCCAGCTGATTTATGATGGAGATACTCACTCCTATTTATGTTTCTCTCCTGTTTAAAGATAGACCCATCACACATGCATCCCACCAGCATGCAGGCAGCCAGCATGGCCACTTGATTAACTGCTGAACTCTAAGAGGTGTCCAGAAACACTGAACTCCATACTCCACAGGTCTTTTCCCCTGGGCAACTGGGACCATTGTCTTCTGCAATGCCCAGTTTCTAGCTTGAGCTCTTCAGGCTTGTAAAAGTAGGAGGCAGAGGCGTCACGAAATTAGTTCATTCATTTCAATAATTATTTGTGGATCATGGGTTCCATGTTGGATTCTCTTCTAAGCTCTGGAGATATCGAGAGGACTAAGACCCAGAGTCTGTCCTTAGAGGTCGCTTAGATGGCTGTGCCATTGGCAGTAGAATCAGAAGTTAAACACAACTGCTTGAAGATAGAACACTATAGAGTCTTAACGCCTCTCATGCTACCCAGTATGAGGTCTTTACCATTGTTGGTAGCTTGGAGAGTCAAGACGGGTTTTTCTACGATTCTAGGAAGATGACTTCCTATAGACAGACTCTCTATCCTTCCCAGATGACGGAGTTTCTGGTATGTTCCAGAGGACACGGGGTATTTTTTGTTTTTGTTCTTTTGAGGGGGAAGGATGACAGCAAGACCTCTGTCACTGAGGCAGTGGCCAGCTCTGCCCTGTCCTCCCTTGCAACTGGCTCAGAGTAACGCAGTGGAGGCTGACACTTCACTGCTATGGGAGAAGGTGGTCTCCCTCAGCTGGTACCTTTTCTTTCACTCTCTAATCCGCATTGGCTCCTGGAGGTGGGGAAGATTTGGTGACCCAGGAGGCAGTCAGCCTGTGCATTCCACGGTGTTCTCACAAACAGCTCTCTGAAGAGCTATTTCTTCTCATTTCATGAGGCAGCACAGTTAAGGATTTAGACCAGGGAAACCTGAGTCTGTCCGTGACTCTCTCCTGGTGACTTTGGGCAAGTTGCTCTCTGAACCTCTGCTTGCTTATCTAGAAAATGAGAGCAATATGCCTTATGCTCTGCTTCCCAAGGTCAATGTCCAGCATAAAAGAGCTCAAAAGGGACCATGCCCAGGCCTTTGCAGTACACCCGTGATGTTATTCAGGCAGCATGACATAATACCAAGGGCTGGGCATTCCACTCAGACCAGTCTGAGTCGGCATCTTGGCCCCTGCGTGATATGGCACTTCATCTCTCTGAGCTTCCATTGTCTCAACTTGACAGCGGGTGATGGTCTCAACCACTTCAAAAGGGAGCCCTAAGGATTTGATGAGATGTGGTTCCTGCAGCACCGAGAGAAGGCTTGCTCATTGAGGGAACTCCATGTGGACGGCCAGCATTGCTGTTGTCATGGTTTTTGCATCATCTCTGGGTTGCTGCTCTTTCTTCTTCACATGGAGACACTCTAGGTTTGGGGAAGTATGGGTAGGTTTGCAACTCTCTGTTCCCACTCTTGATGGAGAGTCCTGATAAACAGGGGCACAGGTTTTTGGTGGGCTGCACAGAGAGGGGTGCAAACAGGGAATGCTGTGGAGGAGAGAGGGATATCCCACCATGGGGTTTGACATCCTTAGCCCGTGGCCTTGGGTAGGGTGAAATCCACACCCTCTCCTACTCCCTAGACTATAGCTTGGGGAGCTGGGGCTCCCAGACATGTACGAAGGACGATGCACAGGTCTCCATCAGGTTGCATCCTTACCCACAGCTTTGTCCACTTGCTCCAGGGGGACACGTGGGGCTGGAACTGGAGCTGGATGGGAAGAGGGGGAGGCAGGCTTTGAAGGGGGAAAGAGAGGCCCATCCCCTGCGCTCCATGTGGCCACAGCCTTCTGGGACAGACTCTTTGGGACCACCCACACCCCTGTTCCTGGCACACTGTGGGCGCTTAATAAATGTTAAATAATAATAGCTTCCATCTGTCAGTGCCCGGTGGCAGAGAGGATGTGTGAGTGCAAGACTGCCGACTGGCACAGGGCAGCTTTTGGGGAGCCTTCGGGGAAAATCGCAGTTCTGAGTCGCTTTGAGGACCTTCCATGTTGAGGTGTTCACCAGTCCTGCTATTGATCAGAATCTGGAAAAGTTCATTTACAATGCAGGGATCCACCCTGAACCCCAGATTATCTATTTCAGAATTGCAGGCAGCTGGGCCCAGTGAACTGCGTGCTTCTCTCGCAATCCCAGGTTTCCGATGAGCAGCTGGATACAGGAACTAGTGTTGACCAACAAGGCAGGGGCTTTGTTGAGGTTTAAAAGGGGTGAAAGATCTGCCCTCTGAACAGATGGCATCGTAAATTCATACTTCTGTCATTTGCTTGGAAGAAACTGCCTACTGGGCTTTTCGCATTTAGTTATAATAAAAACAACAGCAGCTGCTTGTTTTCAGGCATTTCCTATGTAGCAGGCTGTGTGCAAGGCATTTCACCTACAGTATCTAATTGAGGTGTTTTAGAGAGGAAAAGCAGGCGAGCAGGATGGTGGAGGGGTGCGGGCTCTGGAGCAGACTACCTGGTTCATCGCCTGCCTCCACCTGTGTGACCTTGGGCATGCTTCTTCCCCTCTCTGGGCAGCATTCACCTCTTTGGGTGGTAGTTAAAGGACCCAAAACATATAAAGTCCATATCAGTTGCCTGGCACATGGAAAGTACTCAATAAACATAAACCTACGAGCAAGTTTATGTCTAAGCGCACTGCAACGCGACTACAACCGGTGTTGAAACCAACTATGTAACAGAGGACGCACTGAGTGTTTGCTCTCTATAGGAGCCAATGTTGCATACTGGCTACGCGTGTGAGCTCTCGAGAGACCGCCGGGTTAGAATCTCAGCTGTGCCTTCTTGGGGAAGCTCCTAAGTGACCCTGTACTGCAGTTTTCTCATCTGTAAAATGGACATAAATGCTTAGTATGGTCCCCCATAGGATGGGGACAATACCAGAGTTGCTTTTGAGGATCAGATGAGTTATTCCTATAAGGCACTTATAATGGTACTTAGTATATAGCAAGGAACGCAAGAAAAGATAGAAATAAGAATGACATAATAAGGATGATAAAATCATCATTACATATTGTATATTATGTGTGTAATAATATGTATTATATACAATAATACCTATATAAAATACATATGTAATTCTCATAAATAATTAATGATTTATAATTATAATATACTAGCATAGATACATATGTATTTATGTATCCAATGTTATACATCATTAGATATAATATATCATTATATTTTACATAATATATAATTGTTATGTAATGTATAGGATTGTGGAAACCTATATAATAATAGTTCTTTATTATTATATAATTATAATGATTTCATTGTATGGTAATGATTCATTACTGTTATTTCTACTGTTGCTACTGCTGCTGGTCACTCCATTAGCTACTTTCCATAGAATATTTCTACTACTCCAAACAATCCTGGAAAGTCTTATATTTTTATTTTTTGAGGAAGATTAACCCGGAGCTAACATCAGCCGCCAATCCTCCTCTTTTTGTTGAGGAAGACTGGCCCTGAGCTAACATCCGTGCCTGTCTTCCTCTACTTTATATGTGGGACACCTGCCACAGCATGGCTTGATAAGCGGTGCATATGTCCACACCCGGGATCTGAACCAGCGAACTCTGGGCCACCAAAGCAGAGTGCACGAACTTAACCACTACATCACCGGGCCAGCCCCCTGGAAAGTCTTATTTTAAAAGGAAACTGAAGCTCAGCCAAGTAAAACAACCTGTCCTAGCTCTCGGGGGTAGGAGACGGCAAACCTGGGGTTTCCGCCCTGGGGATACAGCTCTGGAGCACGTGCTGGAAGGGCCTGAGCCACTTTGCTGCCGTCTCCCTATCCTCCTTTGGGGAAGAGCCTTGCCTCCTCCCCATACAACCTCTTCTGAGCAGAAGGCTAACAGGGTTTTGTGCTGCTGTCATTTCTCATCAGCTCTGCTCCCTCTGTCTCACGGCTGTCTGTCAGGAGGTCTTGTTCCCCCTTGGAAACTCAGATCCTTGGGGAAAAGATCAAAACGGGAGGTGGGGTGGGGACAGAGGGTGAGGAGGCGACTGCCGGAACATGGTCCTTGTGGCTTTGTTTACAAGACCTTCTTTTTGGTTATCAATGTCTAAACCTCCTGGAAATATACTTTCTGTTTTCCCTTTAAACACAAATCAAGCAACGTTACCAACACACATTCTCTGTCAAACATGTCAGTTACTCCGGGGGCCGGGGACAGCTTGCAAGCGTTGTCTGCTATTGTTCCTGGGGTGGTGTATTATTTCTCCCTTCAGCAGCTCTGCGTTTGTTCTGGGGTGAGGTGTAAACACCGAGGTGCCTGCTATCTGGGAGGTTTTGACAGAATATGTGAAATTGACATGGACCGTCCAATGACCATCTTAATAAAGGCAGGCTCCTCGGGCCTCCTCAAGACAGGCTGTGCAGCCCTGTATTTGCCTGGGGCCTTTTCCAGAAATTTGGGTGGGGGCTTCAGGACTCTAATGAGCTGGGGCTGTTTCACACCTGGCATTTTGGCAGGCGGTTCCCATTGTGAGTTAGCTGGGGGACTTGGTGCCGTCTGCCAGAGGGCCTGAGATTTGCACGGAGGCCGAGCAGATGTTGGGTGTGTTCACCCATCATACAGAACGCCAGTCATCAGCTGCTGAGTCCTGTCCCTGTCTACGTTGTGAGGGACCAGAGCTCCCACTTGCTGCCTGGCGATGGGGTGGCCTGGGGATGGATAAAAAGCCCTCCATTGCTGAGGGTAATGCAGAGCACATGGGATTTCTTACCTGTCCAAACAGTTGTGGGGTGTGGCTGTGTGATGCTGTCTGCATGTGCATGTTCTTTAGTGTTTGCTGCTAGTAAGTCAGAGGCTCGCTAAGGAACGCTTTGTAGAGTTCCCTCCCGGGGACGAATAGGGCGTGTTGGATGGCATCTCTGCCTCGTAGCTTCCCAACTTCCTCTCGTGCTGGCATTAGTTCTAACGCTCAATCACAATATAATCAAGCTCCCTACTCTCCCAACTGGGTGACTATCCCTCTGCCATCTTGGTTTGCTCTGTAGGAATCTTGACACTGACACATCGTAGTCTATTTCCGGTGTCCCCTAGGGCCCAGGGTGTCTGCTTCATTCATGCCTTTGTGTTCAGATCTGCTCAGATATCAGAGAGAAGCTGAATTCAGATATTTGACTTACTGTGGACTCAAGGATGACAGATGATCTCGCCCATTTTGAATGTCAAGAAACCAAAGATGATTCTTGAATGTGGGTGTTTTTGTTAAGATCCCTTTGATGGCAGGAGCAGAACCCAGTCCTGGCTAGCTTAACAGAAATATAGTGGGGAGGCCGGCCCAGTGGCATAATGGTTAAGTGCACACTCTCCGCTTTGGCAGCCCAGGGTTCACAGGTTTGGATCCCGGTTGCAGACCTAGCATGCCTCATCAAGCCACACTGCGGTGGCACTCCACGTAAGATAGAGGAAGATTGGCACAGATGTTAGCTCAGTGACAGTCTTCCTCAAGCAAAAAGAGAAAGGTTGGCAACAGATGTTAACTCAGGGCCAATCTTCCTCACCAAAAAAAAAAAAGGAAAAAATAATGAGGAAAGTGTTGATAATTTTACTATTTTTTGAGATGTAATACATAAACAATTGAATGCACAGAAACTGTTGGATGCAAAAGAGGAAAAAAGGGGAAATCATGCCAAGGGAATTTCAGGAGGTAGCGCAGACCTGAGGACCTTGGCAGGCAGAATTTATGGACATTCTCTCCAGGAGGGAGATTCTAAGATGGGGTGATTTTGCCCTGTAAGGGCATTTGGCCATATCTAGAGACATTTTTGGTTGTCACAATTGTTGGGGGCTTGCTACTAGCACCCTACAATGCACAGGACAACTAGAATTATTCAGAATTGTCTGGCTCAAAGTGTCTACTATGCCAAGGTTGAGAAGCCCTGTTGCAGGCTGTTGCATGGCAGTGAACTAGCTACAAAGACCACCAGCCTGTGTCTGTCTCCATTTCAGGTTCCAGATTCCCAGGAAAGGATCTGACGGATCCTTCCTGGGGCGTCTCCCAACCTTTGAATCAATGAACTGTGTTCCAGACCCCCGTGTACTTGGAGCCTGTTGAGAGTATCGTGGAGCAGTCCTGGGAAAAGAGGATAGGGTGAGGATTGACGTCAGCCAGAAGCCTTCCCAAGAGATACGTCTCATAGGGTTTATTGATAGCCTTCAGTGGACCTCACCTGTGGCCGAGGTCCAGTCCAGCCAGCGCTTTTCACCACAGAGCTATCTGCCTGCAGGAAAGATGTCACACCTTGGTACCAGTCTCAGCAAGCAGCCAATTTCTTTGGTCTTTGGTTTAAGCTTATAGCCTCCTTCTTGGGCTCCTTTCCAATAGAAAATTCATTAAAAATAATTGCCGCCTATTTTTCTAATTATAAAGTTAATTCAGGATAAATGCTAAATCAGTTGTGGCAATCAGAAGAGCACAAATAAATATACACAGACACACACACCGCATACACACATAAATTGTAACCCACTGCCTAGAAATAACCGCTCCAAATGAATGTATCTCTGGTCTTTTTCCTTCATAAATATTTTCTTCCAAAAAAAGTTTTTATTCCCTTCCTATACATAAAGATTTTTATCTCTTGCAGCCAGCTTTTTTTTCAATAAAAAGCTTTTAAAAATAAAATCAATGATATTTTTAAGCTTATTAATATCCTTTTTGTTAGATATATAAAGACTAGGGTAGTGTCTTAAAATGAAACACGTATGCAATGTCCTTTCCACCTGTCTCTTTTCTTGTCTCTTTCCTTCAGCCATGATGAGGCAGCTTATATCCTAAGTAAACGGATCATCAGAAAATGGCAATAGTCAAGTCATATGGGGAGAGGAAGATAGAGACAAAGAAATCAACCAGATAGTCCCAAGAATTAGAGCTTTATGTAAGAAAGAGGCAGAGGTTGGCTGGCTTGAACCAGCTACGTGGTGCTTTTTCTCCCGACTTTCCTTCTAAATTCCATGTGTTGGAGACACTGAAAGATGTGCCTCCCTTTGGGGAAAAGGAAAAAAATGCCTTCTTCATTATGGAAGCATGAGTGTACTTATGCTTTGTGGAACACAGATCTGTCTCTTAAAGACCTGGCCAAAGTTCATGCTCACTTTAGGTCTACAGCTTAGGTTAAAAACCATGCTGCCCAAGAGATCAAGATCTTTTCCGGGCAGCCTTCTATCAGGAGCAGAGGCTGGGAGTCAGACCAGACATGCCTTGTCAGCTCTCATCACTCCTGCCTGAGCATTTCTCTTTCAACCAAACGCACGTCTAAGGCGCAAGATCAGTTTTCAATTTAAATGACTTCACTTTCTCTCTTAAAAACTAAATCCGTCTCCTAATTCCCTTAAGTCCTAAAAGTATAACATTTTCCCTTTATAGATTGGAAAAAGAAGTCACGGGCTGGGCTTGCCATGGCATTAGGAGGAGGTGAGCCAGCCAGCCCTTGTCGGAATGTGCACAGAAAATTCAAAAGACCTATTCTCAATCAGGAGCTTACCAGTTAATGTTCTTCCCTTTCCATCTTTATATCTGACCCTCAAAATCAAAATAAGGGTGACATGCCCTCCACATTTCAGAGGCCGAGGAGGGCTGTTGATTTGGAATTTCAGATGGCTCTAGCTTGGTTTCTATATGCATTCATTAATTTAGTAAATATCCATTGAACGTGCAGTGTGTGCTAGACAACAGGGTTGCAGGAGTAAACAAGACTGCTTAGATTTAATGTGAAAAAGCAGGCAGTGAGCAGGAAAACATCAGACGGCACTAAGTGCTATGAAGAAAATAAAACAGGTTACATGATAGTGACCGAGAGGGTTATTTTGGATAGTCGAAGGAGGGAAGGTGTGGAATTTGAGCTTAGATCTGATTGACAAGCAGGGGCCAGCTGTATAATGTCCTGGTGTAGGGAAGAGATTTCAGGCAAAGGGAACATGCAGAAGCCCTAAGATGGAATGAGATGAGCACATCTGGAGACCAAAGAGGATGTCAATCTGAGGGAATGTAATGGATGAAAGGGGAAGAGGTAAGACGTAAAATCAGACACGTGGTCAGCAACCAGATAACACTGAACCTTCTAGGACATTGCAGGGGGTTTAGATTTTGATCTAAGAGAGATGGAAAACCATTGGAGAGTTTCAAGTAGGGGAATATTATGATCTGATTTTACATTTTTGCAAAATTCCTCTGGAAGCTAGATGGGGGATGGACAAATGATCTTTAATGAGACAAGATATAAAATAGGGAGGCCACTAAAGTGCATTCAGGAAGAGAGTACAAACACCAAGGTAGCCGTGGTTGGCTAATGAATATCCATTCCTCCTGCCGCCATTTGTTTCATCTTCATTGACTAGAGAATTCTGCCCTCAAAGGAGAAACATTTTCTAGGGGGAAGGGTTGAGCAAAAATACAATTATTATGGAAAGAGAGGCAGAGGAGACTGGAAATTATCAAAATGCATCTGTGTCTGAGGGTCTGGTGACTTGTGTTGCTTCAGGAGGGTGTAGCATGTGTGCTTAATCGCTAATGACCCACGAATGAATCCAAGGGCTACAAGCAAACCTGCTGGAGCATGGAGGATCAGTCTTGGATGTTTTATTATGTCTTGCTGTACCAAAGCTGTGAGCAACATCTGGTGAGCCATGTGCTCAAGAACTGGATCTTCCATCACAGGACCGTTCCGTCTTAGGGCTGGCTGATTTTCCCTTTATTTTATTTTAGCAGAAATAGGAAAAGCCCCTGGGGATTAGATGTCTCTCTTTTATCATTTGTGACAATAGGAACAACTCGGGAGTTTGGATTCGCACCGACCTGGATCCCGGAATCAGCCTTATCCCCTATTAGATTTGATCTTCAATAGATTCTTTTACCTCTCTGAGCCTCAATTTCCTCCTGTGTAAAATAGAAGGAAATGTTGGTATGTCAAAGGGCAGCAGAAAAGATTATTAGGTGTGACCAGTTAATTCATTCCTTCGATAATTCTTCAGGCATTTGTTGAGTACCTGCTACATGGAAGACAAAATGGTAGACATCAGAAGAACGATGCTCCAGAAGTCAGATATGGTCCCTTTCTTAGTGGGATTGATGATATCATGGATGGGGTAAAGAGACAAAATAAAGAACAGAACAGCTACAGCAACACATGAGTCGATTTCATTACAGTTGTAGTAAGTGCTATGAAAAAAGGTAGGAAGAAAGTTAATGATGGCGCAGGTGATCAGGATAGTCTGCCCTTGAGCTCACATCTCACAAGGTCTTGAGATCCTTCTTCCATCGACTTGCTCTTCCGCTTTCCTGAGCTTCCCGGCTTTGTCTTGAAGACGCCTAATACTGCCTTCTCCAATGCTTGAAATACACATGTCCACAGGGCACAGCTGACTTACTGGGCAGCAGGGGAATGTGCTTTTCCAGACTTTGAGAGCCACCTGTTTCTGGGAGTGCCATGGAAACGCACATTCCGTCACTCGATCTGGACACCCGGGTGGGGCATTTTCAGCTGTCAACAGCTGTCTTCTTCCATCTCAGCCGAGGAGTTTCCAGCCTCAGGAAAAGCCCATCGTCAGTGATCCTCATCAGTGACGGATGCCACTCTCTGGAGCTCGGAAAGAAAGAGGGGCTCCTGCAGAGTGATTCGTGGGCATGGGTTCTTAATCGGGGTGGCTGGAAATTTCCCCTCAAAGTATATGTCAAACTGTGAGCATATGGTCTTGCAATGGAGGGATTCTTATCATCCAGTCAATTGTCAAATCACCCCATGGCAGAAACATACTTAAGAAGCTCTGTTCCAGAAACAGCCATGGCATTGTGGTTTTGTGGCTTCTGGGTGGAGAAAGTCTTCCAGGCTTTCAGAGGAGGGCAGCTGGACACTGGAGTACAGTGTAACCTAAATCTCTACTTGTGTTCCCAAACAAGGCAGAAAATACTGGCCCTGTCCCCGACTCTAGCCCAGTTGACCAAGTAGGAAGAGACTGAAGGTTGCGTAGCCTGTTCTCAGAAGTTGTGTTACCCTATCCTGGATGTAGTGGCGTGCCATCCTAGGAATATCTAGCTCCTCCCTCTAACAAGTGAATGTCAGCTAGGGAACAGTAGACTTCAGAAGGATGCATCTGCCACCAAATTCTTGCTCCAGGCTCTCCAGCTCTGCTGTTTGGTCAGCCCAATCTCAAAGAGAAATAAGGCTGCACTCTTGTTCCACGTCTGCCCCAGGATGACTGCACGTCACTGAGCAAGTGTCCTGGCTTCTCTGTTCCTCACTGATGTACACGGAGTGAAGGAGTAGACCAAAGCAGATATTTTCCAACATAGACATGCACAAGTGTCAGTGTGCATGCACGCACAAGTGTCAGTGTGCATGCACGCACAAGTGTCAGTGTGTAGACACGCACAAGTGTCAGTGTGTATGCACGCACATGCACACACGCTGCTTTTCCATGTGACTTCAGGTTTTAGGTCTATAGGTGGATCCTATAAAGGGAACCCAAAGCCTTGTCTTTGACCACAGTTGCCTGAACTGTAGTCATTCAAATGCTTTGAAGCATCAGTACCACCATGTATTTAATACTTTTGTTTAAATTGATTCAGTTTTTATTACTAATATAATTACAATTCACAAATATAATTCTCAAAAGGAAACGTTCCATCTCTACTTCATCCAGACATTCACCATCACTAAGAATAAAGAAATGGTATCTACTAAAGAACATATTCATTGCACCAACTAGAATGGCTGTAATAAACAATATAGACAGTATCAAGTGTTGGTGAGGATGTGGAGAAATTGTAACATGACTCCATTGCTGGTGGGCGTGTAAAATGTTGCAGCCCCTTTGGAAAACAGTTTAGTAGTTTCTCAAAAAATTACTTATAGAGTTACCATATGACCTAGCAATTCCACTCCTAGGTATATACCCTAGAGAACTGAAAATAACATATACCCACATAAAAACTTGGGCGCAAATGTTTGTATTATTCATAATAGCCAAATGATAGAAACAGCCTAAATGTCCGTCGACTAGTAAATGGATTTTAAAAAGTGATATATCATATGCTGGGAAATGATTCAGCCATAAAATGGAATGAAGTACTGATACTTGCTGTGACGTGGTTGAACTTTGAAAATATTATGCCAAATGAGAGAAGCCAGACACAAAATACCACATATTGTATGGTTCCATTTATATAAAACATCCAGAATAGGCAAATCTGTAAAGATAGAAAGTAAATGAGTGTGTGCCAGGGAGTAGGGGAGGAGGAATGGAGAGTGAGTGCTAATGGGTACGGGATTTCTTTTGGAGGTGATGAAAATGTTCTGGAATTAGATAGTTGTAAAATTTTCTGAATATATTAAAAAACACTGAACTGTACACTTTCAAAGAGTAAATTTTGTAGTATATGAATTATATCTCAATAAAAATTGCATTGAAAACAGGGCAATGTTATCAAATTCCCTGTTACTGGTGTTTGCTGCATCTCTGGCTTGTCCTCCTTCAAGAAAAAGGGGAGATTTGAACGTGTCCTATAAAGATGATGTTAAAGGCACAATAACACCAATGGAGACACTCTCCTTCAATCAGAAAAATGGAATGGCACTTGAAAAGGGCACTATTTCCTAAAACCTTCTAAACTTGTCTCTTCTACCGAAAATGAGATGAAATGCTTAGAATTTCATAATATTTTAAATACTATGACTTCCTGGTGCCAATCTTTGGTACCAATGTCTACCAGGAGAAACTGAGGGCATTTTAACTGGGGAAAATAAAATTCTCCAGAAATGTGCCGTGCAATATGGGAGCTACATGTAACTATTTCAATTTATGTTAAAGTCACACTGTTGACGTTTCCGGGGCTTAGTCACCACATGTAGTTTGTGTTGACTGTTCTGGACAGCATGATCTAGAACATTTCTTTAATTCCTAACAATTCTATGGAACAGCACTTCTAGAGTCTAGAAGATTGAATTAATTATATTACTCCATTGTGGTCTCTTTTCTCTCCTTTACTTTTCCCCCATTTAAGCAGATTTGAGTGCTGAAACATGATGAATAATGTAATCATAAAATTAACAGTTAATATTTATACTTGCTCTGTGCCAGGTGGTGTGCCAACTATTTAACATGCGTTATCTCAGTTAATCCTCCCAACAATTCCAACAGGCAGGTGCTGTCATGATCCCAGCTTTATAGGTAAGAAAGCCAAACATCAGAGAAGGTAAGGCACTTGCTCAAGTTCACAAAGCCAGTGAAGGGGGAAGCCTGGGATTTGAATCCAAGTCAATTGACTGTGTCCACTGCATCCTTTCAATGTCCCTCTTCTTGGAGCCTTTGACTGAGGCACAAATCCTATGCCTGGTCTTGGCTAGGATTCTTTCAACATCTCTCAGTTCTTTTCCTTTTCCTTTTCAAATTGTAATATAATGGCTATGTTTTCCATAAAACTCTTTCAAGGAATAAATAAGAAAGCAGGGAGAAACATGTAAGTGTGCCTACTACATCCTCCCTTCCACTTCTACCTACCCCCCCCCCCACCCTGCCGCCCCACCCTCGCCAAGAGGTAATGCATGCTAACAATTTGGAGAGTTAATCTGAAATCCTCCCATACCTTTTCCAGGTAATTCCATGCATAGACATGTATCCATGGACACAGGGCACATTTTAGGTAAATGGGATCTCATCACCCACATTGTTCTGCAACTGTCTTTTTATTTATCTAACAACATGTTTTGGCCGTCTTCCCATGTCAGTACACGTAGGTCTACGCTGTTATTCTTAACAGACTACACAAAATTCTATATATGGTCACACCGCAATTTATTTGGCCATTATCCCTTTTATATGCATTTATGTAACTTCCACTTTTCATTTCCTCTGAAAACGATGCTGTTGCATGAATGCCCTTGCACATCTGTGTTTGCACACATCTGTGAAAATATGTTTAGGGTAGAATCCTAGAATTGGGTTTGCTGGTTCCCAAGGTACGCACATTTTACATTCTGATAGATGCTGCCAAATGCCTTCCAGAAAATGGCATCGCCAGTTCTTACTCCCTCAAAGAGGTTATAATAGACCCAGTTTCCTTGCATCCGTGCCAGAACTGGACATCATCAATCTTTTACATTTTTGCCAATCTGTTGGGTGATAATTTCTTTTCCTTTCAACCTTCAGGGTCATTTACACCTCCCTCCACCTGCTCTGCTCAGGCTTCTAGCTGCTGACAGCCAAAGGCGTTCTGCTGGAGGTGAAATGAGGTCAAGGCCAAACAGCATATTTCTTTTCGGTGGAAGGGGTGTATACTTGGGTAAATATGGTACATGCAAAGTGCCTCATTGGTTTTAAAGGTGAAGAAAGAAGGTCCAAGGAGCCCCCTCCAAGTTTGGGTCTCAACCCTGGTGCTCCAATGCATTGGTTGATGCATTATAATTAGTTATAATATATTATCTAATATGTTTATCCAGTCACTTATTCATCAAATAGATATTCAATGCTGGGCAGAGTTCTGGGCACCAAAGATACAGCGCTGAACAAGGACCCTGTCCTTAGGGGACTTGGGTGCTAATGAGCAGGGATGGAGGCACACAAAAAATGCATACTCCTTAGAGAGATAAGAAAGAAAAGACTGAAGTGACAAGGATGCTCCATGACACAGAGGGCCTGGATCTGAAAGCCTAGCATAGAGAAGGTGGTCAAGAAAGACTCTGAACACTGACACTGAAGAAAAGAACTGAATTGAAGGAGCATCCTTCTGAGTGGGATGAGCAATTGTAGAGTGTTTGAAGGAAGCTAGTTGGCTGGGGCCTTCTGATAAAGGCAGAGAGTGGTCAGAAGTGATGTTGGAGAGGTAGGCGGGGGCCAGGTGAGGCAGAGCCCAGCATGGTAATGAGTTTGGATTTTCACTGAGTTGTGATGAGAGGCCACTGGAAAGTTTAAGCAGGGCAACAGCACAATCTGATTTATTCTGAGAGCTCTAAGTTAATGGCACTTAAAATTCTCATACTTATGAATGCTTTGCTTTTTAAATAAGACAGATACATTAAAGAAGAGTTAAAGGTTCTCTTATAACAGGGCTGTTCTCAAATGTGTTCTGCAAGGCCTTCTTGAGTGACAGAGGAAAGGCTTGGAGCCAGCTTTAATGCATTTAGAATCATGCATAGCTTGTCTGCATTATCTGAGTCAAAGGTCAGCATCAAAGCATGGCAAGAGCCTATAGCAAGGTTGATGCAGGAGAACATTGGGACCAAGATTTGAGGCCTCTAGTCTCTCTTCTCTGCACAAATTCTAAGGGCCCCTACATGCATGACCATTTCATACCAGCAGAAAGCTTTCTTGGCTCAGGCATCCAGGGACCCGCTTGGAGCATCCTGCTGCCAAATGAGAGAGCTTGCTCCAAACAGTGCCATGACCAGAGATGGGGGAGGGAAGACTGTGCTCAGGGTCTTGGGACCAGCATTTAGGAGCACAAGCGTTTGGATCCTACAGGCACATACACTGCTTTAAAATCATCCTGAGTGGAGTAGGCAGGAGGAATGAAAACATCCCTTTAGCCCAGTGAGTAAAGACACTCATGATTATTCCATTCCACCCCAGTTTTTATCCCAAATAATATTTTAAATAGAGAAACTGTTGATAAAAAAATTTCCAAGGAGTCAGAAACATCACCTAGCTTAATACATAGAGAGCAGGATGGTGGAAGGGCAGACGTATTTCAGGTGGAACCATCTTCCTTTCTCTCAGTCTCTTTGGCCATGCCTTCTCCCCTGCAAATCTCCTGATTCCCAGTAATGGGAGGAAGGAACTCCTCCCACCTCCCTCTCTTTTCCCGTTGACCTACCTTGTTCTGCCCCATAACTTCTGCCTGACCCCTCAAGGTGCACTGGTGCCTTTGACCCATGTTCTTGGATTCTGAACCAAGCCTGCCGCTCTGATTCTGAGTCATCTTCTGTCTCTTGCTCAGGCTTTAATGCCATCCTGGGCATGCAGAAGTCCCTCTTCTTGCCCTGGCCAGGCTGCTTGAGAGGAGAACAGGCCATTGGAGATGCTGCCAATGGCAATGTTGTGCCTTAACCCCTTTTGACTTGGATTCAGGTGAGCCTGCCAAGGTCCCTTCTCCCCTACTTCCTTCCTCCTCTCCCCTGAGCCTTCCACTCTCTCCATGAGCAGGTATTTTCACAGCCTGCTTTTGACTCCCCTTTATTTATTTATTTATTTTTCCTGGCAATCATGGGAGCAGGATTTGCTGTTACAGCAGAACATGTTTCATTTTTATTTTTACAGTCTCTGTCCTAATAGCGAGGTCTGCCTTCATCCGCTTGAGAGTCACATTATCTCGCAGGCGGGCTAAGAAATAGCGCAGTCTGAGACCTCAACTCAAACCAGCCTTGTAGAAGTGGAACCCCTAATAGGCTGATCTTTGATAGATAATTTACAAGACTTCCACTACTTATTGGTTAACTTTCATAACCACCTCCAGAAAATAAATTATGTATCCGTTGTCATCGTATTGGATATGCACAAACTATCCTGAGAGGGTTGATCAACCTTTGGAAGGATTCATAGCCAAGTCAGCTTCTTCTACAAATAAAGCATGAGAGAGCAAAGGGGCGGACCCACTTCTGAAGGAGGCAGGTAACAACAGCATCAGAGCAAATAATTGGCAAATTATTTGGTACATAATGATAGATCATTCTCTAATTAGCACCTGCATTTTTCCTGGGGAATGCTAAGATGTCCCTTCAGGACTTTTGGGTAGGAAGAGACTGGCCCAGGGTAGCAGGTAGGACAGTGACGTTAATGTCACAAATCTCGGAGAGTCGCAGAGAGAAGGAAGGTTATGCGTGCATAAGTTAGTGTGCTGAGTGGCCAGAAACAACTAGGGGTCTAAGGATAGGACATGAGAGAATTCTGCCCTTGACTCTTGTATCTTTATTCCTCATGATTAGAATTTCAGATCTACAAAGCCAAAAATACTACTAATAATATAAAACTAGATTAATTATGTTTTGGAGGCGGGGAGTATGACTTCAGTTAAGCTCTTTGCTGCTTCCACTTTTCCTCAACCCTGATTCACGTGGGAATTTCCAGCTACAGCATAGCCATCTAAGGAAGTACAGAAAAATGTGTTAGTTAAGCTCATGGGCTTGGCGTCCAATCCCAAGTCATCCACTTGCATGCTGTGTGACCTTCAGCAAGTCACAGAATCTCTCTGAGCCTCAGTTCCTCATCTTGATCTGAGAGGACAGTTGTGAGAATTAAATGAGGTAGCAAATGTCAAATGCTTATCGCATAGTAAACGCTTGAGAGATGCCAGCTAATCGTGTGTCTGTGTGTGTTACTAGAAAAAAAATAAGTAGCCCTCATGAAATAACTAAATTCTTGCTACTATTCCTCACGGAACTCGATATGTAGAGCTGCCCCTAGAAGGAGCAGTAACCTCATGGGAAATGGTCACCTGCATTTTAAAGCGTCTATCCCTCTGCCCTGAATTAGGGCTCTGGTATGAAACCACTGTTTGCTTTCACCATTCACAGTGCCTTGTCGTATGTTGAGTGTCCCTCCACCATCAATCTTAAGGACTTCATAGTGAACCTCACATTCAACCACTCTGGAAAATCTATTTCTTCGTCTGCCCAGCAGTCTTTATTTGGTTGGGCTATCTTAAATATTCCTTCCAAATATGATGAAGATGTAATCTAACCAACAGACAGAGGGACAGAACTTTCATTTAATTGATATATTATCTGATACACTATATATGTTTTACGTATTAGATGCTGCACACTGTAGAATGGTGTGATGTTGGATGCTGCATGTAGTGAACCTAGAAATATTAGTGCATTTTATGGGTAAAGATTTCTGGGGTTGATGGGGTTCTATGAGGAGTCAGAGCATTGGTAGAAGTGAGTTGAAATGCTTCAGATGGTGGCAAAACTCTGGTCAGTGAACAGTGTCTCCGAGATCCCAAGAAGTGGTTCTGTTGCATCTCACGTGGCTAAAATAAGTGAAGTGGTCCACAGTGTGTGTGTGCGCGTCTGTGTGTGTGTGAAGGAAACCTCACCAGAGGAATGAGCACAGACCCTGTGCACAGGGAAGTAGATGGCTTTGAAGGACTTTTCATGAAGCCACCGTGAGGCCAGAAGAATCAGCGTCCTCCCCCATGCAGCATGCCTCTCTGTTATTTGGAAAGCCCTTGTTCCTGGGATTTATTGTAAATCTTTTTTGGATGATGCTGTGAACACACTGCCAACGTCCGACACTCTGGGCTTCCTTTTTCCCAGCCCGTGTTGGCTAAGTCTCCTCTTTTCATGTTCCCTTTCTTCAGACGGTGCCATTAATTAGGCTTCCCCATGCTAGCCTCGCCTCCCAGAGATTTCATCCAGGTCACCTTGAAGTCTGAGTATATATTTACAGTCTCTTAATTTATCTTCATCCATGGAGAGTCATATCCGTTGGGTGTGAATTTTTCTTCTTTCCTTCCAAGGGCACCCTCAGTCCCCAGCCTCTAGGAGCCATCAGTGGAAAGAATGAACCAAAACCAACCAAAGAAACTGGCTTTGTGGCTGGATGGACATTTTCAAGTTGTCCACCTGCTGGGGGTTCTGGACCGTGTGAAGAAGGCCACATGCCCGGGGATGGAAGGTGTTCCCATTCTCCCCCCCAGAAGCCCTCTCTCCGGGCCTCGGCTCCTAAGCTGCACATGAACTTGAACTTGTGCAGTGAGTCTAGCTCAGCTTGTGCAGGTTCTGGGCTCCAAAGACCCATTTGTGTCGTTGCACATTTTACAGCAGTTCCGTCTCGCTGGGCCTGCCCGGAATAGCCTCGGAGCTTCCAGACGGCACTTACTGGAGGCCTAAATTGACTTAGAAAGCTTTGCATTAAGCAGATGTTTACTCTTGGGCAAGATTACAACCATTTTGCATCAAAGAACGAGGCAGTGGCACTCCCCCAAAGCACGAAAGAATTGTTTCTTCTGCCTGACTGAGACTCACACCATCCCCTGCTTGACACCCTCGTGGTCCTTGAGATGGAGAAAGCCCACGTTAGACCAGGTGAGTCCAAGGGATACAGGTGACAAAGAGGAATATTTCCACAGCCTTGTTTCCACTCATAAGGATAACTAAGCAACCAAAACCCGTGGGGATCACCTTCACACACCCAAGAGGTGGGGTAGACGGAAGGGAGGTTACCCAGATCACACCCACATTTTTGCCTGGCAAAGTATGAGAATACGAAGAAGCTTGAGATGTGCTTATGACAGTAGTAGAAAACACGTATGGATTCTAGAGGTTGAATTGGAAGGCCAATTGTGTGTGTGTGCATTTTGAGTCTTTACTGTCATCTAAAATGGCTTAACATTGAGGCAGAAAATGGAGTGTGTGTGAGAGAGCATATGTATTTTATAATGTACAGGTTAAGAGCCTAGACGTGGGAAAGAGATATTCTTAGAGTTAATTTCTTACTCAGCTATGTATTGGCTGTGTGACCTTGGACAAGTCACTCAGCCTCTCTGAACTTTAGTTTCCTTACCTAGAAGAAAAATAAAAAAAGAGATAAGACCCATGTGAAGTGTTTCCTGAGGCTTAAACAAGATGCCTTGTAAATCACCCCGTCTGGGGCCTGGGAGATAATTGGATTTGCTGATCCTAGTGGTGAATGCTGCTATTGCTGCTGTTGTTGCTATTATTATTAATATTTTTAGAGACTTTGGCAGACACAGAACCACAGGGAACATTGCAGTAAGCCTGGATCCTGATTTCGTGTGGTCTGGACTCGTCTGCTGTGATATTGGAGGGGGATCTTCAGATGAACCCATTACGCAGTTGAGAAATCCTGCCTCCCATCTACCTACCTTTGTGTTACTTATGGTTAGTGAGGCTCACGACTTCTTCAGTAAGAGAGGGTAAAATAAAGCCACTTCTGTACAGCTACCATGCACAGCCAACAAAATGACAAGCATGGAACACACAGAACAGCTTCTGGCCCGGACTAAATTCTTAATAAGAGGTCACCCCTGGAGCTGGAACAAAAAAATAAATACTGGGCTCTTTTAGGCCTCTCACCCGGGCGAAGTGCCTAGCATAAAATGGGTCGCATGTCTTTTAAGGCAGTATGCCGAGCAGCTGGGTAAAGGTCACCACGAGTTCACAGAACCTTTAAACACATGGGGACTTCATGCCACCAGATCTCTTTGGCTGGCACCCTTTAAGTTGTTTTGTTGGAGGACAAAACCTTTTTGCTTAAGGCGAAGTAGGTTTTATGGAGCATTTAATGACTGTTCTGTAGAAGTTAGAGTCGCTGTGTTTTGGTTTCAGGGGCCCGAATAAGCGCCCAGGAGTTCCCCTGTCCCTCTTGCTATTTATCATCTGGGTGGAGGGGGAGGGACGGGGCCAGTTAGCACATGTCGGCTTCTGCGTTTCGTTGTTGACACTTCAGCGGGAGTGGGAGGAGGCATATGGCCTTCCTGGTATCTCACGGGGAGGAAAAGAGGACGTTTGAGGGGAAATATTTTGGAACGGGAAGACGGAGCAAAATCATATTTGTAGGTGTGATGGAAGAGTGAACAGCCCATCAGCTTTGGAACTCCCAAGTCCTGTGTCAATCCCGTATCTTCTCAAGGCATTTTAAAGACTCAAAACTCATCTTTCACTGTCTGTTGATAATTGTGGGGCTCAGGAGTCTACAACAGCTTACGTTTGACAAGCTGTTGTCTGTTAACGTCAGCGGCGGAGGGTGAGCTGGGCTAGCGCGGTCCCCATCTTCTGAGCACTAGGCTGCCGGCAGAGAAAGAGCTCTTTTCAGTGTGAGAGCTGTTTATCTTGTAATTACTATGGAGAAGGGGCCTTGGAATTAAATGGAGGTTATTGAATTTGACATTTTTAATAGAAAAAAAATTGACTACATCCCGGTGCTAATTCGTAGATCTGGAGATGCCTGTGTTTTTTGCATTTAACATTTCAGTTGGCCTTTCTCGGTAGTGTCAGGTTGGGTTCCTTGATTTCAAGGACTAGAAATTTACTTTGACTATCTTAGGCAATAGAGAGCATTTATTAGGTGGATATTGAGTAGCTCACAGAGTTGATGGGAAGGCTGGACAAAAGGGCTTGGACCCAGGGCAGATACAAGGGGAACGATTCAACCATGGGGGCTATCTCTAAAATGAGGGCCCTTTCTTTTATCTAAAGACCCCCCCCAGCCATTTCTTCTATCGTTGCCTCTCTCCAGTTGAAACCCCAAGTCTTGGGAGATGGAATGCTTGCTGGTCATGTTCTTTCCCTGAGAGAATCTATCAGTAGAAGTCTGAAGAAATCTTCAGGCTCCCCTAGTGAGAGTATCATGTATGTTTTTCTGCCTACAAATCAGGAAGAGGCAATTTATGTACAAGGGTATCAAGGTGCTGTTAAGAAGGCAATGGATACTATGGGATGTGTCCGTTAGATGCCAAGCATTCTGATCATTAATAATTTAGAACAGACCTACAATGATCAGAATAACTCCTGTGGGATACATAGCATATATAAATAATATAGTATATCTATCAATTGATCTATCTATCCATCCCAATATGATACATATACAATCTCATGACGGACTTATGTTTCAAATGTCATGAGGACGGGGGATCTTTTTTCCTCTTTGTAACCATAAACATCTTTGTGACATATAAATGTTACCAGAAGCCAGAGAAACAGATGAAACACTCCACAGGGTAATAAATCTATGAGGGACCTTGCCAGATACTTTGTAGCAAGGAAGAATTTAGGGTACATCCAAGACTGAGAGCCTAAATTGGGTCTTACCATCTTTATACTCTCAATTCATGCACCAAACCTTAGTTGCCATGGACAGGCAGGAACAGAGAATGTTATTGGTTATTAATTTCGAATTGCCATGTTATAATTCTTTTAGAGATGTGATTCTCAACTGGGAGTGATTTCCCCGACAGGGGACATTTGGCAATATCTGGAGACATTTTTGGTTGTTACTGCTTGGTGGGGTGGGGGGGGAGTGCTACTGGCATCTAATGAGTAGAGGCCAGAGATGCTGCTGGCATCAAAGAATGATAGCACCCGACATATCAAGAGTGCAGAGATTGAGAAACCCTGTTGTAGTGTAAGAGATGTAAATGTCACTCAAATCAACTTATGCAAAGTGATGACTCTATAAGGAGGACACAGGTATATCTCATATGATTATGGCTAGGGCAGCTGGGACTCAGGGAAAATAGTAGAACCATAGGACTCTCCTTCCATGTCTCCTTAGTTTGTGTTAGTTTCACTTCCACAAAACCAGTTCCTACACATGAGAAGAAATATGGCTGCTCATAGTTATTGAGATTCTCCATTTTGGCATCAGAGGATGGTTAAGTCTGTTTCCTGCTTCCATGTCAGAAACTCCCAGGGAAGGTTTTGATTGGTCTAGCATAGGTCAGGTGCTCACCATTGAACCAATCAGCTATGGTCTGTGTGCAGGTGGGTCATGTGGCACAAACGTGGCCAGCAGCTCTCCACTCAGGTATAGTGAGGCCTTTCCCAGAGGAAACAGGATTATTTTGAGCCAGGCTGCCACCCCCATCGTTGTCTGCTTCAATTGCACGTTCTCTTATTGCCAGGACATTTGTAAATCTGACATGGTTTCCAGCAGAGCTGTGTCGGAGAATGTCACTTAGACATTGCCAGATTGTTGGGCACCTTGGCCGAAAATCACAAAGGCTGGGGCACCTGGGGAGGAAACGACGTCTGTGCATGTTTCCAGGGAAGCTGGACCCTGACATTTATTGTGAGATTGCTGAACCAGGTTTGGCCTTGAAAAATCGTCTGGCCCAGCCTTCTGCCTCCAGACTTGTGAATTTGTAAATCTCTAGGACAGACACTGTTAGAGTGCAACCTTAGATTGTTTCTGCCATCTCTTCCCGGTCCGACCCTGGAGCCTGCTTTTGTCGCCCGTGTCCTATTTGTTTGTTGCAGCATATTTGAAACTCTGGTCAGTTTCTCAGATGATATTGATAGTTTTTTTTTTCCACTTAGATGAAATTTGTCAAGCCTGCATTGTGCTAAGCCCTATTAAAATGGTGCCAGAGACCCAATTATGGCAGCTACAAAGGCATTCAAGAGTAAGCACAGAAAAACACATAAAGGGATTAAAGATCAAAAATCGGATTCTAGTGAAAGTACATTAGGAGACGTCAGGCAGAGAAACATGAAAGAATTAGAATATGAAGAACAAAGCCACATAGAGCTTTTGGGATGTCCTTTCTTCTCAACCCCCAAAATCATTTAATTTTGAGCATGTTTACTCTTTTAAAAATGAAATGAAATGATCGATTGTACTTTTGTCAGGTGGACGTGTTTTTAAAGTCTGGTGTGAAATGAATTGCAGATGGGTTTTCTGGCTTGATCCTCTTTTTCTCCTCCTGGTCTTAGACAATCTGGTGTCGGTGAATCATGAAATCGCTGCTGGTGAGCACAGTGACTGAGTTGATAGAGGTGCTCCCGGGCTGGGTGGTGGTAGTGGTTACACTCTGCGGGAGTGGGTGAGCCCCCAGCCCCTAGTTCACTGTGTGCAGAGATGAGGCAGTGTGGGGGGAACATTTGGGATTTGCTATTTTGAGATACAGAGTCATTCAGTTCGTAGCCATCACCTTGCCAGCCCTGGAGAAGTCTTGTCATAGCAGAGCTGCACAGAGCCGGCTGTAAATCAGTCATCCTGGCGAGTTTTTCCTCTGGTCTCTCTCCCTTCGATGGATTCTCTGACAAATCCTTATCCAAATGTTTGATTCGCCTTCAGTTGCTTGCAAAGAAAATATGTATGTGACCTCATACTAAGAGAAGAGATTCCTCCCCTGATAGCCTCATTTCCAAGTTTGTGTCGTGGGGGTAATAAAAGAGATGGAAATCTACTGGGCTTGCAGTAGTCTCCAACACTAGAGTCAGATGCCCACATAATTCCACATAAGTACATCCATCAGGACGAGGGGAACGATGGAAAACTAGAGAACAAATGTCCCATCACATATGTTCCAGCTAAAGGAGGCAGCTTCTACTTAACTACGATCATTTTTTCCCATGTGGTAATATGGCTCTGTGTTATCAGATTTTCTGATATATTTCAGAAGAAGCTAAGAAAATAAAAATCCAGATTTTTATGGGAGTAGTCATCTAATTTTTAAATGATAGCGACTAATTTAAACATATGTATTTACATACATGTGTACATATATGTGTAAACACACATATATACATATTACACATAACTTGATATATAAATAGATATAGTTAGATAGGTAGGTAGATAGACAGATAGATATAGATATACATTACATGCAACTAAGCACATCATTAACCCAAGAGTCACCAGTTTGTAATCTCTACTCTAAAGAGAAAAGAAAGACCATAGGTATTTCCCAACCTAGTGTTTCATATTCCACCAGATTTTTTTTCTTCCCTATTTATCTTGAAAAGACCCATTTTGGAAAGTTTAAACATTACGAGGAGACCAGCATTATTGATCAACAAGAGTCTTTATGTACTTAAAATGGTTTCACGAAGGTGTCAAAGCACCATTAATTTTAACTCCCTTTATTTTACCATGGAACACACGTCCTAGTACAGTTGAGGGGTTGGATGGTGAGTAGACAGGTTGTGTCTTGGACCATTATCGTCAGTTTAAGCCAACAAGGAAAGGGCATCCCAATGACCCAGGGATTCACCCGTCCTTTGTGGAATGAGAAGGGTAGTGAATCTTTCTTCTTTCCAACACAAAAAGATTAGAGCTGAGAAAGAAGTGTCAGGTGATCCTCCTGGCTCGGGCATTATTTACCTGGCAACCTTCCATCTGTGCATTTAATAGAACCGTCCTCTTCATTCCCATCTTTGAAAGCCCTTTCCTAACACATGTGAGGACTTGTGAGCATTAAATGATGTGATGGCATCTGTGAAAATCTAGAGTTGTGTTCTCCAGTATGGCAGCCACTAGCCATGTGTAGCTGATTACATCGAAATGAACTGAAATGAAAGCAAATTTAAAAATTCAGTTCCTCAGTCATTTTCACCACATTTCAAGTGGTCAGTAGCCACATGTAGCTCACGGCTACCATATCGCATTGTACAGATATAAAACATTTCCATCATTCCAGAAAGCTCTATTGGACAGCACTCATGGGGTATACCAGCAGGTAGAGTGCAGTGGTAATGTTCGGGGATCAAAACAAAGGTCTCACCCTCAGAACAGTAAGGAAAACTGTGAGGGCCAGACAGGCCTGGGTTCAAGTGCACAACCCCACCTTGCCATCAGGCTGGCAGTTACAGCCTCCTGAGTCATGGTTTCCTCACTGAAACACAGATATTCTAATACTTTCTTCACCAGGATTCAAACAGGGGGAGCTGTGAGCCCTGGAGTCAGATCTAGGTTCGAATCTCAGTTCTGCCTCTAATTTGCCTTATGACTTTGTCAGGTTACTTCAAGGTGAGTTTTCCCATCTGTAACATGGGGATAATAAACCAGAGCATGAAAATTTGGGGGAAAATAAAATGCGTTATTGTATAAGCCGTGTGGAACTCGTATCCGTAATGCCCATCCAATATGCAAATTATAGATATTCCAGGAATGCTAGACCTCCATGCTCTCAAGGTTTCAAAAATAAATTTCTCCCGGAAGCTTCTAATTAGCCAATGAGCTGAGGTGGATGTGGCTACTATGAATGCAGGGCATAATATTGCTTAATACTCTCGAGTCCAGCAACCTGGGTTGGCAGCCCTTCTTCTGCCAGTTCTTAGTTGTACAGCTTTAGGCAACTTATTCTACCTTCTAAGACTCATGTTATGGTGAAGATCAAATGAGAGAAGAACTTAACAAGGAGCTGCACATACGGCAAGCTCTTGATAATAACAACAATATCATAATATGATAACTATCAATTATTAATAATAGTAATATAATACGAATAAGCCCCTTTGATGATGAAGAAAATAGTGTGGTGGTGGTGGTGGTGGTGGTGGTGGTGGAAGTTATAATGAAAGTAGAAAGAAAAGAAAAAAAAGAACGAGGAATGAGGTTTTCACAACTCGAGAATGAATTGGGGGACCCTGTCCATCCAGACCCACAGTCTGCGTAATGTAGCTGAGTTGCTTCTGTGCCACCCACCCACTCCTGGTCCCAACATGAAAAAGCAAGCACACCCAAATAAACAGAGACCACGATGCTCCCTCCGCTTTGAAAGGCTGACCAGGCCGTCTGGAGGAAGCCCGAAGTGCCCTTCTTGCGTGCCACTTGCAGCTTTTCTGCAAAGTGGAGGCCTGAGCGAGAAGCAAAGGCAGACAGATGGTGTCCCGCAGACTCTCCCTCCAGCACTTTCATCTCTCCTCTCACTATTAATTCATCTGTTTGGATGGATACGTTCACGCATGGAACCAAGATGAATAATAATGAGGTTTTTAATAACTCCCTGCATTTGCATTCCTAGTTACTCTTTACATGGTTCTAGCTGATTAAAATGAATCATTTACATAATTAACATATGGTTATAGTGTTGGCTTTAATATGCTGATTATCTCAATACTTTTGTCTGGAGTCAATTGGATTCAAACTGTAACAATTGTTTGAAGTGAGACTAGTTTATTCCTGGGAGGATGAGGGGATGTTTGCCATGGTACCCGATTAGCAACAGCAGAACTCTCCAAGAAGTTTGTTTTGTTTTTGTTTGCTAACGTGATTGAGAAATACTTAAATAGTGATAATAATTGCGATGATCATGATAGCTCCCATTTATTCTGTGACAGGTGCTTCCCCTTCCGTTATCTCTAATTCTGGCAGCCACCCTGCAAAGTAGAAAGTATTAACCCCACTTTACAGAGGCAGAAACTGAGGCTCACAGAGGTTAAGGAGCTTACTCGGAGCCACAATGCTGTTGTGTGTTGGGAGCCGCGAACTATCCTTGATCTTCTTCATCCCAGAATCCACACTTTTTAATCACGCTAAGTGATAATTTCTCAACCTTGGCATTATTGACATTTTCACGAGAAAATCATTTGTTGGGGTTGAGTGGGGCTGCCTTGGGCATTATAGGACTTTTAGCCTCTACCCACCAGATGCCAGCAGAAGCTCCTCCCCCATTTGTGACAACAAAATATCTCCAGACATTACGAAGTGTCCCCTGGAGGGCAAAATTGCCCATGGTCGAAAACTACTGCTCTAGGTTACCCTCTTTCCCTATATTAAGAGAAAATAATGAGCAAATGCGTGGTCTACTGGTGATGAGTAACTAGCTGTGTCTGAAGATGGTAATGGCACTGCCATCAGATTTGGCTATTTGGAGACAGAATGTATCGGATGTGACCCAGGCACCTGATTCTGCATCTTCCAGTTATGTAAGGCATCTTTGTCTATACCACTGCCGGTAAGTTCCCCCTCTCTCTCCTCTCTCTAACTTCTCTAAAGGGCACGCTTGATATTTTCAGATGCGCCGCTTTGCTGAGTTCGTAGCATGCAGTTCAGGATACCATTTTCTCATTAGCAGGCCCTAGGCATGGGTGCCATCAGCTATGATCCAATTATTTTGCTAGTTCGCATTGAATTTGAAAGCGACTTGTGAAAGAGTGGCCGATTTTCCTGTTTAGGTACCTGAGATTTGGGAACCTGAGCGCTCTCTGAACATTCATGCATATTTGAAACACATTTTGGCTAATTGCATGACTGTTGTCCACAATTAGTCTGTGGTAGGCATGATTAATTGCAAAGAACACTGACATTTATGCATAAAACGCTTGAGGTCAAAAAGAAATGGAGAGAAATGGTGACTGGAGCCAGGGTGAGTGGAATACTAATGTGCAGTGACCCCGGAAGCAAACCCCCGAAAGGGGAATTTCTGCATCGGCAGGGTAGGTATTTCATTCGGACAGACGTCTCATCTTTTTGACTTGCCTATATTTTGTTGTCCTCTCCAAAAACCTTTAGTTTTATGCAGGTTTTCAGAAGCACTTCTGATTTTTTAATAAATGCCTAGCCTGGCTTTTTCCTCTCCCTCTGCCCTTCTCCCACCCAAATCACACTCCCTCACTTGACGCCCATCATTTGCTTCTTTAACATAACGTTTATGTCTCACATGTTTTCTGTGAAGAATTGAGAAGGAAATAAATGAGCCACAATCCCACCATCCAGACCAACCAGCAAACATTTTGTTTGGTTGTTTAAATTAAAGGGATACATGCCCACAACTAATCATTCAGAAGACACCAACACTAGCAGAGAGAGAGGCAAAATAAAGCCCATCTCTGAATTCAGTTCTCACTAAAACTAAGCATTATCAGTGCCTTGTTGTACATGCCTACTGGGGAGGGGAGAGGACACAGCACATATACATCTGTACACGTGTGATATGTATATATGTGTGTGTGTGTACAGATATGTTTCATTTTCTCGAAAACATCAGATTGTATGCCCTATTTTTTTTCCTTGCTTTAATTTACTTAATAATGTCCCATGGAGAGTTTCTCCTATTATCACACGCTTGTTCCCATCCCTCCTTCAATTGTCCTCCGTTTTAGGCTTGTGACATACTTTATTTAATCAGTTACCTTAACTGACTCTTCAATTGTTTGTTTTTCTGTTATAAACATCAACACCATGTACACGCACACTGAGTTATCCATGTAGATATACAGATAAAACACAAATATATGGACTTTGGTTCATTTTCACAAGCATGTTAATCTCCTAGCTCTGATTACTGGGTCAAAAAATTGGCGTCCCATAACTTTCTTTTTAAAGACGTGATTCAAAACTCGCTTCCTACTATATCTAGTGCTACCCAGTTCACAGCACTTTCTCACTGTTGATAAAGACATCCTATTTCAAGACACATGGAAAGAAAGGGGAAAATGGCATTTGTTGAGCATTTCCCAATTGAGAACTTTGTCCCTGCCTGGACCTCTGCGAGCTGGGTTCCCTTCAGGATGTCGAAAACATGGCCTGGGTGCTGGAGTTCACAAACGGAAGAGTAGCCACTGTGCACTCTGAATCCTGTAACAAAGCGATTATGCAGGGGGTGGCGGACTCAAAAGGAGGCAGTGTTCACTCTCCTCAGGAGAGTCAGACAGCTCCTGAGTCTGTGTCGGGCGTCTAGAATATGTGTCTTTATAATACTATTTTGCTTGAAACTCGCCTCTTTATTTGTTTTGTTGCCCAAGTTAGAGTGTAAGTTTCTTGAGGACAGGGGCCATATTCAGAAAGAGCATTCCCATCTTGGAGCAATGCTAATTGATTAGTAGGGCTGCATGGAACTTTGGAGAAGGGTCATGTCTGGCTCAGGAAGGACGAGGTTCATGATTGACTGGCAATGTCTGCTGTGGGCACTGAATAGGGGAGGGCAGCCTGCAAACTAGGTCTTCTTTTTCCATCCTCCCATAATAAATGAGGGTTATTTATTATGGTTATTTGGGGTTTACAGAAAATTTATACATCAACATATGAAAGCAGATTTTTTGGGAAAAGGAGAAGAAGTCAGGGAGGGAGGGAAGAAGGAAAAGAGAGAGAACTGACTAAAAGATCTACTCAGAAATATGAAAAGTATCCTGCTTCTAGATTGATCTTTATTTTAGCTTTGCTGTATTTTTGAAATTTACTACAGGGAACATGTGTTACATTTGAAATTGGAAAAAAAAAAATAAGACTATGATCAGTGTTATGAGAAAATAAAACGAAGACGGTCTTACAGCAAAACCACCACAGAGAATTACAAGGCAGAAAGATCCTGGGATGGGAGACGGAAGGCAGCTCTGCATTGTTCTACGTTTTCTCAGTTTTGTGGGACCACTAAGGGATGTGCATTCGCTCCCAGCAGAATGGATGGTGTTAATCTCCAGTCCCTTTGTAATAGATGCCAGACTGTGAACAGGAGATGGCCAAAAGAGAGTGCCTGGCAAAGCTTAATCTTTAATACGGTGCACAGCCAGTCTATAACTGTCAGAGAATGACGGAGGAACCCGGCCTTCTGCTTTCCTGCTCGGAATAAGAAACGGAGTCCCACCTGAGTGCATTACAGGAGCCTAGCTCTTTGCTCTGATCTGGGGGAAGCCAGGAGGCCTCACACTTTGGGGCCTGGACACATTCACAGAGCCGCGTGTGTCAAGGAAATGGACCTATTATTAAGAGGCTCAGCTTCCTATGAGATAGAGTTCAGGTACATTCTGATTCCACTCAACTCTCGGCTTGTACCTTGGGCCCCCGGTAGCAGCCCTTTGCAATGAAACTATATCACTTTTGAAGCTTAGCAGATGGGAATTGTCATAAATGATATTTTAGTCACAGATATGAGCCATAAAACTTGAAAGATAAAGTATCTTTCTGAGACACACATGGAGAGGCAGATACAGACCCAGATGCGACATGAGCTTTTCTGCAGCTCTGATGGAGTGGAGAGAAGGCCACCGTGAGGCATTTGATTGTCACATTGGGGTTCACAGATGATATGGAGCAGTGGAAATAGCATAGAGCATGGCTTTGGGGACAGAGCCGGGTTTCAATAGGGGCTTAAACATTTACCGTCCTATGAAATCCAATTTCTTACCTTTTTCGGACCTCAGTGTTTTCCTTGTAAAAGGCGAACGATGGCCCTTTATTAGGTGCTTGCAGGAATGAATTTGGCACAGTGTTTGGCACAATAGACATTACCATCAAATATCCCTGTCTGCCTTCCGTACGACATTGCCCACAGATCGATGTGTTGCTTATTCCTCTTTATGCTGGATTATTCTGTAGAGTTGAATAATTCATTAGGGCTTGGGTTCTGAGATATGGTGCAACAGTATCCCACAGACTGTAGCCTTAAGCCAATATGTATATTAATGCTTTTTAGTTAAGGAATATACCTGACTCTTACCGACCCTAATTCCACCTCCACGTGATTGCCGTAACACTAACCTGACAGGAAGATTCGTTTGCATGGCACGAAGGGGCGGTTGTCATGTCCAAACTAAAATAAAAAATAATAACAAAGACTGTAGGAATCTTCTAGAAATACCTAAAAATTCCCTCTTTTGTCTCCAACATGTACTCAGTCATGCTCTTTTGCTCCCAGCAATTTTTTAATGGCTTTGTTTGTACAACATCAAATATCCTGGTGATCTATACAGTTGTTGCCATGAAATTTTGCCCATCTAATCTCAAACAACTGAGTATTTTGACATAGTGGAAGGATTGCATTTTTTTCATTCCATCCAGAATGTATCGCCTCCATAACTTGCCAGGACTTGCATTTGAAGGGCACGGCATTCACAAATCTAAATGCAGAGTGGGGTAATTTCAATTAACGTGTAAACATGTATACTGGTAGAAGGAGAGGTACAGATAGTCTCAAGGTATGCCAAAGTCCTTTTCTTAGTGTAGATATGCATCTATGTGCATTTGAGGAGGAGAAAGAACACTTTTTGGTTCCTACTATGTTTTAGGCATCACGCCAGACATTTTGCATGGATTATCCTATTTAATCTTTTCAATAACCTTGGGAGAATAATGTCATTATCCATAGTCTTAGGTAAAGATACTGAAGCTCAGACAAATAAAATTGCTTTTAGGGCCAAACAGCTAACTACTAAAATGACTGAGTCACTATTCAAAACCAGCCTTGTTTCATTGCAAACTTGGAGTCTTTCTACTATCCCATCTTATCAGTCTCAGGATACGATGTGTGTACTGTATTTTTAGTTCTGATAATTAAAGCCATGTCTGCTTAGAGTAAAGTAAAATGGAATATCCAGGAACCCCATTTTGCTGGTAGGATTACAAAGACAACCTCAGTGGCCATTACATAGAGATGAGACGTACACCGAGCACCCCATTATGAATTTTCTTTAGGGTCAGACATTCTGAACATGCTCATCTGTTCTTGCATGCATTCCAGAAAGGTGTTTACACCCTTCTTGATCCCCTAGTTCCTTCCAAAGGTGGAAAGGCACCTAGCATAAACAGTAAGTGAAAATCATTGTGGGTTGAAATTCTGTATTCTTGTTGGTCTGATAAAGTTGGTCCTGGGAGCATCTTGCCTACAAGTATATGAAGTGACAAATAAGAGGAATGGCTTCTCTCTCTCTCTCTTCCTCTTTTACTCCTTTCCTCTGTCTCCTCACACCTTTACGAATTATTTTTAATCCACTTTTTAATTATGACTCGCAAAATTTTTATTATTATCTAGTACCAATTGGGGCAAATATTCTTGGGTACAGGTGACTCTGCAAAGAGATCTTGTGCATGTGTCCCGGCTTAAGAACACAGTGAAGGATAAGCATTCTCTAAGTGGGGCCAAGAGCCAGAGCCATTAGCAGCCAATCCATCCATCCTACAAGCCAGAGATCTTGTACCCTAGACTCAGAGGTGAAGTTTGGTTTTATTTTGCTTTGTTGTAACAAAGGACATTGCAAAAAAAAGTGGGGTGTACATTTCCAAGGCACTTTTCTTAAACGATATGAGATTATGCAAATATTCAGTAAGCAAGCAATCATTGCATTCTTGGAATATGTATGTATATAAAATCTTGCAATCTACTCTAAGTTGTCAAGAAATACACCCAGTTGATGCAGTAACATGACAGCTGCTTTAGAAGAAATTCTGATAAAGGGAGCATCATATTGGCACTTACTGGCTCTTAATGCTATTTCTGATATTAGCAACTCAGCTTCATTAAAATTCCTCAAATGTGTTCTGTGTGAAATCATTTTATTTCAAATCATTAATATATGGCTCAACACAGCATCCCCTTTGAGGTGATCCAGGACTTCCATCCCCATTTTACAGATGAGCATGGGAGATAAGAACAGGTTAAGTGATTTTTGCCTGAGGTCAAACATGCTGGGAGAAAGATTAGAAATCGCTGCGTGCTCACGTGGCACTGTGTCTGCGATAAGTCCCTAAATTCAAATTTCCCAACCTCAGGATTTTCTGGGTTAGACCTCTAACTGACTACCACGGAATGCAATGTTATATAATTAATTACAACTATAATTATCTTAGTTTCTGGGTCATTTAAAGATCATCAGTGCATTTTGTTTTCATAGTTTTTGCAGCAAAGGCTTTTTTTTTTTCTGAAGTAGAAATATAATTAATCCAGTTTTTAAACCCTTAAATAACAGGAAAGTTAAAACATCAGTGCAGAGAACAAGTTCATCTTTGCTGGTATGCCTTGCAATACGAAGTGTGTAGAGTTCAGAATCATTGAAAGCAGCAGTTGTCTTTCTTGGAACATAAGACTTCCCTCCTGGAGTTTGAGCTCCCTGGGAGGGGCCCCGTGCAAGGAGGCCCCCAGCACTTACTGTGTTGCATGAAGTACTGGCGTAGTCCATGCAACAGACATGGATACATCCCTAGCCATCAAGCAATCGCTTAGAAACCCAGTGATTTCCAGGGGTCCTTATAAAGATTTCTACAGTGATGGAAGATGTAAAATGTTTAAAATTAAAGAACTTTCAAATTCCACTTTTTTTCATGAAGGTAGTCTAATTTTCATGGAATTACCTTTTTATACCAGCTTAAATGTTTAAAAGATATTTCTTGACTTTGTTCTGCTCTGCTCATGGAGAATTCTTCTATACGAAGTGTTCTGTACATATCAGTGACCTCCAGTGGATCCTGGGGCAAATGATATTGAGACACAAGGAGCCAGTATCACACAAGTGAGGTGGTGGCAGGCATCTCATTCACAGGACCAGGTCTGCTTACATTCTTTGCATGTCACTATAGGTGACACATAGGAAGACTTTCTAAAGAATCATTTCACCCTTAAGATATATTGACTCTGACAGCTGTGCTTGCAAATCAATCATTTCGGGAGGAAATACTACAGGAACAGCCTAAGGAGGATAGGAACCCCTTTGCCCTGGAATCCCCATTTGCAGAGTAGGACAGATGTTTTGGAATTGTCTGTGCCATTCTTCTTTATCGGGAGAACTTCATAGCACTTAAATGTATGAAAGGCGATTCACTAATTTATTTGTGTGCTTATTAATTCATTCCACACACATTTATTGAGAGCCTCTCTATGCTCTAGGAACTATTTAAGGCATCAGGAACACAGTGGTGAATAAGAAATCCAGGTTCCTGCTCTCATGGAATTTAAATTTGGGGGAGAAGCAAGGAAGGGAGCACGGACTACAAGGGGCTGTGCAGAGAAATGCAACCAGGTGCTGAAAGACAGTAGCTAGATGTTCCTTTAGTTTGGAGATACAAGAAAGGTCTAAGAAGATGATATTCTGAGACATGATTGTCAAGAAGGAGCCAGCCAGCTGAACATGTGGAGGAAGAGCATTCTATGTAGAAGGAACAGAATGTGCAAAGTCCCCAAAGTTGGAACAAGCTTGACATGTCTGAAGAAGTGGAGAAAGGCGCAGGTGGCCAGAGGATTTGGGTTTAGAGGGAGGTGGCAGAAAAGGAAGACTGAGGACTAGATAAGCCAGAGGAAGAAGCGTGTTGTCAGCAAGATAAGGTGATGGAACTTTATGCTGCGTGAGTGGGAAGTTGGCTGTCAAGAGATAAGCTTTCGTGAGTGTGCACAAACCATCTGGTGATGGGGGCAAGGGAAATGTAGATGTGGGGATGAGCCTCCCATCTTTCAAGTGCAAAGGCTTAGGAAATGGGAACCTATGTTTGCCAGCCATACCTTGAGGTTCACTGAAGAGTGCTTGACAAGGAATAAGTGTGGCAATCATGGTCAAGTCCAAAGTCATTCCAGAACCGCTATTTGTCAAGCCTTCTGAGCCAGCTGCTACTGGTATAACCTTTCTCTCTTGGGTGATTTTCCAACTGCATATGGCATTTGTACCAAGCCAGTGGCCATTCCAGGCTATGGATGCATTTAATCTGGGACAGGTGGTGGGAGAAGGCTTAGGCTCTCCCTTTCACGAGGAATACTTGGTAGATGTCCAGTTTTGACCACCTCGCTATAGTCTTTTATTTTTCAAGCATTTCCCTCTCACCAGCATCCACTGGTCCTGCGATGAGCTCTCTGCTGCTTTTCTCAATGGCTGATTGATAGAGCAGGGCACGGATGCTGGTGTGGGGTGAGCTGCTCATTCAGGCTCATTCCTGGCGGTTCTTCTCATGGAGCGTGGAAGACCCTTCCAAAGATGTGGGATGGTGTGTTGTTAATACACACAATACTGTGAATATCTACGAGTTAGTTACCCTGGGGGACACAGCAGAGGAGCAGACGGACCTTGGAAAAATCCCACCACTAACACTTAGCATCTGGTAGACTGTGAACCTAGGATTTACTCTCTGAGCCCGGTGGCCTCATCTATGAAATGGACATATTAACAGGACTCATCACATAGAAGTGTAGCTCCGAGTATGTTCCTGGCATGTCATAAGCATTGGAAACACTATAGCCAATGTCGTTGTTGCTCATAGTAGTAGAGGTAGTAAGCTCCCTAGGGCTGGGGGGAAAGGGGAAGGTTTGGAAGAGAAAAATACTGAGACTGCATGAGATCTGGCTTTCCGTTTCACGATAAAACCAAAGAACTTCAAGGATAACTGTGTCTTGCCTCTTTCTATCCAAAATTTATCTTATTTTTAAACTATTTTTAAATAATAAAAGTAGTACTTCATTGAGCAAAAAAAAAAACAAAAAACAAAAACAAAAAAAGAAATCAGAAATAGCCTAATTGAAGAGAATAGGAAAATAAAACACTTGCCTATAGCAGAATACTATGGAGCAGTGGAAATGAAGAATTGGAGCTATCTCTAACAAGAATGGCTCTCACCAATATTACATTCTAACTGAAGAATGGCAAGGTGGAAAAGATAAGTTACTCAAAAAATTACAGCATGCAATATGCTTAGCACTCTGTGTACTTAGGAATGCACACATATGTGGTAAACATATATAAATACAAAATAAAATTCAAAATCCAGAATATTGATTGCTTCTAGAGGTTAGGGAGAGGTCTATATTTGAGGATGGTTTCAAATGGGGAATTCAATGGCACTAAAATGCTTTATTATTTAAGCTGAGTAATATTTACATGGATGTGTCTGCATTTTTCTATAAACTTTTTGGTATGTCTGAACTGTATCATGGTGTGCTTTTAAATTAGCACACATTCTGAGTTAAAAATATACATATATAGTAACCATATTTACTGCGTAGAATTGTATAAGGTAAAAAAGAGTCTCCTTCCTTCTCACCCTCCCTCCTTTCCCCTCTCCCTCCGTCATTTAATCATTGTTTGTACACCTTTCCAAGTTTTCTCTGCACGTTCAAAATACACACGTTTAGAACAAACAGACTTAATATAATGATCCATGACTTTCCGTCACCACTTAAAGACAGTGTGTAAACCTTTCAGTGTCAGTCAGTACATATAAATTATCTACCTCAATCCAATAACACCTGCCTGGTAATCATACTTCTATGTACTGTAATTTGTTTAACCAGTTCACCTATTGATAGACATATGTATTTTTAAAAAAAAAAAAAACAACAACAGCAACGCTCTTTCAAACCCTGAGCTGCTTTCAAGTCAAATACAGCAGCTCCAGCTCACAGCATCAGTCACCCAAGTGTTCTGTCTTCACTACAACACACGCCCAGATGTTTCCTCCAGTTGTTTTCATTTTCTTGTGAGTGTTCAGTTACTGAGTAGCCACAGCTAGAAATTCATTCTCTGGGGGAGAAAACAGAAAAAATTAAGACTTAAAAATCTCTAACCAAAAATTCAGATTTAACGGAAGAACGAGATATCCCCGTTCTTGCCAGCCTCCTTTTCTAAGATGTCAGTGATTTCCAAGAATCACAGGCATTATAAATGTCATCGCTAAAGTGTGAAGGGAAAAATAGAAAGCACAGTATTTTGAGAGTGGGATTTTGAATTTCCACACTTGCCAGTGGAAATAGACAGGTGTGTTCAATGATCTTTCTTGCTTGAAACATTTTCTTGGTATTTTCTTTATTTGACTATTTAATGCTTGGGTCGTAGTTTATGGGAACTCTCAGGATGTCATGCTTCATCAAACAAGTCTCATATTTTGACTTCACTCAGGGTGAATGGACACAGACAGTCTAGCAACTTGAATGTCTCCCCCGTTGGACCCCTTACACATAATTCTAATCTTAGGGTTCCCTTCAATGGGGCTGAAATTCAAACGCAAGAAGGAGGAAGCCTTTCTGGACACCAACATCCTTGTTTTCTCTCCTGCCCTTTTTCCTTTTCAACTTCTATAATTGCTTTGTTATGGAAGTAATGCATATAACTTGTGAGAAAAGTTGTAAAATACAATAAGCAATTAGAAAAAACATTGATGTTTGAAATAAAAAGTCTTTGAACTCACATAAAAGTTACTCCTACTCTCATTTCTGAAATTCCTGACTTTTTTCCCCACGAGGGTACACCCTTGTAAAATATAGCGTTAAAAATGGGTCCATACGATACACTTTGTTTTGTAACTTTTGATTTAGCCATAAAATAATATACAAAGAGTGTATGCCATGCCATTAAACTTACTTTTATATTTTTAACGGCTTCACAGTATTCTAGTGCATGAATGTACCGTAAGTAGAGGATGTGGTTTTCGGTATCAACCCTTTTTATTTCTCACTGTTATAAGATTCCTCATTTTGGGGGGTTGCTTTTATGACTATTTTTTAATTTTTATAATAGTTAGTAGATAACAGTTTTTCCCTCGTAGGGAGAATGCAAATGTAATGCAATATAGATTTGAAATTTGCAAATCATGGACAACGAGCACACTTTGCCACCAATGACTGGCATGGACACTTAGATGCTGAATTTGCTGTTTACAGGAATGTTCTCAACCTTGAGGGTGTTGACACTGTGGGATGGATAATTCCAGGCGTGGGTGACTTTCCCGTGCTTTGTTGGGTATTTAGCAGAATTTGTGGTCTTCACCCACTAGATGACAGTTGCATTCCTCCCTCCATTGTGACACCCAAAACTGTCTCCAGACATTGCTAGATGTCCTCTGAGGGCCCAAATCCCTGCCCTCCTTTGAGAACTACTGCTTTCAGGCAATTGGGTTCTTGGGTTGTTGAAAGGATGATCTTATCTTGTAGCATCTATAAATCAATGGGAAGTTGGTCCTGGATTAGTAACTAAAATAAAATTCAACCTATTCTGAGAACAATATATTTGAGTAGGGGCTAATTACCTCTTTTTTATTTCAAGTGACAAAAGCCAATATATCACACTTAGCCGCTATGAAGAAGACACCATTTCAGTAAACTAATTAAACTAATCCTATCTCAACTCATTATTCTCAGTTCCACTAAATATTTTAACACTCTAGATTTATTTTGTTACATAAATTATATCATACTTAAAGCTATGCACAACCCTCAAGAGTTTATTTTGGACTTTTAAAATGCGGCTTTAAGCTTTATCTAGAATGTATATTTTTCATATCTTCCCCAGCTAATCATTCACCTTAATTATGACTAATTATTAAAAGTGATATATTATTTTAATTAAATGAAAGTGCTTGCCTTCTTGTTAGCACTTATTAAACACTGACAATGTTACAGAGAGAATGCAGCCCAAGAAATGGCGTAACTCACCGAATGATTCCATTTTCTTGCTGCAAGCTGATGTAGATGTACATTTCAAGAGACGGATTAATGCACAAGATGGCCAGAAAAGTGTTTTTCATAGTTAAAAGGAATTAAAGTCTGTGTCCATCTTAGATTCATTTCCTAACAGAGGATCGCCACATAATTAAAACGTTAATACACATCCCGCTATTTGCACTTATGTTCCAAAGCCAGCATACATTAAACAGAAATTTAGCCCAAGTGCTTCTTGGAGAAGCCAAGAGGAATAATGCCTAAGTACCACTTCAGAGTAAATTGCTCCCTACTTATAGACGTGTAATGCAATTAAATCGAGGAGCTGTAAGCTGCCTAAATCGAGTAAGTTTAGTTTAGATATTTGTCTTCAGACATCTCCTTGTAAAGGGTTCCACACTGAGGAGAAAAGAACAGACATCTAGCCAATGAACTGCTCATTAAAGTTGACATATGGTAAGCAAGGCCAGAAAATGCCGAAGGAATAGAGAATTTTCTTTAGCATCTAAAGGAAAAATAAATGCAAAATATTCAAGTTAATCTTTGGACCACCGTTGGTAGGTAATGTTCCCTCTGACTCTCTGATTCTAGCAGGTGTTCTTGGTCCAATTGCTTGTTCTATGCTTAATTCAAGAACTGAGAATTGCTACTAAAAAAAAAAGAAAATACACCACCACCAGCATGCATTTTCTAAGATAGCATAACTTCTCTGCCTAAGACAGATTCAGATCCCTCCAGGGAGAAAAAAATGCTGATGGCGGATATGTAAGTGGCATGATTTTAAGTGTTTGGGGTCATAGACCCTTGACATTGAAATCATCTCTAAAATGATCTGAGTTTTATGCTAGCCAGGGCCAAGATGCCAGCTGAATTAATGCACTTAGTGTTCATCTTTTGCGTTTCCAGCAAGAATCAGTAAATATCTTTCCTGACACCTTGGCCTCATTCCTCCCAACTCCCATTCTCCACGCTGAAAACCATTTCGTATTTGAGGGCTGAGGATGTGACACCTTCATGCTAAAGACGTTTAGGAGTGACACAATATTAATCTGGAACTGCACTGAGTTTCCATTATGTACATTAAACTCTTATCTGAGGGATATTCAGATCCAAACAAGAGCTTACAAAGTGTGTTATAATGCCCCAAGTAAAGGAAACATTAGTATAAACAGTGAAAAAATAGATACATGTTTTGGAAAAGTGAGAAAAAGGAGGCAGTCATTCGGCTGTTCCTGAGAACCTTCAGTATCCAAAACAAGGAGAAATTATGGCTCAGGCTCAGACGCACCTGCTCATTTAGACCGTGGCAAACACAAGTCTGCTCTGTTATTTTGGTTCCTGAATTTAGACTTGGAGCTGAAAACGAAGAGCTGCGTGTTGCAGTGGGTTTTGGCGTTAGACATAAGTGGGTTTGAACGCCATCTCCGCCACTCCCTGGCTGTGGAACATTGGGCAACGTCATTTATCTATCTGAGCCTTATTTCTCCCACAGGAGAATAAATGAGATGAGAGAGAGAGGAGTCACGGAGCTAAGGGCTTTGCAGGCCATGCCGAGTTTGGAATTAGTGGAGAGAAAATAAGATGAATGAGACAATCTTGTACTCACCACCTAGACTTAGAAAGACTTGTGGCACGTAAACACTAGAGAGGTCAGGATGATTTTCTCATCCACGCAACAAATATTTACTGAATTTGCTCACTCTGCTTCCCCACTCTGGATTTGTTGATAAACAGGACAAAGAAAATGTGCTCTCATGGAGCTTCCATTCTAGTTGAGAGGAGGCAGAAATAAATAAAGAAGAAAGTGGTTAATGATAGGTGTTAGTCAGATGATTAAAATAGAAAGTGATGGGGACTCAAGGAAGGCCGTTATGAAGAGGTGAAATTTAAGCTGAGCATCCCCAATGACAAATCATGCCAAGATAGGCAGGAAGAACATTTTAGGGGAATGTCCTCAGAGAGGAGGAACCTGGCATATTTGAGAAATGGAAAGACTCCCTGAAAGTGGGAGAGTGACACAAGCTAACTCTGAGAATTAGACAAAGGCTGGGTTGTATAGGACTTTGAAAACCAGTGTGCGCGATTCGTGTTTTATTTAAATGGCATGCAGAGGCTTGCATTTCACAAAGATGACTGCTGTGTGGAACATTGACCCATGGGGCCCAGGAGAGGAAGCTAGGACAGCAGCTAGGAGTCCATCCAGGCCTGGGTGATGAACTTTGTGGGTCACGAATTGGAAGGCAATGGAAAGGAAAGCAGCTTGTAGAAGACCAATGGGCGGAGCTTTGAAATGAATTGAAGGTGGGAGGAAGTGAATAAAAATGACTCTGGGATGAAGAGGTTGGGGCCTGGAGTGGTGGTGTCATGAACAACAGGGGAGAAATGCAAATTGAAGGCAGTGGGCTGAGCCGAACTCACCTGTCAGGAGTTCTAGGAAAAACATGAAAGGTGATAGTTACCAACTGAGATGGAAGTCAGATTATATGGTGATCATCTCAGTTATGCATTGAAGCTTGCTGGCTTTTATTCCTAGAGAGAGGCACAACTGGAAGAAGAGACCTCAGTAAGTGAGTTTGTTGTGCTGGGTATGATGTAAGTGTTAGACTTTGAGCTTTTAAGTTCTTGCCTCTCCACAAACAAGGCACTGTGAGGGTTCTTGGTACTCGCTGGAGAACTGCACACATTAACCAGGGATCTCTCCATCAAATCCACCAATGTTCTTGCTAAAAGAGGCTTTAGGGATCATGTCTGTTGTTGTTCAGAGTAGGAAACCAAAGCTCAGAGAGGACACCTGACTTGTTCAAGATCACAAGGTGGATTAGGACAGAGGCAGGATTCAGATTGTGTCCAGAACAGAGTGTTCTCCCTTACGTCACACTGCTGCCTCTCGTTGACTGCCTTTGTGTGGGGAGGACTGGGGCTGGCTCTCATATGTTTCAGAGGGAGCCAGATTCCATCTCTCCTTGGTCCCCTAAAGCGAAATCTCTCAAAGTGCAGGTCCTGGGTCACCCTTAACAACCAGGCCTAGGATGTTCTCTGTCCCACCCCACATCAACCAAGCAAGAATCGTTAGCCTCTGGAGCTGGGGTGTCTTCGTTTTATCAGGTTCCTTGGGTGATTCTGACACTCCCTCAAGTTTTAAACTGACTTTCCTCCTTCCACAGAGTCTCTTAGAGTACCTAGAATGATACCTGATTTAATCTTTGCTCAAAATATGCTTGCTTAGCTAATTTATCATTAATTCATTGATTCTTTGCTAAGTAACTCATCCAGTGATTAAAAATAAACATCACCCATGTCTTCTCCTACAAGCTCTCCACCACGCTAAACTCAGCAACTACCGTCTATCCTATCAGACATGTTGACATGCTCTACCGGTGTCCTTTCTGCAACCCACAAGTCACCCATTGACCAGGGACCTTTGGGATATTAACAGAGAGCTATGTATCACCATTATGTACACATTACCTACATTTCTCCCTTGCCTTGGATTTGCTCTGACTTCTGTAAAATTGTTGATTGGGAGTGGGCCGTGTCTCCTAGTGTTATGTTGCAGGGCTGTGGTACCCACACATCGGTCTTTGTAACATGCCTCGATCAAGGACAAGTAAATGACTCTAAATGTGGAAGGCAATGCAGTCAAGGGGGTTTTGACTTCTCACATCACCATCCAACTTTCGTGGCCAATCGTGAAGAATGATAAAAAGAATATGGAGAAGCAGAGAGGGGATTGGCTACAGAACAGAGAGATAGTGGAGAATAGAAGAAGGAGAAGCAGGCAGGTTTTTTAATGCTTGCCATACACCAGACATTGTGCACAGTACCTAGCGTGCATTATCTTGCTAAATTAGTACAATAATTCTGTAAGCTATGTTCTATTATTAACCCCATTTTACACAGAAGAAAACTGAGGCCAGGAAATTAAATAATTTGTCTAATTTCACATGACTGAGAAAGAAAGGAGCTGAAATCTCTAATTCCAAAGTTGAGGCCTTTAGTCACTATGCCAGACTGACATGATATTCATTCATATATTCTTGTCTTCCAGATACATAGATCTACAATAGCTGTCACAAGTGTATCTTCCCTGATCTTGTTTCCTATCAAAATCGTACGTTTGCTGGCAGGAAGAGAGTGACACGTTGATCCCAAACTGTGAAATAAACCCACACCTGGAGAGAGGCTCCTGGAATGTATGGTCAAACACCAAAGAAACTGCTGTGTGTTTGCAAACAAGCTGATACTGCAGATTCTTCAGCACAGGGTATCATTAGGAACCATGTCTGTGGCAGCTGCAGGCCGCCATGTTACACTCCATGCATCAGCTCCACAGCTCCCCACAACTTGAGGGAGAGCAAAACTCCCCATCTTCTGAAAGCTAAAGAGAGCAGAGGGCCTGCTGGGCTTCACCATCAGCTTAGGAGGTCTCTAGATCCCTTGATTGTTTTACTGCGTTAATTTCACAAGCTTTGCTTCTGTGTTCTCTTTGACTTCTTCTTTTACGCCATCGTTGGGATGGGAAAGCATCCTGGAGCATAAGAGCACTCTTGTTCTTTAGCTGTCATGGGGAAAAAAGCACTGCAAACAAATGAAACAAAACACCATATCCCTTTTTTGTCCCAGTAAATCATTTTCATTGCCTTTTATCAAGATCCAATAAACACAGCCAGCATTTACTTTATGAGTAGGGTGATGTTTTCAAGACTTAAAAAGGCAGACATCTGATCCCAGATGGTATGGAGCCGGAAGAGATTAACCCTGTCGTTCCTGACCTGGAAAGTTTCTATGGAAAACACAGATGAGGTGCAATATTGCCCTAGGTATTCGAAATGTATTTGGGATCATTCTCAGATGTAGGTTTGGCCTCTTTCTGGGGGAAATTCAGACACAGTGCAGATTCTGAATGCAAACAGAAATGCGATGACATATGTGAAAGTAATTTTAAACTGACATTGTGTTGACGTCATTATTGCTGGGGTGTATAATTCAAAAACCGTGGAGTGAAGTGTGTGAAGCCTGAGCTTTAGAATCCAATCAATTTGGGTTTCAGATTCTAGCTCCACTCCTTATCATCTGCCTGGGATAACTTGTACCAACTCCGCTGAGCTGAATTCCCCACAATTGTAAAAGAAGGATAATAATAGTCCTCACCTCATGTGGTTCTAGGGAAGGTAAATGGGATAATCCAAACATAGAGCTTAGTTCAGTGCCTGATACAGAGTAAGTGCTTTAAAAAATAGCTTTTATGCTAGGATGTAAGTCCTTTGGAATGCCTGAATGAATTGGAGGAGTGGCAATGTATAGTGTGCGCCATGCAGTACCACTGTTTGGTAAATTAAAAGTCAGTCTATTTAATGAAATGTTGGTTGGGGTATACCTGTTCCTCCCTAAAGCTTGGCTCTTAATCTTCTTTCTGGACTCCAGGGGCTAAGACGTCATTGCTTGATCTTCTGAACAACTCTGGAAGATCCTTAGACGATGGTTTGCCTTAGCTAAATCCAGGAGGGAAGCAAAATATTGCCTAAAATAGATAATGGGCAGAATTGTCATCCACATATGAAGAAATTCAGAGGATGACCTGGCCGGACTTTCCAATATGCAGAAGAACAAGTTTGCTCAGCCATAGTATTGTAATTCAAGAACAATAATAACACCCATGGTAATATTGGTGGGTACCATTCCTTGACTATACAGAATGTTCCTGATACTGAGCTAAATGCTTATGTGCATATAATTTTTATGCCACTCTGTTAGATACATGATATCACCACCATTTTCTAAACAAGAAAATTGGGGCTCAGAAAAGTTAAATAATTTCCCCATAGTCATAGAAATAACAGATTCCCAGAACCAGGAATTGGCCCAGGTTGGCCTGACGCCGAAACTCGTGGTCTTCACTATGAGATGTTGGTGCTTGAAGTCAAAAGACTTAGATTCAAGTTTCAGCTTACTGGGGCCTTATTCACATCTGCTAGCCTTTCAAGCCTTGCAGCCTTTTGTCATCTACAAACCAGAAATAATAATACCTTCTTCCAAAAATTGTAAAGATTTAATGAGAAAATGCACCTAAAATACCTTTGTACCTCGTAAAAATTATGCAAGCAAAAGGTGGCCACGTTTTGCATTATCACCCGACAATGGATCATTTTTGGATTGAGTTTGAGATTGTGAATTTACAAGTTTGGCAACTCATGATGAAAAGAATCAATATGCTGTCTCTTTAAAGAGGAATTAGTGGTTAAAAGAACTGACAATCCATTTAGAGATTTGTGTTTCTCAATAACATGCAATGAGACCATTTTCTTTCCATGTGTAAGAATATGTATGTGCTTAAGGGAGGACAGACTCAACAATCTGGTTGTTTGCTTTGATTTGTGTGCCCTGGGGATATGGAGAGTCAGGAATGTAAGAAAATTGCAAATATGGAATAAAAGGTCCAGGGAGAAGGATTTTTACTACCTTCTTCAGTTCTTTGGCTTGCAATAGCGACCTTCTCCGAGTTTCTTGGGTCTTGCCAACCCCTGTGTTTTTTCAGGCTCCTTGGCTCTCCTCCTTGTGGCTATTTCTTCTGCTCCCAGTCCTTAACAACATATCTCCTATCCTCAATTGACCTTTTGAACTAAATCTCTGAAAGTTAATCCACTGTGAGGTTTTGGATAGGGCAGCATGCCCAGGCACTGTCCCTTCTGCCCATGACCACCCCTGCCTCAGCTCTACCGTCGTGTTGATCCGGTGGCATGGATTTTCTAGGCCAGTCCCTTTTTAGAAAAGCATTTGCTGATGTCCCTCTAAGTGTGCTTGTGGGATTATGTGCCCTGGTTTGTAAAATAGGGGCCCTCATGGAAGTGCAGGGGAGAAGTTTCAGGTCTCAAGAGCTCCAAGGGCACCAGAAGTGGGGCCAGGTGGGCACCTGCCTCCCCGTGATTTTCCCGTCTCACTGAAGGAGCTCTGCCAGGATTTCTCTCCACTGGGACTTCCTTTTCTCTCTCTTCTTTGCATAGTTAACACTCTTGTATGCTTTTGAACCCAGTTGTCCCTTCCTCAAGGACAGCTTCCTTGGCCTCATGACCAGGTCAAGCTCTACTACATTATTTCTTGATTTCATGTACCTTCATTTGTAGCTTGTAACATCATTTCAGTTTCACATCTCTTGATGTAATGATTTGACTCATGACTCTTTTCCCTGAAAGGCTGTAAATGCTTTGGGGATGAAGGCCCTATGTGGTTTTCCTCCCTATGCATGCCTTATATATGACAGGCTTTCGACAATGACTGTATGGACGAGTGAATGAGTGGACTGAATGAATGAAGGGGTTACAGGGCCACCCTATCAGGATACTTGTTCCTTCAGGTAGGCTGAGGTCCCTGATATAAAGGACAAGGATGTGAACTTGCATTAGCTTACTCACTGCACCCGCATCCCAGCTAAAACCTCTTCATCCTTCCTGGATGCCCTTAGAATACAAACTCCCTCCATCCACCTTCTCCTCCTGCCCTCTGCAGTCTCATTTTATGCCTTGCTCATTTTCTACCACCGCATTTCAGCCAGGCTGGAATTATTTTCAGGTTTGAAACTTGCACAACTTCTCCCTCCTCAGGGATGTCTGCACGTGCTCTCCCTTCATCAAAAATGTTTCATTCTGCCTCTTCACATTGCCTTTTCATAATCATGTGTTAGACCTCTGCCTGCATGTCACTTTTTCATGGAAGGCTTCTCTGAGTCCTGCAGGCTAGACCAGGTCTCTCTGTCATCCTCTTTCCTAGTACCTTGTATTTCCCTTCAAAACACTTCACAAAATGATAATGTTTGTATTCAGACGATGGCCTATTTCTTCCACTTGGGAGTAAGCTACTTGAAGAAATGCATTAGGTCAGCCTTAGTCATCACTAAGTGTCCAGCTCTCAGTAGGTACTCCTCAAGCGGCTGTCAAATAAAGTTGTGAAACAGACACAACACCCTTTACAGTCTTACCAGAGCCAATGACTTTGATGGGAGATATTTAGGGTCAAGGAAAAAAGGAAGCATGCGTGTTCATATTCATCCCCCTCCTATAAATGTGTGAAGACCCTTACGTCTGTCTGAGCTGGGGCTATGGTCTCTGTCTCCTAATACACCATAGATTAAGCTGAATAGGTTATAAAGCTCAACTCATACTAGCATAAGCCAAGGAAGATTAATTATCTCAAGAAACTGAAAAGTCCAGGCGTGGTCCTGGCTATCATCAGTCATTGCTGAATACAGGGGTTTGAACTGTAGCAACAGGAATCTTTCTTTTTCCACTGCTTGGCTTGGCTCTCTTGAGTGTCTTAGTTTTTATTAGACGTAGCTTCTTGCATATAATCAATGACTCTTACAAGTTCAGATCTGACAGAAAATGCCCGGGGTGGGTAGATGGGGAGCTGCAGCCCAGGCTGGATCACATGCCCATCCCTGAATCTAGTTCTGTGACCATGAAGATGGAATCTTTGAGAGGCAAGACATGCATCATTTCTTGCCCGCCTCTGGGTGTCAATCAGCACGTTTTCATCAGCATCTCCACTGCATCCAAAACCCAACTATTATACTCAAGTATATATTTATAGGAGTGCACTTTTGATACAAATTTATATCTAATTACTCCCATCTATCCCATCCCATTTATATATAATTACATCCATCCCTAGGGTCAGGTTCCCTAGGGATAATGTCTGAGATGGGGATTTGTGTGCAAGTGATTAACTGAAGAATGCTCTCAGGGGAACCTATGGGGGCTGGGAGTAAAGGATCATAGAAAAGATGTGATAGGAAAACCCGGCCTCAGCCTGGTCCTGTGGGGAGCTCTGGAGTATTAATTGCACCAAAGACGACTTCACCCAGAGTATTATTCACACCCACTTACATCAATTTATCTTTGGCCACAGGCTCAGGCTGTGCCCAAGAAGGGATGGTAGCCCCTCCTACCCCTGTACCCTCCCACCTCAGGGCACCTCTGGCTAAGGTGGCTCCCATCAGGCAAGTTCAACCCTTCAGAGAAAAATTCAGTTTGAGAGCAGTTAGCAGCCAATACCCATACCAACCGGGAGACGATTCATCAAGCTGCGGAGGATTCACAAGGCTCCAGCTTTAAAGAAGCCTAGAATAAGAAAGAAATCTGAAATGGGAGGGATTGATTTATAAGTAATAACCCTTATTTTTATCTTCTGACTAGTTCCAGTTCTGCACTGTCCCCCCATCTCCTCCGTCTCCGATGTAAGCCTCCAGTTTACCTACTCTGATGGCCACAACGAACCTCCACATTTAGAGGAGATTTTCCATTATAAGGGTTGATATAGGAGCCTAACCACCATACTTTAAATGCACAGGGAGAAAAATTAACCTACATCTCTCATCCCCATAACGTTTCTGTTTATCCATCGCTTATGGGGTCCAGGGTCATGGCCTCTCTACTCTCCTTCGAATGGTTGTGTGTCCAGTCTCTAGGTTCTTGGTTGCATCCCCTCTTTGGTTTACTTATTAGGCAGTTTCAGGGGCCACCGCCAGGTTTTCACGTGCCAAGGTTGTGACATGAGCGATGGCAAATTGAATTTCCCCTTGTAATCTCAGGAAGGCAAGTCACTCTCCTCTCCTTCTGATGTAAATGATCTGATCCCTGCTGTAGACTCCTTCGTGATTCCTCTGCCTCGCTGTTTTTCAATACCTTCCACCGCCACAGTCCTCCCCCCCCACCCCCGACGCGGTCTCCAGCAGCCTTCATGTCCACGCACACATAAATAAGTCTGTATGCACGCGTGTGAGAATATATAGCCATCACGGTACTGTGTGGGCATGTGTACGTGCTGAGGAAATGTAATAGACTGTGGTTGTGTGTTTGTAGGTGTATAATAAGTTTGCCGCAGACTAGGGGGAAAAATGGAGCCATTTCTTGATTCAAACCAATTTTTTTTTCCCTTGAGTTAGTACCCAATCTGTAGCTAAGAACTGCTGACTACAGCATATTTCCGAGTGTAGATTTTTTTTTTTTCCCCCTGACAGCTCAGACCTAACTCCTGCCTGATCTATGTAGCTGCATTGTTCAAATTACAAAGCTTAGGTGACAGAACTGCTCTATTTTCTGGGAGCCCCTAACACACCTGTCATCAGATAGAGGCGAGAATGCAGAAGTCATCACTTTACTTAGAAACTCAGCAGATGATTGAAATTATTTCTTACTACTAATTCCCCTTTTAGTGGAGATAAGCCGCTTTGTTTGGCTGTAAATGAAACATTAGGGTATTAACCATGGAGCCAGAAGTATTGGGGAAGCTAAGATTTTATCTGCAGCAGGAACATTTTGGGCAATAAATTGTTTTGTTGGACAGAATACTAAATCTCTTGAGTTACAAAGAAGCAGAGCTCATTAAGGGGGATGCTTAAAGCAGAAGAAAAAAAGGCGAGACAAAAGCTTATTACCTTTGTTATGGGGATTGGGGTGTTTTGCAGGTTCTCATGTAGCATGGAAGAATTATGCCGTACAGTTATTAAATAGATGTGTCTATAGACTTGCAAACGCTCTATGAATATGTCCAAGGGACAAATACATTTCTGAAATATCAATAGCAATCTGCAATAAGTTATGAATTTTGGAGTACATATTTATCCTCGAAGACTGGGTTTTTGTTTCCTGTGGGTGAAATTTCCCCATCTCTTTGCCACATCCTTCAGATTAATCGGCTGGCATGGTTACATAAATGTTTGTAATAGAAAAGAGTAAGTGCCAGGGTTATCCAAAATATTGTCGCAAAATACACACCTAAATTAAGATAATTATGCGTTGGGAACATCCATCAGCGGGGCTTGGAAGGGAGAAGAGCTTTCCTAGGATGGAGAGGATGCTCTTCCTGGGGCACCAGAGTTGTGAGTGGTGGGTTATGGGTCCTGTTGGGTGCCCCAAGCTTGTAAGTGTCAGGGGAGGGATGTGAGGGCTCTTCCTTTGCCAGTGACCAGGGAGGAAGGAAGAGGAGAGGAAACAGACAGGGCTGTCTCTTCCCTGGAGTTAGCAGCCCCCCGCTGCATCTCCAGGAGCAAGGCTGCGCGTCCAACTCTCTGCCTGCCTGCACTTTTTGCTTATTCTAGCCTTTGAGAGGAAGATGGCTCCGAAAGCATTGCACCTGAGAAACTCAGATGGCGAACGGTGTAAACAGGAATATGTCAGTTGCAAGCAGTTGGGGATTTCATGAGAGCAGTTTCAGGGATGTGGAATTTGTTTCTTCTTTTTCCTCCGTGAGTGATTCAGAGCATCTCTTCACAGACCCTCACCCTGAAGGCTCTCATTGCCATTTCCGCCTTTCCCTGCGCGTCCTGATTCACAGGTGGATGCCCAGGATCCCATCACCAAGAGCAGCTTGTGTGCTCTGAGTTCACATTCTGGACCTACCATTTGTTCCAGCTCCACTTGTTGCCTTCCATGGTTCTTTCTACAGAAACAAGAGCAACACTTTTCAAAGCACAGCAGGAAGCTAGCAGTGAAAAATAAAATTCAAGAAACACATAACGCACAGATTCATGGGAGCTATGGGAAAATACTTTCCGAAAAGGTGTCTTGCTTTGAGAACACTCAGTATACAAAAAAATGAGAACTTTTTTTTAAAGCAGCAAATAAACAATAATTATTTAATTTAACATATGCTGAATTGTAAGATATTTCAGACAAAAAAAAATGGCATCCTCTTTGTCTTCCATCTCTGGCACAGAATACATTGCCAGGAACAGATTGTCTATCTGAAGACAGTAGTAGAGTAGAATTGCCTGCATTGTATTTAAATCCAGTATGTATTTAAAACACGATTCAAATCACAATGTATTTAACCTGTCATTCATTTTTCAAGTGACTTTTCAGGACCACTTATCCACAGGCTATAGGACACCAACCTGTCAACACTGGTTTATAGGAACACCAGGAATCGAGTTAATTTCTTACGACTTGTGTAGAGGGCATTTTGAGTCTTCTTGAAACGAGTAGAAACATAGATCTACATAGAAGTGAATAGAACCCACTGGTGACAGAGGGGACCTCAGAGCCTTGCATCCCCTTAGGAACTTTGAAATTGGTACCAAAGAGTGATAATGGCCAATGAAAGAAGATTAAAATCAAGAATTTTCAATGTAGTATCTTGATTACTGGAGTCTACAGGTGAACTTTACGGTGAATGATTCAAAAGTTAAGTGACATTTACATGGGAAAACTGTCCTGGTGCCCTAGAATGAGTTTGACATATATATTTACATCCTTTTTGGGGCCTTGTGGTTCAGGTAATCAATTTATGGTGGTGCGAAAACACAGGTGTGAAGACTTCTGGGTGCAAGTCCTGTCTGAATTCCTAACTATGAAACCCCGAAGTCTCTTAGTCTGTCGGAGACTCAGTTTTCTCATCTGTAAAATGGCATGATGAAACTACTCAGTTTTTTAGGGCCCACTTAGCTCTACAATTTCCCAGCTCAGTGAAAAATGACAAATTTATTTTATAAGCTGCCACGACATCCAAGCTTCTCTTGTGGTCCTCAGTGGACTGATCCATGTTCTCAGAGAAACTGCATGGTACATTTCCCCCAATTCCTATTTCTGGTACTGCTCATGAGTACTTGAGAGAGGGTATGCTCCAGCAGGATTCCACACGGAGGAAGGAAATGCTTTATGTGGACCCATTTTAAACATGCTAGAGCATCGGTGAGGAACATCTCACATATTCACACTTAAAGCACAGTCATTGTTGCCAGACAGCCTATTGCAGTAGAAAGAACGTAGGGTTGAATCTTGTATATTTTCCCTCCTCTCTAGATGTCATTTGTGGGATCCTTAAGCTCTTCATCTGTAAAATGGGGACAGAATTATCTCAATGTTACAGAAGTTCTGGAGATGACGATGATGGTGATGCATTTAATTACTGCCTAGTGTGTTAAAGAACTTCAGTGTATATTGAATTTGGGTACTATTATATTAATTTGGGAATACAGATTGATGGGTAAATTGTCTGAGAGTCCAGAGCTGAGGGCAGACCTCCAGCCTGACAGCTATCCTGAGTGGCTTACTCAGATGTGGCTCTCTGACCCCCATCTGACATATGCCACCTTCAGATCTCCATATACCTAAGGAGCTTTCTGGAGAAGAAATTCCTTATTCTTTCAGGAGGCTGCCAGGGAGTGAAATTTGAGCTTGAAATTTACTGATAGGGTTGGCTGCGGCCAGGGGACTCGGTCAGTGACATGTGCAGAGACTGAAGCAAAGTCCCAACTCCGGCCCCATGATCCCCAACCTTTAGTCAGGCTCGTTGGAGAAGATGGTTCGAAAGGACCCTCTCCAAACATAACCCTTGAACTGAAGTGGAGTTAAGGGCTCCCTGTTAGTTCCTAGGGCTAACGTAACACATTATCTCAAACTTAATGGCTTTAAACAACAGAAATTCTGGGGCTAAAAGTCTGAAATCAAGATGTCAGCAGGGTTGGCTCCTTTGGGTGACTCTCCTAACTTCTAGTGGCTTCTGGCAATCCTTGGCATTCATTGAGTCGTAGACACATCACTTCCATTTCTGCCTCCATCTTCACACGGCCTTCTCCTCTTCTGTCTCTTATAAGGATTTGTCATCAGATTTAGGGCTCACCCTAATGCAGGATGATCTTATCTTGAAATCCTTAATTACAACTGCAAAAACCATTTTTCCAAATAACATCATATTCACAGATACTGGGGTTTAAGACTTGGATCTACCTTCTCTGGGGGTCACACTACTCATTTTATTTTGATGCATCCTTGTTTGGAGAAACGGTTCTATTTAACTTAAACCTCTCAACAACAATTACATAATAACAATTCCACAATAAAAAAGGTAACATTCTCTGGTACTTACTATGTGCCAAGCATTGTGCTGGTTGACTATATGCATCTTTTTTATTCATCTCAACAATCCTATAAAGTAGGTAATATGCTCCTCCTAGATTAATGGATGAGAAAATCAAGCCTTAGGGGGGAAGGTCTTCTTTCTTAGTCACCGGACCAGGAAAGTGGCACAGTTGGTATCCTAACCTAGGCTTTTCTAATTCCAAAATCCATGCTTTGAACCATCATACTGGAAGTTCTCAAATTTTGTCATGCGTAGGAATCTCCTGGGGAGTGTTAAAATGGCGCCTTTCCTGAGAGCTCCATCTCTACTTATTCTCATTCTGTAGATATGGGAGCAGGGCAATGATCTGCATTTCAAATAACTGCATTATGTAATTCTGCCCCTCCTTCCTTCCACTGAACCCATCTCGCGGGTACTTACAACCTCAGCACAGAGTCTACTATCCCTGAAAACAGAAATCCTCAAAAGGGAAAAACCACTCACAAGAGAGGGCCCAGGTTGTTTGCTTTTGTTTTTAGCTAAAGCACCCTTGTTCCACAGCTTTTCCCCCAATCACATCCCTTTTCTGGTGGCTCAAGTGCACTCTTCCTGTTATCGTCCACCTGCAGGAGGAAATGTGGGAATCCCTGGTGAGGGTCTTACCCGCTTCCTAAATTTAAGTCTGATTACTCTTCAAGCATTTGAGCTTTTCCACGTGGAAGAGACCCACAGAGCTAGGAGGGGGAGAAGTCCTTCAGCAAAGTGCAGCGGAGGATCCATAGTCCTCCTGCAGTAATCCAGTCAATTAAAAATTGATTTCAGTTCCCAGCAGCGTGGGGGCGATGTGGTGGGGAGTTGTGCACGCTGCCATTGGTGCATAGGCCTGTTAAGTGATATTAAAGGATCTTCTGTCATAGCAGAAAACAGTGCGGTTGATGATCTTTGCTGCTGAGGAAGCAAAATTGAAGTGTCACATACCACAATTGCATTTTATTTCTAATACGTTGCCCTGCCAACCTTGGAGCCATGCATGAAACCCAGGACTGTGAAGGGACGAAAGTATGAAATCTGGCTGGATGCAGCTGGTTGGAGAGGGTTTATCCAAAATATAGCCCCAAGATATCCCAGGAGAACTTGCCTGAATAGAGGGAAGAAGCAAGAGTATTAGAAAATCAAGAAGAGTTAAGCTGCCTGATAAAGTTATTTTTAAAAATTTTATCTTCAGTGCATTTATTTTTAATCACACAGTAGTTGGCATAAATCCATTCTCTCTGTGAAACAACTCAAACTACACATAAATATGCAAAAATAGAGAGTAAAAGGTGAAGGTTGCCAAATTTCATTGCTTTCCTCAAGGAGGTAACCTTTGTAAGAAATGAGCAATTATTCCAGACTTTTCTCTGATAAACTCTCAAACCCAGCTTAAAATAATGGTGGATGTTTTGGTGAAACCAGAGACAGGTAGACAGATTGACAGATAGATAGACAGCCAAATGTATTGATAGATAGGCAGACAGATTAGATAGGTTGAAAAGCAGAAAACCAGATAGATAGAAAAATAATTTGGGGGGCCAGCCCTGTGGCCAAGTGGTTGAGTTCGCTCGCTCTGCTTTGGTGCCCCAGGGTTTCGCTGGTTCGGATCCTGGGCACAGACATGGCACCGCTCATCAGGCCATGCTGAGGTGGCATCCCACATGCCACAACTAGAAGGACCCACAACTGAAATATACAACTATGCACTGGGGGTCTTGGGGAAAGAGAAGAAAAATGAAAGAAGATTGGCAAGAGATGTTAGCTCAGATGCCAATCTTTAAAAAAATAAATAAGTTTGGAATCCAAAGATCTGGGCAGGTGAAAGTTTGGACTTGGTGGATTATTCTCTGTGGGATGCTGGGGATTGGCAACTTCACTGTTTAACTTCTATGGTCCCAACTTCATTATCTATAAAGTATGGAAAACAACATCTGTGTTTCTTGCCTCTAGAACCAAAGATGAGAATGAGGTTTCAATGATAAAACGTATTTGAAAATGTGGTAGGTTCAACAGACCTATTGGCACCACCAGGAGACGTAACACACCCAGTTCCTTTCACTTGTTATAATCTAGCACAGGCCAAAAGAGTTTGCAAATGGCATGAAGGAAACTAGATGGTCCTGTAAAGTGGCCCTTGAGAAATTTAAGATCCAAGCTCATGTCGTATCTCAATGAGGTTAAAGCTCAAAGAGAAGAACATCACGTGTTAATAATACATCAAGCATCCAGCAGGTGGTGGTTCTTTTTTCTTCCCTTCAGAAAGTTATTTTTATTTATCTTTTTAGATTTTAAAGTTGCAGAGTGACATATTCCACATGGTCAGACTGTATTTTAAAGTAAAGTTTTAATTAAAACATAGAATGGATTTTTGCCAGATTGAAAAAAATATATATATATAGCTCTATTTCAGAACTCTAGCTGTGATGAGCAACTCTTTGAAAATATGTTTAAAAATTCACCGAGTCTTGTCTGAAGACTAACCTGTGAGGAGGGATGAACTAACTTATTCAGTTCTGGACATTGTTAAGTGCCCTGAAAGTGATGGTTAATAATTTCCTTTTGAAGTGAAAAATAGAAAGCGTGTTCCTGAGCGCCAACATCAATCTTTAATAATTTCAGATTAAGGCATTGTCTTTGGATACAAAGCAATGTCATTTTTAAAATGTCTCCTTAAATAAAATTTTTAAAAATTCCCATCCTCCCACACTGAGAATCTCTACCCAGGGATAGGAGCAAGTAGAGAGTCCTTCCTGTTCTTAACGAGTTGTGGTTGGGAGCAGGATGCTTCAAAGTACCTGAACTGTGGTTGTAGAAAGACGTGTCTCTTTGGCTTGCACGTCCTTAAGCATAATTTGAATGTGACTGACTTCCATGGCTAAGTATGTGAGGCTCCCCTCTTAATTATAGTATTTCAGATGAACCCCATTTGACAGCCACTGGCACACAATATGCTAAATATTCCATGTAATGTGACTTTGAGAAGAAGGGAGCCCCATCTTTGAGAATCCCCTCGGATGGGACATGGTAACTTAGAATCTCGGCATCAACAAAGGGACGGTTTAACGGCAGAAACAGTCTTTCTCTGATTTATACTACCAAAAGTACAAATCATGGTCCATAGAAGTACAAGGACTTAGAGGCAGTTCCAGAAACATGGCAGAGCATTTGCAAATCTGATCTTGAAGGAGATGGAGAGCCTAGAGCTTGCCATTCATGGCACCATTTTGCCATGAAATGGGGCTTGACTTTCCTTGGGTTATCTGACCACTTGTTACACCCTCCTCCCTATTTGACCAGGTAGACCTAACTTCTAGAAGAGACCTTTTGGTCAGTGACTGAGGCACACATTTTGAGACACTCCCGAATAATTCTCTATCATCTTCTAAAAGATGCCCAATTGATAACATTGGCTGTGTACATTTTAAATGGATGTGAGCAACAGATATATAACCATGCCACATGTTTATGTTGCACTAGATCTTTTGAAGAAGTATTAACATGTCTCATCTCGTTTTATAGTGACAATGATCCTTTGAGTTAAATGCCACTGCCATTTTGGCAGACAGGAAAGACAAACACGAACAGATGGGAATTTATTTAAGGTCACTCTGCAAGTCACTGACCTACCAGGGACAGATTCTCAAACTTCTGACATCTAGTGATAGCATCTTAGAGGCAAACACCTATGGCTTCAGTCAGCATTTTCTGAGCACTTCGAGGTGTCACACACTTTGTGAAGCAGTTGGCATGCATGGATACCTTCATGGATAGTACCTTCATGGATAGGTACTACCATCTTCCCTGTTGTAAAAAAAAGCTTACAAAATGTAAATAACTCACCCCAAATCACACACTTAGCACATGCGTGAATAAGACCTAAACAGCTGAGTTCACCTGTTTCCCAACCACGCTATGCTACCTCCCTTGGAAATACATAGTGAATCTGTGGATTTCAAGAGAATGCTCCTCCAAAAAGTTGAGCCCACCTTTTTTCTTTTTTGACAAATAAAAATTGTATATATTGAAAGTGTACCACTTGAAGTTTTGATATATGTATCCATCGGGAAATAATCCGGGGAGGATGTGGAGAAAAGGAAACGCTGGTACATTGTTGATGAGAATATAAATTGCTGCAGCCACTATGGAAACCAGTATGGAAGTTCCTCAAAAACTTCAAAATAGGACTACCACTTGATCCAGCAATCTCATTTCTGGGTATATATCCAAAGGAAATGAAAACAGTGTTTTGAAAAGTTACCTGCACTCCTGTGTTCATTTCAGCATTATTTACAATAGCCAAGACATGAAAACAACCTAAATGTCTGTCGTGTAAATAGATAAAGTATATGTGATGCATACAATGGAACATTATTCAGCCTTAAAAAAGGAAGGAAATCCCGAATGAACTTTTTAATTTTCTACTCTCTCTTGCCCCACCTTTATCAGGTAGAGGGCATGACACGTGAGCCTCTCTGATGAGGAAATGCATGCGAGCTCCCTTGGGATACTGATGAGTTCGGTGATGGGGTGGCGGCCAGTGTGGGTTAACGCCTCTGATTCCCAGTGAGTAGATGTTTGGGTGTGTGTCCCAAACATCTTTCTCATCTCTATTCCTTTGAGTAGAGATGACTACTCTGCAGCTGGAAAGATGCCTGCTGAGCCCCTGAGGGCATCCTTTCTGATATGGCGGTCACCAGTAGGAGTGTGTTTTTAAAGCCGGGCAGCGCACGCCTGCTAGGTTGCAGAGCAATCAGTGAGGCAGCTTTCTGGGCATATCCTAGATAAAAACCTCCACTGAGGCTGCAATTGTAGTTTATTTCGGCATCCTAGCAAGAAAGCTCTGGACGGTACAGCAGTGTTTGTTTTCTGTCTGGTAAAGTAGAAAGGAACACAGCAGAAATTAGCACGGCACAGCGTTGATGCCAGCCCAGAGGGGCTTCCAATGGTCCCCGCCCCCCCCCTCCCCCCGCTGCCACAAACCTCTGCCTCCGGAAAGCCTTCAGCTGCTAGGAGATTAGCAGACGCAGCAGCTCATGCCAAGGTGCTGTGCAGTTTTTTCGCTGTTCCACCAGGTGTTGCCAGAGAACATTGAGCAGAGCCGAGCTCCAGGCGAAGCGTGTTCGCAGCTGCTCTGGAACACGCGGGCTGCTCGGAAGGCAGCAATTAAACCAGTTGTGCTGACTCCAACAGCCCTGTTCCCTGCGCTTTGAAATATGCCTCCGCGTTGGCCTCAGGCCTCACATTTCAAATCAACACGTTTTGTTGCACATTTGGGTCTGCCCATGCACTCTCACGCTGGAGGCAGGAGACCACACAAGGTTGGGCTGATCCAGGTCACCAGCCCACGTCCCAGGGGCACCTGTGGTCAGCCTGCTTTTTTTGTCAGGAAATGGACAGTCCCCGTGGATGCGCACAAGGGGAATTCTCTCTGCCAGCGGTTTTGCCGGTTAACTGGATGTAATTGCTTCTCAGCACCTGTTCCCTGCCCCCATCCCATGCTTGTCCATCTTGAGCAATGAGGTCGCAGTCCTAGATCAGTGATGCTCAACCAGGTGCTACTGAGTCCCCAGGATTCATTTGGCCACGTTCAGAGACGTTTTTGGTTATCTTGACTGGGGAAGAAAGGAGATTTGCTTACCAAGATCCGGTGGGTAGGAGCCAGGGAGGCTGCTAAACATCCTACTATGCACAGGACAGCTCCCCACAACAGAAAACTATCCAAACTGTTAATAGTACCAAGGTTGAGAAACCCTGTTCTAGAGACGAAGGCATTATTGGCAAGTTGATTGCATTCTCCAAAACACACACTGAGATATATTGTTCAAATTGTGATTATCCCAGAAAAGTTCCTCTATATTACTATGATCAAATACTATACCTTGCCAAGGGAACAACCCCACAAAGGAGCAAAAAATCGATGCCACAAGTTACAGGCCTACTATGTGCCAAGTCCATTGCTTATATCGTTTCTAACCTTGCAGAAATAACCTTGAGGCTGGGAGTATTGCTCTATGTTACAGAAGAGGAAACTGAGGCTGAGAGGGCTTGCATTTCTTGCTCAGGGGCCCTGGCCCCTGAGCCAGGGAGCCAAGTTTTGAACCCAGATCCAATTCCTCCAGGGACATTGTCTCTTTCCCTGTGACTTGCTGTCCCTTCCCATGCTCTAGACAGTGGATGTGGACTTCAGTGATTTCTGCACAAATTATAGGGCAAAACATGCCCTGAATTGGCTCCCAGCTTCCCAGATCTGGGGAAGAAACTTATCTTCTTTCACTGGGCTCCAATTACTCCATCTGCCAGTCTGGGACAGAGGAGAGGACTTGATACCCCATAAAGGGCATTTTCTGATTCTTCCCAGACCCTACAGCTCCTACTGCTCTGTTGACTCAGGACACCGACAATAACTCTACCCCAGCAACTCAAACTCTGGGCTTATGGTTTTTGGCAAATAATGAGACTGGCGTATCTATAGACTTTCTTTCACTTTTCCCCACAGGAGGTCTCCAGATCCTTTAGGGTGGAGTGGTCAGGGGTGCATGCTTGATTTATATTGACAAAGAGACCCAAACCCAAAAGGAAATCCACTTTTGAATCTTGTTTTTGAGTGCACAGCACATTACGGAGTGATGCAAAACTACTTAGGAGGAAAAAAGAGAATAAAAAGTTTCCAGCATCCAGAGTTGCCCTTCCCCCAAAACTTCCTGTCTCACAAAGTGACCATTCAGCCATGAGGTGAATTGTCACTCAACACTGACTGTGTCAGTGTCCTGTGGCTGCTGTAACAAATGGCCACAAACTCAGTGGCTTACAGCAACACACATTCATTCTCCTACAGTTCTAGAAGTCAAAAGTCCCAAGTGAGTCTCACGGGGCTAAAGTCAAGATGTCCACAGGGCTATGTTCCTTCCAGAAGGCCTAGAGGAGCATCTATTTCCTGGCCTATTCCAGCTTTGAGAGGCCGCCTGCATTCCTTGGCCCATGGCCCCTTCCTCCATCTTCAGAGCCAGCAGGGTAGCATCTTCACAGCTCTCTCTGACTCTACCTCTGTGGTCATCTCTCCTTTTCTGCTCTAAGGACCCTTGTGATTCCATTGGGCCCATCTGGATAATCCAGGATGATCTTCCCATCTCAAGATCTTGACCTTAAGCACATCTGCTAAGTCCCTTTTCCATGTAAGGTGACATAATCACAAGTTCAGGGGATTGGGACATGGACATTTTGGGAGGGGAAGGACATTATTCTGCCTGCAATACCTACATTATGGCTGCCACTGCTAGAGATACTGGAAATAAAGTGATGAAAAATACATGCAATTTTGCCTTCAAGTGACTTGTATGAGGTGTGTGTGTGTATGTGCTGCAGAGAAGGATGTAGCAGAAAACATGACACTCACATAATCAGTCTAGGGCAGGCATGATTACTATAACTCTTACTCATTTTCCTATCCTCAAGCAACCATAGTGCCTGGCGTATGGCGGGATAGGGGTTCAATTTGTGTTTCATGCATTCGTTTTTCTAAGAAATGCATGAACAGAGTTCAAGAGAAATACAGAAGAAAAGCTGCATATTACAGCAACCCAAATACGACAACATCCATTATATTAATTGCTCTTGAGATCCGCCTTAGTCCAATGTTAATCGATATGCACAGTCGCAACTGAGATTCTGTACGAGTTTTCAGAGCGCCTTCTGCATCCTCACAGATTCAGAGTCTTCCATTAAGCCCCAGTGCTGTACGGGTTTTTGTATTTCATTGGGGTGGGCAAACTATGGCCCGAGGGCCAAATCTGGCCTGCAAACTGTTTTCATAAACAGAGCGTTATTGGAACACAGCCATGCGCGCATTTGTTTACAAATGGCGATAGCCGCTTTTGCTCCACAGCAGCAGAGTTGAGTAGCTGCAACAGAATGTATGGCCCACAATGCCTAAAATATTTATTCTCTGGCCCTTTATAGAAAGAAGTTTGGAAACTCTTGGTTAGACAACTGAAACTTGGCAATCCCAGCGACAACACGGAAAGTTTGATTAACCAGAACACCTCATTCTCCAGCTACCTCGCGTGTCAGGCCATTCACATTCTTTGGATTATAGTGTCTGTAGCGTCAGCCTATGAATGACCTTACTGCGAATAAGGAAAGTCTCAAGTTAATTGAGGCCGGCACTCAAGTGCTTTAGATTTTTTTCCCCAGCTATGTTTAGTGAGATAAATCGTGCTTCCATGTGGTGACTTGTGGATGGCAGGAAAGCAGAGGGAATTTTAATACAGTGACTATATTCACTTTGAAATTTGAAAAAAAAAAGTTAAGATGTGTCTTCCGCGAGAAGTGGAACACAGTAAACCATTTGAAACTGTCACCGCATTGAGATGAATGGTAGTAAACAATGTGTCTCAAAAAATATCCCACAAATATCCTTAAATTATAACCATCTGTTTGATCTGCTGAGGAGAAGTAACTAATTCCTCTCGCTTTCCCCTCTCCAGACTGCCCATCGATTGTACTGAGGGTTGAGATTGTGGTTGCTGATAACTAACTTGATGATCTAATTTAGTAAGGCTTTATCTTGGTCTGGATGCGCAATCAAGGTTGCTATCTTCTGGAGCAGGTTTCTCCACCATTGGCATTTTGTGCTGTATATTTCTCTTTTGGAGAGCTGTCCTGTGCATTGTAGGCTGTTTAGCAGCATCCCTGGCCTCTACCCACTAGATGCCAGTAGAAAGGTCTTCTCCCACTGTGACAATCAAAAATGTCTCCAGATATTGCCAAATGTCCCTGAGGAATGGGGGTTAAAGTGGCCGGCCGTTAAGAACAGTTGTTCCAGAGGGATGGTTTTAGAAGGGACTTAGAAAGTGCGTGGCATTCACTCGTGTTTGTCATTGCCTGTTGCTATCCCAGATGAACTTTTATTCTTTTCCTTTGGCATGCCTCCCTTTAATTCTTTCCCTCCTTTCTCCTGGGCTAGGCTCTTAGTAATGTCTAAATGCACTGCAAAGACGAGATTGCCTTGAACTCCTCCAGCTTCGCCTGACAACCCTGAGCTGCGTTGTCACCCTAAGCCAGATCAGCAGAACCAGGTCTGTGATCAGGAACCGGGAGCTGGAGCACCTCTCCATCGCGGGCCCCTGTGATCAGAGGGTCTGGAGAAAGAGCATCTCTCTGATGTGGTCTTATCGGGCTGAGCCTAATGTCAACCCTGTTGCAAGAGCTTTGTCCAATCTGCCTGTATCTTTGTTTTCAACCGTTCAGTAACAGTTCACTGGAGCAGAAAGAGCCCTGTGAATTGATATTATAAACCCGCATGCCTGTTTTATTCATTGTGGAGGCAACAGAATATAACACAAGTATTTATTTTTAGTGATTGGAGAATGGCATTTCTTTCCCCTTCCCTCTTGTCACGGAAGGTGGAAAAGAGACAAAACAACACAGGACTGTTTCTGAACACGATTCCGTTGAACAGCTATCGTCTGTTGTTCTTGTTTCAATTATTTTGCACTATCTTAAGTTGTGTGTGTGTGTGTGTGTGTGTTGAATATGTATGCATGAGTGATATATATTACATTCATTTGGATGGTCTTAAGAAGGAGCCACAGGCCAGCGAATGTAATCGAATCACCGCGGGTCTGGCCTTCTATCTCTAGCTGTTACCTTGACCCCCACCTCTCCGATTTCATTGAAAGTTAGATTTTCTAGAAAAATTCATGAAACTTCATCATGTTTCATTCATTCTTTGCTCCTGGGCATTCTTTGCTGAAGGTCAGGAGCTGTGAAATTTCTCTTTAGTCCCATTGCTTTGATATGGCACCGGCAATGAAGAAAATGAAGTGTGGAAAAATGGAGTTACAGCAATGACTTAAATAGGAGGAGGGGTCTGCTCAACGTGGCCTGGTTAGAAATGAGGAGGTATACTGCCTATTGTCTAAGCTGATATTTCTCTGATAGTGGGAACTTGGGGCAAACTGGGGCACAACTGGTTGGCTCCTATTCCAGGGTCACTTCAGTTATTGAATGCTCTGTTTCCTTTTGGTGCCTTCAATGATGGTGATGAGGATGATGGTAATAGTAATAGATTGAGCCATATGAAATGGCTGGAATTTGACAATTGTTTACCTTCTTCAATGTCACTTTCATATAGTTCAACCTAATAATTATAAAAATAACAGCTAATCTGTATTGGATGACTACTGTGGTCCAGGCACGGTGTCATAATCATTGCACAGGCATTAACTCATTGGACCAACACAGCAACTCTCTACTGGAGATACTGTTATTACTCGGTCTGACAAATGAGGACACTGAGGCTGTGGGAATAACTCGCCCAAGGCCACTGAATAGCAAAGCTGGGAATTAAACCCAGGAGATGAATCCTCCAGTCTATGTTATTAACCCCCACCCTATGTTCTTGGCTGGATAACAGTTTTAGACAGATGTTCATGCTTCCCACAGAGGGTCTTGCATTTCATCAGGCTTGGAGAAAACGAGGTGTTTTATATGTGTGCAAGTCTTCCTAATTATGAGGAGTACTAATAGGCCCCAGCAAACCGCTCACCACCTACTAATGGGCCAGTGGCCATCAAATTGGAATTCTAAGAATGACCCACAAACAACTTTGCCTTGAGGGTTATGTGTTAAGCAGTTAGTCAGATTGCATCCTCATCAGCTTAGCCAAATGTCCACATTAGTTTCTCTGACAATTTATGGGATTTCAATTGTAAAATCTTCGTTGTATAGATTTCATCCCATCTTTAGGAGAGGAAATAAAGCCCTAACAGCCTTAGCAAAGATGCTGAATATTTAGAAATAGTAAATACTGTTAAAAAAAATGGGTTAACTATAGTCTTCCTCCCCAAGACCTACGGTTTCAGTCTTATCATGAGAAAAAAAGAAACAAATCTTAATTGACGGACATCTCACAAAATGTCTGACCAATACACTGTCAAGATGATCAAAAACAAGGAAAGTATGAGAAACTGTCACGCCTAAGAGGAGCCTTAAGGAGACACCATGCGTAAATGTAATATGGTGTCCTGGATGGGATCCTGGAGCCAAAGAGGGAAGTTAGGTGAAAACTAAGGAAATCCGAGTAAAGTATGGGCTTTAGTTAATAATAATGCATTAATACTGGGTCATTAGTTGTCAAAGATGTACCAGGTTACCGTAAGATGTTAATAATAGGGGAAATTGGGTGTTAAGTGCATGCAAACTGTCTATACTCTCTTTACAACAATTCTGCAAATCTAAACCTATGCTAAAATAAGTTTATTTTTAAAAGAGGAAAAACCATAAGCACACACAAAAAACATAGAATAACCAAAACTTTTTCAGGCTTTCTTGTTCATAAGGGTTTCTCACATAGTAATATAAAACATTCTATTTTAGATTTTTTCACAGTATATATCAGACAATTAAAGGCTTTGAAAAGTCCCGCTGTAAACAACATCAACATATTCATGTGATTTGCTTTAACCTAGCTTTTCCCAAATTGGTTTAATGATGGAATTTTTTTCTTTGAAAAATAACTTTAGGGGAAAAAAAAAGTTAGGTCACCAGCCTGCCTGATCCTGAGGCCCTTCTTAGCAGCAGTGTTTCAGGAAGCACTGTTGGACCACTCGCACGTGTCTGCTCTGCTCAGAAGCCCGTGGTGACTTCTTATGGCCTCTGCGCGAATCCTCACCCTCAAAGCCCTCCTCTCCCCTGGCAATCCTACCTCACCTGAAGTGCCCTCCTCTCCCTTCTCACTCTTTCTCTTGGGAAGTGGGTCTGGGAGGGGGCCTGGGGAATTTGCATTTCTCCCAGGATCCCAGGGGATATCAGTGTTACTGGCCTGGAGACCACGCTGTACAAACCACAGAGGTCCCTTCACTCCCGTGTGTGGCTATCTTGCCTTCCTCCTTAGATCCAGGCTTCGTCTTGCTCCCATCCATTTTCTCTTTCTGTTCCCCATGCTCTGGTTACCTAATATCTAAAATAAATATCAATGAAGTATTCCCCAGCGAGTGTGGGATTCAGAAATGGATAGGATTTCAATAGGAAACAGGGAATATTTGGTTAGAGAATAGCGTAGTTTAAGAAAAAAGAGTATTTTTCTTTGTAACAGTGGGTCCCAGGGTTATTATTTACTAGCTAAGTGACCTCAGGCATATTTCATAAACTCCGAGAGCTTGGTTTGTCTGCTATAAAATGGGGGTAATATTTACCTTCTCAGCTTTTCTGAGGATTAATTAATTGGTAGTGCGCATATTAATGTGTGCAGAGCCTGGCACATGGCAGCAACTCAATAACAGTTACTTCTCCAGCACCAGGAAAGTTAGTCTAAGACTCTGGTGTCCATCAGAATCGCCTGCAGAGCTTGTGGAAATGCAGAGTCCCAGGCCTTGCTTCTGGAGATTCTGACTCTTCAAGTCTGGGGATCAATCTGCACACTTAACAAGCAATCTGGATCATCCCGATTCAAGTGGTCTACAGGCAATCCATTCATTCATTATTCACTTGGTTATTCAAGTGTTTGCAGTGAGTGCCCATGTGCCAGGCAGGATTCCAGATGCTGCGGAGACAGCAATGGACAAAATAAAGACCATACCCTCATAGAGCTGACGTGCAGGATGCACTCTATGGAGAAGTATATAATGAATGCCCAGGTCATGAGAAGTGATATAAAGTGGGAGTAAAAGCAGTGCAAGACAGTAGTGATGAGATGGTCAGAAATGGTCTTTCTGAGAAGATGACCTTAGGGGAAAGACTGAATAAAGAGAGAAAAGGCGAAAGAATCTCCAATTCAAATTTGGTTCTCCCTAATGTGAATCACACAATTTAACATAGATGTATTGTAGTCATCTTTGGTTCTTTTGTTTTTTTTTTAATAGAAAATATTGATTTCCCAACCAATGTGGTGGATCTTGTTGACTGTCCACCATATCCTGAGCACAATGCTCAATATTTTGCAATGATTATTTCTAATCCCCATAACAGCTCTGCAAGGGGAAGCATACCATTCCCATGTTATAGATAAAGGAGTCTTGAAGTTACATGGTCATATAGTTAATGAGTAGCCAATGTTGGTTCTTTCTACTACACCCTACAGCCTCTAACATATAAAAATCTGAGCTTTGTTCATTTTCCAAATCCACATTGGTGCCAATTGTATTGTCCTAATCCTCTTAAAGCGCCAATTATTTTGTTGCCATTTTTCAGATTCATTATTTTGCCATGCCCAGTAGTTTACAATCCTGGCTGCACATTCAGATCCCCTGGGAGTGGGGGCTGGGTATCCAGGATTTTAAAGTCATCTCAGATGAATCTTATGTGCAGCCAATGTCGGGTACCACCAGCTAGCATTGTAGTCCAAGATTAATAATTATTTTCTGGCTGTATAACCAGGGGAACTCTGGTTCAGAATGTAGATCCAGAGGGTAGCTGTGAGCCAATACACTTGAGGTTCATGATCACCAGGGTGATAAATCTCTCAGAAATAAGAGACAGACCAGGCCCTTGAGCAGGCAGACAGAATGATATTGTGGAATAAACACAAGCCTTGGAATCCAAACAGGGTTTGACACCCAGCTCTGTTCTTCTCTGACTCTGTGATTTTGGGTGAGGTGCTACACCTAATATTGTTAGGAATATAGGGGCTTCCCAACACTGTATTCTCTATACTCTCTCTCAAATATACCACCCCCAACCAAAGAGTACCGGTTGGATCCCAGGAAGATGAGAAAAGAGCAACAATTTCCTCTCCACCTGACAATAACAGCATTACTTTTCCAGTACAGGAAAGTAGAAGAAAATAAGAAGAATGCATTAAAAAAATTCTTTCCAGGCCCTTCTTTCCAAAGTTATTCAATTCCAAGTTTAGCATCCTCTCCTGGGAAAAATAGAACTGTCTTTTTTATGCATTCACTGTAATAACTTTGAACCCAATAAGCTTTGCTATGAATCTTGGGCTAGTAGTGGTTGAAGAAGGAGGAAAGGGAAAAAAAAAAGGTGAAGCTTAAGACTACTTTCTCTCTTCTTTCCTGAACCTCGTCTCCCCTCTAGCATACAGAGCCCTCCAGATCTCTTCTTCCCTTCTTAGCCCTTTCTTTCTTTTTAAACCCTCAATGTGAGACAATTGCTCCCACTTTGTATGCCATAGAGCTGTAATATTTGCCCATCGATGAGCTCCATTCAGCGGTTTGTTAACCGAAATGGGAAGTGACAGACTCAATAAAAGGAAATCTCTGTGCCAAGGAAACAGATATTATTTCTCCCCCTTGCTCTCCCTTTCTCTTTCTCTCAGATTATTCTGTGCCGGGCATCTGCAGACTCTGAGCTTACGGACACACCAAAGCTTCCTATTGATCCACGTCCAGCTAATTTGATCAGAATGGAGACTTCTATTCCCTGTTGTTCCTCCCAGTAGCTCTTAGCAGATAAGATTGAGTGCCTGGGAGTCACCCCCGACCTCCGTTGATTGGTGCGAGGGAAGAAAAGATGCACGGGAACCTGGATGCACACTGTGGTGGGGGGCGGCATCCCGTAGACAAGATGGGAATATTACAAATGGATGAAGGTTGCAGTGAGGAAGTACAAGACCCCTTCCTGGGGACAGCCTGCTCGTCTTTTTTTGTCAATGATGAATTACAGAGAGGGCCCGCCGTTCCCAATCATTGAAAAGCAGAAGATCTATCTGCAATAGATACACTTTTAATCTCTGAGTAAAGGCAACTCTGGGTTTAGACATGTTTTTATTTATTTACATATATTTGGACACTAGTCATAAATAATAATGATAATGATGACATTGAAAGTAATAGCTAACACTTATCAAACCCTTACTAAGAGCCAAGGACTATCTAAGCAATTAAGACATATTGTCTCATTTAATCCCCACAACAATGAAGGAGGCATTATTATTATCTACATTTTATAGCAGAAAATTGGGGCTTAAATTAGTAACTTGTTCAAGAACTCATGGCTGGGCAGGTAGGGGCCCTGGGAATCCAATGCATGACTGCTAAACTTGCCCTTTGCTTAAAACTTTAAAAAAAAATTTTTTTTGAGATAATTATTGATTCACAGGCAATTGTGAGAAATAACACAAAGAGATTATCCCAAATTCCCTTCACCCAGTTGCCCCCAATGGTAACTTCTTGCAATCTGACAACTGGAGAACTGACGTTGATACAATCCAGCCACCATATTCCAACTTCCCCACACTAAGGTGTGTGTGTTCCCTTCTCTGTAATTTTATCACCTGTGTGCACCACAGTCAATGTACAGAGCAATTGCATCACAAGGATCCCTAGCTCTACCCTTTTGGGGCCACGGCTACCTCGCTTTTCCCCCTCCCAACCCCAGGCGATCACTAATTTGTTCTCTCTATATATAATTTTGTCATTTCAAGAATGGTACATAAAAAGTATGTGAAAAGCTCGCACTTTTGATCACCGTCTCTGTGCACGTGCGTGATTACAGAGCCAGTCCACGGACAAAACTTTGTGTCCACTGGGCTTCTTGGTCCCTTTCAGTTCCTTTTTCATCTCCCACATCCCTTCTGCTGCAGATTTACTGAGAGTAGATACTCTGTTGACACCAGTGTGTAGCCCATACTCACACTCCACCACCACCACTGTCATCCCAAGGGTAGGATCCGGATGTCATTGTGTGGGAATTCTACAAGATTCTCAGCTGGCATTCAGCCACCAGAGGCCAAGATGTTTCTTATCACTGCCCATCCTCACTCTCTATTCCCTATCCTCATCTCCTCCTCCCTCCTCCCAGGCCAACATGAGGTACATTAGCCACACTGAGCATGGGGAGAAGAGGTCCAGCTTCAGTGGCTTATCAATGATGTCCCCCCCAGAAGCCACCATGCCTCATACTGGTTAAAACATTATAGCAGAAGAGGTTTGCTCAGGACTTCCAGAGAGTACTAGACAGGATTATGTGTTGTTTATGGTTGGGTCGGGGGCTTCACCCTCAATTTTTACACGATGGAGCATCTCCTGAAATCTGGTGTGGCAAACAACCTTGACTCTCCCCTGTGTCCCAGAGTGTCCAGAAGTTGTCTCATCAGATGAAATGACCGCTGCCCCTTCTGGGCATAAGTCAGGCCTCAGAGCTGGACAGGAAGCATTGCAGACCTCTACCCAACACGACTCTTTCATTTTCTGGATTCTGTATGTGATGCCATCAAGGTCATTGCTTGTAAATGGTCAGTCTGCATTGGGGATAAAAGACTGGGGCTGCGTGCCACAGAGCATTATTAGATTAGGTCAGATCTTAGATTTGGGGGAATTTTCACCCCCTTACTCTAACAAGCCCAGAAAAGGTGATGTTGATATTAACTGCCCTCCAGAGCTCGTGCTCACATTTTCTCTTTCTCTCCCCCTCTTTCCTTCTCTCCTCTCCCCTGTAAACTAAGGTATTGAATCTTCCAGAGCCCCCTTCTCAGACCCACTAAGTGTCACTTATGTTGTATCCTCAGCCTAATTGGATGCTGTGCTGTCCCCTACCACCTGATGCCCCTCCCGTCTTTCCTTCAATGGCTCTCCCTTTGGCTGGGCATCAAACACAGACCTGGCGGGTATTTAGTTTCCAGAGCCTCTCCTCGCTCCCCCGTTCTCCCATCTGACTTAAGGAAGCCACCCGTTTGTCAATGTCAAGAGAGCAGAATCCTCTGGCTCCTTTGGATCCATGCATCCAGCACCTTTGAGTGGGCAGACTTTATTGTGCCTTGTCAGGCCTGCCATGGCTTTTGTTTTCCCGCACATTTGAATAATACATCTGATTACCATGGCAAATGTGGCGGCGTAGGCGAGTTCGGACCTCCTGCCTAATTAACTGATGATAACAGGGCCCACTGCCCTTTCCCCTCTGCGAAGCCATCACGGACATGACAGTTCTTTTATCTTTCTTCAAAATTGACTTGCTCTCCCGACCCTCTGGCAGCTCCCGTTTTCTCTGTTTCCCTCTCATGCCTCTGCGAGACTGTTAATTTTCCGTGGCACCTCCTATCTGCTTGTAATTAACACATCGAACACTGAAGACATAGTTATGCTTTTTGCAGATGCCTAATGGAGGTGTTTTCTTCCTCAACTAATTATGCCACTGTATTTTAGCAATCTGCCTTGACCTAAAAGGATTTTTTTTTTTTTTATTGTTTTGGTTGGAAGAACAAGTACAGTTTTGGAACCCAGTTTGGGCCGAAGAGAAGGAAATCATTACCCATTACCGATACATGTTGTCAGTGTTTCTTTTTGTAGTCTTGAAAGTAACAAATGAGGGTACGGTTTTTGTCAGCCGTCCTGTTCGGCGATTGGCAACTCTTTGTTCGATGTGGGTAATATTTGCTTTGGGTAGATGCTCTCGTTCGAATCTAAATATTCTGCCGTGGTAATTATACAGATGGGGCACATGACCTGTTCCATCGAGTGTGGAAATCCACAGCAGATTGCAAATAGTCTCCCATCCTATTAGATTTTAGAGAAGCTGAGCCCTTGTCTTTGCCACACGTGAGACCCAGAATCTGTTTATCATCTTATGCTTAGGCTTAAGATTTAAGCTGTAATGAATACTGGTTCAAAGAGATCGAGGTATAAGGAGGTGGGTAGTTACAGCAATAAAAACAGGAGCAAAAAGAGCAGCTTTTGTGAAGGACTCCAGCTAGAATAATGATGATAGAATTGTCTAAATCAATACATCTCTTGTCAGACCCATGTCTGATGTTTGAATCAACCAGGCCTTTGCTCCAAGAGCTTTTCTTGAGAATATTGAATTATTTATTATTTGTATCTTTTCCCCCCTTCTCTTTCTGATGATTTTTTTTCCCTCTGACTTAGTAAAATTTGTTTTTCATGCTGCCAGGTTCAATGTTGTCTACTCTTTGATAAATAGCAGTAATTGGGCATATAGCAGAAGTCATGTACAAATGTATGACTTCAATTACATCTAGAGCATTTTTTCTTTATATTGATCTTTTTTCTCCCTTTCTTATAAGATCTGTTCTCTATAGCCTGTAGTGCTTAGTATTTAAAAAAATTGTTCTTTGTCTGTATGTTCGCATGTACTCTTCAGCATATGTATCTTTTTAAAAAATCTGGTCCTGAACTTCCATCAGCGTGGACTGACCTGGAAGGGGAAACTTTGAGGTCGTCACCTGGTCACCTCTCACAGACACTCCCGTCTGACTGTCTCGCCTCGTTTGGCAGTGTGTAGTTTCTGTAGCCTGGTTTTCCTGTTGGGCCAAGATAGGGAAGGCAATTTTATAGATGAGGAAATAAATGTGTATGCAATGAAAATTGAGAAGAGGGCAGTTTCTGTTTTTTTTTTTTTAAAAAAAAAGCAGAAGAGAAATGAAATGAAGAAGAAATCGAAAGAGAGAATCAGTGTTGTAATTCAAGCTTAAGAAATGATTGTTCTTGCACACTAATTGTTCCTGACCCTGTCTAGGTATTCCTTCTTTACGATTCTTAAACTAGATGTATTTGTTTGCCAGCTGAATGCATACTTTCCCCTGAGTGACTTTCCACACTCACTCATCCATAAATACACCCATTTCCAAGGTTCGATACCAGCCCCCGTGTTTGGTGATAATGGCTTAGCAATTGCAACATCTCCTAGGCACAGCCAGGTTTTCTAAGCCAGGCATCTGATGTCTGACAATTTCAAAGTCACTGCTCTGAGTGAACTGAACCTACAAGTTGGAGAGAGTTGGAAGCCAACTGAGGCACTAAATTGAACACAGGTTCTCAAGTCCCATGTCACATTTCCACCGGCCTGGAGACCTTCCCCAAAGTGCAGTCATACAAAGAACAACTGATTGTGGAGTTCGCCTTGTTCCTTCTGTGGCTTTAGATCTGTCCCATTGAATCGTGCTGCTCTCAGAACTTTGCTGAGAAGTAAAATAGGATGGGATGCTGAATTATACTTTTTAAGGGCATGCAAATAGAGAGAGTTGATTTTTTTCAATGTTTCTAAGGAGAAGCGAGCACTTAAAAGGCATTTTTCAGGTAGAGGTGTGTACGCACATTATTTTATCTCGTGCCCAGTCCCTAAAGCCATCTCTGTCCCACTTTATTCAGAGGGAGAAAATAGAATAAAAACCTCAGAGCATCTGAGTGATAAAGGAATCACATTCTCAGTTGTTATGCTGTAGGTGATGAAGCTGAGACTTAAATAGACAAAGAAAAATTGAGTTGGCTCTGGCTGAGTCTGTGACTCTGGACCCCACTAGGTTGCTGCGTGTGAGCGTGTGTGTGAGAAGCACTTTTATAAAACTGCATCTGCCACCACTAGGCTGTTAGGCATGGCGCTCAGAAACAGCCCTATTGTTTTAGATTTCCTTTCATATCATGTAGGTGTCTATACCATGCCACCCACACAGGAGAGCAAGTGAGCTGTGAAATATATTCATTGTTAGAGTACCGGAGGAATGGCGGGCGCAATCGGAGGTAATAATGTCCGACAGGCAAGGGAGGCTGCCAACATTACCTGCATTATTTCGGTTGCCTTTTTCATTATAGGTTCGGGAAATAGGCAGCAATTCGATTATGGCATGATTTGGGGTGGAATTGCTTGCGCTCCCTGACCTCGTCACTGGGGGATCAAATGAGAAGTCAGCTCAAATAAAGTTTATAGTGCATTAACTGGACGGAGCAGTGCCTTACCCACAGAGCACGATTTTTCATCTTCCAGGGGTTTGTAACTGCAGCACAGATATATCTGTACCTTAAGGCACAGGGAGGATTGGCTGAGATGTATAGGAGTGAGCAGAGGCGGCCAATGGTGTGCAAACCCCTCCCCTCCCATGTGCAGCCCGGGTTCCTCTGCAGCTTGAGCGAATCAGTGTGATTAATAACACGGAGGGAACCTGCTTGTTGGATTATTAATTTCTCGTCCCCTTCGCCTTATTTTTTTTTTTCCTTTGCACACATTCCTGATGCTTTTCCTTCTGCCTTTTCTCCTTTTGCCTTTGGCCAAGCCTCTCCATGCCTCCTTTTCTCTCCTCTGGCCCACCTTTTTTGCCCATGGAGCTAACCACTAGCATTTCACACTGACGCCTGGCCACCCAACCTCGTGCCGGCTGGCTTCACACCTGGGGTGAGTTTATCTCTTCCCGTTGGGGATTCTGTCTCTGAAAGCAGGAGAGAGAGAGGGAGAGAGAGGGAGAGAGCGAGAGAATGGACCGCAGGGAGTTTGAGCCCTGCTGTATTTTAAGCGCAGGCTTGGCTTTCGTTAGGAGTGACCAAAAAAGCAAGGCCTGTTCCCTGAGTCCCTGCACCCCTCCCCACCCAGCTTTTGCTGCATGGAGGCACATGATTTCTCTTAGTTAACTAATTACATCTCTTCTCACCAGTTCTGTACACAAAGAGTGCACATTGCAAAACAGAGAAAAAGGGGAAATCATGACAGGTAATTGCACGGCTGTCGTACTAAAAGATATTTGGAGTGCCAGAGTTTTCTCTGACAGCAGAATGTGGACTGAAGTAAGGGGGCGATTTGGGCAGTTTCCGAGGCACCTCATGAGTTGGGGGTACTTTGCATCAAAACTCCTGTCGCCGTCTATACCCCCGATTTGCCAGCCGTACTGTCACACCATTGGCAAGGACTGTGTCAGGCTGACTGTGGGCACAGGGCACTTTGCAGCTGTGGCTTGGGTGTTGCTCCTGTGCATTTGAGTGGGGGTCTTCTGGGTTTTGATTCGCTGACCTGCTCATGTGTCCAGCTGGCATAAAAGGAACAGAAGAGGAGGCTGGGCCACGTCCTTCTCCACATTCCATAGCTCTGCCCTGCATCTCTCCTCCCCTGTCTCAGAGGATTTCTTTCCTACTCTCTGAGTCTCTCCTCTCCTGGAAATCAGCAAGATTAAATAGCAGTAGGGAGGGGGCGCGATGTGTATTATTCCCATGAGCCGTCTTTACCAGCATGTCCATTTTTCTGAAGGAAACCTTGTGTTTTAATCCCAGGAAGTCCACCCTTTGTGGAGATTACCGTGAAGCCCCAAAAGCTAATAGGATGGAGAACTAAAGGCAGTTGACATTAATTGTTCTCTTTATTTATACAACTTAAGCACCAGGCAGGAAAAAAATCTTCCAAGCTGATTATTCCTTTGGTTTATTCTGAGTCGGTTTTTTTTTTTTTTCTTTTTAAAGCATTTGGAGCTTCTTAAGTAGCGAATGTTGAGGGAAAAAGAAGTATGCAGTGATACAATGACTCCAGTTCCAGGAGCAGGATTTTGTCATGCGGTTTTGAAGCAATGCACAAGTACAGTAGCTGTGGATTTTATTTATGTACTTTGTATATACTTACTTATGTTTTATCAAATGCGAGATCACCGGTAAGACCTTCGTGTTTCCCTCATACCCACCCACAGGTGTACCTTGAACATGTGTTTATTTCGTCTATTACATGGTACCCAGCCTAAGAAAGGAGAGTACATGTGGCAGGGGGCAGCATTTCAACTTTGACAGTTTGGGGGCATAGCGTTATCCTAAAACAAAAAACAAAATAAAAAAACAAATGAACAAACAAAAACCAGTGCCAGTATGAGCAACCGGGTTATCTCTTTGAATTTTCAATTAATTTTTCTGCAGTTTCTTGACCTCCCTCAGAGAATAACTCAGAGATATTAGTTTAGCTAAATGTCCACGAGAGAGGTAAAATTTGGAGAGGAACTGAGGCAAATTATGCCCCCAAGCTGATAGGCTGTTTAGATGTTTGGGCACTAAGAACAATGATACAGGATGTAGAGATCGCACTTACTTTTTCAATACAAATCTTCCATTGTTTTTATTTTGAAATATAAAAGGGAACTTTTTAAAAAATCTAAGTGTATTGTCTATGGTAAGTCTTGGCTTTTTTTTTTTTTTTCAGGGAAAAGCTTGTACTGGTGGGAAATAATCTCATTTTGGACAGTTAGAGAAAAATTTGAAAATGGTGTTTCAAAGCGTCTTTTTGCTGTAGCATGCTAAAATTCAAATATTCCTTTAATGCTTCAGTTAGAACACACAGATTCCCAACAGAAGCTTGATGAGAGGGGTTTAATTTTTTTCTCTATGACTTTTTATAGACCTGCAGAGCAGAGAAAGTAATATTTGATGAGTAATATATGAACTGGCTTTTCACCTCCTGGTAGTCTTCTCCTCTGCTTCCTTCCTCCCTTCCTCTCCCCTCGGTCCTTTTCCCTGCGGCAGCCTTCCAGTGAATCACGTGGTCTGAAACTTCCTCCAAACCTGTTTCTACCTGGGAAATTCCAAGGTTTGGAATCCTTCTTTGAAAACTTAAAATATCATTTGTATCTGAATGAATCACGTTCCACTTTAAATATCAGCTCATTTGAGCTCCTTTCTTTCCAAGTTGCGAAATGTTTCTTCTGAGATGACATGGATTCCTCTGGTTTATTCAGCTACCAAACTTCTCCAGATCAATGTGTGAAAATAATGAAGTTGCTAAGCCCTGAGAATAAGCATTGGAAAGAGCCATTATCCTACCTAGGCAAAAACAACGCTAAACATTTGGAAAAGAAAATGCACCTTCCCCCTTAAAAAAAATTCCTCCTTGAATTGGGGAGAGACTTGATACCCTTCCAGCATTCCCCCCAGCCCCCCCACCCACCCCCCCGCCTGCCACTGTTGTGTAACAGTTCTTAAAATACTGCCTTGTTAATTTGTTTCTATTTTACATGGACATTATGCAAACAGTGATAAATGAAATGTATCCTTTTTTGCCCCCATAAAGCTTCCTCCCAAATTCTCCTCCGTGTTCACAGAAATGTGCTGTATTCATGAGCTCTGATCACTTGTTTACGCTCACTGGAGTTCATTTGTTCAAGGCGGCATCTGGGCCTCGGATGTCAGGAGAGACCTGTCGAGGCAGAGCGCTATTAATACTGAGGCTTATCTTGTTTAGAGGAGTAATCATTTTAATATGTTCCAGGAAAAGCCAGTGTGGAGCTCTCCACCCACCTTCACCTAGGCAGGGTCTGCACCTTCCAAAGGCAGGCACAGCCCCAAAGAGCTCTTAAAGAAGCAATGACAGGGTCGTGATTGCTCTACAAATTGAGTCTTTTTTCTGCTTGACAGTGATCCTGGCATAGTCACCCCACTTAATCCTCGCTAGCAATTTGCCTATAGTTGCAGCTAACAAGATGTGATTAGAGGGGAGTTGCCAGTCACCGCTTAACACCCAGCTCCAGGTCACCATGGGCACAGGCGACCGAATGGGGCCTGTTTTCCTAACTCACCACCTCTCAATGCATTAGCCCAGCACTTAGCTAATGATAGTTTTCGAGCACCAGCCAGAGTTCCTGAATAGCATCAGGCATTAGTTATCCAGCTCCCTGTGCAGCGAGCAACACCAGGAAGGAGAGAGAGAAGGCCTTTCGTTCTTCAAACCAAAACCAAAGAGATAAGCCCGGAGAGAGAGTCTCTCCCGAAAAAGTTAGGTGGACACTGTGCAGGATGGCCATCTGGGAGTTGTGGGTTGACACCAAGAAGGAGACAAGACATATTGCATATTTTGCCTATCCTCTGTAAGTAAGGACCTGGGAGTGGCAACAGGGCCATATCTTGGGTTCAAAGCTAGAATGAAGCAGAACCTGCAGATACTGTGTGTGGTAGGGGTGTAAGCAGAAGAAAGCCGAGTGTGGGGTAGGTCCATGGTTCCCATACTTCAGCACGCGTCAGCATCCCCTGGAGAGTTTGTTAAAACCTCAGCGTTTCTGATTCAGCAGGTCTGGGGTGGAGCCACAGAATTTGCATTCTAACAAGTTCCCAAGAGATGCTGCTGCTGCTGGTCCAAGATCCACACTTTGAGAACCTACGGTGCAGTTGGACAAGCTTGGTCTTTGCTACCCCCAACCTCCCTGTTAACACCCATGTGTGTCGCCCCGTTATCTTCAGGAGAAAGTCCCAAATCCTTAACTGACTTCCGAGACCCTTTATAATCTGGCCACTCCTTCTGTCTAGTCATACCTCCTCCTGCCCAAGCTATTTAATGGTGAACGTGCCAGGAGCCCCACAAGTGTGTTTTTACATTCCAAGGATGTTGCTCCTTCCCATTTTCTCACCTGGAAAGTTCTTACCCACCTGTTACGTTGGAGCTCAACTGTGGCCTCTTCTGAGGGGCCCCAGCTGAGTCTGTCGCTCCCTCCAAATCTGAATATCCCCAGCTGCTTATGCATACCTGCATGACGGATGTATCACGTTGTAGGACGGGGTTTATGTGTCTTTCTTCTTGAAGTCAGGGATCCCTTTTATTCATTTTATTCCTCCAACACCTAACATTGTGCCTGGTAGCATTGAGACTCAGCCTTACCCATCTTTATAATGGGAATATTAATGATGATAATAATAATAGCAGTAATGGCGATACCACTACTTCCTTTGCACATTGGTAATAAAATGCATAGCACATGCCTGACACATAGCAAAAATTCAATACATAGGAAGATCCATCTTATTTTCTTTGTCCTACTATGGGACATCCACACTGGTGGAATGACGATCAGACCTGTAGAAATGAGTGGGTGAAAGCAGAAAGGACATCACACAGGAGCTATAGGGAAATTGGGCAGGGTGATGATTTTTCTAGCATCCCCTGATGTTAATATTATGAATACAATCCTGTGAATTGGAGTAACTGGAAGGGGTAACTTCCAGCAGACAGAGGAAATGCCACATCCTTTCTCTGGCTGCTCCGTGCCCTGCTCACCCATCCCCAGCCACTCTGGTTTCTTCTTCTGCCAGAGCACTCTGGGATCCCAAAGACTTTGTACAAACCATCCTGCCTCTCCTTCCCTCACCCTTTTCTCACTCATCAGCTGTTGATTTAAATATCAGGACCTCAGAGAAGGCTTCCCTGGCCAACCCATCAGCTTGCATTTTTTCTGCCAGCACCCTGTACCTTCCTTTCATGGCACTGTAGCAGCCTGAAATGATTTTATATGCATTGAGTGTTTCTTTCTCTCACTCTACAATAAGCTCCATGAAGGCAGGAAGCCACTTATTTTGTCCTATCTTAAACCCTCAGAACCTAGTACAGTGCAGGACATACAGTAGGTGAAAAGGAAATAGTCATTAAATGGATGAAGGAATGTTGGGAGGAAGTGATCAAAACTACTACATAAGCCTTGTGGGTCAAGGCATATGTAATACATCTCTTCCCTCGGGGATTTTACGATCTTCATTGTTGAAAAAAGGACATGGACAGTGCGTTGGTCAGATAGCTCTCTTCCTTCCTTCCCTAGGCCCTACTCTCATCATAGCATCATACTTTCTTTCCTTCCTTCCTTCATTAATCCAATAATTACTGAGACCTACTATATGTTGGACACTCTTCTGGAAGCTGGAGAATAGCTGGAGAATAGTAAACTAAATATACAAAAAGTCTTGCCCTTGTGGAAATTATGTTACAGTGTTGTATTTACCCAGTTACTTTGTTATCAGGATTTTCTCCCAGCTCCTGACTTGATTCTTTAACAAAGAATAGATGTTGAATAGAAAGTGGCTGAATGAATGGATTCTTTAAAATTTTTTCACTTTCCTTCCACTAATTCTAATCCAGCCAAATGGGCTCATCATTAATCTGGCACCCTTAAATATGTTTGAATAAATAACGTCCCATAGGCTTACTGTATATATTCCAGCCTCATACCTTTGCCCACACCCATTCCCCTTTTGGAAAGGGGTTTCTTGTTTTGTTGCTCTTGTTTATCCATTCCCAAAGGCCAAAGCTGCAGCATCTCACTCATGAGAATTGTTCGAAACAAATTCACCCTTGGATTAAAAATGGCACCCAACTATCAGCGTCTCTGTAACAATTGACAGCGTGTATGGTATAGAACCCTGGACTCAAGTCCAGTGAGCAGGTCCATGTTTGAACTCTGGCCCACTTGTTAGCTGGATGCTCATGTGCAAGGAAGTGACAACAAGGCTGAGTTGTCCTGCATGTTAAATAGAAGGATGTGTGTGTGGTATGACTGGAAAAGTACTTGGCTTAGGCATATGCCAAAGAATCTTAGCTTGCTTGTTTCTTGGACTCAGGTAGATGGAATCACATGTGCTTGAATCTATGTTGCATGGAGGGTTTGCTTTCACCATAATCAAACAAGAATCTAAGCCCCTCATGGTGTTCTCATGGACTCCAGGGGTGCCAGCAAGGTCACGCTTTTCGTAGCAGCAATCCTAACCACAAATGGACATGGACTGATTGTCCATCGGCTATGTGCCCTGCACTGTGCTGGCATTTTGCATGATTATCTCACTTAAGCCCTTTCCTTAACTCCAACAAGGGATCCTATTTTTTTATGTCTTTTTAAACAAATTCTGGTAAAATACAAATAACATAAAATTTACCATTAATGACATTTAGTCTATTCACCATGGTGTGTGCCCATCATCACTATCTAGTTCCAGAACGTTTCCATAACCCCAAAAGGAAACGCCATACTCATTCAGCAGTCACTCTCCATTCTCCCCTCTCCTTAGCCCCTGGCAAAATCCACAGAACAAAGATATGGGGAGGTTAACTGGCCTGCTTTGGAACCACATGAGTAACTGGCAGAGCTAGGATTTGAGGCCAGGAAGCCTGCCATCCCAATGCAGAATGCTTAATTGCCCAGCAAGTTAGCTCTCCATTAGAGAGGCCTTCCCCTCCACCCCACCCAATTCACGCTATCTATGCAAGGGTTGTTTCTAGTTGACACAAAAATGAGTTTCTCTGAGACCTCATTAGAGGATTCCCACTATTCCCACCAGTGGGAAGCCTGTGTCACCTGGAGTCCCCATCCCTCTATCAGCTTTTCCTACACCCAGCCCAGTACAGAGGAGGGTCCAGCAGTTGGGAGAAGAGGAGTCCTCAGGCCCTGGTAGGGGGCTCTCCACCGTGTGTGGTCCTCAAGGAAATTTCCAGGTCAGAAAGGATGCTTGAGGCCAGTCCAGGGCCTTTCCCTGGGGCAGAAATGTGGCTCTCAGACAATGCGCCCACTTTTCTTAAATTGAGTCCTTGTCTTAAAGATGGGGTGTGACTCCCAAGGTGGGACAGAATTCTGGGAGAGAGGCGAACATTGGGATTCCACTAAAGATCTCCACATGAATGACTTCCAGGGAAAAGGTTAATCTGTTGCCCCATTTGTGTTTAATCTTCAGAAATATTTAGGATCCCAGGCCTAGAGGAGAGAATTTTTGTGAATTCAACCAATACTTCTGGATGCCTACTGAGGCTGCTTGGGGACATGATCACCCGGGGCACATTGCTCCTTAAAGATATAGTATTCCTCATCTCAGACCAGGAGTCCACAAGTGTTTTTTCTAAAGAACCAGATAGTAACTATTCTAGGCTTTTCGGGCCACCTGGTCTCTGTCACAACTACTCAACTCTGCTGTTTTAGGCTTGAAGCAGCCAGAGGCAGTATATAAATAAATGAGTATGACTATGTTTCAATAAAGCTTTATTTACAAAAACAGGTGGTAGGCTGAATTTGGCCTTTGGGCCATAGTTTGAGACCCCTGTCCTAGACCCCAGCTAACTCCCTATTCTGTGAAGTGTGGAACCCTCCCAGGACTTCTGCTGATTCCCAGGAACTGCTGCTCTTCTGCCTTCTCTCGACCTGCCAGGTCGCTGAACTTGCACACATGGCCACCTCAGTTTTCTGGCCACATCAACACAGATCAGCAGCTTTGTGCAGTTTCCCCCAGAGAATCCGTTCTTTCAAGCAGCATTTTTAAACAGCGTAGAGAGGAGCATGTGGAGGGCAACCTGCTCTCACATCCCTCCACAAAGAACATGCAAAAATTCCAAGCAGTCATTGCTGTTTTCCCCCTCAGGCAGCCATGGAGATGGGGAGATGGCGTAGTGGAGTAGGGGTGCCTCTAGCCTGGCCCCTAAAATGTGTGCAACTTTGCTGGTCCCTTTCTCTTTCCCCCTGAGACTTCATTGGGAATTTTAAATTCCTGTGCCTTTAGAACTCAGAAGAGTTTCTTGCTTCTTCTAAGCTGGGCACAGATCAGCATAGAGGTGCTTGAATGGGTGGGTGGACAGCAACGGGTGTGGGTCCTGTCCTACCTCAGACACTCAGCTCTTACCCAGGCATTCTCCACAATAAAGGCAATACTCTCCCTGAAAGGAATTCTGACTAATACCTTTTTTTACCCTCTCCATCTTGTCGTACAAAGATGACATGACCTTCGTCTTAGGAACTTAAAGTCTCATAGGAAAGATGTTCCATTTAGGTCAGTTGTAAAGCAGTGGAATGAATGCACAGTGCTCTGTGGGAGCACCGAAAAATGAGTGATCCAATCTCACTGACAGATTGCACAAGGAGGCAGCATGTGAGTTGGAGCTTTCGGGGTTCATGTGATGTAAGTGAAGCTTATTTGACTTAAAATCTTTGGAGAGTTGTCTGAGAGAGACCATCAATTTAGTTTCTATAAGAGCAAAGATAGAATAATTCATCCATCCATCCCTCCATCCATCCATCTATCCATCCATCCATCTATCCATCCATCCATCTATCCATCCATCCATTCTAAAAATACTTACTTAATATCTGTTGTGTACCATGCACTGAGCCAAGGGGCAGAGAGAAAAAAGTAAGTGCAGCCAATTCTGAAGAAGTTGAGAGAAGTGTGATAGACAGGTATGTTAGACAATTAATTATAAACCGAAGTGGTAAGTGGAATTTTGGACAGAGTATTTATAAGAGTGTTGAGGATGAACAATTAATACTGTTGGAAGACGCTCTTGGAGAGGTCAAGGCTGGATGTTCTTAAAGCCAGTAAAAGGCATTAACCAGGTAAAAAGGAAGTAAGATCAAGGATGCTCCCAGTAGAGGAGGGCACAAGAGCAAAGACTATGAACCAGATAAGAGTGCAGGAGACTCTGACACTCGGTGTTATTGGAGATGAGGCAGGAGATGATTCTGGGAAATAAGGCAGGGACCAGAATGCAATTGGCAGTATGTTTTACTGGACTGCATCTTTCAAAGGCTACAGGGAGCCCCTGAAGTTTAGTGTTTTTTTTTTTTTTTTGAGGAAGATTAGCCCTGAGCTAACTACTGCCAATCCTCCTCTTTTTGCTGAGGAAGGCTGGCCCTGAGCTAACATCCATGCCCATCTTCCTCTACCTTTATATGTGGGATGCCTACCGCAGCATGGCTTGCCAAGCGGTGCCGTGTCCGCACCCGGGATCCGAACTGGCTAACCCCGGGCCGCCGAGAAGCGGAACGTGCCAACTTAACCGCTGAGCCACCGGGCCTGTCCCTGAAGTTTAGTGTTTTTAATAAATGTTTTTTTTAGGGTAGTTTTAGATTTACAGGAAAGTTGCCAAGATAGTAAAGAGAGTTCTGTGGTACACTGCACCCAGTTTTCCTTATCATTAACATCTTACATTGCTATGGTACATTTATCACAACTAATGAACCAATATTGATGCATTAATGTTAACTAAAGTCCATATTTTATTCAGATTTCCTTAATTTTTATCTAATGTCCCTTTTCTGTTCCTGGACCCCATGCAGGATCGCACATTACATTCAGTCATCATGTCTCCTTAGTCCCCTCAGGTCTGTGACAATTTCTTAGACTTTCCTTGATTTTGACGACCTTGGTGGTTTTGAGGAGTACAGGTCGGGTATTTTGTAGAGTGTTCATCAGTTTAGGTTTGTCTGATGTTTTTCTCATGGTTTTAGACTGAGGTTATGGCTTTGAGGAGGAAGACCTCGGAGGCAAAGTACCATTCTCCTCACATCCTATCAAGGGCTCTTCCTGTCAGATTTACCACTGTTGATGGTCACCTGGATCACCTGGCTGAGGGAGTGTTTGCCAGGTTTCTCCATTGAAAGTTACCCTTTTTTTCTCCCCTTCCATACTGTGAAGGAGGTCACTCTGTGTAGCTCACACAGCTCGCACTTGTCGGTTGGACAGTTATTCCCCACCTCTAGAGAGGACAGCATCTGTATCCATGGAAATTTCTAAGTAGAAGAGGAACCTGGCTTAAGGACCATTGGGTGGAAAACGCAAGGAGAGCTATTGCAAACCAACTTGAAGCAGCTTCGGCTCACTACTAGGAAAACTGCCTTCCCCTTAAAACTGTTAGGTTGTGGGTTTTAGCATTTGAGTGGGTTCAGTGCAAGGATAAACACAATTCTTTAAAGGTTGTTACTGAACCAGGGTCATTTTTGCCTGCCGCCGAGAAAGCCAAACACCGGGACGATGAGATTGCAGCAGAGAGAGGGTTTCCTCACAAGGCAGCCACGTGAGGAAGTGAGAGCATGAGCCTCAAATTCACTTCCCCCAAAATAGGGACTCAGAGATATTTATGGTGTAGGGAGCAAGGTGGTCTGAAATGTAGAGAGAGGTGATTGGAGGTGAGGAGAGGTGAGGTAATTGATGATCTGCTCAAGCGTAGTTAGACTTCATGCCTCTTCATAGGACCCATGTTCACAAAATGGCGGTGTTAGCATGATCTGAGGGTAGAGTTTTTAGCCTCTTGACATCAAAAGGTCGCCTATCGGACATCTCCACGGACCCAGTTGATGAGTTTGGTGGTCTCAACCAGCCTGAAGTGGATGAGGAGTTCTAATTCCTGAAAAACAGCTCTCACACCCATTACCGTGGTGACCCAGGCTTCAGCGAGATGTTATCTACAGGAGCCTAATGGAAGTCAGACAGCATAGTGCCTGAGCAGCACAGTTAACGATGGGTGGTTTAAACAGCTGAAAGCTGTAATCAGTAATTGCAAAAAGCAAAAAACTTTAGTAACTAGATACTTAATCATCAATGGCTGTTTGCCGGTTGCAAGGTCTCCATCATCCAGGCAAAGCTGATGGCCACAACTTGAGACCTTGTCTGACAGAAAGCCAGAGTTTCATTCTTCCATGCAGAAGGTTGCATTTTAACTTCAGGAGTTGTCCCATTACGGCATGTGTGTGTTTTGTGTGTGTGTGTGTGTGTGTGTGTTCCACATCCACAGAAATGATCACAGAAGGCAACATTCGTTGAACTCCTTCACCATCACTATAGCAAATTATTTCTTCTGTCACACAGAAACCTCTTTTCTTCTCTCTCCACTGTGACCTTCAGTGACACCATTTTCTTCTTCCTTCTCTGGCACACTTTTCTGGGGAGGGTGTGGCCTAAACCTCCTACATTGCAGAGCCTTCTCTCCCCACATACAAACAACTGAGGAGAGTGTAACTCAGGACAGCCTTTTTGGAGGACAAATTGGCAGTACTCTTCCAATTTAAAATACTCCTATATTTTGGCCAAGCAACATATATATTTTTTCAGTGGGATTATTCTATTCTTTTTTTTTTTCCAACTTAATGATAGGTCATGGGCATATTTCCTTTTTGGTCAATGTTTATGTTGTTTTCAGGTTTTTAAAAAATTTTTCTATTTGTTTTCTTTATTTCTATCCCAAAGTATTTTGGCAGGCAAACTTGAACAAATGTGTTTGAACTTATGTGTATAGCTTCATGTCAGATATTTTACAAGAAGTTGAATTGTGTGTTCAAAGGTTTGGGACATTTGAAATTTGTAGAGGGTCCTTCAGATCACTCTCCGATCAGCTGGATAAATGTGCATTCACAACACAGTGCAAGCATATCGCATTCTGCCTCATCCTTCCTATGACCCTGCAAGGCAGGCATGGTCATTCCCATTTCAAAGATGAGGAAACTGAGGCTCAGTAAGGTTTAAGGAGTGGGCCTGGGTTACCTCCAAACTAAGCGAGACATCTAGAAAATTATTTGGTCTCTTGGCTGCGATGCTCCCAAAATATAAAACCTCGTGACACCAAAAGAAGCCCTGAAACAGATGCAGCATTATTCTGTTTTGCTATAGGACCCGTTTAATCTGCTTTATGATACTGTGCTAGAATTTTCCAAGTTCATAGGCATGAAACAAATGCATTACCCTAAATGGTGCTAGAATTTAATTATCTTTTTTTCCCCCTCGCTTTTCTGTTAAATTAGTATCCTTCTTCTCCAAATAGGCAGTTCCCACTTTGGAGGGAGCGGAGGAGTTCTTGCCCGTCAAACCTGGGAGAAATGGTGCTTCTGTAGAGAGTAGATCCCAGGCTCTCTGGTGTCAGCCTTTGTGGAAAGGATGTTAAGAGAGACAAAAGGACACTGTCGGCGCGTTATTAATGTTAAAAATTGTTGACGTTCCATGCAGTGTGTTTTTCTAATTAGAGCCGAGCTGCAGAGTACCATTTCCATAATCAACATGGGAACGGAAACTCAGCAAAATTTCATGTATTTGCAATGAAACTGCTCCCCGGCAACATAAAAATGGCTTTTATAACATAAAGGCTGTAATTAGAATAAGTCAAATCAGTTGGAAACGATTAAGGCCAGCGTAGGCAAAGCTGCCTTCTAAATATTTGTCTGGAGATTAGCCCACTCCTGCAGCCCTGAGAAGCATCTTTGATTTACTTATACTGCTCAACGTGGCAAAGATAATCCTGTGGAAGGCAAATGAACACAGATTTAGATGTGCTGGTCGGCCCCTTCTGCAATTTGACAGGAGCAGCCCACTGGAAGCAAAGTCAGAAAAAAAAATGAATAGGGTCACATTAGACAAATTGCTTAAAAAAAAAAAAAAGCACACCGTGATCATCAATTTAAATTCTTTTAAAATGTGTTCGGTCTTTGAAGCTTTTAGGATGCACTTTAGAAGTCCACGTGGAATAATTCCCTGCATGTCAATGCGACAGTTGATGCGCGACTCATTGTATTTAAAATTATAGTTCTGAGATGGGACTTGCTCCACGCTGCTTGTCTGACATCAGCTATTAAAATACAAGTAAATCTTGGCAGGTGGAAATTTAGAGAAGAAAAGAGATTATATAAGAAAAATCAGAATTGTTAATATTAATTTGCTAACCAGGGGACACTGGCTACCGATAGTTTTTCATGTGCTCTAATAGGATACTGATATGAGGAACGCCCTACTCTTGCCAAGGATGGGGATGGAGGTTGTGAATGGGGCTGGAAGGAGTAAAAAGTGCCACCAAGGATTGCAAGTGGTCCATGGTTTGGGTCCTTTAACGCCAAAGTGGCCACCATGACACCCCACCTTTCTTCCATGACATCTGGTCTAGCAGTTTGGCACTATGCTGGCATGGCAGAAGACGGGAATCAAGGAGACAGGGCAGGAAAACAACTGGTCTTGAGACCAGGCTGGAATTTACGTGGACTCTTGCCTTCTCTTAGAAGGGCATAATTCGTCCTGACAGGCTTCCTACTCATTTGTAAGCCCTTCAGAATCCCAAACTTGTGTGCGTGCCTGCATTTATCCATTGAAAATATAATCAGCCTAATGCATTCTCTTACTGAATTTTAAACCAGCCCATTAAAACTCCTTTAACGTGCTAAAGTCGGCTTCAGAGAGGGTTTCCATTTCATCTTTATTGAGCTGAGGCAATGGTTCGCTCTCCCCTTGCACCACAGTGAGCGCCTGTCAATAATTCAATAGCGTAGCCTTGACGGGCCCAAGCCCAGCCTAGACTTTCAACGAAGCCAAGCAGCTTGTCAAAGCCTGATGCGCTGTCAATGGCCAACTGATCTATACTGCATGAATCCCCCCCTCAGCTCTTGATGTGTCCCTGGGAATAAAAAGAAAGCCATTTCAGAAGTCAGCCCAGTGAGAAGCACCTGTTTGTAGAGAATCTTTAATGAGGACAGGTCGTGCCATGGTGGCGTGGAGTTCTGCAGAAGCCACCGCACCTTGTTTTGTTGAGCTAATGTGGGGTCTCTCCATGCGTGCGCGCTCAGGATGCGGAGGAGCGTGTTTGTGGCACCAGAGGATGGTTGTCCTTCAAGTTGACTCTGCTTTACGCAGCATTTTGCTTTTTGCTTGTCTCCAGTGTTGTGGGAGACCTTGAAGCCACAGATCCAATTCAGGGAGCAAACGATCCTAATCACGTGATCATGTCACTGGGTTGGCCTTCCCCACCTCTCCAGTGGCAGCCATCTGAAGCTTCCTGTTCCATCTCCTGGTAGAACACCGTGAATCCGTGCTGGCTACAACATTCCCTGAAAGGCAGATAAGAACCACAGTCTCACTTTTTTTTTCTTGGATGGAGGAAAATACACCCATTCGTTCTAAAAGGAGAAGAAATCGTTTGTGTTCTTGCAGTCTGGGCATGATTTTTAACCCAGAATTATCCATCCAGCCCTTGCCATCTCCAAGCCTTGAAAGTTGGCATAAATGAGATTTGCAAATATCTCCCCTGAAAAAGGCCACTAGGAGAGCACTTAATCCATGTTTTAAATGCAAAATGTTTTGAGTCCCAATGCTGCTCAGTTTTTCCTGAAGATAAATTTTAGCTGGATTAAATAACTGTTTTAAAGGCACTGTTCATGCAAGTGCTGTCTCGTTTGTGACTGCATTTGCATTGCTAATGGACGTGTCTTTTCCTCATGCATCGTCTTTCCTGAGCAGCCACCCCCAAATTTACAGATTTCTTGCTTGTCAAATTGGGGTTTGTGGAAGAGGTGGCAATAATCTAGATGGAAAAGAGAAGCGGCGATGTGTTAAAAGCTAATAGAAAATTGTTGCACTGGAATAGATTCGTGGTACAGACTCCTGCTTTCCTTAACCACAAAACAACCGAATCATTTCTGATAAGGCAAATCATGCCACTATGGCCTTATGGTCTCCCCAAATAAACAGCACAGAGTTTGTTTTAGCCCAGCCTTAGGTTATTAGGGTAGGGTGAGGTGGGCATTGGGCAATTAACAGTGGGCAAAAGCAAGATTGTTTTTACAGTAACCTTTTGAGGTGGGCAAAATGGAAAGAGAATGAAAATGATGACTTTGGGGAAGGAAATCTCTCCCGGGTGTATTTCCCCTTGTATGCCCCCAACCCAGAGAGATGCTGGGTAAGATGGACACACAGGGAGTGAAGTGATGTGGCTGGTGTTAGGCAGCCGGTGGCTGAGCTGGGTCAGCAAATCCTCCAGCTTCCAGAAAACTAGGGCTTAGAGATCTTGTTGTGATATTCACACTTTTCATTTGGAGAGTTTTTTAATTCATTCATTTATTTTTTGTTTCACGCATTTTGCTCACAGTCTCAGGTGAACACACAAAACAGTACTGGTCAATGGAGCGTCTCCATTTGGAGCTGGGTAGGAGGAAAGAAAGAAGAGAAATGAAACCCAGGGTTTGCCTCAACTCCACCTCTGCCTCTCTATTCCCCACCTTTAGCAGTCCCAGAGGAGGTCACGAAGAACCCTCAGGGTCCATGTGGCCCAGTGTGCCAACTTCTAATCAAGTCTACCTACATGCTCTTATGGGACAGATGGAGGAAGTGACCTCTCGGGCACCTGTGAGATGAGGCCCGCACCAGGGTTCCCTCGCTCCACCATTGGCCACAGAACCAACCTCTCTTGTTTTAATGAAGCCACAGGCGGTTAGGGAATCGATGCTGCATGCGCATGACTTGGCGATTCTGGAAGCTCTATTAGGTTAATAATGTATGTTTTAAGAACAATCAGCATCAATGGCTTTGGCGATGGTGGAGCTATTAGCATATTAGTTCCAATTGAGATGGTTAAATGCTTTTGGAAACCATAAGCCCTACCTAATAAAGTTTATTTTAAAAGGTTTGGAATCAAAGAATGTTGGTCTGAGGGATGGCACTGACTATCTCCTCACTTTACAGAAGAACAGAGAGGAGCCCAGAGGGACTCATTGATGTGCTGATGTCGCCAGGTGGTGGCAAAACTAAGACTGGTACCTAGGTCCCCCCTAGCTCAGCATCTTTCTCAGATCCAGTGTTGTAAACCTATCTATGCTTCTCTTTGGTCCATACCAAAGTTGGTATTTTTACTTTTCTGTTATTAGTTGCCAACATTTAAATACCAAAAGATCTCACTTAAAATCCAGATTTCTGGCTTCCCGTGGAAAAATCAGGTTTTTGGCATATTGGGCAACTTCCCCACATTTCAGCCATCAGCTGGAGCTCTGTAGCATCTGCCCGCTTAAGTGCAGTATGAGCTTTCCAGTTCAACGCAGTCCCTGCTACTCACTGTTGACCTTGACTCAGCCCGCTTAACTCTCCACTGGCCACCGCAAGCATTTGGGTCTGCAGCCCTCTCCTCCCACCCCTCAAAAAATAAACCTGCCCAGAGAAATTGGCAGCAAGAAAGCTTTGCATCTGCATTGGGGCTGCCTGTTCTTTGCAGCCATGCCTGGAGAATCCAACAGCTCATTCTCAGCACAAATAAGCTTCTTCCCTAGTTCATGTAGAGAATGGCATCCTTGGCACATAGCAGAAAACATCTGGTAATGAATCCATTAGCCAGGCTGTTGCTCAGGCTCCAGGTGCCCAAGGGGCTGAGTGCTGGGCCGAACAGGATGCATGAATAGGACCCAGAAGATTTTACCTTTTGGCCCTTGTTCTGCCAGAGCTCTGGTTTCGCGTCCTCAGGGCTCCTGTGACCGCTCCAATGCCAGGTGTTATCCTCAGCCATCCCCAGGTGAGAAGCTGCCAGCCTTCAGGATTCCCTCCTCCCCTTCTCTACCACACCTCCCTCTCCAGCACAGCCCTCCTGATGCACACAAAGGAGAAGACGCAGATTCTCTTTGGCACACGCAAGGAGCAGCATTTGTCGAACCCTGGGCCCTGCGACTCTGCGAACAGACCTGCACACTGTACGAAATCATGAGAAGCCTGGTGTCTGAGGGCTCACGGAGGTTGGGCAGGGAGGTGAGACTGAATAAAAATGAGGAGGCCCGCAAACTGCTTTTGCCCAAGGGCTGGTTTTAATGAGCCTGTCCCTAATGAGTTGTCCCTGCAACTAGCTTCAGGCCTAAACAGATGAGGCAGGGATTCTGCTAAATTTTTGATAGGATTTGCACTGGTTTTATGAGAAAGCAAGCAGTAGAGAGTGCAAAGTTGGGTCGTGAATCTTTTACGAGGGTGGATGGTTGTCCATCTTGTCAACCGGAACGGGAAAGACCTGGTTGCTAATAGAAACCCTGGCCTCAGCCCTCCGTCGTCACCCACCCGATCAGCTAATTTGGTCGGGGTGGCTGCGGGATTTGTGTTTTTCTGATTCAGGTCCTGGCCCATGGCCTCCGATAAGAATTTATCTTCCAACTCCATCAAGGAGATGACTTGAGTCGTTGCCCGCTCCTGACTAATGATCTTTTGTGGAACTCAAGTCATCTTGGGGATTTGCGCATTTCTCCCATGGTACACTGGGAAGAAACTCCATCAGACACCTTCATGAGCATCCTTTTTTCTTTGGGGCAGCCCCATTCGTATCAAAATTACAACTTACCCTTCTCCGGCGTGAGAAAACCCCAACCAAGGATAAAACGTCATTCTTGATTCCTGCGGAGAGGTGTCTGAAGTTTCAAACATGTGTCAGTTCTGGGATTGAGCAGTGCAGGAGATTTCATATACTCCACCCCCCCTTTTTTTAATATGAAAAGCTGCCAACAAATATATTTCTCTGGTTTGATTCATCCACCAAGAGGCAATTTTCTTGGTGGCTTAGAAGGTTACAAAAAATGCTTGATCAGCGGCCTTTTGCGTGCTGAGTGAACTACGGCCCCTCCTCCTCCTAGCTCACACACTCTCTTTCACATTAATCATGTAATTGATTTAATAAGCTCTGGCTTCCAGAGCTTGTTTCCCCCTCCCTCTCTCTCTTCTCTCCATAAGGTTTCAGTTCAGCATGACTGGTAGGCCCAGGCCCTTGAATTTTGCCAGACATGAAATCCGGCAGCCTGGTTTTTGTAATAAATACCCTCATCTTTTACTTCTGTGGCTCTCTTACATGTATTTTTCTAAGCCATTTTGTTAGTAAAGTTCAAGTGTCATAAAACGTGCAATCTGTTTCTGTATACATGTATTTTTGAAGAGTACTACCTCACAAACTGAAAGCATTTCCCATGTAGTATCTTATTTGAACCTCTCCAAAAATAAGGACCCTGAGAATTAGCCAGGAGAGGTCTATTACGCCTATTTTATGAACGAGGAAACTGATGGACAGAGAGGTCACCTAACTTGTCTAAGACCATGTAACTAGTTAGGGATGTGCGTAGGGTGAGAATGTTGGATTCTAAACACCCTGCGAGAGGACACTGCTGTTTTCATATTCCTTGGTTGCCTAAGGCATCCTTTCTCTGGGTTGAAGCAAAAACTATACATATTTATCTTCAAGAGAATACTTCCAGTTTTTCTATCGGAGAATAGTTGGCATTGTTTTCTGTGGTTGCCTTAAGTTAGATGTGTTAATATATATTTAAGTCAAACAAGACCATACATGTGCAAAATGCTTGATGAATCCCATAATATGCCACCAGCATTGTCCGGGGTTACTGTTTCAGATTCTAGTTATGCAGGCATTCAGTGTTAAGTTCGGGGAAACCTTCCCCCAGGAGCTTACACATGCAGTTCCCTGTGTTCTGACCTTTCTTGTGAAGGGTACTCTTGTAAAGGTGGGCACGGGCTGGCTGGTATCCAGTCCATGGGATTGGGGCAGGGTCATTGTTTTAAGGGGATGTACGCCTTGAAAAGCTAGTTATCTAGATTGTAGAGTCTAGAAAAAGAGATCCAATGAGGGATGTCAGTGGCAATATAGGGGACAGATGACAGTGTCAAAGACTTAAGGACCTGGGGAAAAAATGAAAAGTAAAGGCAGCTGCTATAAATAATGAAGATTTTCTATAAAAATACCTCTGATCATGTTCTGATTAGCCAGCATAGGCTTCTTATTGTTTATCCCGGCCTGTTTTTGAAAGAGTGAGTGTAGATGTTGAGATAGTAGCCTTATTCCATGTATTGTCAGGGTTCTCCAGAGAACAGAACCAATAGGAGATGTATGTATTTATTATGAGGAATTGGCTCCCACAATTATGAAGGCTGAGAAGTCCCACGATCTGCACATCTGCAAGCTGGAGGCCCAGAAAGCCAGTGGTGTAGTTCTAATCTGAGTTTGAAGGCCTGAGGACCAGAGGAGTCAGTGGTGTAAGCCTCAGTCCAAGGGCAGGAGAAGAGGAGACGAGATGCCCCAGCTCAAGCAGGCAGGCAGGGGACAAATCCTCACTACCTCTTCTTTTCGTTCTATTCAGTCGCCCCATAGATTGGGCGATGCTCACCCACATTGAACAGGGCAGTTCCTGAGTCCTCAAATGCCCATCTCATCTGGAAACACCCTCACAGACACACCTAGAGATAGTGTTTAATCTGGGCAACCCATGGCCTGGTCAAACTGACACATAAAATTAACCATCACACTCAACACAAAAGTTATCCTGTGAATTCTGAGTCTCAACACATCCATAAACATGTGCGTCCTGTGAAGAACTTTTTCCAACTCTATTGCTCAGCTGGACTTCGAAGTTTTCCTTTTAGGAATACAAACGAGCAAAGTTCTTTCCTGTCTGGAGAAATAGTGTCCTGTCAACCGAGGATGCTGGTGTTGGATTTGAGGAATGTGCTGGGGAGAGGATAGTCCTTTGTGAATGGTTAAGCATAGTGCCTGGCGGTTTTACAAGGATTAAACAAAGGAAAGATATTGGTGTTACTGCCTGTATTCGTATGAGTATGATAAACAGTGGAAGGAACATTGATAATGGGGAACAAAAGAGTGACAGTGTGTGCTTCAATATGGATTGGGCCTCTGTAACTTTACCCTATTAGCAGCACAATTCCTCACTTCTCCTCTCTCACTAATCTGAAGGCCCACGGGTGCCTGGTCTCCCCATACACTAGCTCCATTAGAGGAAGTGAAAGCAGAATCACAATATTTGCCCCAGATCTGCATAATTAGGGCAAGCTTTTGAGAGTCGAAGAGGCTCATCAAATGAACTTCTCAAAATGCATTTGATACAGCATGAAATAGTAGTGACAGGTCCATAAATCAAACGAGATTGTGGCCATCTGATTCAGAATGTAAAATGTCTTCTCCCCAGCAAGCTCATCCCTATGAAGCCCTTCACAGAATACAGAAGGCATTTCCCTATGGTCCCTTAGAAATTCAGAATACAAGGAGACTCCTACCACGGTTCTTTTCTCTGTCCTTGCACGTGGGGTGACTTTTGAAGATGCCCCAAGACTGACAGTCCAAAGGTACCTAGTCTACAATGCCCAATATCCTTTGAGCATTTTATCACAGTCCTCACTCATCAAAGTAGTTTAGTAAACATTTGTTGAGTGAATACTCTCAATTGGGTGTTGGACATTTTCCATTTTAATTTACTGTTTTACTTAGCTGTTAAGCTTAGTTTTCCTTCCTGCATCTTCCTTTTTCTTTCCTTAACAAGCCCACCCCAGGAGTGAGGAGTCTTCGGGTTCTATTCTCAGCCTGGCCAACAATTTGTAGCATGGTCTTACTAAGCCTCCTCCGCTATTCCATCTTGTCTGAAACCTGGGTTAACTGGGACTTAACTCCTTGTCAGAGATGCTGTGTGAAATGACTAATTAACAGCAGAGAAGGAGACAGAACTGTCATTGACAAATAGGGCTTTTAGTAACCAGTGGTTCCCCTGGAAATGTTTGCCTAGTACTCGAGTCTCCCTAGACCCATGTGCATTTAGAGAAAGGAGGACCTTTGTCATCCCCTCTATGATTGAGTTGCTTGTCGGTTGAGTTTATAAACTTGGGAGTCACTTCATCCAAGCTGTCCTGGGATGGACAATGGGGAAATCCTAGTTTCACAAGGTCAAGAGAATTGGAACAAATGAGCCCACGTTTTTCTAGTATAACCAAACAAAGGTTTTCAGCAGGTCTTCCCTGAATGGTGTAGGCTAAGTACCCACCTTTGCCTGCAGTTGAGTTTAACTGAGTTGGGGAAGGAAGATTGATTGCATTTCAACCGTACACTAAGCATCGTGTAGACAGGATAAGAGCAGTCTCCCAAATGAGTCTTTTTCCAGGCTGTTCAGTGCTTCCCCATTCCATCAGACTAAGCCTCCTGAAGCACACGACCATGTCTTCCCTTACACCAGAAACCTCAGTAGCTTCCTACTGGGCAATCCCACAGAACAAACTACAGAATTCTTATCCTAGTAATCAAGACCCTCCCCATCAACCTAAACTCGCTTTTTCATAATGAACCCACCTTTGTAAGGAAGCTAATTTTATGGAGTGGTCATGAACTGTGCTCCAAACTCCACCTTTGGCCTCCTGTTCTTCCTCCCTATAACCCTCTGCCTCAGATGGACCGATCTCTTGATTAAGAGTCAAGCTTGATAAGAGATAAATACTTGGCTCAAGGTCATAGTGCTTCTTAGGAGAAAGCAAGAGTGGGATGTAGTTGAATTGACCTCGTTCACAGCAGATTTCTCAATGTGTGTCCTGTGAATTAGCTTTTTTAGCATCACCTGGGCAGGGGGCTGACAGGCAGCTTGTTAAGCATGTAGGTTCCTGGGCCCCTTCAGAACTACTGAATCAGAATCTCTGGGGTTGGAATACAGGGATTTCCATTTTTAAGAACCACCCACCTCCCATGATTCTGAGGAACACAAAAGTTTGAAAACTACTGCTCTCTACGCCACTGAAGGCTGCTCTTACGATGGGATATTTGCCTGAGAATTAAAAGATGAATGGAGGTAGCCAAGTGTATTAGTTTTCTAGGGCTTCCATAACAAATTACTATAAATGGAGGGGCTTAAAACAACAGAAATTTATTCTTTCTTGGTTTCGGAATCTAGAAGTCTGAAATCAAGGTGTGAACACGGTTGGTTCCTCCTGAAGGCTCTGAGGGAGAATCTGTTCTATGCATCTCTCCTAGCTTCTAGTGCTTGTCCACAATCCTTGGTGTCCCTTGGCTTGTAGCTCTGCTTCTGTCTTCACATGGCCTTTGTCCCTCTCTACATGTCTATATCTTCACATGGGCTTTCTGTAAGGGCACTAGTTAATGAATTTAGATCCCCCCTAATCCCCTATGATCTCATCTTAATTACATCCACAAAGAGCCTATTTTCAAATAAGGTCACATTCTGGAAGTTCTAGGTGGACGTGAATTTTGGGGAGGATACTTCTGTGACTCAGTACACCAAGCAAAGGTGGTAAATAGGGGAGAAGGGCAGTGAAAAGAGAGGGATGAACCTGGATCCAATTAAAAGCTCAAAGAGTTGACTGAAGGCACAGATGGGTTGCTTCCCCAGACCGTCCAACTCTCCAGAATGATTTCCTGTGGCAATTCCTGGCTTGGGGGAAGGGAACTGTAGGTATTTGGGAAGGATGCTCCCTTAGCTCAGACGGGCAGGCTGTGATTGTACAATTTGGGAAGAGTTCTGAGGGATGCATGAGATATTGATCAGAAGACAAAAGGAGGGATGTGACAGTGAAAGGGAGATGCATTTGCTGGTCCTCAGAGTTTCCATACAATTTTGGAGAACCCCCTGAGCCGGGAAGGTCCTGAGCCAAACATTTGGGAAGATAATCTAAGATCAACCTGGAGGAAAAAAATCTGCGGATTTAAAAAGAGAAAGCTAATCCCGAGATTTGGAAACTGCCCTAGAGAGCCTGCCCGTTCTGTCTTCCTTTGCCTGCTCAATGCTCAGAAAGACCTGACGGTGCTATGGTAGTCAGGAAATTCAGTAATCTGGGGAAAATGTTTCTTTTTTGTAAATTCCACATTTCTGGAAGCGGATGTAGATTCTCTCTACTTAATATCATACGAGTGACGAATTGCAGGGCTTCCTTTTATTTCTTGATCCTCTTGCAGTTGATGCTGCCTGTGGGTTTTTGCACTTTTGCTGTTTTCTCTGCCAGGGGTGCTCTTCACTTAGATCTTGCGTGGAGCGGGTCCTTCTTAGTTGTCATCCAGATTTCTCTAAAATGCCCCTTGCCAAGAGGACATGGCTCCCTGACTCAGGTTCTGTTCCCTATGTTGTAGTTTTGCTGTGTTCCTAAATCACTCTGTTTACTTGTTTATTTATTTACTCGTGTGTCACCATCTCTTGATGTCACCCTCATGAAACTTTAAATTCCTATTAGATTCAGGCCTGATGACCCCCTGTGCTCCCCCCTTACCGTGCCTAGAAGAGTGGCGGGTATCTAGTAGGTTCTCAGTGATAATTTGTTGAATGGATGCTTTTAGCTGGGGAGAAAAAAAAATGTGTTTTTTTTTCATCCAGCAAGTGGAAACACTGCTTCTGTGCCGTAAAGAGAAATGCTTCAGGGGGTTTGTTCTGATGACATCTAAGACTGTAAGTCTGAAATGTGAGGGGTTTCAAGGCATTTGTGGAGGAAAGCTATTAAAATATGAGAGCAGGGAGAAATGGGGAATTGCATCTCTGGCTCCAACACAAGGGCGGTGCGACGTCAGAGTGGAGAGAAAGACATAGCGGGAGAGAGATTCAGGATGACGGCCTGGGAGGAGCCGTTCTGCATGTGGATTTCAGAGCCTATCCTCCTAGTTGCTGACATGGTAGGTTTGGGGTAAAAGACGGAGGAGGAAAAATTGACAGCAGAGACAATTGTGTTTGGAGAACCCTGGGGGAACTGTCAAGAATGGGTAGGGAGGAAAGAAAGAAAGGAAGGAAGGGAGGGAGAGAGGGAAGATATAAGGAAGAAAAGAAGGAAGGAAGACTCCTAGCTCAAAGTGTAAATAAAAGGAGAGAATCACAGAGAGCAGCTTCAAAGAGAAGGGGCCATGGAGAGTAAATCCGGCACCACTGAGAATGTTAACTCTGTAAGGACCTGAAGATCAGCCCCCTCAGGTTACAGATGAAGGAACCGTGGCCCAGGGAGCCCATCTTAGTCTGTTCGGGATGCTATGACCGAGTATCCTAGTGTAGGTGGCTTATAAACAACAGAAACTTATTTCTTACGGTTCTGGAGGCTGGAAAGTCCAAGGTCGAGGCACCAGCAGATTCGGGGTCTGGTGAGGGTCCTCTTCCTCGTCCATGGGCAGCCATCTTTAGTCTTCTTGCTGGGTCCTCGTTCATAGGCAGCCATCTTTATTCTTCTCGCTGGGTCCTCGTTCATAGGCAGCCATCTTTAGTCTTCTCGCTGGGTCCTCGTTCATAGGCAGCCATCTTTAGTCTTCTCGCTGGGTCCTCACATGGCGGAAGGGGTGAGGGAGCTCTCTGGGGTCCCTTTTATAGGGGCACTAATCCCATTCATGGGGGCTCCACCCTCATGACCTAATCACCTCCCCAGTGCCCTGCCTCCTAACATAATCACATTGGGGGTTAGGTTTCAACATATGAATTTGGCATGGATGGGGGCGGGGATGGGGGGGTCACACAAACAGTCCATAGCAAAGCCTGGGTGAGTTTCCTATGGTGAAAAAATGGAATTGGTAGAATGTCTGGGCTCAAATGCTCATTCCAGACCCCTCCCCTTTTTACTCCTCTTTGTGCATCCTTGTGAGGAGAGGGCATTGGCATTTATTAATAGTCTAAGGAGTGCCAGGCATGGATGCTAATGATGAAGTCTTCAGGACTTTGGAGCAGGCCTTGCAGGGAGAGACTGGCGATCCGACTAGACACTGATGAGACTCAGCGACGGCAATAGGATTCAGGGATGTGGTTGTCGGGGGTGACATCTGCTGGAACGGGGCATCAGCAGTGAGAGAGCATGAGACTGAGTGGGTGGATTGCCCGGCTTGAATCTAGAGTGTGGTGTGGTAGCTCAAAGGCCAGCCAGTGAAACAGAGAGGCGACCGCCTCCTTCAGTTACTGCTCTGATGAGGTAAGCCCTGGGCTTCGCTCCTGAGTGGTAAACTCAGAGACAGCTGAGAGTCCCTGAGTGACAAGGAGGAGGCTAGACTGCCAGGAAGGACAGGCTGAGGGTGAAGGCACTGGAGGGGTGAGAATGCCACGTAGAGAGCAGCCAGCTTCCTGAGGGATGGGGATGCACACACTGAGTAGGGGACACCAGATGTCTAGGATTCCTAGGGATGCTTTTGGGTGGGACCTTAGATATTCAAATTAGACTGAATTCCGCTGGCTTCTTTGAGCTTATGCTGTGCACTTAGTCTATGCAAATCCTGCAGGGGATGTCTTAAAAGCAGGCTTCTTTCTTGCAGTGAATGCAAAAAGTCATTTCTTTTGACTGAGATGGTTTAGCAAATTGGAAGGGAGGGAAAGCCCTTTTCCCTCAACGTGGCCATCTGAGGCAATGGAGAATTTGAGAGGCCGGGCTTTGCTGTGCCTCTTACGCTTGAGACCATATCGTGAGTGGCCTGCACTGCACAAGCATGAACTCAGGAGCAATGGCGGAGGAGATCCCTAAACCCATCTTCCCCCTAGATCTTGGAATCCAGCTTTTAAATTTTGAGTGAGCTGCGAATATTCACTTAGATTGGACTATGCCAACATTTTGAAGTTAAACCTACCTGCCTTTCATTGAGTTGTTGGCACTCCTCCCTGTATCCTCTTTCTGAGGTAGGGGCGCCCAGCACCATTCTGGGGATGGAAACATTTATTTCTCATCTTGCAGAGGTGCAACCAAATAGGCGAGGTCTTCAGCTGGGACCACTGGCCAGCCCTCCTGCTCACTTCCCAGTTCCCTAATCTAATCTAACTTGGTGGGGTTTGTGGGGCTTCATGTAAGCAGCAGAAGCTATGCTATAATTGTTACATGTGCCAGCAACAATTTGTACCATCTGGGTATGGGAGGGGGCGGGGAGAGATGAACAGAGAGAGAGATGGAGGGAGACAGTGCTACCACGGAGGAAGATTTTCATTGTATTACCAAGGCAATATAATTCAAGAGTGGCTGCAGAGCAATTGGAAACTAAGGCATGGGAAGCAAGGCAGTTATAGTAAAATGTCAAAGAAGAATGAAACAGAGGAACAGCACTACTTTATGACATGGCCAAGTTACAGGCAGGTGGCAGCTGTAAATATGTATATAAATAACAATATGGATGAAATGTCAGGCCTTCCAGCTGGCTTGGTTAAAGCCCTTCAGTAATATTCTATTTAGGGTGACAATGTAGCTTGACAATTTACACGAAAAATACATCCTTTGAGAACGAATCCGCTCACGTTAGTGTGTAGGTGATCTGAATTACACCAAGATCTTAGAACAACATGGGGTACCCTGTATGTCCCCCTTCTGCCTAGAATGGCCAATTGCTTCATATTCCTTGAGGTTAACTTGGTTCTCTGGCATTGGGATGCAAATGTTTGTTTTACTCTATTATCAATAACACACAAAACATAAATTGTCAATGTCTCAGACCTGGGGTCTTACCTGTGGAAAGGTGTGGGTCAATTTCTTCATGTATTCACCCAAGGAAAGGTACTGAGCACTTTCTATGTTGCTGAGGATCTAGAAGTGAGGACAAATATGTATAATCTTGGACTACATGGATCTTTTTGTCTAGTGGGAGAAAAAGACCTGAATAAAATAATCACAAAAATGAATGTAAAATTGCAATAGTGGTACTTGTGACATGTTTCAGTTGGGTTGGTCTGGGAAGGCTTTCTGAAGGAAATGATGTTCAGGTTGACATCAGAGGGTGAAAAGAGATTAAGCAGTTAAAGAGGGTTGAAAATAGCATTCCAGGCAGTGAGACTGACATGTGCAAAGGGTCTGTGGTTGGAAGGACATTGGTGAGTATGAAAGATGGAAAGAGATCATTGTCCCCATATTGGAACTGATGGGGTGGAGAGTAGCCCAAGTCGAGTTAGGGCATGTAGGCAGGGGTGACCCATACAGGGTCTTACAGACCATGATCAGGAATTATGACTTTACCCTAAGAATAGGGATCTATTAAAGGATATTAAGCAACATAGTCCTAGAACTAAGCCTAGCGTCCTAGGGGTTATTGTGTTTATTGCAGTCAGCCAGGACCTCCCAGGAAGACAAAAACTGCTTTGCTGAATAGGTGCTGTGTATGGTTTCATAAACACATTATAAGCATCCGTATTATGCCAAATACTGTTCAAGACACTGAGGAGGCATACATACAAGACATCATCTTTGCCCTCAAAAATTCACAGGCTAGTGAGGCGGAAGTCATGCTAACCAATGATTTAAGTGTCAAGCACTTTGATGAAATTTAAAAGCACAGAGAAAGGCCTTTACCCTTGTGATAGCTTCCTAAAGTGGATGTCCTCTGAACAAAGTCTTCCAAGAAGGACACAAGTTGTCCTGGCAAAGGAGTGGAGGCAGGATTGGTCTGTTGGCGAGGAGAATGGCACGATGAAGAAAGCCAAGGTCGGGGCCGGCCCTGTGGCGCAGGGGTTAAGTTCGCACGTTCTGCTTCTCTGTGGCCTGGGGTTCACCGATTTGGATCCCAAGTGTGGACATGGCGCCTCTTGGCAAACACCATGCTGTGGTAGGCATCCCATGTATAAAGTAGAGGAAGATGGGCATGGATGTTAGCTCAGGGCCAGTCTTCCTCAGCAAAAAGAGGGGGATTGGCTGTAGTTAGCTCAAGGCTAATCTTCCTCAAAAAAAAGAAAAAAAGAGAAAAAGAAAGCCAAGGTCAATGGCAAGCAAGGAAGATCCTCAGGGTGAGTAGAGAGAAGGCTGGTGAAGGAGTTGGGGACACCCACTGCTCCCAGGGTGGACTTCCTTGACCAGTGTCTTGCTGGAGTCTCCCAAAATTGCATCATATCACTGGAGGATAGTCTCCCAGGGTTTTAAGTAAAACTCATGTTTTATCCTTTGCCTCTTGCCCAATTTTCCAGTCACATGTGTGTGATGGGTTATTACACTTATGATCAAGTTGGATTCACACAATACAGAATTCCCATGCTCATGAGAAAGTGTAAGTTAAAGCTACCTTTTGGATTGTACCCTCTGCATTGCTGTATGAAGGCAAGTTACATAGAGATGTGTGAAATCAACTGGTTGTACCTAGACATTAAAAAACAAAATACCATCCCAAGCTCTGTCTGTGCCATGGCAAACCTTTGGATGGAACATGAGAAAATATATGATAGAGGAATGGGTTTTCGCTTCGGCCTAGATCCAGCCATCTTTTGACCTTCACATTTCTACCATCAACACAGGTAGTTGCCAATCTGTATTTTCTCTCATTTTTGACCATCCTTCTGACCTTCTGGGTCTTAAGGAAGTCCTTAGGACAAGGATGGGCCCAGGACAGTTACACCAGGGACCACAATGTTGTAGAGTGATGATAGGAGTCCTCTCCCAACAGTCTCTATATGTCACCAGCCCTTGGCCAACCCCCTTTCCCATAATGAAGCCTGTCTTTCCATGTTTTGCTAATGGGTTCAATTCATTCATTCAATAGCTATTTATGGGGCACAAATTACGTGACAGGTATGATGCAAGGCACAAGGGATTTAGTAGTGAATAAGACGTTATAGTCTCCGCCATCTTGGAGCTAAAGATCTAAAAGGGATAAACATTTTAGTTTTTAATTGAAACAGGGAGGCAGCTCCCAAAAGAACAACTGGAATGGAATATTATTAGGAGTAGTTATATTTTGAATGGAAATTCTCCATTTTGAGCCCCTCAACCCATCAAGCAGTTAGATTTTGGCAGGAAATACACCATGTTTTTCCTTTGTAACACCCAAATATGCTTTCCTTAGATACTTTACCCTCTTTGTATTCAGATACTTCACATTTTAACAGCTTCCTTCTCTCTTCGCTTTTAGAAACGTGTTTTGTTTCCTATCTAGTCTTGTTTTCCGTGTAAGAATTTAACAGACCCCAGAGCTGTAGGCACGGAAATATTAAATATTTACACAGACATGGACATTTTGTTGGGATGATAGAAGAAATCTTATCCACACTCTAACCAATGATAATAACTAATATTATTGAGACTATGGGCCAGTGTGGAGTCTAAGATTCATGCTCTCCTTTGATACCTACAACAACCCTGTTAAGTCAATACTATTAACATCTCCATTTTGGAAATGTCAAACCGAATCCCTTTTATTGAGGGCAGGACCAGCTTCATGGGCATGTGCCCTATATGGTTACACAGGGCTCCATGCTTTGAAAGACCCAGATGTGGTCTAATGTGCTGCTTGGAATTCTTAATTTTTGAATTATTCTTAATAATTTAAAGAATTTGAATATTCTTAAATTTTTAATTGTATAAGGGGCCCTGTGTTTCCTTTTGCACTGGCCCGGGGAATTATGTAGCTGGTCCTGATTAAGGGGCAGGAGCAGAGGTCTATGCAGGGTTTGCTCTAAGCACAAAATCTTGAACAGCTCCCCTACATTAGGGCCCCCTCACCCACCCACCCAATATTTCATGTCAAGGAAGGACCTCTCTTGGGGAAATACAGTAAGATACCTGCTCCAGTCTCTGGGCTGCGGGTGGCTTCTCATTGTGAAGTGAATATCCTTTGAATGTATAGTCACTCAAGTACATCTGCTATGTTGATATATCACTCGTTTTATGGGCCTGGATTAATTCCAAAGTAAACACTAAGTACTCAGCTGAAAAGCTGTAAACACAAGACACAACGTGCCTCTCCAACTCTCAGCATCGTTTGCCAAGGGCCCGAGTCCCTCTGCGCTTCATCCTGTTTGGTGTAACAAAATCTTGGTGTCGTCTGCTCTGAGTAGTAATTCCCAAATTGATTTTAAGATTTGTAGGCAAAGGCTGTGCGGCTGGGAGAACACACCTTGACATGCATTTCAACTCCTCTGCCTGCCTTGGCACTGCTGGACGGTTATCCTGGGATGCCCACCTTCCCAAGTGTGACGGTGCCCATAGGGCCACCACCTATGACAGTGCTCTGCTCGAGGGGGCCCACAGAGGTTGCAAGCCCCATCCCTGGTGCACGGCTGCATGAGCCTGGAGGAAGGGGCAGCTTTTGGTATTTCATCCACTGAGAGGATATGCCTTGTTATAATTCAACCATTGGTGCCATGCATGCAAGCAGTTGCCCTGGATATCTGGAAGGTCAAGCAACAGACTGTCAGATCACGGAACAGCAAACTCTTATCTTCAGGTCCCTGTCCAGGTCCCCGGGCCTCCTGACAACAGTGACCTAATTCTTAGTTCCAAAATGACAATTTCAAAGTAGAGTTTGTTCGTCAATCTCATTTTCACAGCATTAGCATTGCAGGAGTGGAAAACACACACACACACACACACATAAACACACACACACTCGTCTATTCATGTAAATACGCCTCACCTTGTATTCTTCCCTCCTGTTTTATTAAACGAAAAGATGGCCAGGTTTCCTGATGCTGTGACCTGGGGGACGTCCCTGGAGCTCTCTGGCCTCTGATTCTGCACCTTCAACCTGTTTTAGATCATGATCATTCTTTGTGAAGTGTTGTCAATAGCAGGGATCAGATCTCCTTTCCCTGGTTGAAGGGACTTGTCTCTGTTGCCCTCATACTTGCAGCCTGACAGGGCCCTCCCTTGTCCTCCCAGGGACATCTGAAAGCAAAGCCTACTCTTCTTGGCTGCCATTCAGATGGTTCTCCTTATGAGCACATGGCCTCCCATCCAGCAGCCAAAATGATCTTAAGAAAAACTGCTATTGGTTAAGATCAACATCTTTTCTATGATGCAGTAGGCCCCTGTAGCTTCTTCACTCCCTCTCCCAACTCTTTCATGGCCAGCCAAACAGACACTCCTCAGTGCCTCCAATAATCACGATATTTCTGCCGCAGGATATTTGCACATGCTGTTCATGCTGCCTGGGATGCTCTACTCCCCCTCCCCCGAGTCCGCACTCTAGTCCATGGCTGGCTCTTATATTCAGCCACCTTTGGGTCAGACATCACTTCTCTAGGGATATACCCTATGATTAACTTTCCAAATAAGAATGAGGCTGCCTGTTCTAGGTGCTAAATAGCTTTCTGTACTTTTCTTCCTGGTTTTCACCACATGTCTTTTCCACCAGACTATGAGTATTATAAAGGTAGGGACATTGCGTCTTTAGCATCCTAGCACATCCTAAGAGCCTGCCTCTAACAGTCATGTGAATGCAGGAATTGTCTGATTCTGTGGCTTGCCACCTTCCCCTGGTTCCTGCTCTGCCACTGGTCCAGTGTACTCTGTGCCCTGCTGCTCACTTCTCCTTGATGTCCTGGAATATCCATTCCTCAGATCTCCCCGTCAGTCTTCTGAGAAAGACAGAGTCTTATATTCAGGTTCACTCTCTCACCTCCCTCTCAGCTTCACTCGTATTTCGTCTTTTCAGACAAGATTTCCCTGACCCCTCCATTAAAATCAGACCCCTGCTCACTCCCGTGCACCCTATTTCACTTCCCTCCCTGATGTCTTGTCGTATCACTTATCACCATCTGACGCAGTGTGTTTTATTTTTTTATTTGTTTGTGTCTGTCTCTCGCCACCAGTATGTAAACTCCACCAGGGTAGATATTTTAGTCTGTTCTGTTTGTTGTTGATTCCTTGGAGTGCCTGTCACAGAATAAGCGTTTATTAAATATTTGTTGAATGATTAAAACAATGGATGGATGGATGGATGGATGGATGGATGGATGGATGGACAGATGGATGGATGAGTAGGTGGTTGGATGAGTGGATGGATGGATTGATGGAGGGGTGGGTGGATGGATGGACAGATGGATGGATGGATGGATGAGTGGATGGATGGGTAGATGGATGGATGAGTAGATGGATGGATAGGTGGATGGATGGATGGATGGATGGACAGGTATATGGGTGGATGAGTGGATGGATGAGTGAGTGGATGGATGGGTGGATGGGTGGATGGGTAGATGGATGGATGAATGGACGGATTTGGCCTTGGGTTTTAATATCAATAATAATCTCTGCTTTCTAGACCTTGGATTTTGGTATCGACACCAATAATTATTATACTTTAAGACAAACTTTCTAGGTCAAGTCCAGGGATCCTTTTGTTTTACATTGTATGGGCAATTACCTTACACCAGTAACTTTGTATAAAAAGATATTTCCTCCTCTTCTCCCTTCCCTCTCTGGAAAGTTGAACATTACAGTTGAAGTAAGAATTTTCAAAGACCTGTTGGAGTGGAAGAACATATAAAAACCAAGCCACAGACTATTGTACATTTTATGTAGCCAGATTAAAGCATTGCATTTAGCTTGTGGAACCATTTAAAATTTCAGCTGTTAATTGGAAAAATTATTGATATGGCAGCCATTCAGCTTGGATTTTGGGGGCCAGTTCTAGTTTCAAATATTCTACTGTGTTGTGTCTGTAAATCATGGAAATGACCTCGAAATGGCAATATTTTGGCATTTCAAATTATTGCTTGCACCTGGAAATAGCACACAAAAAAATCTTTCCCAAATGCAATTCAGTTTGGAAAATGTAATCAGCATGGTTTTGGGACTTATCTCTTATTGTAGTCCATCTTCTTTTAAACTATTATAGACCACAACATACACACATTTATTATTACTTTTATCAACCCACTGAATGACTTTTATTTTCTACTGACAGGAATCATGTTGGTATGGTATATTGTTTGGATCTTTTTCACAGCAAGTAATTGAAAACTGTACTAAAAACAGCTTAAACGAGAAGGGCACATATGATCTCACTTAAGAATTCAGGGGATGAGGCAGTTTTAGGGTCAGATAATTTAACGATTCAACGACATCAGCAAGGTTTCAAGTTTTTGCTTTATTTCTGCTCTGCCATTCTGCCATTCTCATTGTGGTTGCTTATCCTCTTAGGCTGTCATTCCTCCTAGTCCCAAGATAGCTGCCATTGCCCCAGACATCACACAGAAATGAAGACATTGATAAAAAGAATAGGAAATGCCCTTTTTGGATGTTCCTTCTTAGTAAAAACTTCCTAGCAGCCCATTCACCTCACATCAGAGACTTTTTTGACATCTCATCGGCCAGATTATATCATTTGCCTTAATCACTTAGCAAAAGAAATGAGATCCCCAAAATTGACTTAGTGCAGTGATTCTCATACTTGAATGCACTTCAGAATCCCCTGGAGGGCTTGAGAAAACACAAAATGCTGGGCCCTGCTCCCAGAATTTCTTATTCAGTAGGTCTAGGATGGGGCCTGAGATTCTGCGTATCTAAGTTCCCAGGGGATGTTGATGCTGCTGGCCCCAGAACACCATTTTGAGATGCACAGACGTAAAGGTATCCAGATTTATCCCCTTGGCACTTGGGGAGAAGCTCAGCTTCCTTGAAGGGCATGGTTGCCAGGAGGTGAGTGGAATATATGTGTTTCTGTCAGCCAGAAAATTACCTGTTGCTTAGTTAGCCAACAGCAGCTGACACAATTGACATCTTACAGCAATAACAGGATGTTTCACGTGGTTAGTAAGAGCTGACTGAGGGGGGACTTGAATTTGTTGGCTGAATTGTGTCTAAATGTGGATCTGCCCCCAGCCAAGGACTTACTGCTTAAATTCAACTCACTACAATATTTCGATTTTATTTATTTGTTTGTCTGCTTTTATATTTGCAAGAACTGTACGTTTCATTTGAACTCACAGCCACTATATTCATTGGGTTGAGCAGATATTTTGGAAGTTTGTGTGATAACTCACATCCAGGCGGTGAGAAATCCGGGACCAACAGAGGTTAAGAGTCTACATAAGTCCTCATGGGTAGTGAGTGTTGGTGTTAGAACTTATACCCAGGCTGTCTTGGGTCTCTTAGCAAGCTTCTGAGATCCAGAAAACAAAAGCGTTTGGCATTTTCCATGAGTGCTCTTAGTATCACACAGTTCTCAGACCCTGCTCTGGAGAGTGTCCTGCCCCCTTTCTGTTCTTCTCATTAGATTCTTCAGCTTCCTGTGAACTGGGTGGAAGTCAAGGAGATTAGAGAAGGAAACACAATTATTTTCTCCACTTATAAGGCTAAGGACAGACCATTGAGCTGGACAAAATAGAATCATGGACATCTTCTCTTGAGGTCTCTGCCTGGTGTTTGGCCTGACGCATCCATGGAGGCCGCCATATGCATGAGGTTGTGAAAAGCTTCCCTGCAATCTTCTGAGGGAAGCAACTGGTCACAAATCGAGTTTTCCATGTTTATATGATTGTAATAGCTGCTGCTGTCACAAATCACAGCAAATTTAGCAGGATAAAGCAACCTCCATTGATTATCTCACAGTTCTGTTCATTACAAGTCCAGGTTTAGCCTGGCTCAGCTGGATCCTCTGCTTGGAATTTCTCAAGGCTGAAATCAAGATGCCCTTAGAGCTGTGTCCCTTTCTGGAGGCTCTGAAAATGAGCCCACTTCTGAGCTCACTCAAGTTGTTGGCTGAATTCAGTTCCTGGCAGTTGTAAGACTGAGGACTCCATTTCCTTACTGGCTGTCAGCTGGGAGACTGTCGTTGCTGCGAGAAGCTGCCTGCATTCCTTCTCAAGCCTTCCATGTGCCCTAGCCTCCTCCAGCAGCAGTGGGTCAAGTCCCTCTCATGCTCTGAATCTCTCCAAGTTCTCCTTCTGCCGCACCTCCCTGGCTACAGCCAGAGAAAGTGCTCTGCTTTTGAGGGCCCATATAATTAGATTGGGCCCACCTGGATAATCCAGGGTAATCTCTCCACCTCAACGTCCATCACCTTCATCACGTATGCAAAGTCTCTTACCCATAAAATGTAACATATTCACAGGTTCCAGAAATTAGGGCCTGCCCATTTTGTGGGGCCATTCTGCCTACCAAAATGATCTCATAATAATAATAAACATTAACAGGTGTTACCCTAATAATGACGACAGCGAATATTTAAAGAATGTTGCTGTGTGCCAGGCCCTTTAAATTGATTGGCTCATTTAATCCCCATCACAAAACAACAAAATAGGGACTATTATTATTCTCATCTTATAGATAAAAAAAAAAAAGCTGAGACACAGGGCACATCAGCGTCTGGCTCTGGGTTGCTCAAAAGTTAAGTGCGAAACTGAGTTTCTGCTTAGGAAGTCTGACTACAGAGACCATCCTTACGTTGCACTGCCATCTGCCCCTTGTCTGGTACCACTCCCTTCCTGAGCCCACTGGGCTCGGATTTCCTTGAAGGTAGGACCGTTATTCATCAAGTGTCTCAGTCCAAGGCTCGTCATTGGCACTCAGTGAACTGTTAATAGACATGTACCTGTGCAAATATCTATACCGGTAGACAGTTTAGGCGTTGGGGTCGACCATCTTGAAACAGGCTGTGCCCGCGCCTGCTGGACAGACACCAGTGTATGTTATCCATGCATCCAGCTGGGTGTGTGCATCCTGCACAGTTGAGGCTGGATGAGACAGCCCTGAGCAGCTTTGAATTCTCTCCTTAGTGTTGCTTCTGCCAGCTGCTAAAATGTCTCCTTCTCAAACACGCTCACATTCCGCACCTGGAGCTCCCTGGGGAGGAGTCTGTGAGGTTACTTAGTTAGTTGTTTCCAGAAATACAGTGAAATGATCACCGTTGCTGTCGAACACCGGCTCTTTTTCACAAAGAAAGATCACTGGAAAAGTGTAATGTTCAAAATCAAACAGGGCGTGGACCGCTGGAAGCTAACGGCCACTGCTGAAAAATGGACCAAGAGGCTTTTGAATGGCATGACATGGTAGAATGGCACTGGGGATAGCCAAGGCCTTCTTGTCACCTTTCTCAGCAATCTCATCTGCTTTCAGGGATATATACAAGCAGGGGATGCTAAAACTATTGTTTGGAACCCCTGAACAATTGGTTCTCGATGTCGTCTTCTGTTAAATGAGGCGACATCTACAATGTCTTCTCCCTCCTGTTGATTTTTTTTTCTAAAATATATCTTGAATCTCCTCTCTTCCATCCTTTGGGATTCTCCTAGGCTAGAATGTTCTCTCTTCCAGGGCATGACCAGGCCCCCACCACCTCTTACCCCAGCATCCACCAAGCTCCAGCCACAGTGGTTTCCTCCCAGTTTCTTGAGAACCCCAAATTCTTTCCTACCTCAGGGCCTTTGCACTGTTTGTTCCTTCCACCTGGAATCCTTTTGTTGACACTCTTCAAACACCTAGCTCAATCTTTTCAACTAACTCTCAGTTGACTAATCATATCCTCAGAGAATCCTTCTCTGCTGACCCTAATTGAGGTACAAACTCATCACAGTTTGTAATTCATTGATCTGTTTTGCCTGTCTTCTTGGGTTGTATGGGATCCTCCATGAGTCTGTGAAAACTCCATGAGAGCATTATTAACCTTGCCTGTCTTGTTTCCTTTTGTGTCTCAGTGCCTCCCCTGGGGCAGGCACGTAGTAAGCTAAATAGATGTTTGTGGAATGACTTCTGAATAATGCCATTATCTCTACTTTCCTTTAAGAAGTCTTGTGCATAGCTTAGTGTGTCTTCTGTTCCCACCCCATGGCAGGCACTGTCATGCTCTTAGTGTCATCTCAGAAAAATAAAGCAATAATAATCATGGTGATAAGATTCATCAGGAATATTCTGTCTGCCTGTATAAAGTTGGCTCATACACTGGATTCTCAAAGTACGCCCCGGGGATCACCCAGGAACACTTATTAAATGCAGATTCTTGGGTCCCTCTTCAGGCTGGCAAGTCAGAACCACTGAAGCTGAGCCGCAGGAATGTGCATTCGCAACAGGTAACGCAGGCAATTCTTATCTGCATGGAGGTGTTAGAATCACGGATATAAAATGTTTAATGTTACCTGTTATCTATCCACAAATATATCCTCTTCCCAACAAAAGCATCTCTTGGTGCTCATCTGAGCAGTTTTGTTATTTAAAAAGATGACAGACTGGATAACAGGAAGCAGACATCTCTCTAACAAATCTCATCGTTCCAATTTTAAGCAGAAAATGTATCTGCTCCTTTTTCTGATCCCTAGCTTACGTCGAAGTAAACTCGCTCAGGGACTCTCTCCAGGCTTAGCTAGCCCTGGGGCTCAGCACGGGGCAAAAGACTCCTGGTTGTAGTTGGACGGGAAAGACTGTCTGGGTCAGCAATAGAATGAAACAGCTAGGGTGGTTGCCATTTGCATCTAATAAAAGTAGGATTTGTAGAGCAGAAACCCTAACAGCTCCGCTCTGCAGTATTGCATATGGAAATAACGCCGTTGCTGTTTGTGGTTTATTAGGCCTACGCTATCTAATAATGATAATAAAGGTTAAATTAAGTGAGTGCTATTCTGTGCCAGGCTAACCCTTCTAACTACATGATCTCATTTAATTCACACACAGCCCTGCGAGGCAGGTACTAATGTTTCCATTTTACGGATAAGAAAAGAGGGGCTTAGTTTAAGGAACGTCACCCCAGGTCAGATGGTGGGTCCGGGAGCCTGCAAGTGAAGTTTGCCTTAACCCTCAGGCTATCTGGCTTTCATCTGAGCCTCACAAAGAAGATAGGGCCGGGATTTTCCAGGAAGTATCATTGCTGTGGATCCCAGCACTGCACACACCAGCTGTGCATCCTTAACAAGGCACTTATCTTCCGAATCTCAGTTGCCACATCTGTAACGTGCAACAGTGAAACTCACCTGCATCCACAGGTATGATAGGAGTCAAGCATCCGTGTGATGCATAATCAAAGGTGCTCAATCAAGGGAGTTGGGTTATTATCCAGAGCTGGTCTGGTTATACACAGAGTGTTCACTTGGGGACACCACACTTCCAAAGGAACAAGGACAGACTGGAACAGAGAAAGACCAAGATGGCAGAATGATGAGAATGCATGTCCACCAAGGCAGGGCCAGAGAAACTGATGCTCTGTAGCTGCAGAAGTGACTGATCCAACCAACAAATATTTACAAAGCGCCCAGTACGCTCCAGGGACAGTGTAAGGCACTTGGAAAACAGAGGTGAACCAGACGGATATGGTTTCTGTGTAGCTTCAGCATATTTAGCAAACAGCGTTTATAACTATGAAGATAACGTAAAATTGTGATATGAAGGATAAGCAAGGCAAGCCTACAACAGAGGAGGGAACTGTAGGAATGTTTCCTGGGGAGAAAATCAGACTTCTTCAAGCCCCTAAGTGCTGGAATCAGAAGTCTAACTTAGGCACAATTGGAAAGGCAAGGAGACCATTTATTGACCCGCCCTTGACCTGCTCAGCTACCTCAAAGTAGGGAACAAACGCCAAAGACAGACACCCTCTGGGCACAATTGCAAGGGCCCTCATCATCCCTCATCTCTCATAGGTTTGATGATCTCCAAGGTCAGCCCCTGACTCTGGAGATTGCATGTGTCTGCCTTCCTCCCAGTGCTTTCTTAAAGGCAAGGACTTTGAATGAAGAGGACGATGGGACATAACAACCAGTGGTTGAAAAACTCCAGGTGCCCAAAGTGGACATCTAACCCCTGGAATATTAGACAGGGCAGTATAATAGAATGGGGAGAACATAGATTTTGGAATCAAATAAATGCTGGTTCAAATCCCAGCTCTGTCATTTAGTAGCAGTGGGACCCTAGGCAAGAGAATTCAGCAGTGAAAATGTGGTGTGTTAATGAGAGCGACCTTCCTAGGGTATTTGAGGATTAAGTGAGACTGTGAACCTACAGGAAAGGGGAGATATGACCTCAGGTCTGTCTGCTGAAACGCCATACACTTTCCACGATGCACTCGCAACCTTCTTCCTACCCCCACTCTATGCCTTGGAAACCCCTGTTGTCCTACTTGACTTCAGTCTTTAAAGAGCCCTCCTTTGTTTCCTGAGAGCTCAGTCTATAGCCAAAGTAATGAGCCTGATCTGATTCAGGCCAAGAACTCTGGTCATTGAACTTGACTTGGGATGTCCATAATTTGTACATTTTGGATAACAGGTTATTGCTAAGAGGGAAAACCTTTAGCTGAATCCAATACATTCACAGCAAGCGAAGCAGGAGGAAAATGCCTAATTCTGCCTTGTTAGCTGCTGAGCTTCTGAGAACAGAATCAGCTTAGCCGCTTGCAAATAAGCAAGCATCACAGAACTTGGTTGAGCCGGCAAGAAGGTAACAAGCTGTGTATGAAAACCCTGGGATTAAATCCCCACAGCAAAATTGCTTGGTGCACAGGATCAAAAGAGCTGCAAGCGGAGAGAGACAATGAGCAAGCTCCCTTCTGCACGCCCGCCCGACCTTTACCATTAGGAACACCCCAAAGAGGGTGTGCTTTGGTGCCTTATCAAAAAGTCAGGCTGCGCTTTAGATTATAATTAAAACAATAAATTCTTCTCCCCTGTGTGTATCCCGATTAGATTGTTGACACTGTGTCAAGCTGTTAGGGAGATAAATGCACGCGGGTACTTGCACCACACTGCTTATGTTTGAGTCCTTTGGATGGTGTTTTTTACATGACAACTTGCAAATAGCACATTAGAGTTTCTTTCCTTCTATTTCTTTATCGAGTTGTTAACATCGATACTCGCGGAACTTTCTGGGTGTGAGAGCTTTCATCTCGACGTGGGAGGTAGGTCCCAGCATGAGCCATTAGGGACTCCCAGGAACTTGTTTGTCAGTAAAAATGTCAGATGCCAAGTGTGTGCTCAGATGCTTAAAAGTCGCCGAAACGTAGGTGGTTGTAAACTATGGCAAGTGGTATCAGGCCTGCCTGGGAGCAAGGAATTAGGAGGATCTCTGGGCCCTTGCTCTTCTTGCTCCTAGCATCATGAGTAAATTCCTTCCTTGAGTGGATTCCACTGGTGCTCAAGCCACAGTCAAGGATGGGGTTGTTGCCAGAGTCATAGGGTCCCAACCAAAGGACCTGACTCAGGATTTTGGGGCCTTGGAAGCAAGTCCTAGCCAGACTGAATAATTTTCGGTTCCTAAAGCTAACAGGCTGTGTTTGTCTTGGACCTGCATAGGAGGTTCCCCTGCCTGAAATGATCTTGCCATTCACCGTTGCCTTGGGCAACTCCAGCTCATCCTTCACACCTCCGCTTAGATGTAACTTCCTCCATGAAGCTTTTTTTTTAAAAAATAAACATTAGTTTTAGATTACAGAAAAGTTTTGAATATACTACAAGAGTTCCCATGTCCCTTCAACCCAGTTTCTTCTATTGTTAATATCTTAGATTATTACGGCACATTTCTCATAACTAATGAACCAATATTGAACATAACATGTACCAGTTTAGTTATCCTTAAGTGTACAGCTCAGTGGCATTAAGTACATTCACATTATTGCGCAGCCACCACCCCCAACCATCTGCAGAACTTTCTCATATTGCAAAACTGAAATTCCATATCCGTTAAACATTGACTTCCCATTCTCCCTTCCCCTGGCCCCTGCCAACCACCATTCTACTTTCTGTCTCTATGAATTTGACTACTCTAAGTACCTCATATAAGTGGAATCATCCATGATTTGTTCTTTTGTGACTGGCTTATTTTGCTCAGCATAATATCCTCGAGTTTCATCTATATTGTAGCATGAGTCAGAATTTCCTTCCTTTTTAAGACTAAGTAATATTCCATTGTGTGTATATACTACATTTTCTTTATCTATTCATGTGTCAATGGACATTTGGTTTGCTTCCACCTTTTGACTATTGTGAATAATGCTGCTCACAAAGTCTTTCTTGACCCAACCATATTACCCAGGCACATCCTGTTGTCACCTCTATTATGGTGCTTATCTCATGGGAGTGTAAGAGCTCACTTTCCTGTCTGCCTTTCACATTAGACTCCTAGCTCCTTAAGTACAGGTGCAATGGCAGTAAATTGTTCCTCTTTGTTTCTCTATGACGTAGAAGTGTGCCTGGCTCACATGAGGTACTCAGCAAATATGTGAAATGGGTGACTCACAGGATAGGTGGATGGATGGATGGATGGATGGATGGGTAGGTGGTTGGGTGGATAGATAGATGGATGGATGGATGAGTATGTAGGTAGGTGTGTGGGTACGTGAGAGGATGGATAGGTGGGTAGATGGATGGATGAATGGCTAGATGAGTGGGTGGGTGGGAGAGCAGATGGATGGATAAAATGATGAGGATATCCAGAGGATGGGACTAAGTAGATGCCTCAAGGAGTACAATTTGATCCCTGCTATCAAGTCCAGTGGGTGAGGGTGTGACTATAAAAGAAGAGTTCAGGGCAAAGGGAAAACACCAGGTTAAACTGACATAGAGCAGAGAGCAAGAGTACAGTCTGGGGTTGGGTAGGGTAGTATATTTTGCATAACACCTTTTACTTAAAAAAAATTTTTGCTCAACATTTCAGTAAAATAAAATAAATAAGTGAAAAACTTTCTTATGGTCTTACTGCCAAAATGGATCCTGTTGGCCTTTTAAATATAAAAATAATATACAATCAGATAATTCATAGGGGAAAGGAAGGAATAAAATGAAAATTGAAAATTTCCTTTCTAGTAATTCTCTCTGCAAAGGTAACCACATAAACACATCTAATATGTTTACAACCATTCTTGGGGGAACTTTCCATAATCAATGAGTATGCATCTGCCATGCACTTTTTAATGGGTGCCTACTCATCTGTCGCATAGAGGTATCATGTTTAACTGCCCCTCACTGGGGAGGACACTTAGCTTTTGGCTATTACTTTTTTAAGTATATCCATGAGGTCAATTCTCTGAAGGAGAATTGCTGAACTAAAATGTTAAAAGTACATGCACTTTGCATTTGGGTAGATGTTGCCAGATGCCTCTCCCAAAAGTTGGAACTAGCTTCTGTTACTGTGACTTGTTTTTCTTGCTGACAGTCACGTTAATGTGAGGGAGAGAACCTGGTTAAAAGACATAAGGTCGGAGCATATAGTCCATTTGACTTCTGAACATTACTAGGACTTTTCAAGGAATGAGTCATGGGATTCCTTAATTTGTAATAAATTCTGAAAGAGGGCAGAGAAGGGTCCTTTACACATAAGCAGTGCACATCAGATCAAAAAAAAAAAAAAAGGGAGAATCCGGAGATGTTGAATTCAAACGTGATTTGAAGTTCTGTCCATTTTCTTGTCCTCAATGGATGGATTTAAAGTGGAAGAGACAGAAGAGGTTAGGACCCTCAGTCTCCTTCCCTTAAGAGTGATGTGCAATTCTCTTCTGTCTGGGCGCTCCAGGGTCTGACCACAGCTTGGCTGTCACTACTGCTGGGAAGAGGTGTCACCGGTTTGGCATGCCCTCAGTCCATGCTATTTCCTGCTTCCACGGGTCAAATGTCAGCCCCATTCTTTATGGGCTAAAGAAGCTGATAAAAAAGAGTTCGGGGCTGGATTTTTCCAGAGTACAGATAGGCTGTAGTAGGAAAAGTGGCAAAAATAGTTTAGCGTAGATTTGACACAACTTAACCGCTATGCCTGGCATTTCTCCTTCAACACATCTTGTCTGATGTTTGACATTAAAAAAAAAAAAAATCAAAGAGCGCGTATCATGTTTCTGATATCTTCCCTTTTTTCCCCTTAGTGCAATGGGAGAAAAGCAGCTTCTCTTTTAAATCAAAGGTTGAAAAATGTGGATATAGACAGACATATACATAGACATGCCATTTTTGTCCTTCAGGATAAAACGTGGCTAGACTTTTACAAAATTTCAGTCTAAATACATGGTGCTATGGGGGAGAAAGTATGGAAGCAACATACACTTTCCATTGCCATAACACCTTCTTGCAACTGTCACACTTGATTCTTTATGGGTTAACTCATTTGGAAGTCAATTTTCTCCACCGTTGCTGCACTCTAAGTCTGGAAACCACTGTTATGAAACTTGCAAAGAAAACATTACATTATTTTGATATAAAAGACTTTATTTTTAGAATATTACATTTACGCAGTACACAATGCAGACATACAATGTAAGCTTTCCATCCTTCTCCCCAGCAACTCAGTTCTACTCCCCAGAGGTTCTTCTATGCCCATTTTTGTGCATCATTCCAGAACTAGTCAATTAATACAGAAACATATTCACATATATAATAGTATGTTGGCATATAACATTAGGACCAAGTGCAGAGTGATGGCAAAATTATTTCATTACAAATAAAAGGCACAAAAGGGAATACTTTTTCTACAGAGTTTATTAGATATAAATATTATTAGATAAAAATATTAGAAGGATAAGGGGAATCCGTGAATATGATGGTACTTCTCTTAAGTATATATTGCTTTATTTATAGCAAGGGCAGTATTAAGGTCACAAGCGTGGAGGTGTGAAAGGCTACATGGATTCGGCTGTGCCTTACTCTAGCTGTATGATTTGGGCAAGTTCTTAACTCCTCTGAACCTCACAGCCCTCATCTGCTAATGAGAAGAATGCCTCTGTCTAAGGGTTTATTTTTTCGAAAGGTGAATGAGATAAGTTATAAAGGACCTAGAACATTGTAAATAGTCAATGAAAATGATTTTCTTATTTTCCTCTTTGTCTCCCTATATTATAATTTACTGGGACAACTCCTCAAACAGTAATATCCTTTTATGCCCTATTTGGCTAAATCTAATCATGAGAATGAGAGAGAGAGAAGGCATTATGTAATCCAAGAGTAGTTTCTTCTGATTTTTCCATATCCACCCCCTCACACTTCCTCACCATTCCTCACGAATGGAGTATGTGGACGTTCATCCTTGTCTCACAAAGACTTTCTTCCCAGGCAACTCCAGTGATTAAGATAGTGAGTGTAGAGGATGTGTCAAATGCCTGAGGACCTTCAGGCTCTCCAACGTCTTCTAAACCCCCTCAAGCATCTTTCAAACCATCTATTAACTGGCCAACAATTGAGATGTTAACTAGAAATCAATATTATCTTTTCATTAAAATCATCCCGCATCTCTCCCACCTATGATGCTTGCACAAATGCCCTCTGCTCACCTCTTTGTTTTTCCTCCTTCAACTTCACTATGAAGATAATCTACTTCTGCCTCTAATCCTTTACAATTAAGAGTGGATTCTCCCTTTAGGCTAATTTAACATGATTCGACAGAGCGCCCAGTGGAGCCTGGCTGTTGAGTCAGAGCGGCTTCATTCCTTATTACCTGTGTGACTTTGGGCAAGTTATAATGTTCACCTTTTCAATCCTTAATTTGCGCTACTCTAAAATGGGCATGATCATAGAAATGAACTCCTAGGATTTATGGGGAGGATTAGATGAGATGATGTATATAAAGCCTTTAGCAAGGAGGTCCTAATCATTGAGCGCAGTAAGCATCCTTTGTGTGAGCTATTCCTACTAATGCTGTTTAGTTAGTCACATCCACTCATCCATTTCCTCTCACTCACTCATCCATTATTTATAGTGTCTGTGTTGTCGTGGGCACCACTGTTGAGCCACCATCTTGCCCCTTGACTCTTCATGTCCTAAGATTGTGCTCCAAAGGATTGCCACACAGTCCAGGTGTTTCCAGCAGGGAGAGACTGTCCCCAAGCCAGGGAGTCCTGGGAGAGTTCGTAAGAGCTCAGAAAAGACAGATGGATGCCTCCTTGTGGGCCGTGGGCTCCTCTCAAGAGGTTATGGTTTGTGTGGAGACCCAGGAGGGGTATCTGTTTTCCTTTCTGCCATTTTCTGTTAGCTCAAAAGAACTCAGGAGGGGGATTCCTCAAGAGAAAAAGGGAAAAGGATGTGATTCCATTTTCTGTGTTGGGTGGGGCTGCTGACAACTAGGTTCAGAGGATGCCTCATGGCTGAGCTCTCTGCTATAGAGATGTCGCTAAGATTGTCTTTCTGGAGTCTGAGCCCTTGGTTATAATCCTGGCTTGGCTGATTACTGCCTGAGTGACCTTCGACAAGCTATTAAAGCTATCTGGGTCTCAGTTTCCCCATACAAAAAGGAGAATTGGGTTGCTCATGTAGTGCCTGAAGCATATGAATGTATATAAATTCTGGTGATGGGCTTATACAGTTATGAGGTAGCATTAATTGAGCGCTTAGTGTATGCCAGGAACTGAGCTGAGAACCTCGCGTCAGAGAGGCAGCTGCAGTGTAGTCACTCATAAAAGAGGCTCTCGAGTCAGAATCCTTGAGTTTGAATCCTTGCCCCTACAATTATAAGCTGTGATCTTAATCAGTCACCTTAACCCTTTCTCTTCTTCAGATCCTTCCTCTGTAATATGTGAGAATTCCATGAGATTCTGTAGTTGAAACACTTTGAAAAATGCCTGGCATGCAGGCAAGACTTAATAATTGTTGGTTAGTCTTACCGTGTGTCACCATCACAACTGTTAGATGATGTTGTCCTCAGTGAGTCAACCCAGAGCAATTAAGTAACCTGCCCAGGTGCACATGACCCGTAAGATGCAAGAAGCAAACTTGAGCTGGTTTTGTCAGTTCCTCTGTGCGAGTAGGGGCTAAATGAAGAACATTCTGAAAATGAAGTCTTCCTCATCTCCAAGGGATAACGATGCTCAGTTGTCCCTGGAAATGTCACCTTTGGGGCACATTCTATAAAGTGTACAAAATTAAATCCCTCACTTCGTTTCGCCAGAAAGACCCCTCTGAAATGTCACTGTGTACCCCCAGCAAGCGGTACCGCAGAGGCGAGGGGACGCCAGTAGGATTTGGTCTCCGTACGAAATCCCTGCAAAGATGTATGAGGCTGCATACAAATTGCCTTGAATTTGGCTGGCCATGGGCTAGCATTGCTTTTATGCTGAATATCAGTGAAAAGTATGAAATGGAGATTACATTTTCAATTCGGGCTTTTTTCCCGAAGCTCTGCAGAGGTGCCTCATTCCCATCTATCATAGCAGAATTGCATTGGTGTGGAGCCCCAGCCTCTCCTACCCTTGCCTGGAAGTGGATCCAGCACTTGCTGTCAGACTGCAGCAGTGGGTAACACTCAGCTTAACAGTTCTTTTTTTCGCCTTCCCCCAAATCTCTGCCTTTTTTCCTCGCTACTTTTTGTTCTTAAGATCTATCACACATGAGGATCACAAAACCAACCACAAAAAATGGCATTCTAGTGGATGTTAAAATTGGTATATCTGTCTCCTGGGTTGTTCAGGGCAGAAATAAGACATTGATGCAAATGTGGTTCATCCACCGACAATGAGAAACATGCTTATTACTTCTTCCTGAAATACATATATTCATACCAGCTATTTCAGTTCCTTTCCCCAAACAGCCTTAAATCATTGCCAGTGCCTCAGCTCTAGCTTGGATCTATGAAAAGAGTATTTACCAGTGGGGGGTGGGAGGGTGGTTATGCGACTGGCTTTACATCAGCATTAGCTTCAATATTTCAACAGCCTTTCTCCCCATGTTCTTTGCCTCTCCCTTCTGCCCCCTGAACGTGATTGCCTGGCTGACTCCCCAAAGAGAAAATGTGCTAAGTGAATTTGACAGATTCCAGGCTGGCTCCATATGGCAGGGCCTGAGTTACATGTTCCTGGGATCCCCAAGCTGCTCTCACCTTATTAAGATGGCAGTAACTACATGCAAGTCAAGTTCACTGCATCGGTTTTAATTCTTTGGGCCCTGGAGAGCAGCCTCAGACTTCAAGGTGGAATTTGATGCAGTATCATCTACTGCAAACTTGACCTTTTCCTTTCCTTCCTGAACCCACGGCTGGGAGGAAGGTAGGTGAAAAATGGACACAGAGCTCAGAAAAATCTTAGGAAAATGTGGCAATGAGGTTAGAGGGCTTTCTTAGGGCTGCCAGCAGAGTCTAACAAAGACCTCTCCGTATTGTGTCCTTGTTGTTTATCACTTGCTCTGTACTGTCTGAACCTTCGGACTCCCACACATAATTGAGACTTTGACTTTGATTCATAAGTATATAATTTACACTCCTCCCTCTCCCCACATGGTTTTAAAGACATGGAGAAAATTAACTCCAAAATCAAATAAGCTGCATTTCAAATGGATGAGCCCTTGTGACTCAATGATGAAGGGCTGGAATTGAATCCAACATTTTCTAAATAATAGAAATCTTTTAGAAAGAGTCTGTAAAAGAGAATTCTTGGATGACTTTTCACTTTACCCAGGATAGATAGAACGTTTTGCTGCCTTTCTATAACGTGGTTTTCCATATTTTGAGAGCACACTCGTTATGTAGAATGGAGAAGAGAATACTAAGAAGGCAGAGAGTCATTTTATTCAAATAGCTAAAAGGGATAGAAATAGGAAGAGGAATGGAATGCACTCCAGGTGGCTCAAGGGAAAAATATATATCCAAAGGAAAGGCTCTTTTTTGCGGGGGAGGGAAGACAGGGGTCAGAGAGTTAGACTCAGAAATGGTCTACCATTTCTGGAGCTGTCCATCTAGAGAAGGTGCTGAAGTGTTCATGATGGGAGTGGGGCTTGCAGTGGATGGAGAGAAAAAGTCCCTTGCATGATGTCTGAAGTTCCCTCCAGTTGTGAGCTCCCCAGATTCTGGGCACTGGCATCCACACCGTGAGATGATTTCCATCGCAAGTTGAATTGATCATAGTCATAAAAGATTCAGGTGATTTCGGAAATCATATTTGCCAGCTTTTCACTAAATGCAACAAAACCCTCAAGCTCTGAGTTTTGGAAATTGAATCAGTTCGTATTTCTTTTAGCTAAAATCAACCAAAAACTGACTATCAGTGAGTGGCTTAAATCAAGAGGGCATTTGGTTTTTTATTTAATAAGAAGCCTTAAAGTAAGTGGTCTAAGAGTTGGTTAATTGGCTTAGTGCTATCATTAAAAACTCAGGTTCTTGACATTCTATTACTTTGCCATTCATGTTGGCATTTAGCCTTTACTCCTCCTCATGATCACAAGATGGCTGATAAAGCTCCAGGTATCACGTTCTCACACTCATGTCTCAAGCATAAAAGGACAGGACTAAAGCAAGTATTTTTGCAAGGTTTTGCCTTTTTATCTGAGAAGGAAAACCATCAAGGAGACATCAGGTTACATCTTCTTGCCAGAACTGGATGACATACATGCAAAAGGTAATTGGATGACACTGACCACTTTAGATCAATCACTATTCATTCCCTAGATCCGGGTAAGTGGACCCACCCTCCCAGATACCAAATAGTATCATCCATTTACCTGAATAAATTGGAGTTCTATTAGTAAGTTAACAATAGGGTGGCTGCTGGGTAGTTAGCAGATGGCATCTGCCATGGAAATCCATCCAATTTATGTGGTACGGATCTCTCTTAAATATCAGCAGAAGGACTCTTTCTCAACCAATACTCTCCTGAGATTTGTATGCTTAGGCCTTCGCTTATGTGCCCAAGGGGCAAGATCGGGCTTCCTCCCTCATGTGAATGTAGAGGAGATACCATTACTGTTTCCAAACTCTTGGGATGCCCTTTTTCAAAATGCAAATGACTTTCTCCTGGGGCTTAGAATTGATGGATTAAGGTAATCAGAGTAATGAAAATATCATTTTAATTTTATGAATGCTTGTTATGAACCAAATATTGTGCAAAATATTTTACATATAGTTCTTATGCGTCTAATCAGTGCACCAGTCTTATTTCTTGGAGGGACTGAGGGTTAGGGGTTACTGTTACCCTAATGTCTCAGAGAAGTAAAACCTGAGCTCTGTGTTGGTTGGACTCAAACACAGTTTGTTTTATGGCTCTGAATACCACCCTCACCATGATGCTCCTGCTTATGTAGAAAGCATTCAGAAATGGGGATTGGGAGGATGACAAACTGGCCTGGTTATGGCTTCCTGTTGGTAGGAAGTGAGAGAGCCCTCTGAGTCTCAGCTTCAGACTTTGGAGATGATCTCTTTGCCCATGCGTCCATTTCTCCTAGGCTCACCTGTGAAGACAGGGAGGTGATGTAAGATACACAACTTTACTCAGGTAGTAGTGGGAAAAGCTGACTCAAGCCCAGATGTTTGACTCTGCAAAGCTTGCTCTTTCTTTCACCCGACCTGCCCCAGGACATTTGAACTGCCTTTGAGTCATTGTCTATAGGAAAGCACTTGGGAGCCTTCTTACTTCTGGGTGAAGGCAGCCAGGTAAGCCTGGAGCCTGGAGTATAAAACAGGCCTCAGGCATGTGATCATAGTTGATTGAAGAGAGAATGTGGCTCCCTGCTTTTATTCCACCTTATGTCCAGCTTGCATAAGCAATTGTAGCTGGAGCTTCTTTCTTGAGTGTTATAATGGCATCAACTCCAGCTTTCCCCAGGCACACCCGATTTTTAAGCAGAGCTCTATGTGAAAAGTATTCACCAGAATAGCTTTCAATAATTCAATTTTATAATAGCCATTTTCAGCTTAAATTTTAGGTTTTGTCTGAGATTCTACCCTCCCCAGTTTGTGCCAGCAAAGGTTTATTAAATCTATATGAACAATGTAGATGCCAGGGCGTGGTCAAAGTGAGGCTGAAGTGTGGATGCCACTTACGCTTGATCACTATGCTCAGAAGGCAGATGCCTTTTGCTTCAACTGTCTATTTAAACTATTCTTTATCATCTTCTTGAGGAGCGGTGGACTATCTCGGGTCTTTGACTACTCGTAAAGGCTGTGTGTCTTAAGAGAGCCACACAGACTCTCTGAGTTTCAGTGTTCTGAGCTTTAAAATGGATGTATTTGTCTTGCCCTGTCTTGCCACACTGGGTCTTTGTGAAGCAACAGGGTCATGGCCAGAGCAAGAAATTTGGGGCAAGACAGATCTGAAATCCAATCCTTCTAATGTATGTTGTCTTTGGCCCTCAGTTTCCCTATCTGTAAACTAGGACCAGTAATACTAACCTCATTGTATTGTTTAGAGATTAAGGGATTAATGCCTAGTACATAGTAGGCGCCCAGCGAATATTTATCCCAATTCCACAAATGAGAAAATGAATTCAATAGTCCTTTGGGAAAAATAAGTGCGATACAAATGTTCGTTCTTTGTTCTAATTATCACCAGCTCTTTTTTTTTTTTACTCTTGCACTGTTTACTTCTAGAAAGCTACCAGCCCTGTTTCCATCACCCTCCTCAGTTTCAAGCACAGACTCATTTTCACTGCGGATTCCCTCTTGCCCGAAGGCCTTGGTGCCGCATGAGCAGATTCAGTGCTGAGAGCTGTGTGTGGAGCCAGAAGCGCAGGCCACTTTCTGCTGCTGTGAAATCCTCTTCCCTCCGAGGGCACAGGCGTGCCTGCGAAGGCATGTGGGAAACCGTTTGTGAGAAGTCGTAATTAATGATCTGCTGGGTCTTGGCACTTCTCGAGGAGACAGAAAGCTGCCAGGGATTGGAGCAGCCTCTTGGATAAAAGTCGTCCTCCGGGGCTGCATCTCTCCGTGGGGAAGTGGCAGATCCTGGGAGGAGCAGGAGGGGACTCGGGGCTCCCATCCTTTCTGCAGCCTTTGTGGGTTCCTGTGTGTGGTAACAGAGTGACGTAGGACCCCTGCATCTTGAGGCAGAAAGTCCTGGGCTTGGATTCTAGCTCTGCCTCTTACTCCTGGGACGTCTTGTCCTCTTACTTCACTCTGTGAGCCTCAGTTTTGCCCACCTGTAAAATGGGGATAGTGCCATATACTCTGCAAGGCTGTTTGGATTAGAAATTGAATAATAATATAAACAGAACATAGTAGGGCCTCAAAAGGGCTAGGGATAAAAATATTAAACAAGGCAGACAGAGCCTTATCTTCGGAGTTCTTACAGTTTTGTGGATAATGGAAGTCCAATATCTATATAACATGTTGACTTACAGAGTTGTGGGCATTTCTGTAGAATTTATGCACATAATTCTGGTGATATTAGCTATAAATTGCTGCTGAATTATCCAGATATACATATTTTATAATAGCAATGGCTCTCCTTTGGTGACATATTGGGATGCCGATTTAGTGTAAGTTACTCTCTTTTGGTGAGTCAGCAAGAATCTATCCTACCTTAATTTGATCTTGCCTGCTGCTGGACTCTTTTGGGAGTCAACTTACCTGCTCAAATGACTATAGGCTGTTAAATCCTGACTGAAATCCTGCCTACAGGAACAACAGCAAATATCTCCTATTTAAAATGGATTTGTATTCTTTGTGCCAACCTTGTAAGACTGCTTTGAATATTACATGAAATGGTACAGTCATGCACCGCATAATGATGGTTTGGACAATGACATGGTCCCATAAGACTGGGACCATAGAGCCTAGGTGTGTAGTAGGCTCTATCATCTAGACTTGTGTGAGTACATGCTATGATGTTTGCACAATGACAAAATCGCCTAATGATGCGTTTCTCAGGACATATCCTCATCATTAAATGACGTAGAACTGTCCTTGTAAGTCAGTTGGATCAAGGTCTTCACACAGCAAGGACTAGTCATGGTGATAACAGCAACACCCCTCTTGCTTTATGGTAATAACAATAATATTTTGTAGCAACTACCCCATACTGTAGCAGAGAGAATTACATGATCTATTACATGCAGAGTGCTCGGTCCAGTGCCAGTACATTCTAAGAGCTCAAAGATGGCAGCTACCATGGTTGTCATTAATTTCATCTTTAGAGCACTCTTTCTAGGTGCATTAGGTAGGGTTACAGTCCCACTTTACAGGTAAGGAGCTTGGGGCTCAAAGGGACTTGTCCAGTCCACACAGCTAATAGTGACCTTGGCTTCAGGGCCAACAGTAGCCTTATTTCCTGACCTTCACCTTGTACCTGTTCAGCTCTTGCCTCAATTTCCCTCTGGTTCTTTTTTTTTTTTGTCAAGAGTCAGCTCCTAGCATTGCTTGTCTCTTCCCTCTGATTACCTGGGGTTTGTTTTGGGAATTGATCGTTAAAGACAATGCTGGGCCCCAGAGACACAAATTCCAGATCCACTTCGTTAGGGAACCCAGGGGCAACAGATGCTGGGACAGGCACCCCTTGTCAGGGAGAGGCGCCCCTGCTTGGGGTTAGAGCCCACGGTGATGAGGGAATTTTCCTTCCTGGGTGTGTTTGCCTATGTTCTTGGATGTGCTGGTAAGCCCCTGCCTACCCACCTCTATGCAAATGAGCCCTCCCACATGCTTGGGATGTTCTGTCCCCAAATCCTGAACATCATGTACAGGAGAAGGGCTTGGCTGTTGCAGAAACAAGATCTGAGAGGGGGACAGCTTTTGCCTGCTATGGTCTCTTTGCAGACTTTATCCTGGGTTGGAAAAGCCCTTCACCTGGATATGAGATCTGACATGTTGACTTTCCAGGGTCACGAACCTGGACCCCTCCGACTAGAGCACAGTGGGACGAGAGGGAAGCCACCTCCGGCACTAAAGAATGCTACCCTTTTATTCACCACCCTGAGTCAGTGGAACTGAATTCTTCCAGCTGTGAGAGGGCTGTACTGTACTTACAGAAGCAATGCACTGCACTTATTAATCGTCGACTGTATGTCTGTGGGCAGAGACTTAGCAGACTATTTTGGGTCCCTGCTGGGCTCTGCAAAAGACTTGAAGTCAAACAGGGCAACACTTAGGTTATTGTGCAAAAGTGTTGACTTTAGATCCAGCAGACCTAACTTTGCATCCTAGCTCAACCTTACTGAACATGTGAACTTGGACGAGTTATTTATTGTCTGGAAGCTTCATTTCCCTCATCCGTAAGAGGAGGACAATAATGTGTACCTCGTAGAGTTCTTGTGAAAATAAAAGTATGTGGTATGAGATAAGCCTTTAGCACAGTGACTTGTCCCTAACAAACATTCCGTGGACAGTAGACATCGTGTCCGTGTCGTTTATTCCAGGCCCTGCCTGCAAAACCGACTTTGTCATCCATGGACTTATGCACTTCCCGGGTTAGGGACACAGACGGATGCTGGTCTTATTGGAATGACTGATGTTAGAGTATTTGTTTAGCATCCTACAGGTTGGGAAATATTGATATTTTAGGATGGTTTTTCTGGAGTTGGGTATAAATCCAATTGCCCAGGAAAACAAGTTACGGCAGCCAGATGGTTGTGTAGCCAGGGTTGAGAAATATGCCTGGGGATCACCAAAATAATTACTTTCCGCCCTGAGAGCTTCTGCTTTAACCAGTTGATAGTAGAGGCTGCGCATCAGCTGTTTTTTTATTGTTAGTATTTACATACAATAAGATGCGTCCATTGAAGCAGACAGTTTGATGAATCCTGGTAATTGTGTACAATCTTATAACCTCCACTATAATCAAGATATAGAACGTTCCTTCTTCTTGAAGAGTCTCCTTATGCCCATTTTCAGTCTAAATTTCCCCCCATTCCCAACCCCTGGCCGCCACTCATCTGCTTTCTCTCTCTCTATCATTTCGAATTTCATACAAATGAAATCACAAAGCTTTGTCTATTTAAATTTCTTCACTTAGCATACTGTTTTTGAGATTCACCCATGATGCTGTGTGTGTTAACATCCTGCTCCTTGTTATTGCTGAGCAGTCTTCTATGGTGGGAATATACCACAATCTGTTTATCCATTCCCCAGTCAACGGACATTCGTTTCCAGGTTTTGGCGATTCTGAATGCTATGAAATTTGAGCACATGTCTCTGTGTGGACACGAGTTTTCATTTTTCTTGGGTAAATCCATAGAAGTGGAATTGCTGGGTGATGTGGCGAGTGTAGATTTAACATTATAAGTTACTGCTCTACTGTTTTCCAAAGTGGCTGCACTGTTTTGCGTTCCCGCCAGCCATGTGGCATCAGGGTTTTGGGTTTTTTTTTTAGTAGCTCTCAGGTGTCTCATATAGATCCAGCATGAAGACCCTCTGCCCTTTGTTTTCTCTGGTTTAACGGCCACCTTGGGACTCTCGGATGAGTAAGGATGATGCTAGTGTGAGGACCATAAGGAAGACACTTGTCTCAAGTGATACGTTCTGACTTGCTGAAAACTGTTGGGGAGTGAGATATCGTCTGGATTTCCACAATTGAGGTGCATTTTTCTATGTCTTGCATATCAAAATTTGTATGCAGGATTAAGTTTCCTAGCATTGAGTCATTTGTTTTTCGCATCAGAGGATTCACCCTAGATACATAAAGGAGAAGTCTGATTTTCTCGTGGAGGAAACTGTTGCCACCCACAGTAGACAGGTCAGTTGGTGAGCAAAGGACATGGATGTTGGCTGTTACATGTGGTGCTTGCTGTGATCTGTTTTACAGCTGTAGTGGCTAATTCTGTATGTGCATGCATACGTACCCATAGGTGCACACTCGTGTGTTGTTTCCCTCCCCATTTTTCAAGGCAGACCGGGTGGCGGCTCTTTAGTGGTTTGCCTTGCTACGCGCTATTGCTGGTACATTTCTGGAAGACGTTTCTCATCTTCTGCACTTTGCCTTGTGCTTTCACTTTCTTCTCGTTGAATTACAAATGGATTAACATACTTAAGAGGTTTTCCTGGAACCCTATTGGGTGCTTCCACCTCCCACGTGTGCTTTTTTTAGTTTTAAAACATGACAAGGAATGAGGTGAATGAACTGAGGATGTTGCCTTTGTCTTGGGGTGAAGCAGCTCTCAACCCGCAAATGGGATGTCCCCACTCCCCCAGTCAAGGGATTATAAGGAGAAGTTTTAAATAGAAGACTGTCTCTGTTTCCACGTGTCTAACCGACATCTACTTTTTTATTATGTGAAGAAATTGGTGTGGTTCTCAGCTTAAGGATACTCAATAGCAAATGTCAGCAAACTATAGCCTGTGGGCCAACCCTGGCCTGCCACCTACTTTGGTAAATAAAGTTTTATTGGCACACAGCCACACCCATTCACTTACATATTGCCGATGGTACTCTCTGGCTACAACAGCGGACTTGAGTAGTTACAACAGAGGCGATACATGCCTGGCAAAGCTAGCAGTGTTTCCTATCTGGCTCTTCACATGGAAAATTTGCCAACCTCTTCCCTATAGTATCACTTGATGTGTCTGCAACTCCATTGTACTGTCTATAGGTCCCTATGTGTGTCTTTTTTCGGTGGGCAGTTAATATTTGTCCAATTAATCTTACCTTGGGCCAGTCAATTAAGTTCTCTGAGTTTCACCTCCACATCCATAAACTGAACATAAGAACAGCATCTGCTCTGTAGAGTTGCATGAGGATTTGGGAGAAAAACAGGTGAAGTGCCTGGTGTGCCCTGTATCCAGGTCCCATAAGACAAGCTCATTGCATGCAGCCAGGACTGATATTAATGTCTCAGGCCTCTGTCATGTTCTGGGTGGCATCCACTTCTATTAGGGAGCAGAGGCTAAGAAAGAAACCATTAAGTTGAGGCCAAGGGGACTGGACAGACACCCATCCCTGTTCCTAAGAGACAAGCTGGGCAAGAGTCAAGATTCCAACATCGAGGCCCCTGGTTGCTCCTTGCTACTCTTAAGGCCTTCTAAACACACTTCCAACTTCAAGTCATTGAACTTGCAATTCCTTGTGCCTTATTTTCCCCAAGATATCCACATGGCTTATTCCTTCCCTGACTTCTTTCTCCAGCTAGCACCCTCATCATTCTCCAGCTCCACACTCTTGCCCTCATCACATTTCTAGGTCACTGTATTATCTCTCTATGTGTTTATGGGTCAGTTTTCTGTCTCCTATGCTCAAAGGCACTCCCCAGGCAGTTGAGGAATTTATCTTGTTCTGTGCCCAGCACAGAGACCTTTGCCCGGCATGAAATAGGAAATCAATAAATATTGGTTCAAGAAATGGATGAACGGATGAACATTCTCGAAAGTGAGAATTCCCTTCAGTGCCACAAGACTCTCACCTGCCATCTCTCCCTTCCTCCCCCTTCTCATACACAGAGAGAAATAGCACACGAGAATCCACTCCCAGTACCCTTCACATCCCTGTGAAAACACGCCCAGACCAGACGCCATGCACGCAAACCCTCTCGTGTGCTCACATGCCCTCTAACCTCTCCAGGCAAGTACAAACAGGATGCAGCCTTTCAGAGTGCCCCCTCACTCACCACTCGGAGAAGCTAACAACCTCTTCAATAAGATCCCAAACAGCTTTATTGGAGAGGCGCTGGATAGAAAAAAAGCTGCAGCTTAACGAAGGCCCTTTAACAGTCAACCTCAGTTCCAAGGAAAAACAAATCTTTATTGCCAACATCCGATAATTTCTGTTCGGGGATTCCCACCCTTTGGAATGGATATATATATATATCTATAAAATATATATATATATATATATAAAATATATATATATATATATATATATATTTTTTTTTTTTTCCTGAGCCTCTTTTTTAATTAACCCTGCAGCCTAGATTCCAGGAGGCCCGCCTTGGGAATGCAGGGGCACCCGGGCTGGAAGTAAGCACTGGAGGTGATGTTTGATTAAAGCGAAGCTGCAGAGGAAAGAGACCTGAGCAGGCTGCCGTGCTAATCCTCTTGCCTTGCTCCGTGTCCTCCACTGATTGTGACTGATGGGCTGGTCCCCCTTACATCTTTATCTGCAGCGTACGCTAATACCCGCAGGCGGAAGGGGCTCGGCTCTCTCAGCACATCCACTTAGACTGCTGTGGTTCTGGGCTGGCAGAAGGAGCTGGCTGTACAGCTCCATTTTCCCTCTCTACCTTTTTCTCCTCTTTCTTTCTCTCCTTTATTTTATAGATACATAGATATATAGATAGAGAAAGAGAGATGTAGATAGATAGCTATATACAGATATATATGGATATGTGCGTGTATATATCTACATATAGCTAAATAGCTATTATCTAAGTCTGTCTGTCTATCTGTCGAAAATCTTGCTGTGAATCTCAGCTTCTCTCTCCCTGTGTGTGCGTCTTTGTCCAGATCTCTGTTGATCTGCCTCTGTCTGTCTCTGTCTCACTTCTTGTTCTTCTGTCTCTCCTAAGACAGCCCTATGATGTAATATTCGGAAGCCTCTAACTGAGATCGTTTTTATTCAGGAGTATTAATGTTTGAGTAATTTAGAGGTTACCTTTGGTTAAGCGTCTACTGAGGGCTGGGAACTGCCTCAAGTACCTTTGGACAATTATTTAGTAATTGATCTTATAATAGCTAACATTGATTCATCTCGTCATATGTGCCAGGTCCTAATGCTAAGCACTTTTTGCACCTAATCCAAGTTAATCTTCAAAATAATCCTTTGTAGTAGCTACTCTCATCATTCCCATTTTGGTGATGGAAAAACTGAGGCTTACAGAGTTATACGTGTTATCGTTAATTCACACTTTAGCGCAACAAGACAAGACTTCATTTCTGCCTTTTCATGATACAGATACTGTGGTTTAAAAAGGTGGAATGAATCATCCAGAGTCAGAAAGCTTGAAGAGTGAAATTTTTGGATCTTACTCCACGTGTCTCTCTCCAAAATGCTCCTTTGAAAAGACCAGAAGTTGGGTTTGTGTCTTCCAATGTTTTCCTCTGCTTTTAAATCTGTGTCCTGGTTGTGTTTACTGACTATGCCGCCGTGTGGCCTGGGGGCCAGCTTCCGAATCCAGGAGGCCACAGAACCTCCGTCAGTCATCGTCTGAGCCAGAATAAATTGGCAGAAATGTCTGATTTGACTTTTTCTCCTTCTTCAAGGCAGATGCTTTTCTCGTTACTGAGAAAAGTATGACAGTTTGTCTCTCCAAGACCTCAGACCTTCGTAATAATAGCCGTGCAGTTTCTGATCTTGGAGCCGCTAGCTCCAATGGGCTAGGGAGGCTGCAGTGCTGGCCGGGCTCTATCGCTGGCCAGATTAGGTTTATAGGGTGTCTATCAGAACTTTTAGCCACTCCCCAGAGTGGATTGGGCTATAATTCTGGTTTCACTGTGTGCAGTTCAAATTCTTTTAGCCAGCCAGGCTGCCTTCTTAATTGGAGGGGTTGAGTCCAACAGGGAAAGAACGATAATGTACCCACACTCTCCATTTTTATCTATCAACAGGGAAGAATTAAAATAAATTAAACTATGACTTCTTCAACTCCCACATTAACTTGAGTTAGCAAATTCTACTTGAGGGAAGGAACTGTGAGCATAAAAGCAGCTTGAAACCCCGGTCCATACTAGTTCACAGGTCCAAGTTCAGATCTTGTGGAATGTGGAGTTTTGATAGCCTTCGGGATACCTCGAATTTTTCATTATCTTCTAGCTTTGGGAGAATGAGCTTTCCCATGTTTCCCATAGTGAAGATACCTATCCTGAGAAGCCATTGAAACTTGGACCGTTTCAGCATCCTTTTTTCTTGTGGTGGCCTAAAAATGAATACTGCAAATCTCTTTTCTACACTTGGAAACATCTAAAAATATACTGCTGAATTGCTTTCATAGACAGTGAAGATAAAATGTGTTTGAGGGTTTAAGGACTCAACAAGATAGATGATTTACTCTGCTGTCATTGGTCTAGAGATCCATCAATGGGCGGTTCTGAGGAGACCAAGAAGTGGCCCACACTTCTCCTCTGCCCTGCCCCACATCTGCCTCTGAAATAAAGTGATCAGCCCTCTAACTGTAACAAGATATTCAAGTCATTAGATTAGTTCTGAAACCATCCTCCATCTGTACTTTCCTGGTAATGCCACATTCCTCTTTTTTTGACTCGACTCTACCACTCCCTAAGACCATTCGGTTGACACTGAATCCTTCGCTTCAGCTTTGCTACAACTGGTCATTCTGTTCTTGGCCTTGATTTGACTTGAGAGTAAGGGACTCTCCTTGGGTTTTACCTTAAGATTCAGTCTGCTCATGGGATATGCCTCAATTGTAAGCAGATATAGTCTTTGAGAGCTGGAGCAAACACACTCAACACAAGACTGGTGGTATGGTCTTTCTGATTGATATGGTCTTTCTTGATCCTTGGGCTGGAGATAAGGGAAGCTTTTGAACAGTCTCTCTCTCTCTACGTTTTCTAATTTATGTGGTGTTAATATGCTTCTGTTGGACTTTTTATTCTTAATAGGTAATCTCATTATTATAATATATGGGTCTGTGGTACACTAAGGCCTTGGGCATGTTTTTCCCCCAGAATGATGCATCCTAACAGGTAACTGTCTTATAGCCATAGTGTTTATTTCCATTCAAAATTTTATAAGAAATTGGATCTTATTATTTCTTATTTAACAAAAATTTTAGGAATAATTTAAATTTCAGTAATTCAAATTCAACAATTTTCTATCCCAATCTTCCTTATCTAGTTAAATTTCATTCCACCACTCTTGTGTGTCTCTTCTTTATTATCCTGAACATTGTCCGTTACAATCTATGTTACTAATGCCTAGGCTAAGAAAACTCTACCTAGTATATTTATTTAACTTTACTAGTGTTGGAACTCTGTGTTTCATGCTCGTATATCATCGAACCAGCTCAATTTTTAGCATTAAACTTAACATGCCTAAAGGTGGATAAAGGCTCTACAATAAACTGACTCCGTAGCATGATTTTGTCTGCATTCTGCATTTGGCACTGATTTCCAACATAATCTAAACAGACATAAAATTCACTTCTTTGGGATTGATGCACCAATCTGAATACTGTAAAAATTTAAGTAAGAGGAATGAAGATTAACACAGAAAAATCTAAGCTACAGTAACAACAACACACACACACAAAAATCTTTATATTTCTGTCCTTGGTGCTGAAAAATGAAGGAAAAAAATCCTTGGGCCAACTTCCCCGCCTTAGTAAACATAATGATGTGACTTTACTTAAATGACTATGTATAAGGGATTGTGCATTTCTGTATAGTAATGCTTTCATCTTATTTTCCTAGAATTATAAATGCTGCTGATGACATCACAGGAACTCACTGATGCCTCCTCCAGAACTGCCCTGTCCCGTAACGCAGTCACCAGCCACATGTGGCTCTTTAAGTTGATTAAAACTGAGTAACATTAAAATTCAGTTTCTCAATGACACTATCTGCCTTTCAGGTGCTCAATAGCCACATGCGGCTGTGGTTTCTGTGTTAGACAGCATAGACAGGGAATATTTCCACCACTTTAGAAAGTTTTATTGGGCAGTGTTTCCCTAGAATGTCAGCACTGTGGTAGACTCAATAATGTGCCCCAGATATGTCTACATCCTAATCCTTGGAACCTGTGAGTTTTGTGAGTGTTACTTTGTGTGACAAGAGGGACTTTACAGATATTATTAACTGATGGATATTGACATCAAGGGATTATCTAGCCTTATCCCAATGGGCCCAATGTAATCACAAGGGTCTTTATAATAAGAGGGAGACAGAGGTGTCAGAATCATAGTTGGAGGAGAAGACAATATGATGGCAGAAGCAGAGATTGGAGTGATGCGTTTTCAAGATGGATAAAGGGACCACTAGAAGCCGCAAAGAGCAAGGAAATAGATTCTCCCCCCAGAGCCTCCAGAAAGAACAAGCCCTGCTGACACCTTCACTTTATGTCAGTGAAACTGATTTCAGACTTCTCACCTCCAGAATTGTAGTAGGATACATCGTATTGTTTTAAGCCACCAAGTTTGTGGAAATTTGCTACAGCAACAATAGGAAACTGATACAATCCTCATCATCATTTTACTAGGTTCTTGCAGTTAATTTGGATCCTTCTCATTTGCCTTCTCCTCAAATATAGAGTCAAAACAGCCCCTTGGATATTCGAAGAACCAAGATCATGAGCAGTGGCACCTTTTTCTTCTGAGATATTTGTGTCGGCTCATGAATGATTTCTTCTCTGAGTGTGGTTAACAGAAGCTTCAACAGTAGGTCATGAGTTAACAATGTCAACAAGGGGTGGCGGGGGCTGTAATAGATGAGGGTGAGAAGAGATCATCCATATAGGCTTGTTTTCTGATTTTTTGGACTGGCATGGTTGTCAGTTCCAACTCTGGTTTGGAGCACTGTGTCCATATAGGACTGGCAGAGCTGCAAATAGAGGCGACCATCTTACTAAATGCTTCGAGGTGAATCAAAATCAAAGTTCGGTCCAAGACTCAGAAGGTAAAGTTCAGGGAGAAATCTTTTCTGCCCTTCCTGCCGTTGGGGGCTTGTGTGTTATTTTCCAAGCCCACTATGCGATCGTGGGTGTGATGAGTCAAACTTATTCTCCGCTCCCTCAACCTGCTCCTTTCCTCCCAGGCTGAGTTTTGATGGATTATTTTTTTCTGGAAAATTTTCTCTCACCCACTATATACTGTCATCCAAGTGATTTCTCTCTTAAATAACAATAACAACAATAATAGCACAGATACCATAACTATTATAATGAACATATATTGAACCCATTTTATGTTAAGTAGAGTCATAGGAAATTTATATGCATTGTCTAATTTATTCCATAAATAACATTATAAAGGTATACAATTAGTATCCCCATTTTAACAGAGCAATGTCAAAGCACAGAGAGCTTACTCAAAGACCTACACCTGGTAAGAGGGAGAGCCAGAATTTGGACAGCAGGCCTTTTGACTCTGGAAATGGCTTGCATTCTAGAACTCAGCAAGAATTTCCCCTTCTCAGTCTTTAAGCTCCTTAGTATCAGAATTATATTATCTTCTTTTATTTTTTTCCCTGTCCCCTCAAAGAGCCTAAACCATTTCTTGGAAAACCAGCAAAAGCTCATTGAAACTCCTCATTTAAATTTATTTTTGCATTCTCTAGAGTATTAATGAGGGTCCTTATATAGAGAGGAGACCAAGAAGAAGAACATCCCAGAGGGATCCTATAGAGCACGGTGTAGTGGGAAAACCACAGGCTGGATTCATATTCTGGCTCTGGCTCTTCCTAGGTGGGGCAGTGAACAAGTCATTCCTTGACTCCAGCCTCAGTTTTCTCATCTGTTAAATGGGGTAGTCATATCTAACTTAGAGTCCTTGTGAGGATTTAATGAGCAAATGGGTGTAAGTCACTTAGGGAATATATATATATTTATAAAGGACTTTGCAAATGGCCAGCATTATCATCATCCTCATCCTTGTCATCACCATCATCAATATTATTTCTCTATACCACCTATAGCATGTATTCAAGAGCTTGTCACATTTAAAGTTCCTAGTCGGCTTTGGTTTGCTTGAGTATGTTTATATTCCAGCAGTGTAATCCTTAATAGAAGTTTTCTTTTTTAATTTGACCCCTTAAGCATTCTCGTAGAAAAGACTATGGAACACAAAAGCAGTTTCTTTATTTCATGTAATTGCTCCAGATATCTTTTTGGGGGGGGGGTTCATTAGAATCCTATTAAAATAAAAATTTGAAAATCAGTTATTTTTCACTGGACATGGGAGGGATTCAAAAGTTAAGATTAGAGCCATTGGTATCTTCACTGATGCAAAGAAATAGCCTTGCAAGTGGGCCTCTGATTCCATCTGCACCTCTCCATCTCTGCCCCTGCTTTGTCATCTCTCTCAGGGATGACTTCCATCATCTTTGCTCTTCTCACCCTGTCTCCACCATTTTCTCTCTCCAATGCATTAGTCACTTTTTGGCCAGAGGAGTCTTTCTATAACACAGATCTGACCAGGCCATTCCCATTCCTGGAACTCTTCAATGGCATCCCATTACTTAAAGGATCAAATCCAAACTCCTTTTGTGACATATCCTTTTCTTCTTTGTATGCCCTCAAGCTTATTTCTAGCTCCAATTCCCGCCAAATCCCTATGACACACACACTCCAGCCATAGACCCCTCTTCTCTCTTTCATTTGATGCCCTGAAGCTGCTGTCCTTACTATTCCTCTCCTTGGATTTCCATGTAACTTGTCCAGCTTCCTTAAGACTCATCTTGACTCTCCCATCCTTCAATAAGCGTTCAATACACCCTCGATTTCTGAATTGGGGCACTGCCTCTCTGGTTCTCATAAGAATTTGCACTTAGACTTATAAAATCGACAATGCCTGCTTTGATCATTGATTATCCTGTATCTCTCTTTATTCATTAATCTCCATTTGAGAGGGGACTGCCTTCTTACTTCTGAATGTACTTTATGTTAATGCAGAAACAAATGCTGATGACGCCTACCAGGGGTCAAGCACAGTAGGTGGAACTGTCTCTAGTGCATTGCTCAGTGCCTAAATCATAGTCAAGAAATACATCTTGAGTGGGTGAATGAATGAATGAAAGTAAGACATCCTACCATGAGTCTGTGAGATTTAAAAAAGAAGTGGCTTCCTTCTGATCAAATCCAGTGGATAACCTTGCAGCACAAGATCTAACTCAGAATGTCTGCTGATGCCTTAAGCATCCTGCATACTGGAGCGTGTTCAAGGGCTCGTCCCTGACCTCACACACAGCGAATGTCTGAGCTCTGTAGGCTATTTGTAGAGAGTTTATTTCATCTTTGCAGAAAGCTGCCCAGTATAAATATTAGTCAGTTGATTTCACACAGAGTTAAAACAAGCTTTTAAAAGCCTTTTACCTCTCCTGTCCCCAAATAGATACTTTAGACAGATTCTCAGAGCCTTGGGAGCTCTGTTGGATTCGGTAAAGTGAAAGTTATGTTCTGTTCAAAAGTGGCCTTCTGGAAAGGCTGTCTTAGGATTGACGCAGAAATTGTGCAGAAGGAGTCAGGTGAAGTGAAGAATTTTAAGACCACAAAGATTGGGGGAGGTGAGGTGTTGGAATCAAGCTTCCCTCTTTTGGGTTCATCTCCGTGAAGACGTGTCTAAAGATGTTCACCTTTGGTGCCAAGATGGCAGCTTGATTTTGTGAAGGAGCAGGAGGTTCAAATTTGGATGGTCTGAGTTTAATCTCAGATGTGCCCATCAGTTGGTCAATGGTAAACAGGAACCCAACCCAGCTCTACGACCCTCAAACCGATGGGTATAACCAGTGCCATCCAACAGAAATATCAAGAGGGCCACAAATATGAGCCATATATGTAGGTTTTCTTTTTCTAGATGTTTTGATAGCCACATTAAACAAAGGAAAAAGAAACAGGTGAATTTAACTTCAATATTTTATTCAACCCAATAGGTCTCGATATATAACCAAAAATGTTTTATTTAACACAGTATGTGCAAACTATTATCAGTTCAACATGTAATCAAAATAAAACTATTAAAGAGATATTTTACATCTTTTCCTTGTACTTTGTCTCTGAAGTCCAGTGTGCATTTCACGCTTATGGCATCCCTCATTTTGGATCAGCCACATTTCAGCTGCTCAAGGACCAGCCACGGCTAATGGCTACCACATTAGGACAGCCAGGGGTGGAACTGCAATGCCAGCGCAGATCTTTCAAGCTCCTGCTTCACAGAGATCAAATGAGATCACGTGGAAATTGTTGTTAGGTGCCCCACCTCCCTCCTCTTAAAAATGGAACGAGAGGACGAGATACCACATGAGTCTTAGCTGGTTTACTGGGTTGTTGTATTTCTGTCATTGGTCTTTAAGCTCCGTGACTTCACTTAACACTGTGTCTCCAGTGACTAGCACATAGTGGGAGTGTTATTTTCTTAGGGCTGCCATAACAAAGTACCACACACTAGATGGCTTCAATGAGAGAAATTTATTGTCTCAAAGTTCTGGAGGCCAGAAGTCTAAGATCAAGGTGTCAGCAGGGTTGGTTCCTTCTGAGAGTTGTAAGGAGGAATCCGTTCCTTGCCTCTCTCCCAGCTTCTGGTGGTTCACTGGCAACCTTTGGCATCCCTTGACGATAGAAGCATCACCCCCATCTCTGCCTTCATCTTCACATGCATTCTCCTTGTCTGCGCATGTCTGTGTCCAAATGTCCCCTTTTTATAAGAACAGTCATATTGGATGAGAGGCCCACCCTACTCCAGAATAACTTTATGTTAACTTAACTAATTACATTTGCAATTACTCCATTCCCAAGTAAGGTCACATTCTGAGATACTGGCGGCTAGGACATCAACATTTAAATTTGGAGGGAACACAACTCAAACTATAACGTTAGGTGTTGAATAAACAAGTCAGATACATCAGTCAATAATACTTGAGTATGAAGACAACCTTTCACCTACTTCGGGCAGGTTCCAAGAATATTCTGTTCTGCCTGAAGACGATGTGCATGTTAAAAATGAAGTAAGGAAAACTGGTTAGTAAAGAAGATGAATGCTGCTCATGAACGGTGACACGCGGCAAAAACACATGCTCTGCGATTCCGTCTGAAAATATTTTAAGGCTGTTCCTTGAAGGTCTTTGGAATTAAACTTACTTAACTTTCATCCCTCTCAGATTTCTTGTCTGGCTGCCTCAGAGTTGTTTGGATAAATTAACTTGAATGTTTTAAGTTGTGCACAATTTGTTTGGCCAAACTTCCCCATTGTTGGTATCTGAATAAAACTTCTCACCATTAGACCATTTCTCTCTTATATACAAATAAAGCAAACTTCTTCCATGTTTCCGAAAACCCAGTGTCTTCATCAGATCCACCTTAATATTTTGCAAAACCTTTTCTTCTTTAAGTCAGTCTGGCCCTGCTCTACGCCCAACTCTGCAACCCTCTCAGTACATCATTTACTCAGGCAGATATCCTTAAAATGTCACACTCCCTTAGCTACAGAAAATAGTATTTATGTTCTGATCAAACATATGTAGAGTTCAAGCTTCTCCAGTCTCAGGTGGTACTTAGCTTGAGGACTCAAGGCTCAGAGACCCTTGTGTTGGGACAGGACCATTTACTGAACTTGGTTCTTCACTAAGGAAGATGGAGCTCTTTGGTTTCAATCCCTCTGAACTTACTTAAAAACAAAAATAGTTATAACTTCGGTACCAGCGTGCTTAGGCTGAGTTGGGTTGTATTGAATTTGTAAGGCCAATAAAGTTTTATTTCCCCTTTGTTCTGATGAGAGTTTAAATTATCATAATGTCCATATTCACTTTTCTTATTCTTCATGTAAAAGTTTATGATACAGGGATGGAAGAAACCCAGAAAAGCATCGTGTAATCAAGCCTATTGATGTAGCTGGACTTGTTGGAGCATATGAATGGACAACCCGAGAAGCGGTTTGGTATAGTGGAAATATATCTAGAGTTCAAGGACATTATTAGCCATCTGAACTTGGGCATGTCACTGACTTACCTGGGCCTTAGCTTTCTCTTCTGTTTAATGAGTATGTATGGTACCCATCCTACCTACCTTCCAATAGGGTATGTAAAGCTCAAAAAGATAATGTGTAAGTGCTCCCAGTAACCTTCATATCCCATCCTTGGCTAAACTATTGTGATGATGGTCATGAAGGAGATGCTTGATGAGCCTCTGTCCTATTTATTCACTTGAACGATCACCTGTTTCCTCTGTTGATTTTTTCTGTTTCGAGCATTTGAATTGCTTCAAGAGAAAAAGTCACATCAAGCATGTAGTTTAAATGAACAAATCCCTCTCTCTTCTTACCTTTCCTCTTTCTTCCCTTGACTAGCTTCATCCTGGCATGTATCATCACTGCACTTACTCTTTGATTTAACCAAAACTTTTCTGAGCATCTACTCTGTGCGTGCCATTCTGGTAATGCTGGGAATATGGTGCTCAGTAAGACAGACCTGGGTCTCTGTCCTCAAGGGTCTTCCGATCCAGAAGCCTCCAGGTCTCTATCTCAGCTCTATATGTGGTAGGTCCTGTGGCTCTGAAAATAGTTTCATTGCTTTATTTTACTTCTTTTTCATTGATTCTGCCACTCTGGGTTTGAGCTATTTCCTCCCACCACAACATTACAACTGGCCTTCCCACATGTTGTTTTGTCAACCTATTTCATACCACCTGGCTATTTCCTATGCAGCCTTCAATTCTCAGTTAGGCATCAGTTCTGGAAAGCCCTCCTTGATAAATCGTCATGGATAGGTGAGCCCCTTTAGCTCCTTATGTTTCTCTTCTCATGTTACATATTCCGTTGCACTGCAGATTCTTGGACTGTCCTGTGACTCCTCCATGCCTGTAGCTACAGAGATAGCTGGGCTACATCTATCCTTTTCATCATGTTAGACCCTAAACCTAGCACAGTACCTGCCGTCCAGAAGATGCCCAATACTTAGCTGCTGAAGCAATTCCATGAATATCAAGTTCTTGCCTATTCACATAGTTCATTGCCCTTTCTTTCTGGGAGTCTCTCTTAATTTCATTTCTTCCAAGTCCAAGTATAATTCATTTTATGACAGCCTTTTTTTCCAGTTGGCAAACTATTAGAAGCTAAAACTTATGCAACACACAATGAAAGACAAGGTCATGTTTTATCATCTTTGTCTGTTGCCGTAACCAGATTAGACATCTTTCTACAAGTGAGGTGAATGCCAGCCGGCAGATATTTATCATGTCAAACACCTGATTACAAAATATGGAAGGAAAAGAAGGAAATGTTAGAGATGTATATGGCAAAGAAGTACCTGCCCTTAAGAGGTTTACACTCTTACAAGTGGCCTATGATAGTCATGTGAGGAAATTGGGTAATTGAAAATATACTCAAATGGTTGATTCTGTAAATTCATTATAAATTATGTGGGTGTGGTAGGTCTATGCCTTTACTTTGGCCTGTCTTTTTGAGGTTGTTTCAGCTATGTTTAGACATTCAGCTTTATGAAGAGAATGAAGAGGAAGGAGAATAAATGTTGATTAGTGGCACTGGGGCATAAATTTTTCTGATAGCTCGAAAACTCAGTTTTTATGACGTGGCATGAAAGGAAATGATTCTGAATGTATCCATGTACAAGACAATGGTATCTACTCTTTGCACTGGTTTCTATCTAGAATGTTTACTTTTCTCTTTGCTAGACCATTTCATTATTTGCAGCATCATTCCAACAGGGAGAGGATATGAGTCTCTTTCTAGCAGTGCGACTTTATGCTCCCAATTTTCTGAATCTAGCGATAGACCCTCGGTGATGTTCTTGTGGGATGCTTTACTCAGCAACATCCACAGTGGAGCTGGTATCTCTCGAGGTTAGTTGGTGCTGTTTGTATGTATAGTGACCTCCCCTCTTACAAAGAAAGTTGCTTCGTGCCAAATCTATCAATTTCCCATTTAGAAGCAGGCAGGGAATCCTCCGGATACCTATGATGGAACAGGTAACCCAGTGATATTATCTCAAATCATATCAGCAGGGTAACTGTAAGCAAACTATTTAAGGTAACAAAACCCATCTTTTGCCTTTTGTGGATTTGGCTAAATGTAGTAGTGTTAACAATGATGCAAGTTATTGAAATTCATCTTGAATATGAATTTGACACTGACGGTACCCTGGTGGTGGTGGTGGTAGGAACTTTTTTCCCTTCTTTAGCAAATAGCTGGTAGTGAAAGGAGATAGATTGTGGAAGTGAAAGTCTGCTCAGGAAGGAGATTTCCTCCCTACCCAAGATGTAAAGAGAATCCTTATTGAATTAGAATTTTAAGTGCATTTATCTGCTCATTCCCTTATGAAAACCGTTTTTGCCAATATTTATTTGCTGGGTTCAGTTTTCTACTTGTTCATCTGCCCTTCTGTCTGTGCCACTATATTTGTGACAGTGGTGGGCAGCTCCAGCTGTCACTCAGGGGTAGATGGCAAGGGTGATTCTGTGATGGGATGGTATTGATAACAAATGCTCACAATAGCTGAACTTTTAGCATCCTAACTTCTCTTCGTGTTTGCAGTAATGTAAAGGAGTGGTCATACAACATCAATTTCCTGGTTTTGACCGTGTACTATAGTTGTACAAGAGGTTATCATTGGGGAAAACTAGGGGAAAAGAACACAGGAACTTAAAATTTTTTTCCAACTTTCTGTTTTGAGGTCAGAATTGGTTTGGTACAAATATGAGTTTCATCATGCACTATTGGAGTGACCTCAGAGTATTTGCTTAGCCTCTCATAGCCACCCATCTCTAAAATGAAGGCCATGATTGTGTCCACATCACGGCACTGTGGGATGAATTGAGGGAGTTACCTTTATGGAAGATTTAAGGCAGTGGCAAGCACATGTTGCAAGCTCTGCTAATTGTATTATTGTTGTTATCAATAATGGTACAATCGCCATCATCATAATTAACACTATTAACCCACTTGGGTTCTGGATCTTGGGATGGCAGGAATAAGATCTCATGCCTTTTTGATAACCTCCAACTTTGGCTAGGACACTTCAGGGATTTGTCAGAAAATAATTTGTGACTGAATTGTTTCACCATGACCCTTAGAAATAGCATCCTTCATCTTAGCCAACCAAGACGTCAGTCATAGCCTGTGTGAAAGGACCTCAGCTTTGGCAAAATACCTGGATTTGTGGTCTGCATCTACCACTTGCTAGCTTCAAGACCTTACGCTTTCATATCTGTGAAATGGGAGTGATAAAAATCAATTTAAAAAAATATAATTCCTGTAGAGATGATGTTAGATAATACATATCAAGTGACTAACCTTATCTGATGCTTAGAAAGAACTCAATGAATAACAGCTGCTCTGGCTGTTACTTTTTATTAATAATAGGAAATAATAAGGCATTTGCAGCTATTTCACATACAGGCAGATGAAGCCCTATGCTGCGTGACCTTCCAGTACTATGTTGGATATTCCAACGGGGAAAAATTTTTCAACAGTGCAGAGCAATATTTTACGGTTTGCCCTTATTTCTCAGTGCCCCTAGGTGCTGGGTGAGTCAGAGTGTGTCTTGGTTCTAGTAGAAATAAGGGACTAGCTTGGGAATTCATTCTTCATTCAACAAAACTTCTGAATGTGTGTGCATGCACTCCACTGTTAGAAATGCTTGAGACAATAGTGATGAGAAAAACAGACGAGGCTCCTGTCCTCATGGAGTTTACAGTCTAGTTGGAGATGGACATCAAAATATACCTAATATAAAAATGTACATATAATGTCAAGATCAAAATGTATATAATGTCAAACTTTGGCAAGGGTTTTAAAGGACAAGTCAGGGTCTTCTGAGACCCTGGGACAGTGGTGAGCAAGATGGGAAAACCCATCTTCTTAAGTGCCTGATGCTGTTGGTTGGGGACTTCACTTGCTCCAGAAGCTGCTAATTTTTTAAGAGATAAGCATGATTCCCTTTGGAAATACCACCTCATAAGCAACCGTGCCAAAGGCTCCTGACTTGTACAAAGTGCCATAAATATTTGATTGTCACTAACTTTTAAGGAGTTGAGAAAAACAACCTCTACATTGCCTTCTGTGACTCCAAATGGAAAATCAGGATGGAACATTTTGCAGACATGACACCTCATCATTGCAAGCCTGCCACCCACTCTGCTGGTTTGTGGTTCTGGGGCTGCTATTTGTCAGCCGCAGCAAGATGGCTTCTGGCCTCTCTCTCTGCTTCCCTGTCGAGGCCAGGGAAGTGAAATGAAGCAAATTGCTTCCATTTGAATCTGTGACATCAGCTCTCGTTATCTTTGTTGTTTGTTTGTTTTTGTAAATTATGGCCTCAGAGCAATTTCAGAGTTCATTGTTCAAGAGATGCTTTTTGTAAGCCAGTATAGTTAGGGAAACCAAGGTTTGTATGTTTACCTAATTGAGGTCAGATTTGAACCCGTCTCCAGCTACTTATGAATCTAGAGCCTAGGCGTCTGACAGATTTGGGTAACTAGCACTTGTTTGTTATGAGAGTGTGAGGAAGTAACTCCACCTCCCTCGGAAAGGGAATAACAGTATGTCCCATACTGGGTTCTTGTTGAATGAGGGAACAGAGGCAAAGCTCCTTTGTTGAATTTTGTATCCTCGGTGCTTAGAACAATGACTGGTACATAGTTAGAGCTCAAGGAAAGTTTTCTTATCATCACCACCATCTCCATCTTCATCATCATCACCACCACCATCATCATCACCAACATCAGCATCATCATCATTCCATCTTTGTCATCATCACCATCATCTTCATTACCACCACTACCATCATCATCATCGTCATCATTATCTTCATCTTCATTGTGGTATGGATTCAATGGCAGGAATCCTTCAATAAGACCAAATGAAGTTCAAATTCTGGAAAATTTGGGAGCCTCTGTTTTCTGATCTTTAAAAGGGACCATGATATCTATCTCATGGGAGTGGTTGTGAGGATAAAAGTGCCTAGCACAGTGTGTGGCACACAGTATGTGAGGATCCAACACACATCCCTGGATGTTCTCCAGAGGGAGCACTTTGCTATACTGGAAGAGGGACTAATTTCATTCCCACAATAGGACATACGCTCATAAGACTTTCTAGATTATAAAACATATACCTGTAGATTTCTTCCCTAAAACATCACAAGAACCTCACTGGAAACAAGAATGTGTATTATTATTTATAGTTATAAATAAGGAAACTGGGACACACAGAGGTTGAATGACTTGCCAATAGTCCTACCATTATACTCCTGGCTTCTCAACGTTTGACTTTGATCCTATAGTCACAGCACTAATAAAAAGTTAGAAGACAACAAGCACTAGAAATTACCTAGCATGGTGTTATTAAGATTATTTATTTTGCTGCAATCCAGAAAAGATTTTACACTGCAGCCCAATCGCCTATATAAATGTTTCATGAAATGATCCTAACTCTTACTATTCTATTCTATTCTAGTCTTCTCCAGTGTGGTAGTTTATTTTATTTAAAGAATGTTGGTGTAATAACCCCCAACATGGATTTCATAGCCCAAGGGATCACACCTATAACTTGAAAAACACAGAACACTTTCCCCCAGGATTGTTTATCAGAACGACCTGGGGCACATTTACCCAGCGAGCATGTCTGGACCCTACCCTCAGAGATTTTATGCCAGTGGGTCTAGGGTGGAGTCCCGACATCCAATTTTTTATAAGAATACCCCAGGTGATTCTGATGGTCCACTGGCTAAGGACCAATGTCCTATTGCATCTCTCTGATTGTTTCTAGCTAAAACATTCTTCTCTCGTGAGTGGTTTGTTTGGGGTTTCTTTTAGCATTTTCTCTATCACTCCTCAGAACATCCTTCACCAGGGAATTTGTCCATCTTGGTCTCATCCCTCTTTCTTAAGTTGAAGGATAGAAGTTTGGCTTTTCAGTTATCAGTGAGGAAAAGGAGCTTACGGCTCATGAGAGTGGCTGCTGAATCCACACGTTGGGCCGGAGTCATGCAAGGAGGGGCTCTGGTCCTCAGGTTGTGCATTTCTGAGAGGGGACCTGATACATCCCTTTAGGGACCTGAAACATCCCTTTAGAGACCTGAAAGAGCTGCTTATTTTAACCCTGCATTTGAGGTATCCCCAGAGTGTGACTGGAAATGCAAATGTAAGGATGGCACAAATACTTATCCAGATTTTCTTTCCATCCCTGGGGAGCTGCGAATTAAAAATATATATATATATATCACCCAGGGGCTGCCTGAACTAGTCCCACCGACAGACCACCAGGAAAGTTGAATTCTTCCAGGTGCCTCTTCTGCCCTCACCTCCTCCTCTGTTATACAATTTAATTACAAGTTTAATCACTTCAGGAACCCGATCCATTCCCTCCAGTGTGGCGGGATCTCTCCTTTCCTAGCAGGGCTTCTCAGCGATAAGCAGCTGTCCACGGGAAGGGTGCAGGGGACCCTTGAAACTCTCCCTCGGCGAGCAGGAAAAGACATGACTGAATAAAAACTGAAATTGTTTTGACATTTCACTCTGGTTGTTGTAGTTTTAATAATAAAGGAAGAACAAAGTATTTGTAGCTTTAAATAAAGAGGCAGCATTTGGCATTTGATGCAGCATTCGGGGTTGAAATCACTGGGGATTTTTTTGTACGAGGTTTTATTTTTGCTCATTGGGAGAGAAGAAAAAACAAAAACAATGAGCTGGGAAGACAAAAGTTCAAGAAAGGGAGAAAGCAAGACCCCTATGCTTTTCCTTCATAGCATTTATCACCGCTGGCATTCTGTGGTCATCAGTGGCTTCCTTTCCTGAAAGCCTGCTGCCCATCTTGACTCTGTGGTCCATGGGTGCAAAGATGGTTTTAGGTTTTGCTCACCATTTTATTGAATGCCAAGTGAATCTGTTTATATAGTGCAGACTAGGAACCAGGCCCTGTTGTGTGTTTGTTTTGCTATGATCTGATTTTTATTCCGATCCTCACAATTACCCTGTGAAGTCACTCATCATTATCCCTATTAAACAGAAGTGAAAACTAGAACCCAGCGCATTGCAACACTTACCCGGGATCACACAGCCAGTCTGCAAAGCAGCTGGGCTTCCAGATCCTCCAATCATCAGTTATAGTATTTTAAGATCAATTTACAATTAACCACACAGCTTTGTTACAAATTCATTCCCAGTGTTCTCGAAGTATTTTTTTTCATTGACCTATCGCCATCTCTCTCTCTCTCTCTCTGAGCTCTTTCTTCCTCCCTCCTCTGTCTCGTCCGTCTCCTGCTACTCCGATGTCCCCCCTCCCCTCCCCTCTTAAAAATATAAAACAAAATAGGATAGTAACAAGCTCCCCGGTGGATTTCATAACTTTGCATACCATATATTTAGTTTAGTAATGAAAAATTCCAGCTCCAGGCGATGCATAGGATAGCATTTCTAATGTTTTTTGAACAGCTATTAATGTAGTAGAGCACTGTGTGGTTTTTTTTTCTTCCTTCTCCATATAATCATCTGCTCAGTGTGTACTCTGAAACTGAGAGCAGGAGCAGAGGAGGGGCGAGCCGTGATTGATGCGCCAGGCCCCACTGGCAGGAAGAGTCCCATCTGGGGTTGGTTTTGGGAGCAGTCAGATGTTGAGGGGGAGGTCAGCCAGGCGGCCTCCGCTCCCCCTCCAACACCCCAGCCATCCACACATTGCACAGCGCACACACCCTCGCTCGTAATTGAGGCTGCTTTGGGCAGATGCTCTGTGGTGTGGGACTTGAACAGCTGCTAAGTTTATGGAGGAGAAAGGAAGCAGAATGGTGCAGCAGGTACTTTTTTCCCCATTTTATATTTCACTCGAAATTGTGATGTGAATTAAGCGGAAGGCTTTCCTTGCGCTAAGACTGTTGCTCTCTACGATGCGTCTTCCGCTCCTTGATTATGCCGGAGGAAAGGAGAGGATTTCAGTCAAGAGTGTGTGTGTGTGTCGGCTTTCTGCTTGATGTGTCGAACGGAGCTGGTCTTGGAAACAGCAGGTTAATGGTGTAGTTTTGCATTTCTCTTCTGTGTTTCAATGTCCCGGGGGCACGATGCAGTTTAGCGCGGATCCGTCCAGCGCTGGAGTCTTTCTCTGAATAGGCGAGATTTCTTGCCAGAGAAGGAGAACAGACCACACTACTTAAAGTGAAACAAACTGTCAGCAAGACAGAAAACTGCAGGCAACCAACAGCAGATAGTTTCCTCCAGCGAGTCCGAGGTGGAGGGGGGTCCCATTGCCAAGTGGCTGCTTTCCTTAGCTGTGTAGACAGATGCAATTAGCTGGTGTACTAGTGCTGGACAATTCCTGTGCTTTTCTTCATCATAAGGGCTGTGTTTAGGCCAGAAGGTTTTCGGGGCATGACATGGACTGGGGACAAATAAATTCCAGAAGCCAAAGGGGGAAGATGTTCAAGACATTTGACGACTGAAGCGGGGAAAAACACACACTCAGAGGAAAATACCTGATTGTTTTAAAGTCCACTTTGGCGGTTGTGCAAGCAGACACTTTCCCCCTCAGTGAAAGTCAGGCAGTTACACTGCAAAGAATATGCCCGTTTCGTGCTCTGCCACGTAAAGACTATTCCTCAGTTGAAATGTGGTTTGCATTAGATTTTGAGCCAAAATATTTTGCAAAGTCTGATGGATTACCACCCTTTGTTCTCGTATTAGTTTCCCAAACTACCGTATTAGACGACTCAGGGCAATGAATGGGAGAAGAGAGATGTCTGGGGGGGAAAATAAAAAAAACAAAGCCGTCTCATTTTCTCTCTGACTCTGTCTCCTGAGCCCACCTCAGAGAGGAAATGAAGGATGCAAGATGTTTCCGTGACCAAAGAAATTCTCCTTGTCTTTGAGGAGAGTATCTCTAAATGTCTGCGTGCAACAGAGTCGACACACATGCTAATAGTCAGATTATGGTGTTTGTCTTAAAATAGCAATAATATCCTGGCTATTTCATGCTTCAGTAAAATATTTAAATTGAAATGGCATTTTTTTCTTTTTTACTTTGGTGAATCAGACATGGTTGCATTTTAATGATTCTTTTGCTCTCAGTAACTGGAGTATAAGCTACCTGTTGGGGGTGTCTTGGTCATGCTGGGGGTCCCCCATAATCCTGCTGTTGGTGAGCTGCTCTAGTTGAGGTTTGCTGTATGAGGATAAGTAAGTTTCTTCTACATTTTTCCTAATAGATGTTCCTTATTTCAAGCTTCTACTCAGTTCTGCTGCAGTAATAGTGGAGTTTAAAACAAGGAGTCTTGGCATTTTTTTTCCTTCCCCTTTTTGTGTGTTTTGCTACAACCCAGGAAAGTCTAGGCACCAAAAATTAGATGTTAGGTTTGCAAAATCTCTTGAAGCACCTGCTCGACGATGTGGGGGATACATGCAAAGTAGAATCACCCTCCCCACCAACTGAGAGCACCCACGAGCACCCTGACTTGGTAAATATCAGAATCTCTGTGATCCACTTATTTAGGGAAAGGTGGAGGTTTGGCATTGGAGTAGAAGAAAGAAGGCAGCTTCTGCAAATGAGGGAATGTCTAGCCAGAACGCTCCGAATAATTTTTGCCTGTCACTGTCACCTACATGAAGCTGGCTTCAGGTTTCAACCAGGAGCCTGTTCACGTGCCCAAGATTTGCCTTGACCTGGAGTGGGGAAGGTGCCCTTAATGTGAATGTATTTTTCCAGAAAATACAGTTCAGCTAAGGCGAGAACCCAGGAATGTCACTAGGGAGGAAGGAAAGACATCTCTGAAGCCATTTGGAGGTGAAAAATAATTCCATGGGAAGTACAGTGATCTTAATTAAATATTAGCTGTAATTAGCCCAAAGTGCAAATGTTGGGAATATTAATTAGGGTCTCTCTGGAACGGCTGTCAGTGTTAATAAGTAGCTGTGGGGGGTCCTACCAACATCTGTTTGAGAACTCCAGGAACAGGAGTGCAATCCAGAGCCTCATGGACGTCAGTGCCACCTGTGGGTTCCTTGGCTACATGGACACTGTCCCTGGAGCTCAGAGCCCTGGGCGTGCCGGAATGGCACACGTTCACATAGAGCCTGGTGGTTTCTCCTGGCTCCAGTGGTGCTCCCCGTGGGCCCCGCTTGTCCTAGGGTATGCACAGAGCCTTGGGAAGCCAGGCTTCGGGCTTGAGCTGGCAGAAGTTTCTCAGGCTGCTTCTCTAACTCACCAAGGGTCACCCCCCTAATCTGGCCAACGGAACGCTGGCATCTTTGAATCAAATACCCCAGCACCCGACTTCCCCACAGGGTGTAACAAACCGCCAGGTGGAAAACAGGTCTTGGGGGTCACAGTATATGTGACAGAGAGAGGTTTTTTTTTTTTTCCAAATTGGGAATGAATCTCCCCACCAGGTGATTGTCTGGCCAGGTGAGAGACACCTTGGCACTGGGCAAACATGGTTTGGTTCAGCTCCTGGCTTCCCTAAGAGGCACCTGTGGCTGAGACCTTATAAAATGATTTCTCAGTTCTGGGCTGTGGTATCCTTCACAACGAAATAAAGGGGAATTAGAGTTGCAATGCATGCAAAGCAGAGATCCTAGGCCTCTCCAGATAATCCTTTGCGGTGGGGGGCTGTCGTGTGCATTGTAGGGTGTTTAGCAACGTGACCTGGCCACCACCCACTGGATGCCAGTAGCAACACTTCCTCCCCAGTTGTGACAAACAAAAATGTCTCCTGTCATTTATTAATGTTTCCTGGGGAGCAGTACCCCTCTGCTGGAGAGCTATTGATACAAAACACCCAGCACAGAGTGTGGTACCCACTAGGCCTGAGGTGAGGAGCAGCATCACTCAGTTTGTCTTCTGAGCACCAATGAGAAGAAGAGGATGCCTTTCCTATGGAGCTCAGAAGCTTGAAGCCATCTGGGATCGTCTAAGCCCACTGCTACCGGGTTTAAATCCTGTATGTGTACATGTGTGTTTAGAATTCAGAGATCTGGTGATGGAAAGCAAATTTGGAAAAAGATTCTAACATGCCCTATTTGCACAATTCTTAACTTTGCCGATCTCCAAGTCTAGGTGAACCATTCCTCCTTGATAGGTATAATGCACCTCCTTTCTCTTTCTTCCTGTTTTACTGCCAGCTTTATTTCCTGCCCATACTGTTTATGCAACTTCTTAATCGGTGTCCTCATATTTAATGATAACTCTGCCACAGTGATGGGAAAACTTTTTCTGCAAAGGGCCAGAGAGTTAAATAATTTAGGCTTTGTGGGCCATGCAGTCTGTCATAACTTCTCAACTCTGCCATCATAGCACAATGAGCACGGTAAATAAAACTTTATTTACAAAAACAAGCAGTGGGGCAGATTTTTGCCATGGGTCATCCACCAACCCCGTTCCTACTCCCCCCATCCTGTCTCCTGTTGCCAGATTAAGCTTTACAGAGCCCAGCATTTCTTATTCAGGCATGCATTCACTTAGCAATCACTTGGAAATGCCTCCTTTGCAGCTAGCATGCTGTTGGACCCTGGAGATGAAACAGAGAATGTGGCATGGTCTCCTGCCTTCAGGATGCTCATGATTAAGCAGGCAATGGTGGTGCTTGGAGTTATGTGAGATGTGACCACAAGCCGCATTGGAGCATAGAGGGCAAGCAACTAACGTGGTTTAACTGTCAAAGAAGACTTGCTGGAGGAGGAGCTCTTGATCTGGGACCTGAAAGAGAAGTAGAGACTAGCCAGGCAAAGGAGTAGGGGAGGGCTAAGCAGAAGGGCAGTGAATGGGAAGACGTGGTGGTGTTGAGAGAATGGAGGGACCACAGGCTTTCTCAGGGCAGGCCCTTCTCTCTCTAATACAGCGGGAGCTCAGATCCTAGCAGAGAGCCCTTGCTGTTTGTGGGATCTCGTGGGATTGGGCCACTCTTCCTGAGATTGCTCTGCAGCAAGGAAAGGCCACGTGGTCATATGTGTTCCCATGACAGTGTTTTCTGCTGGAGGTGGAGGAGGGACATTTTGTCTTTTGTGACCACCTCTCTCTGCCATTGCTCCTGCAATCATTTCATGCTTTCCTAATGAGGTACCCCTGGAGTTATCACAAGTCTGTCTTTCAATTCAGAGACGAGCTAGGTAGAAGGAAAGAGAGGCTGAGACAGACCTTTGAGCAGAAGTAGAATGTGGCACCATGAATTTCTCTTTGGAGGCCTCTCAAGGTCCCGAAGTTTCTAGGGCTTCTCATCAGTCAGAATGAGGTGGCATCTGTATGGCACTCGTTTACACAAGGATATGTTCCTTGGACAACCCTGTAAAAGAGAAGGATGTCAGTTGACTCAGAAACAGCAGAGGATTTTTTTTTTTAATTATTAGTAAAGACCCTTTTGGTTGTAAGTCACAGAAAAACTAGCTAAAATAAAATAAGACATTTTCTGACTCATATAACTAAAACAAGCAGTGGCATTACTAACTGCAGGTAAAGCTGGATCCAAGACTTCAAACGATGTCATTGGGACCCAGTTGATGTTTGTTTCTCAATTTCTGGGCTCTGTTTTCCTCTGGGTTGGCTTCTGCTCTAGGCAGGCCCTCTTCAAGAGGCAGTTCTTGGCAGCTTACGTTATTTTTACAGCTGCCAATCACAGTGGAGAGAGAAGTTCCTCCTAAAACTCCAGCAAAGTCCTAGGATTAAGCCTCACTGGAGTTACTAGGGCTTAACTCCCTAACTGGCTTAGATGGATGGGCATGAACCCAATACTTCCCTGTGATACGAGAGTGGAGCCTCTGATTAGCCAGGCTGGGTCATGTGACTGTATCTAGCCGTAACCAGAGGCCGGGTTCAGCCACATCTGTAGCACATGGGCCGAGAGTGGAAGTGTCCCCTAAAAGGAAACTGGGTGTTATCCTTGAAGAAAGAGAAATGAGCCCTGAGTGACCATGACAAATGTCCTCTGTGGTTTCCCAAGCGTGGACAGGGTTAACTTTCCATGTCCAGTGATCCAACCACAGCACAGACAGACCCTGCACAGCCCCAAATGCTGTGAAAACATGTTCAAAGGAAAGAAATGGCAGTGCGTTTCTGCTTCCAATGGCACAGACATTTGGAGAAATTAGTCTGGGGGAGGAAAAGGCCTGATGGGAATGTTTTCACTTGTAAAATGTTTTAAACTTATCCTAAGCTTAGTTCTCTTCCAAGTGTCATCTTTAACATTCTAATTAAGGTCCTTTCTAAACAAATGCACCCGCGCTGTGCGCTGCGCTGAGAATAAACTTCTTTCTCCCCTCCATGTCATAATGTTTTTTGCTGCACCCAAGTTGCTCTAGCTGAAGAGGTTTTTTCTAATGTTGGTAGTGGGCACAGAAGAGATTTGAGGAACACTGACATTTTTGCCCTGGAATCATTATATGAGGGCTGAAGTCACATCTAATTGACCACAGACAATGGGAGAGGCAGCAATTCCGTGTGCCTAATTGCTAAGCTTTTTTTTTTCTCTCTCTCTCTTTCTGACTGTGCAATCCCATCTCTTGAGACCATGGAAAATTCGGACCTCTGGGTTACAGCTTCTGATGCCTTGTGCACTTGTGTGTGTGTTTGTGTGTGTGTGTGTGTGTAGGGTAGTAGAGTTATGGCGGTGGGGGTCAGGGTGGAGAGAGATAGATGTTTCCTGAAATGGTAGCATTTGAATTCGCGGATTTTTTTAAATTCTTTTGACTTGACTGTAATGATCACACTGCATGTTTTGCCTGGCTCGGAAGGGCAATTGTTATGTAATACCCTGTACTGATACAAACTAAGGCAGGGGGTGGGGGAGGCATTGACTAATGGGGTTGTGTTAAGTCTGGCATTTTGCAGAGGTACTTAAAATGGGGCTGTCACAGAGTGCCATCTTTGCCCAAATTAGGCCTTGAGTTTTCATTGAGTGCTTCATATTGCCACTGGGAACATCACACACGCACACATACACACACATTCTGACCATTAAAAGGACCCCCCCCATCCCATTATGTGAGCCAAGTCACATAAAACTTTGATTAAATTCAAATGCTTAGATGAATTGTCTCTCCTCTCAAGAACACACACGTTCAATTTAATCTCTTTTGGCATTTTAAGTAGCAAAGCAAGGCTCTGCTGTCACTGGAGACAACTACACGCTCACAAGTTCCAAAATGGGAATGAAATAAGGAGGGTCTGCCAGAAAAATCCAATCCAGTAGAGCACAGACCCGCACAGTCTTTGGCTATTGGGCTGGATGACTTGGAGAAAGTGACTTCACTTCTCTGAACCTCAATTTCTGCATCTGTACAATGGGGTTATATAAATGATGGTTACTCTTTCCTTATCGAGTCTGGTGAGGATGAACTGGGATGCATGCATCTCAGGCTCTTGGTGCAGTGCTGGCACCTAGGAAGTGTCTGGAGAGCAGTCGTCCCTGGGCCTGGGGGAAAAGTTCTGCTTGGTGCTGGCTCACACTTTTCTCTCCCTCTCTCCTCCTTTCTGGTTTTTCAGGGTAATCAGGAAGCAGCAGCTGCCCCTGACACAATGGCTCAGCCTTATGCTTCGGCCCAGTTCGCTCCCCCTCAGAACGGCATCCCCGCGGAATACACGGCCCCTCATCCCCACCCCGCGCCAGAGTACACGGGCCAGACCACCGTCCCCGAGCACACGTTAAACCTGTACCCTCCCGCCCAGTCGCACTCGGAGCAGAGCGCAGCGGACACGAGCGCGCAGACTGTCTCGGGCACAGCCACAGTAAGTGGGCGCAGGCCTCGGGGCAGGGGGGGCGGGGGGGGGGGGGTGGCCAGAATTCCAGGAATCACAGCGGGGTGCCAACCGGAGACTCCTGCCCGCAAAGTAGTCCCTGAACCCATCCTTGTCATCCCAGCTCTGCAAAGTTTGCCTCATCTACATGCATCCTCTCCTGTTACTTATTGAAATTCATACATTTTTCATTTGCTACATGTATTTGTAAAAGGAAACTTTCATCTATTTTCTGTTCCTATAGTTTTGCCTTTTCTGGAACGTGTCATCTCAATGGAATCATACACTCTGTAACCTTTCTGTGTTTAACAGCTTTATATAGATGTAATTTGCATGCCATAAAATTCACCCATTTTAGGTGTACAATTCACTGACTTTTCGTGTATTTACAGAGGTATGCAACGCTTGCCGCAGTCTAATTTTGGAATATTTACATCACCCCCCCAGACAAATCTTGTGCCTGTTTGCAGCCACTCTGCCTCCTGGCCCCAGCCCTCTCTAACTTAGCCTGATGCATTAGAGATTCATTCATGTTGTTCCGTGTGTCTTTAGAGTCTTCCTTTTTATTGCTGAACCGTCATGTGAGGGTGGCCTGGACTGCAAAGGGGCAGCACGAGAGGATTTTATAGGATAGTGGTACTGTTCTGTATTTTGATGGTGGTATTTACATGACCCTATGCACCAGGAAAAGTACATTTGATTTCATGTGAATGCATTAATTGGATTAAAAACAAGCAAACAAACAAAAAAGAAATATTTCACTGCCACCATCAATGAAAACTAGTCTTACTGGCTACTAATCAATGATAACCCTAAACAAAAATAATTATTAAAATTAAACAGTGTTCATTTGTGCACCTAAAACAATCATGCATACCACAAGACACACACACACGCACACATATATATATATATACACACATTTGGGAAGGTTTGTTCCACAGAACTCTTTAAAAGCCCGGGAGCAGCAAATCTCTAGAACATTTTGTAGCTACAAGGTGGTTGAGCCTCTTTCTCCCACTCGCCAACGCCCTGGAAAACCAGTATTTGTACAGAAGTTTGTTGGTTTGAAGTGTGACGTATTTATTGGAACTAAAAGTGACCGTTTACTATTTTGCTACCTGGTAGTTCATTTGGAGTTAGGTTTGGAGATTTTTAAGAATAATATACATTCTAACATTTTCTAATGTCTTTCTCTCCTTTTTTATTGTGGTAAAATATATATATTGCAGCCCTGGTGGTCTAGTGGTTAAGATTTGGCGCTCTCGCCACTGTGGCCCAGGTTTGTTTCCTGGTCAGGGAACCACGCCACCCGTTGGTTGGTTGTCCTACTGTGGTGGCTGCATGTTGCTGTGATACTGAAAACTATACCACTGGTATTTCAAATACCAGCAGGGTCGTCACCCATAGTGGACAGGTTTCAGTGGAGCTTCCAGACTAGACAGACTGGGAAGAAGCACCTGGCCACCCACTTCCAAAAAGATTGGCCATGAAAACCCTATGAACAGCAGCAGAGCGTTGTCTGCTATGCTGGAAGGTGAGAGGATGGTGCAAAAAGACTGGGCAGGGTTCCGCTCTGCTGTGCACAGGGGCACTAGGAGTAGGAATCGACTTGAGGACACTAACAACAAAATACATATGTAACATAAAATTTACTATTTTAATATATACAATTCAATGGCTTTAAGTATATTCACAATTTAATGCAACCATCACCATTATCTAGTTCCAGAAGGTTTTCATCATCTCTAAAGGAAACTCTATACCCATTAAGCAGACACTCCCCATTCCTCCCTCCCTCCAGTTTTGGTAACCACCAATCTACTTTCTGTCTTCATGGATTTGCTCATTGGAGATATTTCTCAAAAATCCTATCATATCTGACCTTTCGTGTCTGGCTTCTGTTACTTAATAGAATGTTTTCAAGGTTCGTTCACATGGTAGTATGCATCAGTACTTTAAGCCTTTTTATGACTGAATACTCTTCCATTGTATGGCTATGCCACATTTTGTTTATGCATTCATTCATTGATGGGCAGTTGGGTTGTTTCCACCTGTTGGTTTTTGTGAATACTGCTGCTATTGCCTTTTTTGTGTATCTGCCTCAAGTAACTTCAGGATGAGTTCACTAAATGGGTTTGCTGGTTTAGCAGGTGTTTATTATTGTTGTGCTGACTACCAGGTGATAGGGCTGCTGTTTATTTTTTGTTGGTTATTTTGTGACAATCAATGGTGATCGGGCTTAAGAAGATTATCTTAGGACTGAAAAAGGTCCAATTTGACACTGTTTATTAAGCCTCGACAGTTGCCAACTATACTAACTGCTGTGAAAGATTAATTCATTCGTTCACAAATGTTTACTAAGCATCCGATGGAGGCAGGATTATACTGGGTGATGATTGAACCAACAGAAAGGGTCCTTTCCTGCTCCTAACTTAGTGTGAGAGATCAGGGAGTGAATATGTGGTGATCAAACAGCTATAGAAATGCAAATTGTGATAATGCTCTTGAAGAAAAGACAGGTGCTAAGGGAGGATTAAAAAGAACAAGGATGCTGCCTGGAAATGAGTATTCTGGGAACATTTCTTCAAAGAGACAATATTTAAGGTGAAGGAATATTAAGTCAAAAGTCCTGAAGTTGGAAAGAGCTTGGCTCTTCAAAGAACTAAAAAGAACCCAATATGTCTAGGGCATGTGAGGTGGGTTTGGGGTTCAGCGGCAAAAGATGAAATGGGAGCAGTCAGCAGGGATCATGTCCCATAGGGCTGATGGGTTCCTTAAGTGGGTGGAATTCCACATTAGGAGCGATGGGAAGCCATTGAAAAGAATTTTAGCCAGAAGAGTTATGAAATGAAATTTTAAAAGAAAGAGTTAATTATGCCTGCCTAAAAGGAAATCTTAATCCAGTTGGGCAGTTGAGGTGCTCAACATCCTTCTTTCACGAAAAGAACTCTTTGGAGATCAACAGAATTAAATTTAAGCAGCATGTAGGGGGTCCAAGGTGCCCCAGGCTCTGCAGTGAGATGCAGTGGTGAGCACTGTGTCCTCACATGGTGGAAGGAGCAAGGGGGCTTTTTTAAGAGCACTAATCCCCTTCATGAGAGCTCCCTCCACATGACCTAACCACCTCCAAAAAGTCCCACTTTCTAATACCATCACACGGCGCTTTAGGATTCCAACATGTGAATTCGGGGGAGACACAAACATTCAGACCATAGCAAGAAGGAAGAGTGAACTTGTGAGGGAACAGAGAAATCTTGAAGTCAAGAGAGGACATGAAGAATTCCTTCTATATGGTCTTCAACTTTTCAATGATGAAGGCATCATCAACTGACAGAAAGTGAGAAAGGGAGAAGCTTGCAAGCAGTGGAATGATTCCTGAAATTGGGCAAGGACATCAGGAATCTGGCTCAGACAATTCCTAGGGTATTTGAATGGCAATGAGCACCTGTCTAAGTTGGAGAGTGTGAATTTGTGGTGGGGCTGGTTAGCTGGTGACTTTGTCTTCTCCAGCCATGTTTGGGTGATCCATACTGTTACAGGAAGCTTTGAAGGAAGGTGAACCATTATATGCTGAAGCAGATGGGCTTGGAGACTGATTCTGAAGTAAGTCCTAGAAGGTATACTCTTAACTGCTATAGGGCAAGTGCAGGAATCGTCAAAGGGGCCATCTTGGTTTCTGCTACAAACTATTATATGCATATGCTTTTCTCTCTGTGGCCATAAAGAAAGATGCTTCTGCTGTCCATGACCTACTTTTGAGTCGCACTTTCCTGACCTGATTGAGCAGAACATGGTCTATGACAAGTTTGTTTCAAATTGTTCCTGCATCCTCACGCATTTACCAAGCGCACCTTCTCTTCACTGCAGGTTCTGCATTTTCCAAGGAAGGAATTTAACCTCAAAATGAGTCAGACTCATGGTTTTCCCAACCCTAGAAGACATGGCCCTGTATTAGCATCTAGTTATTCCCCATAGGGTAGTGTTGTACCAGGAATAGCTCTAACTGTCCTTTGACGTATATGCACAGTGCTTAATGCCAGTCTGAGGGCACTGTAGAGGCCATCATTTGTTTGAGAAACTGAGTAGTTTTGGGTAAGAGAAAAGATCCATCCATCTGGTAGGCTCCAAGAACATCTAATATATGCACATGATTTAACACAAAGTGCAAAATCTGTAAAAGAGAAGCAGGACGCACCCAGAGCTCCCAACCAGGGCTCAGGAAAGTACAGACAGAAAAGACTTACTAGGTCATCCTTTCGCTTCCCCAAGGGCTGAGACGAGTCCCTGCAGGACATTTTTCTGCTGAATGTCTATTTAATGTAGGCCTTCAAACACATCGCGGATCACTGTGCTGACAGAGCCAATACTGTATTATATTAGATACTGTCCCTGACAAGGTATTTTACTCTTGACATATTATAATTAGAGATTTGCAAGTGGTGAATTCTCCACGTATCTCCAATAGCAACTTAACTTCTATTTTTAACACCTCTGCAGTCTGTTTAAAAGTCTCCTACCAGCTCTGGGAGCTGATGGGAGAAAGAAGTGGGTCCCGAGCTTGGTCCCCGAGCTCTGGGCTCTATTGACAGAGAGAAGAGCTCTTTAAGGAGCCAAGTTCTTCTTGAACCTCAGTTGCTTCCAACTGGAGTGCTAACTAAATCTCCAGATTTCATTAATACCTTTAAGAAAATAAGATATTGGTTGGTGATGACTTCCATTTATATACCGGCTCTGCTTTGGAAGCCAATTATGTAGCTAAGATCTGGGGAAAACTCCTCAATGCATTCCTGTTCGTTAACTAGCCATTATTATCATTGTTATGGCAATTCAGTTTGTGATTTAAAAAGTCATGCATTAAAAAAGGGTGTACAATGAAAACGAAAATTTTCTAAAGCCCCCAACTTAGTCTCCCTGCCAGAAACAAGAGTTACCAATTTCTTATATTTCCTCCCAGAAATGTTTTGTACAAATTCAAGCATATGCCTATGTCTTAGTCCATTTGGGCTGCTATAATGAAAATATTATAAACTAGGTGGCTTGTAAACAACACTCATTTCTCACAGTTTAAGGGTTGGCAAGTCCAAAATTGAGGCACGGACAGGTTTAGTATCTGGTGAGGGCCCAGTTCCTGGTTCATAGCTGGCCTTCTTCTCCATGCCCTCACGGGTGGGGGGGGGGGGGGCCGGCGAGGGAGCTCTCTGGGGTCTCTTTATAAGGGCACTAACCTTATGCATGGGGGCTCTGTCCTCATGACTCAATAACCTCCCAAAGGCCCCACCTCCTAACACCATCACCTTCGGGGCTAGGATTTCAACACACAAATTTTGAAGAGACACAAGCATTCAGCCTATAGCAGCCTGCCTGTCTATTTCTCTCTCTCTCTCTCTCTCTGTCGCTAATTAATGTTTCTATCTTCTAACTTCCAGCTCCATCCTCAAAAGAACAGAATTGAAATCTACTAAGCACCCACTTTGGCACCCTTTATATCTGGAATCATTCTGTATCGCACTTTGGGATCCAACTCAATCTTCATCACGTTTGTGTGCAATCCTACATACAGAGGTCTCCCACTGAATTTACGTTGTTTCTGGGTTTTCTCTTGCACTGTTGCTATTCCCAACCAGGCTGTAGTGAACGGCTGGGTACAAATATCGCGGTCCACCTGTGGATGAATCTGTGCGAACGGTTAAAAGGGATATGGATTTAAAATGTAGACACTGTTCAGTTACCCTGCAGAGAGTCCATTTGCACCCCCACAGACAGTCCCTGAGAAGGTCTGCTGCCCACACCCTTGCCCAACACAGCACACTATGCAACTCTCTCGGCTCACGGCTGTTCCAACCGTGTGTGTTTGGGTGTAGCTACCCCTTTCTCTAACAAAAGAAAGTAATTTGAGAGTTATCTGGTATCAGGGAAAAGAAAGGGGAAGTTGTGCTCCCATCGATTGAGGCCTGCTATGGTCCACAGCCCACAGTAGGCACTCTTTCATTCCTCCTCTCATTTTGTCCTCACACCAAACCTTTTAAATGATATTAGTACTCCCCACTTTATTGGGGAAATAAAGGGACAAAGAGGCTTAAAGATATTATGAGTTTGGGAGGATTGTGAGTGGCGGAGTCTGGATCCTCACCCAGGTGTGTCTGATGTCAAAGTCTAGGCTTTCCTCAATCTCCAGGTGTTCACTAGAAGGTCTCCTGGCCGACAGCTTAGATGACCAGTGCCTGAGACTGGGGCAAGGGTTCTAGAATTCTCCCCAAGGCTGGTTTCTACAGCCCTGCTCTCCCACTCAGAGAAGCAGGTGAGTTAAGGACCTGGGCTCTGGATTTGTCAGGGTTTGACCCACTGCTCCACTGTTGATAAGCTGAAGGATCTTGGGCTGGTCATTTGGCCTCTCTGCTCTTAATATTTCTACTCTTCCCTTCCTCCATTGTTCCCGTCTCCAAACCTCCTTCCACTTCTCTTCTAAACAACCATCAAAGGTGAAGTGTGGAACACCAGAGCGTTCCTCTCTCTGGTGAAGGACTTTGGCCTCACCCGCTTACATTAAAAGTTTGGCGAAATCCTTGAAGGATACCTGTCTAAAAATACAGTAAATAGCTACCTCTAAATAGGAAGCAGAAAATAACAATATCAAAAATAGTAGTTTTTGCTCAGTGAGCATCAGACTATGTTCTAAGCACTTTGCACGGACAGCCTCAAGTAATCTTGACTCTCCATCACCAAGAAAATAAAAAGTGTGTATGAGGTGTTATCATCCTCATGTCATAGCTGAGGAGCCTGAGGCAAGGGACTTCCTCAAGGTCATTGTAGCTCATAGGTAGGAGGTCGAACTCAAAACCAGGTGTGTTAGATACAAGACCAAAACTTTTAAGGGCTTGAAGCCCAGAAGGCATCCCCTAGGCATGCCCAGGCACACACACTGGGGCCTGCTCTGCATAGATTGCTATTGCAGGAAGGAATACTTTGTCTGGGAATTACTCATTTCACCCTGGGGAGGGCCCCCACAGACCCAAGCGTGTGCAATATTACAAGCTTAGAGTGTGCTCTTATTTGAGACCTGGCCTTGAGCAAACTCCAATAACATGTTTCAGTGGCTTCAAAATTGTCTTTTCAGATGGCAGTGTGGCTGAGCTGTTTTGTCAATACCAGTTCTATTTTTCCTAAGGTTCACATTTACTTTAAGGGCAACGTACTGCCTCTCGTTTCCTCCTGAGGCTGAGTATTATGCTTCTGCCTCCTATATATGCTTTGGAATAAATGGCCCTGGGCTTTCAGGATAAATTAAAGGCCTTCATTACCCACTATCAGGGCCATTTTACTGTTCTAAAGCTCTTGTACCCCAGCGTGTCTGGTCCTGGTGTCCAAAGACACAAGTGAGCCCAACTTAGGATAACTCTGAGTGGAGTGGGTGTAGCCGTGAGCATCAGAGACCTATGTGTGTAATGTCCCTTTGTAGGACTGGGCCTACAGCCTTGGACTCTGATAGAACTGAAGGGTCTCACGACAGGTCAGAAAAAAAATGGCGTTAGGTGTTATCAGGAGAAGCAGTGAAGAATCGAGGTAAAGTGGTTGGAGTGCCCATTCCAGTTCTGACCCAGAGTGGGACCACTGGCATGTGATATGTCCTCTCTCAGCCTCACTTTCTTCCTTTGTGTTTGTGAGGCTTGGAATAGTTGTAACGTCCTAATGAGATGATGCCGATAAAGGGCTTACCACAGTGATGGGCGCATAGTAAATGTTCTACCATCTGAACCACTGTAATTATGGATTATTATGTCCTTTTTAATGGGAAATTAGAGTGTTCCCCTCTGCCCTGAGCTCTTCATTCTAAATTTTTTTCAGGAGAATAAATCTATCATAAGAATTGTGCGGTTTTCTCTAAGAGTCAAACTAAGGCTCAAATTCCCACATTTATTTTCAAAGTAATTTTTATATTTATTGATTTCCATGCAAGTAGTTTTCAGTCACTCATGCCTGAGCACAGCTGATTGGTCCAAGCCAGTCATTCACCTAAGTCTGGGCCATGGACAAACAAAGTTCAAATTTATGGAGAGATACTTCATTGAAGTTTTGTTCTGAAGGCCCAAAGCCATTTTGCTTTTGCTAAATGGGGAAAGATCCTATGTATTCTGAGTTCGAGTTAGTGTTTCCTTAGGGAGTCTTTGTTGTCATATTTCAATTGCAAGTATTGCAGCCATCTGAAACGTTTCGTCTTGACTTGCTCTTCATTTGGTGTTTTGTGCCTACTCATACCTGTCTTCATTGTCGTCATTTTTACCCTCTCGGTGTGACTAAGCAGTCTCTCTCTTTTATTTAGATGTTAGTCTTTGAGCAAGTATTAGCACACAGTGGAGTTCTCAAGTGTTGCGGTAATCATCGGATAATCTGAAGATGAAGGGGCTGTCTGGGAGCTATACAAACGGGGGTCTAGGTGTTTGAAGGACCTAATTGCCTTTGCATAGTGCATGGCCCCATTAGGGAGCTTTGCTGCTTTGGCTTGTTTGTTTTTAAGTGAACTTGGAAGCAGGCATTGATCTGTTTTGTGGGCAGTATTTGAATCACTCATTAGCTCATGCTCTTAATTTGCGGCCGTATATTCTGCAGGTTTATAGTGAGTTCATACAAATTCTGGTCTCTATTTGAATTCTAGACTGGAGGAAGAAGTTGGCTATGTGATCTTAACTGAGGGTTCCTGGAGGGTTCAGCAGACCCTTGGAGTGTGAGAGCTGGTGGAAACAGTGCTCACTTAGCCCAATCTTCTCACTGTATAGATGTAAGGAGAACACATCAATTAAGGGCTGAAACTCAAATACTTTTAGGTCCAGGCAAGTAACATACATGTTTAAAAGAGACCAGTTTATGATGGTGACTTAGGTAAAAGAAGGATATAATTTTCCCCATGAATATAGGAATGATAAAACCATAGGCATGATGCTATGTGACCCCTTGGTGGGGACCCTCTGGCCCATCCACAGGAGGAGACCCTATCAGTCCATACAGTCACCGCCATATTGGTTTGCTGACCTAGCAATACAATATCTTTTGATTTTTTTCAAGAGTAAGCAGCAATTTGGATTTTTTTGTGCTCTCCTGCTCATTCTTCTTTTTCATTTTTTGGGGGAGGAAAATTAGCCCTGAGCTAACATCTGTGCCCATCTTCCTCTATTTGTATGTGGTATGCTGCCACAGCATGGCTTGATAAGCCATGCATAGGTCTGCACCTGGGATCTGAACCTGCAAACCCCGGCCACCAAAGCAGAGGGCATGAGTTAACCACTACACCGCCGGGCCAGCCCCTCTCCTGCTCATTCTTGTTTCATTCATTTTCGTTATCTTCCCAGCCTCTGAAGATACTGAGTTCATAACCTCTGACTTAATCTTGGAAGCTTTATTTATTTATTTATTTTCCTGGGAAAGATTTGTCCTGAGCTAACTTCTGTTGCCTATCTTCCTCTTTGTTTTTTTTTTTTTTTGCCCTCCCCAAAGCCCCGCTACATAGTTGTATATATTCTAGTTGTAAATCGTTCTGGTTCTTCTAGAGCCACCGCCACGGCATGGTTACTGAGAGACGAGCAGTGTGGTTCCGCGCCCGGGAACTGAACCCAGGCTGCCAAAGCAGAGTGTGCCGAACTTTAACCACTGTGCCATTAGGGCTGCCTCGGAACCTTTACTTCTTTTTAGCAGGAAGTGAAATTAGGAACTTTAATGCTTCAAGGGAGACTCTATTTCAGGTTTGTAAAAAAGACACTTTAGATGCTTCAGCATGACAGTGCAGAGAGTTGTAGAATGTTAGAGCTTGAAATGACCATCTTGTCTACCTACTTCATTTACAAATGATGCCAAGTCTCAGAGAGAGAAAGTGACCTGCCAGAGTCACACAGTGACTATCCCAGCAGAAACCAGACAGGGTCATCCTAAAAGACCATTTCTACTGTGCCGTGCCCCTCCTTGTGCATTCTGTTTTCCATAACTATCCTTTTTTCCCGCTATTTCCTGGATTCTGTAGTAGTTTTCAAAATCCACTTACTCAGGGCTATCTCTGCATTGAAATGGACAAAGCCAAATGACCCTTTAGCAGCAAGCCGGGCTGTGTGATTTGAGGCACCATTTTTCTTTGATATCCTAGCCAGAGGTTTCAACCATTAGGGGGCCTTACTCTCACAAAGGCCTCCAGACTTCTCGAAAGGGTGGTTATTTTATCTAGTTCTCTTCTGCCCCTCCTGATGGTCGTGTTGATGAGGCTGTGCTCATTCAATGGTGTTATATGTTCCAACCAGGTCCAGTCCCCATAGCCCCGGGGTCAAACACTCTTAACTAGGGGGGTCTGGGTTTCTGCCTTTGCATCCCTGAAGGGCGTGGAGGCTGTCAGATTGTCGAATTATAGCTTTTCATGGAGTGCCAAGACCAAGTTACCACACAAGCTCCCTCAGGGACAGGAGCTTGAAGCCTGGGCTCTGCTCTCTGTAGTAGAATAACCAGACCCTCACGAGACAGCTGAGCCAAGCCGCACGGAGATCCCACAGAAACTCATGGGCTCTCCAACTCCTGGACTTTGGTGAGAAGGTCACTGCAACCTAGACAGTAAACCTCTGACATCAGGAACAGAACGTATGCAGGCTCAAGGACCTAACTGTCATGTGATCTCAGTGTCCTTGGATCAAAGCTACATGGGTAAGTTTGTTCTCCAATAAACCAAGGTTTACAGGCTGTGCAGTCTAAACAAACCAGGCCATCAGGACCAAGGTAATTTAAACGTTTAAAGTTTGCAGACTTGTTTTGGAAGTGAAAAGGCAGTTTATTCCTTAAAAAAAATCATAGAGTTAATTGCAAACAACACAATTCAAAGAGTTTGGGCTGCCCCCATCTTTCAAAATGGAAAAATGTAAATGTGCATTCTGATTGGTAGATGGGGAGAAACAAAAGGAAATTTCTTGGACTGAAAGAGAGAGAAAGAAAGAAAGAGGCGACCATGATTGGTTAACAATGCTTGGGTAAGAGTAACTAGCATTTAGTGGGCACATGCTAGATGCCTGGTGCCATGATGCTTCAAGTTTTATGTGCAGGATCTGGTTGAATCTTACAGCACCGAGAGTAGGTGCATGCCACAACTAACCTCTTATTACCTAGGTGAGAAAACCAGAACATAGAGAAATCAAGGAGATTACCCAAGGTCACATCACGGAGCTAATAGGGACAGAGCTGGTATTCACACGCAGCCAGGCTGACTCCAGAATCCACTCCCTTACTCACTCCATGAACCACGCACCATGCTGCACATTTAATTCACATTCCATAACCCATCCAAGGATGGATGCAACCATGCCAGAATTACAGATGAGGAAATGGAAGCACAGATGTTAAGTAACTTGCCCCAAGGCCGTACAACTAATAAAGGGAGGAGTGTAAATGCAAACAGAGATTTGTCTGGTGGATTCCTAAACCCACATTGTGTGACTTCCCCATCAGAAATAGTTTGTTTTACCTAAATGACATTCCCTGCTATTTTAATCCTGATACTATCATAGCAGACAAATATGTTAACAACCTTTGTCCTGATAATTCCGTGTTTAGCTCAAAACTGCCTAAGTTTACACACACACACACCCTTCCCATCCCCTAAAGATCCCTCCCTCCATGGCATCCAGTGACCCCGTGGAGTAAAAGGGGCCTTCGAACCATTTGGCAAGCTGATGAGAGGAAGCCTGGATCTCCCATAGAAGCTTGCTAAGGAAATCGCTAATTATAACCCAAATTGTATTTGACTTCTGCATCTTTGTATCACACTGTAACACTGTAATTTAAAGAGATTGTTCCCTGGCCTTTTTTAGGGTGAGAAATTAACTACCAATTTTTGCTAAGAAAAGCAGTGGTAGCGGCAGTGCTGGAATGACGGGAGGTGGGTCTCGTCCCCCCTTTTCCATCTAATTGGCTTGCAAGTGGGAGGCAGGCTAGCAATTACGTGAGGAGTTGCCGGGGGTTCCAGGCAGTGTCTCTGGGTGGCACTCATCTGGTGGCTTCCCAAAAGAGAAAGAGATGATGGGGGCGGGGCAGCCTTGGGAACCAACCCCAGAGAGTCTCCTTGACTCCAGGAGATGGAAGTTTGGAGATAACAGGGAGGCAAAGTAGGTTAGTCCCTGGCTTTAGGGCCTTCTCTTGTTTTGAGTCCTTGAAGCTCTTAGCAGTGAAGACCAAAGGGGACCTGGTCAAAGGTTGGAGAGGGGAGTTGGAAGCATTGCCTGAACCTCAGAGTCTTGGCTGTCTTTCTGCCTGGTCCAACTGTCCATAGGACCCAGAGCCCCTCGCCAGCTCTCCCTTTTCCCTCTTCTCTCCAGGCTTCTTCAGGCGTTTAGTATCAGTGTTGAGTCGTTAGGCCAGACTCTTTGACCAATGGGTCAATTCTGGCCCACTGCCTGATTTTGTCGATAAAGATTTATTGGAACACAGCCACACCAATTTGTTCATGTATTGTCTATGCTGCTTCTGCTTTTGCAGAGTCGAGTAATTGCAACAGACATATATGGCCCATTAAGCTGAAAATACCGTTTGGCTCTCTACGGAAAAAGTTTGCTGATCCCTGATCCAAGCCAAAGTTTACACATTGTTGGCTTGCTGGCTTTATTCAGACCTCACACCTTTTTTGTTGGGCTCACAAATGAAATTAATTGCCTACATTTCAAAATGGGAAATTTCACAGTGTAATCTGGCTTTGATTAAAAAATGGAAAAGTCTAACAAAACACGGCAATTATATGCTAGTGTTGAGGATGGGCTGTCCCCCAAGACTGTTCGCCATAGTCACCACAGAGTCCATCTTCCCTGTCTAAGGGAACTGGTCCTTATAGGCATGTGAGTTTGACCAGGTCATCTGGCTCTTCTGGATTATTTTTTAGTAAAATATTTCCAATTTCTCCCCTGACGTTGAATTAAATTTCTTTTATTTTTTCTTCTCTGTCAAAATGCACTTCCCTGTGGAACTCTGGCAAAAAAAAAAAATAAGTGTTTGTATAATGCCAGAATTTAACAAATACCAGAGTTATATGTGAAATATAGTATTCCCTTCTACTTCCAAACACATCCATACACACACTTACATGCACACATATACACACTGCCCATGTTTCCTCAGAAACAGGTTTGGGATCAAAACCTGTATCACTACTGACTTTGATTTAAATCAAAGCAGGGTTAGGAAATGTTATGTTCTTCTGAGGTCATAGAGTGAATATCATAATTGTTATGATTAATGGAGTAAGTAATAATACTGTTGGGTATTGTATTCAGGTTTTAAGTCCATTAAATCTAAACCTAATGTGGGTAGTGTTACTCCCATTTCACAGATAAGGAAAATAGAGATTCAGAGAGGTTATGTAAGTTGCCCTATGTTGCACCATCAGGCAGTAACGAACATGGAACTCAAACACACGTGGCAGCTCTTTCAACCACACAGGCACAGACAAGGCAACCAACTCTTGACTAAAATAGGTAATGGAGGCCCAGCTCTGGAGCTGACCTGTAGAATATGGTAAGCCCCAGGATCATTTCTCCTACAGTTGGAGCCATTGATCCCAAAAAGAGCCTCTGAAGGCTTGGTTAGAGCCCCTGAGGTCAGTTCTTGGCAAATAGTCATTGAACCCTCTTCCATTGCTCTCAACAAATCTGCAGAATTTTTTTTTTTTTTTTCCACTGGCCTTAGCAAGCTCAGGAGAGGGAGAACGTAGGGTGGGGTGGTGGTTGGGGGAATCACATGTTTTCCTTTGTAAACTAAGGGTTCATGGGGTAGAATACCCATGGCAGAGAGAAACTCTAGTGAAAAAGATCCAGGTTTCAAAAGGCAGCCTAATTCTAGCATAGAGCCCAGCCTGGGCTGCGCAGATGTCTTGACGTCCCCTGAGGTGTGTGTGTGGCTTTAGGAAGCCCTGTGATTTTCCTTCTGCCGCTTGGATATTGAGTTCTACAGGCTTTCTGAGGATTCACAGTGGTCTGACATTGGGACTGAGCCCTTGATAATGACACTGTAGACACGAGGTAATTACAGATCCGTTACTTCCCAAGTCAAGCTAAGTGGACCTCTGATTATTATTCTGAGTATAATAGGAGCATAACTAAGGCTGAAGGGAAATTGTACTTCTCTATTTTATTAACTGCTTTTATATTCCCTTGTGCATGGCTATGATGCTATGAAATCTCCTTAAATGTGATATTACTCAATATAATACAATAATAATGCACACACCGTAATGTATTGGATTACTTTGCAAACAGCCCTTCTGAAATTGAATTTCCCATCATTTTCCTGGGCCAGCTCGGGGCCGCCGGGCTCACAGGCCCGTTCTGTGGCTGGGAGCCTGCAGCCTACCTTCACAGTCACTTAGGTTTTCATAGATGTAAGCAATTGGTCCACATCATTTTATTCACGATGGGGATGTTGGCGAGCCACGTTCGCAGACATCTCACTGTATGTTGCAACTCAGAAATGCAGACGGTTTTTGATACCTCAGCAGAGTTTGAAAACAAACCGCGTTAGTTGGCATCAGGAACGATGCTACCTTGATGGAAAGCAGGCCTTCCATGCTGGAATTAAATCCTGAAGTATTGGTAATTGCCTTTGCTGGAGATTCTATCAAATCTTCACTCTTACTCCTACCCTCTGTGCGTCTATAAGCCCTTTCATGACACGATCTGAAAGCCAGAGTTGGTACTCCCTTAACTATGCTGTGTATGTCTTGAAAATTTATCCCTTTGACATTCGATAAAAAACGTTTATTGAACTCCTACAATATGTCACAATATCTATTAATCTATTAAATACATAGCCAATGATTTTACAGTAACTTAAAACTTTATTTTTGCTGTAAAGTCCTTGAGAATGCTTTGCCTTATTCATTTTTTTTTTAATTCTTCGTGTCAAGCGCAGTACCTGGCACAAGGTGGATACTCAACAATTGTGTATCATTTATTTATGCATGAATATTCCTTGAGTTCCTACTATTTGGGAGGCACAGTGTTAGGCCTTAGAGGTACAAGAGTGAATGACAGACATGGGTCCTCCTTCAAGGAAATTACAGTCTAGTACAGGACATGGAATATAAACAAAGAAACCAAATCACCTGCTTAATCAAGTAATGACATTTGTGGAGAATGCCATAAAGGAAAGGTATTGGAGCTACACAAGAACACACATTTCTTCCCAACATGATGGGAATGTCGTTCTAGTAGCTTGAAAGGGCATTGCGAGAGTATTTACACCATGGAGATCGGCAGTGATACAAACCAGGGCTTTTTGGTTTTGTTTTCTGTAGAGCTGGTTGTTACCAGTTACCGCCACACCCCTGGGAAGAGGGAACTTAGCATATTCAAATGAAAGAATGTCAATGTGACTGGGTTGCGGGGCAGGGAGAAGATTGCCCAAGATGAGGATGAAGAAATGGGCAGAGAACACTCATGCAGGCCCTTGTAAGCTGTGTTGGGGGCATGCATATTCACCCTTTGTACAGTGGGAGGCCATTGAAGAATTTTAAGCAAGGGAATGTCATGATTAGATTTTGATTTTAGGAATGCTCTGATAATGGTGTGGAAAATGGATTCGAGGAGCACAGTAATGCGGTGGGGGTAAGTGGCAAAGTGGCAGAAAGAGCAGTTAATAAGCTAGTGCAATGGTCCAGACGAGAGACGATAACATGAACTAGTGTGGTTTGGGCAACGAGTTGGCTGTAGGATGTAAGAAAAAGGACAGGGTCCAGGATGACTCTAAGTTTGGGCCTGAGTAAATGCCAATTCTCATAAAGCTGAATCTTGGTGGAGATGAGGGTCATTTTTCCAAAGAGTAGAAGGTAAGAAGGAATTGAAATCAAAATTATAACATGTGTGTGTGTGAACTTTGAGTTGCTTGTGAGACATCCAGATAGATCATTATGCACACCTCTATTTCTTTATCTTTAAAATGGACAGAATGACACCTATCTCATATGGTAGCTGTGCTTCTTAAGTGGATTGATGTGTATGGAAGCACTTGGCATTGGAAAGCAAGAAATAAAATTTAGTTGAATCTGAGTCTTGGTTTTCTCATCTTTCAAGGGGGAGCAATAATAATCTACTCCCTGGCTAACTCACAGGGTTGGACTAACTATAAGATGACCAAAGACTCTGCCGAAGCTCTTTGTAATATGCAATATGCACACGTGTGAACTTTCATCACTAGTTTGAGATGCTATAGTCGTTTGTAATTTAACCCTCAGAATAGCCATTGGGTGTAGACATAATGATGCTCTCTTTACAGATGAGGAAATAGAGGGCTGGAGAGTTGACATGACTTGGTGACTTTCCCAAAGTCACATCCCTGGGACGTGGTATGTCTGACTCCACAACCTGTGCTAATAACCACCACTCTATACTCATTCTCCAGCATCCTTCTCCTAAGGGGCTGGAAGAATGGAGAAGCCACTGGTTTGGAGTGAGGGGACTAAGGAAAGATGCACCTGGTTCTATGGGACCCATCCGTCCTGACCTTGCCAGGAGAAGTAGGAATCAGGAAACATTGGCATCTGGCATGGCTTTATCCAGACTCTTATCCTTGCACTACCTCAGCAATGGTGGTTGGGATGAACAGAGAGAGCCAGAGACTAGCCAGAGCCCCCCACCCCAGTGCAGATTTCCAGCTGGATGCAGACTAGAGCCTTTGGAAACTGCATTGGAAAACAGTTCTGGATAAATTAATTTCTGCAATACATAATGCATGAGGGGAAATCCGTGGTATTTTTAAACAATGGAAATGAGAGAATCTGCCTTTTGGGCATTGATCCCAATTACATTTAGTTCGGAAAACATTTATCAACACCTACTGTGTGCCAGGTCCTTGCTGGGAAACAGAGATGAGTCAGCCATTGTCTGAGCCCAAGAAGAGTGAGAAATCAATGGAGGCGCCCGCTGAGCCATCAGCCCGGGGTTAGACCTTGAGATCAGTAGACAAGGGGAGTCGTGGGGACTTATGACTGTCTCTTCTTGGAAGTAATAAGGCAGATGAGTAATTAAACACCTGTGAGATCCTTTACAGGAGGGATATCCTGTGGCCTTCCCAGCATCTGTGTTAGGCTGGTAGGAATGTTTTCATTTTGCAGATTAAAACACTGAGGCTCAGAGAAGCCTTATAACTCATCCCAAACCCCAGGCTCCTCATGTCACCAAGGCTGGATTCGTATCTAATACTATTTATCTCTAAAGCCCCTTGATGTACAGCCTCTGCTACGTCTCTGAGGGACCTTCGTTTCACAACTCTGGTGGATTCCATGAGTTGACTGGCTGCAGACCCCACCTTGCCCAATGCCCAGGTTGTTTCCGTTTAGAAGAAGCCACCCACCTGGAAATCCAGAGCCCCAGCAGTTCGTGGGAGCCCCTTTCCACCCCTACTATGATGCACACCTGAGCAGAAGGATGATGCACCTTAATTACCTGGAATCCATGTTTAAGGACAAGTACAAGGAACTCCAACTGAGGTTCAAAAATAAATGATCCAGCAAAATTGCATGAACTAAACGCCCTCAGAGAGAAGAGCTGCAAACTCAAGTTAAAGACCCAGGCCCACCTGTGCCACATTTCTCTTTACTCCAGTGTAGCTGTAGAAGGAACCCTACTGATCAGAGGTCCCTCCCTCCCATGATCACATCATCCTGTATCGAATGATACCATCAGTGTTTGTTTCTCATCAGGTGTGTCTTCATTTTTTTTCTGACTTGTATCTTACTTAAAATTGAACATTCACTATCATTTAGGGCATAGGAAAAGCATCTCAACTTGCTATGACACTCCTGTCCATTCCATGTAGAGTATCTCAGAGACTGTTGTATTCATCCAGGTTTGGGGTTTGCCCTTTAACCGATTTCTGGCATAGAGGCTTAGTGATTTATTTTCTGGAATGTATTTATTCTGGAAGGCTCACAAGGGTTGGCCCATTGGAATGGAAAGAACGTGGTCTGTGCAGTCCAAGCAACTGTGCTCTCCTTCTCACTAACCGTGGCCCTTGAGCCTGGCTCTCTCTCTGACTCTCAGTTTATTTATCTGGCAAATGATCTTGTTGGTCATCATGAGGATTCAGTGGAATAACATCAGTGATTTTGGGTGCTTACGGAATCTTCAGGGTCATTCATACAGTAGCTGCTTGCAAAGATGTCTTGGATGAACAGGGGCTCGATTTCCCACCGAAGTGAGGTTCCTAAGGGGCAGGGCAGTGGTTGAGGTCAGAGAGCTGTACTTGGCTGGTAGCTGAGGCTTCCTTTCTCTCAGGACCTGAGCTAGGAAGGACTGTGGGCATTGGGGGCTTCCCCAGGGATGCCTCCGAGCTATGTAGAGCAGCAATTCCCTGTTAGAAGTGGCAGATGAGGGGCCGGCCCAGTGTCGTGGTGGTCAAGTTTGCACACTATGCTTCAGCAGCCTGGGATTCGTGGGTTCAGATCCTGGGCGCAGACCTACACACTGCTCATCAAGCCATGCTGGTGGCAGCGTCCCACCTACAAAATAGAAGAATATTGGCACAGATGTTAGCTCAGTGATAATCTTCCTCTGGCCAAAAAAAAGTAGCAGATGAGATTTCGATGATATTAAATGTAACCAAGGCTGGAACCCAGAACATTCTGAATCTACTCTGTCACCCCCTCTTCACCCTATGGGATACCCAGCCCAGAGAGTTAGACATGGGAAAGACTGGCCAAATGGGAAACCAAACAGTTCTTTTTAAATACCTAGGTAAGCAGCAAATATCCTGATACAAGACCTGTGACAAAGGCAGGGTGTAACTTCAGCCTGAAGGCATAAGTCAGCCTTGTAACTTTCCATCTCATCTCCTACCCTGGATTGCCTGGGTCTGCAGGTCAGATTCCAAATGGTTTCAAGGACACAGGAGGAAGAGCAGGGAAAAGGGGCAAAATAAAACAAAAAGAGACAGAAAGAAAGGAAAGCATGAAGGGGGAGGAAAGGGAGAGAAAAAGAGAGGCCAGGCTCACCCCATAAGTTTTATCTTCTTTAAAAAAAAAAAAAAACAAGAAAAAACATAAGCCACAGGGAATTCAAGTGACATCACCACTGTAGGGACTGACATCTGAGGCACGATGACTGCCCACTATAGGTTGAGTCCCAGCAAATGTTCCAGGTTCCAAACCATCATAGAGGCAGTTCCATAAAGGGATGGGTTCAGGTGGATGAACCAGAGCACTGTTGCAGCGCCCTCTCCCCTGATGTTTCTGCCCCCAGCTATGCCTTGGAATCACCCAGGGATGGTGTTTGAGTGGCCTGACCCCAGAGCTGCTGGATCTGCACCTTGGGGCATGCATAGGAGGCCAGTGGGAATGTAGTTTTAATGCTCTCCCTAGGTGAGCCTTGCCCAGCCCAGCAGACGCATAACTTCACACAAGCGTTTGAGAACCAGTGTTCAATGACACACTGCTCACTTAGACTGGAGAGGGTCAAATTCTAGGAGGTATTTGGGATCTGACGTAAAACACGAGATTTTTTTTCTAGGCCTGAGAATGGTAATGGTGATGCCAGCGGCTGCCATTGCCAAGGGCTCATCAGATGCTCAACACAGTCCCTTGTGTCACGCATTCCCAAGAACCCCTGGAAAAAACTATCTTTCCCTTCTTCAGATGAGATAACTGAATCTCAGAGGGGTTAGATGTTCTGTGTGCCCCCAGAAACCCAGCCGACTGAACGTAGCCTCGTGCACATGAAAATTGAAAACAGTTTCCAGAAGGATTTCTTAACAATCATAATTTATGGAGTACCTGAAATTTGCTGGGCTGTATCTATGGGTTCTAAATTCTTTATTTCCGTTTGTCTTCTCAATGACTCTAGGAAGCAGGAGAGAACCCCCTCATTCTGTAGAGTAGGGCACTGAGAGCAAGAAAGCCTGAACCAAACCCAAAGCTGACTCCTAAGACTGGGCTTTGAGTTGCTACATTATATTTCTCGCCTCTGTCCATTGGGGGTAAAGGTTGCTTGATTATGACTGCTGCAGGGGAAAAATGGAGTAAGACCAACATGTGTCCAGCTTGTAAAACGGGCTCAATACAATGTACTGGGTTGAAGAGTGCCCTGTCCAAAATTCATGTCCACTCGGAACCTCAGAATGTGCCTTCCTTGTTGGAAACCGAATCTTTGCAGATATAATTAGTTAAGCTAAATGAGGGCATCTGGATTAGGGTGCACCCTAAATCCAAGGAATGGTGTCCTTATAAGAAGGCCACGTGAGACACACAGGGGGAAGAAAGCCATCTCTGGTCACAGAGGCAGAGATGAAAAGTGATGCAGCTACAAGCTGAGGAGTGCCAAGGACTGCCAGGAGCTACCAGAATCTAGGAAGAGGCAAGGAAGCGCTCTCCCTTAGAGCCCTTGGAGGGAGCATGGCTCAGCCAACACCTTGATTTTGGACGTCTGGCCTCTAGAACTATGAGAGAATAAATTTCTGTTGTTTTAGCCATCCGGGTTATGGTCATTTATTATGGCAGCCCTAGGAAATTAGTACATCTGGGGTATTGGTGTCTTGAATTTGTCTGCTTCATAGCACTTATTACAAGTTGCAATAATTTTCTTATTAGTTTGCTTATGCTGGCCCATAAGGCGTACTGGAATATCAGTTCCGTGTTGCATTTTGCTCATTATCCCTGTCTCTCTGATGTTTTGCTCAGTGTGCATACTCAGGAAGAATGTGCTGGGTGATGGAATCAATGAATGAATGAATGAATGAATGAATAGGGCTGTTGTGAGGATTAAGCAGGGTAATATATGGAAATCGCACCAAACAGTGTTTGTCCAAGAGCAGGCATGCAAAATAAAAGCTTTTATGATTATCATTCCAGGCAGGAATTAGACTTTCTCTAGATTCCCTTTGCCTCGCCGAGAGCCAGTGGGAACTTGAGTAGTCACACGGACTGAGAGAACACACTTCAAGTAGAGGCTGTTTCTACAGAGATTGACAGGTTGGGTACCCACGCCCTCCCTTTCTTGAACAGCAGTTTCCCTTTGAGAAAAGAAGCCCACCAGGGAGAGAGGCAGGATTCAGGCAGTGGGAGGTGGGGAGGCAGTGTTGGCAGCCCCCTGACCCCCTTGCTCGTGGCCAGGCCTCCTCCTTTCCACTCTGCGGGAAGCTTTGATCTCATCTCCCTGCCCAACAGACACACATTAGTCGATAATTCTGGGAGACATCAAAACCCCAGCGCCAGCCCCTCCGCTCCCTACAGCCTCCAGACGCTGCAAGCCATGTTAATGGGCCCTGGAGAGGCCTGTTCCATATCCTGAGGCTGAGGGGGCCATGGCTACCTGTTTTAGTAAGCCCCACTCTCTGCCTCTGACCCAGTGAATTTAGAATGAAGCCAAGGACCCCGCATGGAAGAGTTGACCTTCACAGTGACTTGATTTCCCGAAGGCTGCTGTGTTCTCCCTGGCTCTTCCTTCCAGATAGAGGCAAATAGTGGGAGACAAGGAACGTGGGCTCAGGAGCTGGAAAACTTGGGGAAAGATCTTAGCTTTGCCTTTTGAGACTATGTGGCGGTGGGCAAGTAATACCCACTCTCTGAGTCTCAGTCTCTGCGTCCAGAGGCAGAACCAGAAATATCAGTCCTATCTGCCGGAGAGGACTCTTCTGAGACTCTTCTCACATGAGAAATCAGATGTGAGCGTGCTTTAGAAATCAGGAAGGGTTATAAAAATAGAAGCAATTATTACTGCTATCCTGTGACTCCGAGCTCATTAAAAAGAAAAAAAAAATCGGTTACTGACCCTCTGTTGTGCATTGCAGATTGAGAGACAAACAAATCTCGATCCCTTGTGACTTTTTTAAACTATGCAGATAACTCCTATTCATTATAGAAAAGATAGAAACCCCAAATAAGCAAAGAAGAAGAAGAAGAATCACAATGGTTCTATCACTTCATTGACCACCTGGTCGTTTATGCTCTGAGAGCTTTTGCAAAAGATTTTTAAAAGAAACGAAAATACAAAGATGGTACATATACTCTTTGTGACTTGCTTTCTGTTTAAAAATATCATACATGTCTTTCCAAGTCACCCGATGTATTTTAACATTCTTTTTTGTCCCCGCTGGCCTCGCTCTGTTTCACTGTCTGGCATCATTTGGATTGGACACAGTTTATTTAGCCAATCCCTCGTAGTTGGACACGTAGGTTGCTTCTCCTTTTTCACCGTGGCAAGTATCACTCTGATGAATTTCCTCGTGCCCAAATCTTTGCACACTTTCGTAATTGTTTCTTTAGAATAAATCCCCACAAGTAGAACTGCTGGGTCAAAGAGTAAAAATGCACATTTTTTTAAGGCTTTTGATAGTCAGATAAAACTGAAAAATCACCCTCCAGAAAGATTATACCAATTTAAACTCCCACCAAGACTGCACAAGAATGGCCTGTTCCTCGAACTCTCGCCAGTACGCAGCATTATCTCAGAGTGATTTAAAATGCCCGAAGAAAGGAGTGATAACAGTTTCTAAACAGCACCAGCTAAAGCATGAGGGCTCATATTGGCTTTCAGCTTGATAAATACTTTCTTATAAGGTCATAAATATCAGCGGTACCAAAGGTTAATGTAGTGTGGGATGCTGTAAAATTCAGCAGGCAACCTGCTAGATCATAATGATGCATTAGCACCTTTCAGGATGAAATGCAATGACTTACAAAGTCTGTTTATAAGTGGCCACTAACTCAACAAGTGCATAATTGTGTCAGTTGGCAGCACTGTTTCTGCAAACATAATTTATTAAGTGAGCACCTTGCCTTCCATTATATGCCAAAAATGAGAAGAAGACGAGGAGAGGAAAGTTGAGAAGAAGAGGATGAGTGGATCTGACTATGCATTTAATCCCTTTTGCAAGCTAGAGATGCTTAAAAGACCCACATAATTTATTGAAGGAAAAAACAAAGCAAAGAATCTTTTTCATATGTTCACAGTGAACATACCACACACCACACGGCTGGCAGTGTTGGAATCAGAATCGAGGCAGGCATGACAAATAGCTGTACCATTAGAAAGCATGTGCTTTTAGAAATTAGACTTTTAAATTATTTAGTTCGTGTTTGGAAGTTTGTGATTCAGATACCTTGCTTGTTCCATTCTTTTTTGCAGGCGGAAACAGGTTGCATGGTTCTTTTCTATTGTTCTTGGATTGGCGGGTAGGAAGTTGAAACCTGCTACTGTGATTAATGAACATGAAGGTTGTGTGTATTTTAAAGCAGGAGAGTAATCTATCCTGGTGGGAGACAAAACAGAATGGATGATGCCATCGGCCATGTGCCCATTTGGCTTTTTTCCTTTGGTGATGGAGCAAATCCCAGACATTATGGACAAACTTTACTAAGCCCATCTCAGTGTTTTCCCAGTGTGGTGCCTTTACTGGTTTGGATTGCTGTAAAGGAACACACTCTGTGCAAGGGAAATAAGCTGAATGTTTGCATTTTGAGCAATTAATTTATTTTATTCATCATTGTCAGTGACTGTTCACTATGTAAAATATTGTGAAACAAACCAAGGAGGTTTTCACATCCTCTCTCTCTCTCTCCCCCTCTCTTTCTCTCGCACATACACACACAGACATACACACTTTGTTATTCATTTTTTTTAATACGCTTTTAAATCTGGTGCTGAGCACTGGGAATATAGAGGTGAATGAAACGTGCTCCGTGCCCTCAGGAACTTGCCCCGGTCCAGCGGAGTAGACCAATGCAATAGGTAAATGCATTCCCAGGGACAGAGAGCAGGATGCTGTGGGAGCTCAGACAAGTGAGGCACAAAAACTCCCTCTCTCCAGTCATCATTTCTGCTTTTGTTCACCCGTGCTCCCCACCAGCGGGGACATCACAGGAGGGGAGACCGTTTCCCTCTGTAGTTTCTTCTGCTCTTGACGCCGCCATGTTCATCTCTATCTTGAGTCATCAGCCTGGCTGCAGACTGGCAGAAAGCAGAGAGGAGGTTCCAAGCGTGATGACATTCTCATGCCACAACTATTAATTAGGAACCCACTTCATTATGCATGAATTGTGAATGAATTATTTGCTGTTAAGAACCTACCTCTCTGGGTTCTGGCAGTATGTTGAACAAGACCGGTGAAGATGCTGCCATCACAGAGCTTATATCCAGGGGACCAAACAAATTTATTAAAGCCCTTGCTAGCATTGCTGGTGATACAAGAGAAGCAGACAAGAGGGGTGCTATGTAATTCAGGGTGCACAGGGGGGATCCTCTGAAGAGGTGACGTTTAGGCTGAGGACTAAGGATGAGAAGGATCCAGTATGGCAAACAGTGGAAGAAAGAGGTTCCAGGAAGAGGAGTCAACCTCTGTAAAGGCCTTGAGATGGGAAAGATCCTGGTGATGCTGGAGGAGTGAAAGGAGGGAGGTGAAGCTGCAAGGATGTGAATAAGCAAAGAAGTATTGGAAAGGAAGTTGCAAGGATGGGGCTTTGCTAGCCAAGCTAGGAGTTCAGATTTCATTCCAAGAGAAAGGAGAAGCTATCAGAGAGTTTTGAAGCAGTATTAATACTTTTTCTTGGATGGACTCCTCCAGAGTCTTTTTTTTTCTTTTTTTTGGCGGGGGAGGTGTCTGGAGAATAGTCTTAAGTACCAATGTAGACCAGTGGTTTCCAAGATTCTCCTGTGCATGCAGGTTAATTTGGCAACACAAATATCTGCTCCCAGGCGAGGGAGATGGCTCTTACGATGCCCACAGGGTGGACTTTGTGATCTGAGAGCACTTGGAATGTTTGCGGCGGCAAAGCCACGTTGTCCTGTGGAATGTCTCTTCCATTTTTAATGAGGAGCCTGGAGGCACTGTATAAATAAAACGGCCGGATTATTAAATTATCACTCCACAGGGCATCTTATATTAGTCCTAATTAAATGATGCTTTGCCTATGAACAAACACCGCTCAAAAAAGGATTCCGTTTTTCAATCCCAACGTCACAGAAGCAGGAAGGCTTAGAAATTTCTAGAACACGTGCAGTGCCCCTTGACTTGCTGGAGAGCAGATGGTGAGTTTTCAGACATTGTCCTGCATTTTAAAATTCTCAGTCACCGCAGGGACTGCCGCCTTCACCCAAACTCAGACATCCTCCTTCATCCAAACAAGAAATACTTGTGGGACTTCTGCTTTTAGCCATGATGGAGAAACAGGGACTGGGTTTACATTCACACCTTAGACAACTGAAAAAACATATAGGGAGCAATGGTTCCTGATAGTAGACAGCAAGAAGCACCAAGAGAAGAGAAGTAAACAAGATGAACCCTGCTGTGGTCCCAGCTCCCTGCATAGAGCGGGTTTCCAAGCCACAGGGCAGGAAGAGGGAACCCAAATAAGAAATATTTAGGGTGCGCTTGTTGGGTACCAGCTACAAGATGCTGTGGACAAGGTAGCGATTTGGACAGACAAGATCTTTGCTAAGCTTACATAGGGAGAGACAGTCAATACATAACTAAATTAATGGGATCATTTCAGCTAGGTCTGTGGGGTGTTTGAACAGGCTGGCAAGAGCCAATTATGAGCTTTTCTTCCCAACTCTGTGTGCAATGACATCATGTTGGTAGCTTGAAATCAGCCAGGATGAGAGCATTTATACCACAGAAGTGGGCAAGGCTTGTTTTTGTGGGGGGAATTCGCTTACCAATATACTTTTTAAATAATGTGGTTAGGGAAGGCTTTGTATGGGAGTGTGATTTCTGTTGAGACATGAGGATGAAGAGCCAGTCTTTCATGAGACAAACCCTAGGAGGAATGTTCCAGCAGAGGAAATAGCATGTGCAAAGGTCCTGTGTCCACATATTCCACTCCTCCATCCTCTCAGATGTTCAGGGTGGAAGTTTCACCATTCCCTCCAATTGCTTAATGAGATTTTCACTCCACTTGTATATCGGTCATTGTATCCCTTCTCCTTTTTTCTCCCATGCCAGCATGGTAGAGAATATTTTTATATAATTATCATACCAAGATCCTTATATTTTGTTTCCAGACTCTCTTCTCCATTCTGAGTCTGTATCTTTTTTTCCCCCTATAGTGGAATTTTACTGCTTATTCCCAGGAACGCTACTTTATTTCCTTGTCTCTGAGAATGTGGGTCTGTAGCTATAATTTCTTATATAATCTGTGACATTCTTTTACAGTTAGAGGAGACGCAAAAACAAAAACAAAAATAGGAATATTCCTTAAACATCTCGATGTGTAGGACTTCAGCACTGGAAGGTGAAATTTACCTTGGCAGACGTTTTCCAGAAGCATCTCCTTGAGCACCAGGGTGTCCTCAGAAGAGCTGCAGAGTTGAGCTGAAGGAATGACCGGAGTGGACCAGTGGCCCAAGTGACCAACAGGTCAACATTAATTGATAATAATGCTTTTTATGGCAAAATCAGAAACGGAAACGCCACTTCATTCTTAACATGCACAGCAAAAGCAGAGAGGAGAAATCCATAGTTTGTGACCCTATAAGATTTATTTCTCAAGCATTTCCAAAGCCCTCTCCTTTTGTTTTGTTTGTGCACGACCTACTCACCACTCTCAAATACTGTCTGACTCTTCCCCTCACTAAGGAAATAAGAGATTCCAGGCGGAACAAGGTCTTTCCTTCTTTCCTTTCTTCTTCTTCTTTTTTTTTTTTTTTTGGAATTTTCCAATGTCTACAGTTTTTAAAGAACAGTATCAGTAGCCTGAAGTCTTGCATAACAACTAAAAGCGAACATTAGACTCATGGGGCTATGAGGCACTGATGGGCACGGGCGTCCACTCGCAAGGAAAACAAGAAGTGTCTGGCAACATTTCCAACTCAATGAAGGTCACCGAGCGGCCAGGCCGTTAGGTTCAGGGTGTGCAACTCATTTCGGAAAGTGCTGGTGGGCGTTGCCCGGACGGAGCCGTGTCCTATGCTCTGGCTGCCAGGGGACTCTGACCGCAGGGTGGGGTGGGCTGACTCGGTCCACATGTTGGGGCAATCACAGCCCAATCCCGATGAATTCGCGAGCCGAGGAGGCTGGTTCCGGAGGCCAAGAGGAGACAAGGGTTCTGTTAGACGGTGGCATCTGACTTCAGCTGTAGTCTAGGCCGTCAGTCTGGGAGGCTTTTCGAAGAGTCCAGTTCTGCTCAGAAGTCATCAGTGTGTGTCAGGCTCTGTGTTAGGCGTGAAGGATAAAGAATAGAAGACACAGGGGCCGGCCTGGTGGCCAAGTGGTTAAGTTCGCACGTTCCGCTGCAGCAGTGCAGGGTTCTTGGGTTCGGATCCTGGGCACGGACCCACACACCGCTCATCAAGCCACGCTGCGGTGGCGTCCTACGTAGAAGAACTAGAAGGAGTTGCAGCTAGGATACACAACTAGGTCCGGGGGCTTTGGGGAGAAAAAAAAAAAAGAATAGACGACCCAGATCTTATTCTTTCAAGAGCTCATGTTTTAGCTGGGATAATGGGCAGATTAATAGATAGCTTCCATTTAACATGATGTATTCTAGGATAAGTCTAAGAGAAGCAAAATTACCAGCCTATCAACCTCCCAGGAATCTGTCATCATCCCAGGGACGGTTTATCATCAACTACTCTCTTCTAGGCACTGTACTAAATGCTTTCCATGCATTCTTTTATCCTCAAAGCAGTCCTATATTTTACATACTCTTTTATAAATGTCCCTTTGATTGATTAGCAACCTGAGCACAGAGAGGTTATCCGACACACTCATGGTTGCACAGCATGGGTCGAGGAAAGATCGGAACTAAGAAAATCAAATTTTTGAGCTCAGCCTCTTAATCATGAGCTATCCCAACACATGGCTAGAGTAGCCCAGATTTAGTCTCTCTAGATCTCAGTTTCAACATCAGAAATATGGGGTTGTTCACAGCAGGGCAACTCTAACGGTGAGCAGCTGATGGAACGGCAGCGAATTCACATGAGTGATTCAGGCACCTTTAGCTCCCACCCTTTTTAAACGAGCACCGGGCACCTATAACTTAATGAGCCCCAATTTGGAACCATTTTCATGGCTGCTGAACTCATATTTTGTTTCCCTGTCTCATAAAAAGCCAAATACAGGACACCGGACCTGTAATTTTGGCCACATTATCGCCACGTTCTAACCAGGCAAGCTTATTAGTCAGGATAATTAAGAAAATATAAGTTGAAAATAGTTGGTTATTAAGAAGGAAGGAGTAACATAAATTCAAGAGGTTGGCACAATTAGCCTTTGCAGCAATAAAAATCAAGGAGAACACTCAGGAAATGAATATTATGTTTGGTATGTAGCATTTACATGGCATTTGGTATTTATTAAATGCTCGATAGTTGTTTTGGGTGATTTCTTTTGGTATAACTGTGATAAAGACATTTGCTTTCTTGTGGGTAGTGTGAGGTGGATTTAAGTAAGAGCCCATTAAATTAGAACCCAAGTTATCTTCCCATCCTCTTGCTCTCAACTCAGATTTAAATAGAGAAAGAAAACACCAGAAATCTGGCTAAACAGTAAGTCATTTCATCTCCCTCGCTTGTTAAAAGCTCTCTAGTGGCTCCCTCATTCTCTCAGAGTAAAAGCCAAAAGCCTATCAATGCAACTTGATATCCTAGATTGGATCCTGCGACCGAAAAAAGATGTGAGTGGAAAAACTGGGGAAATTTGAGCAAAGTCCATAGTTAATAATATGCCCATGTTAACGTCTTAGTTTGGATAAATGCACATGGGTAGGTAGGTAAGGTAGGGGAAGCTGGGTGAAGCATACGTGAGAGGTGTCTGTACTATCTTTGTAATGCTTCTGTAAATCTAAAATTATTTCAAAAATTAAAAAGGTGTTTTGAAAAAGCCAAAGTTCCTACAGCAGCCTGTGAGGCCTTACATGACCTATTCCTACCCCCTCATTATATCTCTGACATCATCCTCTATTCTCTTCTGCTTGATCACTCAGCGCCAGCCTCGCTCCTGCTCATATTCCACCCCAGGACCTTTGCACTGCCTATCCCTGTGTCTGGACCATTCTTGCCTGAGCTATCCCCAGGGCTCAATCTTCTTTATCAAATTGATTCTAATGTTACCTTTTCTCAAAAAAAAAAATTCATTGAAAATTTCAAACCTTCCCCAGCACCCCCAATCCTCATGTTCAATATTTTGTCTCCTGGTGCTTACACTTCTAACATTTTCTGCAATGTGCTTGTTTATTATGCTATTGTTTATCACTCTCCTCCCCAATGAGAAATTAAGCTCCTTGAGAAGAGGGATTTTTTTGACCTGCATTCTCCGCTATGCGTTTCTAGAACCTAGAATGTACCTAGCACATACTTAGTACGTGATAAATATTTGTGAAACCTAAATATTAAATTCTAAAGCAAGAGAAAAAAGAAACAGTTGCTGTTTGCTTTGATAACTAGGACATTGTGCCCAGCACTTAAATATGTAGTTTTGTAGAATCCTTATGACATCCTGAAATTTAAGCATTATGACCCCATTTATGAGGCTCTGAGAAGTCCCAGGTTTTTTCCCAAGGTCACACAGCTCTTCAGCCAGATCTCAGAGCCAGGATTCGACCGTGGATCTCCTGGTGCGGCATCCGGTCCTGTTTCTTTTATACCACACTGTCTACCAAATGGCTCACTCTCCCTCCTTTCATTAGAACCCTGGTACTCGAGGATTAGAAATAGAGTAACTCATGGAGTCAGTCGTTCACATAATCCAAAGCCCCTTCTGGGGTGTCAATACCATCCCAGATAAATATATGGAATGTATGATTTCCCTCAAAGGTCACAGATAACTCTGGAATATTATGAGCTTTTCATAAGTAATCTAATATGAAACTTTCACCTTCAACTTCCCCTTCATAGGCCTATTTTTGTTTTCAGCTTCAACAGTCTCTTCTGGATAAAAAATTTCATTCCCAAGAAGGTTACATGACATCAGTGGGTAGGCACTGGCTTAGAAGTTCTAGGACCCACTCTCCTATTTACTAGCTTTGGGGACCTCCTCTTGAGCTTGTTTCCTCATCTATAAAATGGGCATAATTTTAGGGCTGACCTCAGAGAGCTGTGATGAGGCTAAGTGGCCTGCACTGCTATCAAAATGTTAGCATTTGCTATCATTGTTCGGATTTGCTGTAATTGTTTAGAGGAAGAAGTCGAAATGCACATTAAGGTGTTTTTTCCCTAAAACCTTCTTAGTTTCAGATTACCAAGTGGTTTAATATCTATCAAGTATTTCTGTGATTTCCAGGGATTTCTCTCAAATGCCTCTATTAACAACACATCATCATCATTATGATCATCAAACATTTATTATTTATTGAGCAATTATTAGAAGCCAGGCTGGATACAACATTCTTAATAATATTATATAACTTTGTTGATTACTATGAGTCTGCAAAGCAAGTGTTAAAAACTGATTTTAGAAGCCTGCCTGGTGGTGCAGCAGTTAAATTCAAACGTTGCGCTTTGGCGGCCCAGGGTTCGCCAGTTTGCATCCCGGGTGCGGACATGGTGTCCATTGGCAAGCCATGCTGTGGTAGGTGTCCCACGTATAAAGTAGAGGAAGATGGGCATGGATGTTTGCTCAGGGCCAGTCTTCCTCAGCAAAAAGAGGAGGATTGGTGGCAGATGTTAGCTCAGGGCTAATCTTCCTCAAAAAAAAAAAAAACCCATTTTATGGATGAAGAACGGAAGTTTCATGGAAGTTTCATGGAGGTTAAATATTTTGCCCTGTGTCACGCAGAAGTCATGGAGCCCGGTCTGGTACCCAGGTGTTTCTGATTCTAGAGTCCAGCTTTCATCAATACTTGGCATTGCCTTATTGCCAAGGAGAGTTTTTAAAGCAACTGGCAAAATGACCCAAGTAACACTCTTCCGGGACTGGATTTTCTAAATCTTTGTCAGCATTGTCTTTAAACTGTGGCCCAGACACTACCTTTATCACAGTTGCCTGGCATGCTTGTTATAAACGCATGTTGCTGGCTCCAACCAGTGATGTGCTGGTGAATGTTTAACCACCTCCTTGGGGCGGTGGGGGCCCCAGAGGGGTTCAGGAGACCAATTTCCCAATCTCCGTTCTGTAAATACTCCCATCGTGGCCGATTCGAGCTGCCAACACCTTGTCACTGAATGCAGAGCGGGCTAAAAACACGCGGGAGCCCACCATGATGAAGGATTTCCACAATTCAGGTGCAAAACCCAGAAAAAACCTCAAGAGCATGTAGATAACAGGAAAATGTAGTGAAAGAATTGGGAAGTGATGGGTTTTGAATACTTATTACCTTTTCATATATTTTATTTAATTGTGCGTTTATGTCATTTAATTGTTATTAAGGATTGTGTTTAACAGGAAGCTCACAGAATCCCTGAAAAATAACCAGTGGGTTCTCACAAAGCCGTAGGATCAGGCTACAGCATCCCTTGGCTCCAGCCCAGACTGATGAAATCAGCACTGAAAAGACTAGAACCCTGGAATCTGCATTTCTAAAGAGTTCCCCAGGCAATTCTGGGGCACCCTCAAATTACTGAGCCAGCGCCATAAGACTTTTTTAGAGCACATTTGATTTAAGTCTATGAAAATAACATGTAATATGATAAGCCTCTGAGAGATGTAGATGGGATTCATATTCCTAGCAAATGCTCATGGGCAGTTATGCTAAACGAACTTCACCGTTACCCATCTTAAAAGCGTTTTTTTAAAGAATCGAATAAAAATATCCCAAAGTTTTATTTCATTTTGCCCTTCAATGAAGTGCGGTTGCTCTGTGTTAAAGAATAAGGCGGTAATCCTATTTCGCTGCAGCCAGCGGAGGAGGATGGTTCAGAGGCCTTTCCTGAAAGGTTTGGGCAAAGATAACAAAATGTCGGGAAGGCTGCAGGGCAGGGCTGAATGGAAAAGTAGGCTTGTAATCTCAAATTCAATATGAAAGATCGAAAGCATCAAATAATCAGCCAGCGGTGGGACTCCCCATCAGAATGTTCCATCTGCCTTGGAATTCAACTTTGGGATTGTATTACGATGTATACATTATACATCTCTCTCTCTCTCTGTATATAGAACCTCTTAGAAAAAATTAGGCACATCTGAGGTCCACAAGGATGTCTCGCTTGACTTCAGTAGAGAAACCGTTTGAAATATCACCTGCTGCCCCTCTTTCCTCCATCCGCCTTGAAAATATGCAAGACTTTTGTAGGTAGAGGTTTTAATTCAAGGAGAAAGGATACCTGCCACATCAAGAGCAGCCCAATAGCTGGGTGCAAACCCTGATACGCAAGAGATCCAATCCAAGGCTTGGGATTTGTCCTCTAAACAATGGCTTTGCTTTTTGAAGGTGGATATGGAGGGTACTTAAAGAATGGGCTTCCATGACTATTGTTAACTGAGCGCTCCCAAAGGCCAGGAAGCATGGGAAGCATCATGCACACATTGCACTTTTAATCCTCGCTCTGTCTTTCTATTCTTATCAGTCACACTGAAGGGAGTCAATCAACATTCTTTGAATGAATGAATTCACAAATCCCCATTTTAAAGCCATGGCGGGGATGATGTAGAGGGCAGAAGCAACACATCCAAGGTCAGATAACTGGGGATTGGAGGTTCCAGTCCCATTTGGTTTCTTAGTCCAGACACATAAACCCACACCATTGCCTCCCTGGCGTATAAAACAGCGGCTGTTAAGATGTTCAAGTACATCAGAGTCACCCATTAGGATTATATAGAAAGATTCATCTTGGGTCTGTAATGATGAATGGTTACTTTTGAGGTGAGGCTCAGAAATCTGCATTTTCAACAAGCTTCCCCAGTTAGACTGAGGTGATCCGAAGTCTTTACCTGGAGACAGACTGACGTAGTACGTGCAGCTCTCTCGACACTTCCAACCACAGGCAAACCTGTCTGCCTTTGAGACCACAAAACCTGCATTTGCTAAGGGTGACCAAGAACATCCCCCCCACCAAGGCAGGGTTCCTCATCCCAGCCACCCCACCAACCCTCCCTGAGTCTCAGAGCCTTGAACGTTTAGACCCCAGGTACCAACAAGGGCACCAAATTCAGAGTTTTCATTTATTTAGATGTAGTAAATGTCATCCCAGAAATGTGACAAGTGAGATATTGACAAAAGTTGGACTTGAATCCAAGGCTTTTGGATTGAAGGACCTCCATTGACTAAAAGTCTTCTGGTTGCCACATTGGTTTCCATATTTTCTTCTGCTGTGTGAGCAAATCTTGCTTTTTAAGTAGAGTAACCCAGAAAAATAGAAATCGTTGACTAGAGATGCACAAAATCTTGATATAGCCAAAGCACTTTCTGGGGCATAATCCTATCTGTTTCTTTCTGACCCAAGAGGAAGCTGGTATTGTCTTTCCTCTTTCACAAATAAAGAAATGGAGACTCAGAAAAGGTAGGTGACTTGCCCTAGGTCACACAGCATCGTGTCAACCAACCAAATCTTATCATTCCAAATGTCACCGTCTTCTCATTAAAGCAATGAATGACACAATTAGATGAGAGATGACTCCAGGACTAGTGGCTGTTTCTCTTTATTTCCGGAATCAGACTTTAGACCACAGAAAGGTTTGCTTGTGAGTCCTGCCAATGTACGACTGTCGAGTTTCTACATGAGTTAAGACTTTCTTCAAGAAGTTTTCCATAGTCCCCTCTTGTTGAATTATGTATCTAAAGTTCCTTCAGTCAGTGAACTCACCCATTGTCTTGCAATTGTATAGTTCATTATCTTTCTCCCCTACAGTACTGGGAGACCCCAGGACTCTGAGTCTGTCTTATCCATCCTTGATCCCTCACATCTAACAAATGTCTTTTATACAAGCGAGAGCTTTTTAAACGGTAGCTGAATAGAACATCATGGACCCAAATTCTTGGTTCCTCTAAGAACAAACATGGGAAACTGTGTTCCACTGCCTTTTTTTGTAAATAAACTTTTATTGGAACACAGCCACGCTCATTGTTCATTTGCTTACATATTGCCTACGGCTGCTTTCATGTGCAACAGAGGCAGGGTGGCTCATGCAGTCAAATTATTTACGATATTTCCCTTTAAGAAAATGTAGGCACTTCCCTTTTCAGAGTTTATTTCTTAGTATTTCCATTTCCTAACCTATATTTACATACCTTCCCATCCACCAGTGTAGGAGAAATGAGCCTACTGAAGAACAGGACTTGGAACTCAGAAGTAACCTGAATCATGTCAGTTTATGGAAATCGTGTTCTTTATGAGATGGGATCTTGGACTGTCAAACGTCTGTGAATAGACACATCAAGGTTCACGAAGAATGGTGTCCACATGTCTCAACGGATACTGGAAAAACCCCAGGCGTCCTAAGACAAAATCCTGAGAGTCCTTCTGTCTTTGTTCCAAGTATTTATACGAAGAAAGAAGTAATGAGTAAGGAAAACCCAGGGATTTTAGCTAAGATCAGTTCCATCTTAAATTCATCACCAATTTTCTGCAACCGAATTATGCTTTCAGCAGTTTTCTTAGGCCTGGAAAATTAGCATAATGTATAGATTTGCCATTTGGTTAAATTAAATCTTGGGTAATACGTTAGGGGGGAAAAATCTTCGAGCTGAGTGGATTGGAGGATTCACTACAAAATATCAACCTTTTTCCTTTTTAAATCGACGTTTAGGTTGACCTTGATTTCTGAGCGGGACGGGGGAATAAAGAGAACCAGGGGTCTACGGTGGGGTGAGGAGAGAGCTGGAGAGGGAGAGTGGGGTGGTGGCCAGAAGGGGAGGCTGCTGGCTCATTCAGGTGGGTGCTCGCTGAGCTAGAGAACAGGAAGGCTCATCTTAATAATGCCGTCAAAGCAGGAGGTAGGGCAGAGTTCTTGGGAGAAATTGACGTTCCTTAAATTAGTTGTGTGTGGGGATGTCATTGACATAGAAACTTGTGCCTGCGTCTTATCCGGGGATTTATAAAGGTGGAAGTTTGCTGGCATAGTCCAAAACAGCAGAATGGGGCAGAACTGTCGTGAAGAATGCACTAGGGCACCCACCCTCTGTTCTTGGTGGTTCCCCTGGCTCTTGAAAGAGCCTCAAGTTCAGAGGACGCAGTGGGGTTTCTAAGGCTTTCCAGGAAGCCCACTGCTGAAGGAAGGGCCCCCAGCTAAAAGGAGAGTCGGGAGCATTGAGCACTGACCTTGAAGATGTAAGACCCTTGGCAACAATGGGGAATGAAGGGGATGGCAGATCGCTCCCCCAGGTAACCCAAGCATGCCAACGCCTTAGGCCCCGCCACACCCACAGAAGCCGCCAGGGGCATAAGAACTCAGCAGAACGAGAGGGAGAAAGCTGAGAGAGGCGCTTGCTTTCTCACCTCCAGGAAGCATTATGTTGCATCAGATGCCCTCTGCCTCCTTGGTCCTTTCTGCCAACCCCCAGCCCCAAAGGAGCAAGACCCAAGAGCGGAAGAAGGAAGAGGGTCCCAGAGGTGGACCTCTTCACACAGATGCTGCAAAGAGCTGGAACGATAGGGGCGAAGAAGTGGGAAATGCACCAAGACACGGGTCTGTAGCACAGGGGAGAGTTTGAATTTCGTTGACTTTGGAAGCTTTGAAATACACTGGCCTCAGTTTTTACCAACCAAGTGGCCAAAACGCTGTTGCATCTTCTTGACATGTGGGATTTGACTCAGGAAATCGCAATGCCCGGGCTCTCAACCGTTCTGCCATACTGCCTGCCATGTCCTGACTGAGCATCCTGAAGAAGCCCTTAGCGCTCTGAGCGTCAGTTCCTTTATCATAAAATGGGGACGGATAATAGAATTTTCCTCTCTGAGTCATCAGATGATGCAACGAAATATAATGCGTGTGAAGAGCTTAACAGAGTGTTATCATTCAACCAATGTTTATTAAATGACTACTGGATGTCAGGCACTGTTCTGGATGTTGATCATCATAATAATTATGGGCCAAGAAGGGCACTTATGTGTATTGACTCATTGGAGGTAGGTGCTAGTAATATTCCAGTTTTTGAGATGAGGGAGATGAGGCCCAGAGAGGTTAAGTAGCTTGCTCAAGGTCACACAGCTAGGAAGTGGTAGAATTGGAATTCGAACCCAGATAGTCTGGTTCCAGAGTCTATAAATGTTTACTGTTTCTGTTCTTAGGAGGAGTATGAGTTATTTTCAACTCCTTATTCCTGGAACTAAAAGTCAAAACGTGGAGAAGTAAAGAAAGGGCACTTTCTATAGTCTCATTACTCTGCCTTCTGATAAGCAAAATAACCCCCATCAACAACCCCCAGTCATGCCGGCTGTGTCCCTAGGGACCCATAGAGAGTAGGTGCTCAATAAATATATTTCGAATGGTTGGATAAGAGAACATCTGGTTTCAAGTCCAGGGAAAGCCCTGCCCCTCTCCAGGACAAACACCTTTCCTTATTCTCGGGCTCTGCTTCAATGACACTGCTGTGGACTGAATGTTTGTGTCCCCTCCAAAGTTCTTTTTTTTGTGAGGAAGATTAGCCCTGAGCTAACTACTGCCAATCCTCCTCTTTTTGCTGAGGAAGACTGGCCCTGAGCTAACATCCGTGCCCATCTTCCTCTACTTTATATGTGGGACGCCTACCACAGCATGGCATGCCAAACGGTGCCATGTCCGCACCCTGGATCCAAACCGGCGAACCCCTGGCCGCCGAATCGGAACGTGCTCACTTAACCGCTGTGCCACCGGGCCGGCCCCATCCCCAAAATTCTTATGTTAAAGTTCTAACTCCAACGTGATGGCGTTTGGAGGTGAGGATGTTGAGAAGTAACTGTGGTTAGATGAGGTCATGAGGGTGGGGTCCTCACGATGCGATTGGTGTCCTTGTAAGAAGAGGAACTGAGAGAGCTTGTCCTCTCTCCATCATGCAGTAAGAAAGTGGCAAGTCAGGAAGAGAGCTCTTATCAGGAAGTGAATCTGCCAACACCTTGATCTTGGAGGTCCCAGCCTCTGGAACGGTGAGAAATAAACGTGTGTGGTTGAAGCCACCCAGTCTGTAGTATTTTGTTATTGCAGCCGGAGCTGACTAATACAGACACCTTGGCAGCCCATCTCCTTGACTGATGTGTTCCACACTTGGCCCCATGCGTGCTCATCCCATATTTTCAAAGACTGAAATACAGCGAAAGAATTCAGAGTCGGCCGTTCTCTGTCCTCCCCCATTCTCCTGTCTGAGAAGTTTCACCATCTCTGCAGAGCATCGAATTTATTCAAGTTGAGGGAAATGCGGTGTATTTCTTAAATCTGTGTCAAGTGGCTGTGGCATCAGGCCTGAAGAGCTAGGAAGGAGGCATTAACTACATCCAAAGCTGTGTGATTAACTTATTTGTTTGCCTACAGAGCTAGAATGAAAAAGCAGGAAGCTAAGCGATTCCGCACGAGCCCCGTTTTGAAGTAGGATTGCGAGAAAAACCGAGAATGTGGGTTTTAATTCACCTTCCCTGGGCTTACCATTATTATTATTTTTAATGGAAAATAACTTTGCACAATCTTGCTTCGCTTTAAATGGAGAATGTGCAATATTGTCTAACTCAGGGAATGGGTTTGATTTAGTATGCATGATTTTCTGCCACCCCTCCTTTCTTTGGTACTTTGTACACATTCAATATAGTTACATTTTTGCTTAGAACGTATATATTTTCCCCCTGAACTTTTCTCGATTGCTTTTTTATCAGGTTTACAAATCAAATCAAATAGGTATATTGCCGTGCTCTGTGATATTATTTTCTGAGCTTCTAGTACAATGTATTGAATTATGCCAGTCCATGCTCTGCTTCTGCTATTCTTTCCAGATTGAGAGAGAGGGACTGTGGACCCTGTAAATTCACTTGGCGCCCGGCATGACTGGCTAAATCAAGACTGCTATTCAGGCTGCAAGAAGAGACAGAGCGAGTGTTCGTTACACAAATCAATTTGGTCCAAAGTACATCGCAGTGGGTACTCAACCATCCCTCACATAATATTGTCAACTTAATCAAATAATGCCTCGAAGACACTCACAAGCTTTTCTCTCGGAGAAATAACTTGATTGGTGGAGGAGGGAGAAGCAGCTGGCTATTCAAAAGTACACATTTTATTTATCACCGTTAAGAGCTTCTTGGGTGGAGGCGGGGGAGGATGGAGGAGAGGGAAGATACTGAATATTCGGTAGGCTGACTTGAGGGGGAAATCGTGCTGCATTAGCATCCTGTCTGGGCTGTTGGGGTTCGACACCTTCATGGCAGAATTGAGGATGCTCATGGAGAAAGGATCTGGACCCAGAGAGGTTTCATGGAATGATGCAATAAAGGTTTGCTGAGCGCCTACTGTGTGCCGTGGTAAAGGACTTCATAATGCATTCAGAATAGTGTTTGTCTTTGGGATGTTTGTATGTTAGTAGGACAGAGGGGTAAGTAAACTGATTATAAGAATCTCTGGTTAATAATAATTCAGAGGGGAACACAGGGCCCTAGGAGCTCAAAGGAGAACCTGAAGCAGCCTGGTTTGGTTTGATTTTGGTTGGTTGGTTGGTTGCGCAGTTTACCGAGCTCATCTGTCTGGTTCCAGTCCAGACCTAGGACCCAGGAAGGTAGAACTTGGTGAATCTTTACTCCTCTGTACAAGTGTTGTACAATTGTCCATTAGGGCTGAGCTGTCTTTAGATTTTCCCCTTGACCTTGAGAGGCCATTGAAGGCTGAAAAGAGTCCAGGATATGGAGTTAGATATCTTAGGGTCACTCCTAGCTTTGCCTTCTCCTAGCTGTGTGACTTTGGACAGATCACTTAACCTCTTTGAGCCTCAGTTTTCTAAATTGTCATAGTGATTCAGTGGGATAAGTTATGTAAAACACCCAGGAGCCAGCACAGTTTTATTTTCAATCCTCTACCCCAGATCCTTTAGCCAGTTCTACACTTTGCTCAGAAGTTACCAGTGGATAGTAATATTCAGCATCCAAAGTCTTAACTCAGGATAGGGTAGACGCAAATGCCCTCTACGGCAGTGCTCCTTATCCTGGGAGGCATGGGTATCTCTGTATCTTCCAAGGAGTTTGTGAACTTCTTGAAATTGTATGCAAAATTCAGGTGCATGAATGGTTTTCCCCCAGGGTGCGGGTCCACAGCTTTCAAAAAACCTTCAGTGTGTCCGTGTACACAGAAATAGGTTAAGAAACCTTTGTCTACAAGGTAAAGAGAAATACTTCCAATGGCAATAATAATTCATGCTAAAGATGGTAGCAACATATGTTGCAGCTGCCGCTGGAGAGCTGATTGCGTGAGAAGCCCAGTCCTGTATACATGTGGTATATATTACCTTTAATTCTTACAATGCCATGCAAGGAAGCTCTTATTATCTCAAATTTATCTCATGTTTTAAAAATATTTTCATTTAAAGCCAAAGCACAGAGAGTTGACTCCCGGATAATCGTATTCCTCATTTCAAAGCACACTGTCATCATTGGCCAAGGGAAGCCTCTTTCTGTCTCTCTTTCTTTCTCTTTCCCTGCCCTCTTTCCTTCTGAACCCATTCTCCACTCCCATCACCCCAAGACACCATTGTTCTAAAGCAGTGTTTTCCGATAGAACTTTCTGCAATGATGGAAACATTCTGCACCTATGGTTTCTAATCGGGGAATGCATTAGCTTTCTGTTGTTGCCATCACAAATCGCCACAAAGCTAGCGGCTTAAACTTCACAAATGTGTCATCTTGTAGTTCTGGATGTCAAGAGTCTGGCGTGGGTCTCACCAGGCCAAGGTGTCTTCAGGATTACGTTTCTTTCCCTAGGCTCTGGATAGGATCCCTTTTTGCCTTTTCTGACTCCTAGAGGTCGCCCTCATTCTTTGCCTCATGGTCTGCTTCTGCCAACTTCGGAGCCAGCAATGGTGGGTTGAGTCCTTCTGACATAACCTCGCTCTGACACTGGCTGTTCTTCTGACTCCCTCTTCCACTTTTAAGGACCATTGTGATGACATTGGGCCCACTAGATAATCCAGCATCATCTCCCTGTTTTAAGGTCAGCTGATTAGCAACCTTAATTCCGTCTGCTACCTTGGGTCCCCTTTGCCATGTAGAGTAACGTATTCACGGGCTACAGGGTTTAGGACCGCAATGCTTTTAAGGGGCCATTATTCTGCCTGCCACAGGTATCTGTTGAGCCCCTGAAATGGCATGGCTGAGGAACTGAATTTTTAATTTTATTCAACCTTAATTTTAATTTAGGGGCTGGCCCCGTGACTGAGTGGTTTGGTTCATGGGCTCTGCTTCAGTGGCCCAGGGTTCAACGGTTCAGATCCTGGGCACCGACCTACACACCTCTTATCAGGTCATGCTGGGGCAGCGCTCCACATAGAAGAACTGGAGGGACCTACAACTAGAATATACAGCTATGTACTGAGGCTTTGAGGAGAAGGAAAAAGAAAGAGGGAGATTGGCAACAGTTGTTAGCTCGGGGCTAATCTTCCTAACCAAAAAAAAAAAAAAAAAAAAAGAGCATACCTAAAAAAATTTTTAATTTAAACACTGATACTTGATTCAATTATTAGAAAATTTGAGGTATGTTTTGAAAATCTTGGGTATCCAACTGTCAATTTTTCAAAGCCTAAAAACAGATTCAAGTATTTCCAATGAAAATTTAGTGTTTATATTGAGATGATGAGCTGTAAGTACAAATTATACACAAGATTTCAAAGACGTAGTACAAAAAACATGTAAAATAGCATTTACATTGATGACATATTGAAATAATATTTTTGATAAGTTGGGTTAAAATAAATATATTCTTAAGATGAAGTCCATGTTTCTTTTTACTTTGTTGAAATGTGGCTTCTAGAAATTTTCAAATTACTCATGTGGCTTCTGTTTCATTTTACTGCATATAAAGCACTTGATCACCATCCTTGAATGGTATCTAGTGCTGTGTTGTGAGTACTTGCATTTTTAATCTCTATCATGTAGGGGAGGAAAATAATTTTCCCTCTGCCCCTTTGGGTTCTTGGTTGAGAGCCCCCTATAACCAGAGAAAAACAAACAGAAGTTCACTAACATGCATACCTCCTGCACACATGGGAGAGACCCAGGAAAACTGAGTAACTCTCTGAAATGTCCCAAGGCACCACCTTAAACACCATCTCCAGCTAAAGACAACAGAAGATGTTGGGAGGTGGGGACCAATTATAGGAGGTGACCAGGAAAAGCCCAATAAACAAGGGTAAGGTTGTTATGCAGATTAAGTCAGGGCTTCTCCATTGACGAGAGCTTCTAGAGATTTAGAGTGATCCTTCCCTTCCTGGTACAGAGAGGGAGACACCCTTACAAATGGAGATGCCTCTTACAAAAGGGTAACTCTACTCTGTTGTCAGACGTTCTCTGGTGTCTACTGTTTCTCAGAAATAATCAGCTCAAAATAATCCTTATGCCAAAGAGGCATATTTCTAGGTGGCATAATTTGCTCCCCTTCATCAAATAGAATTTGGTGCAGTTCTTGTTTTATTGCTCATCGTTGCCCCCTTACCTTCCACACACATCAACCCTGTGCTTCCGGGTCTCTAATTTCTCTCTGAGTTCCGATTTCCGCCACCAGCTTCACCACATTTGACTCATCCATCCTTCTGATGCTCACCTACCTCGCCTCTAGCACCCTGGAACCATGGAAACTTTGCGATGGAAATCTTTTATCCTCGCTGGCAGCTGAGGAAACTGAGGTTTGGAAGGGTTTAAGGAGCTGGGCCCGTAAGTGATGGCACTGGAGTTTAGCTCAGAGATATCCAACTGCAGCCGTCCTCTACCTGTGCTTCCGCTCCTGGATACCTGGTCGTCCCCAAAAGATGGACTCAGCAGTTTCTACGTAGGCTCAGAGAGAGGAACTCGTGGGGCGGGGCCAGAATCCCAAAGGCATGTGCCTCTACACAACTATGCGTATTCTCTCCAACACTCATCCCTGGATTGGTCGATATCAAAATCCAATTTCACCAGGATTAGCCCTGGGTTGCTCAGAGCCATTCATTGAATTAAGAACGATTATAGCAGAGGGAGCCCCATGGTTCTTTATTAAGGTCTTTGCGGAAGCGCTAAGTGATCTTCAGGAGATTAAAGCGCTGGTGGTGTTTTCTTAACATTTATAACCTGTGCCGATATCTGGGGAGTTTGTTTATTAGGAAAAATTCTGCAAGCACACATCCCGCCTCCTAATAGGGCCTTCGAACTGGGCCGGAGCAGAGGCTGGGTTTGCCGTCCTAATGAGCGTATTTGGGAACCTCTGCCAAGTGCTGCCTGGAAACCCACCTCTTGAGGTTAATGACTTTCCATCCGTGTAGGGTCCTGCAACCTTTCCTGCGTGGTTGGGAAGCTGCATCTCAGAGTCAGCCGCATCCACGGGCCTAAGAAATAAAAAAGCAAAATCTGATGGTTATGGATACTGTTAATAATAATGATAACTATAATGCCCTCTGTTTATGCTTGGGACTTAACTGTCACAAGACTTTGATGCCATTACCCAACTCTAAAGGGTCCAGGACCCATATATACTTATTGCGTTAGGGGTATGCAAACGAGGACCCAGAAGGTTGAAGTTAACATTCATGCAGCTCACTTACAGCAAAGCCAGGCTGATTCATTTATGCTACAGATATTTACTGAGAACTCACCATAAGCTCTAGGTCAGTGGTTTCCATTGGTGCACTTTTGCCCCCCAGGAGATGTTTGAACCTCAGAAGATATTTTAAGTTGTCCCAACTCAGGGATAGGCCACTGGCATCTAGTGGGTGAAGCCAGGGATGCTGCCAAACCTCCTACAGTGCACAGGACAGGCCCACAGCAAACGATCAACCAGCCCCAAAGATCAACCGTCCTGTGGGTGAGGAACTCTCCTCCATGCAATAAGAATGAAACAGGGAATGCAAGTTTCACAGTCTCTCGTTTCATGGACTTTACTCCTGGTGCAGAAGATAGACACTATATAGATTAACAGAAGCATGTAATACATAGGTAGGAAGCCACATGTGCTATGAAAAAATCAATGGGCAAAGAGAGAGGAGATGCTGAGGCAGCTGTTTTAGATAGTGGGGCCAGTGAAGACTTCTCTGTTGAATGATGTCTGGGCAAAAGCCCCATCTCTGCCTTTCTGATCTCCCAAAAACGGTTATGGGGTGCATTTCCAATTCAACTGAATCCCACTTTAGGGCCAAAATGACTTTCAAAAATCAGACACGGGTAAATCGTGACTCCTTCTTTCAGCGATTAATTCCCACTAAACCTGGAATGCACCAGCCATGAGGAATGTCACAGCAGACCAGGGAGTCACTGCTTTTCGGGAATGCTCATTTGGGTTGTTTAGTCCCATTAGCAAGTTCCTTAGCTTTTCACATTACTTTATTTTTGTCCTTAGAAATTTCACTCTGTGCCTTTGCTATAAGCATCAACGAGCTTCTCAGGGATGCTGTGACTGTGTTTCCGTCTGTGTGAGAACCTACAGACAGGTCCTTTCCTTAGAGTGTTGGCAGCCTTTCAGGCTGGTGGAGTGCTTCTCTGTCCAGCCAAAAGGTGGCATCGCATCCAGGGGCAGGTCCAGAAAGGCGGTCTGCAAGCCTGGGCTGGCAAAGGAAAGACTCAAGTCTCCTCTCTATTTCGGAAACTTATTAAAGTGACCAGCGTGTGACAGATGGGGGCCCGGGGCAGCCCTAGAAGGGACATTCTTCTTTCTTCTGGACCTGATTGGAGGCCACTGCTTTGGAGAGCCTCATGCCTCCTGCAGTAGTAGACAATGCATCCACTCCTTGATGGCAGCTCCTCATTCCACATGCACTTCTGGTTCGTTGGTTTAGTAAGGGGACTGCAGTGGGTTGAATGGTGGCCTCCAAAAAATATGTCCATGTCCTGACCGTCGTAAACCCATGCATGTGACCTTATTTCTAAAAAAGGGTCTTTGCAGATGTAATTAAGTTAAGGATCTCAAGGCAAGATCATCCTGAATTTGTGGTGGGCTCTACATCCACTGACTAACGTCCTTATGAGAAGAAAAACACTGAGGGAGATTTGGGTCTCAGACACACAGAGGGAAGAAGACCATATGAAGACAGAGACAGAGGTTGGGGTGATGCAGCCACAAGCCAGGGGCCACCAGAAGTAGGAAGAGGCAAGGAAGGATTCTCCCCTTGAGGCTTGAGGGGGAACATGACCTTGAAGGCACCTTCACTGTAGATTTCTGGCTCCCACAACTGTAAGGGAATAAATTTCTGTTGCTTTAAACCACTATGTTTGTAGTGAGTTTTTAGGAAATGGATACAGGGACATAAAACACAAGGCTTGTTCTGAATATGTTTTCCCTGAAAGTTCCCAGAAAAAGGGGAAAAGAAAACTCACGCCCCAATATACTCAATATAGGAGTCAGTATGGATGACTCCCAGAGGTCTAATTCCTTACGTACTTGAGGCTCCGTAGCAGCTGTTTTGTTCCTCTCCTATTGCATTTGGTGCTCACCAAAGTCTCATCGCTGTGTTACATCACACGTATGCCTAGTCTGAACAATTCTTCTTTCTCAACCTCTCGATCTTGTCATTTCTCACCTTCCCCTTCCTTTCCATTCACACACAGAGTCTGAAACATTTCTAGCTTATTTTTTATTTTACGTATTACCTTTAAAAATTACTTTTAACTCACAGGTATTCTGACATAACAATTTATGGGCATTTGTATATATGCGCATGCTGCAAAACGATTAATTGAGCGTTGTATGTTTTTATCAAAGGAAACAACGCAAAGATTTCTCCAAAGTCCTGTTTGACTAAAGATGATTAATTTTAATTTTCACATGAGCGGCATAATGCTATTAATCATTTAATATGTTTAATCATAATCTCTGTAATTCCTAATTAGGTGTATTAAGCTGAAACATCCAGCAGTTATCCACAAATCCAAATGTAAGTTTCCTTCTTGGGATGAGAAGGAGCTCATTTTAATTTGCATTTGAACAGCAACTTCTAACAGGAGGGGAAAAACCCACTGGCAGCTTGGGGTCTCAGCTGCTGCTTCTGCAAACTTAGTCTTGTGATAGAGCTCTCCAAGACCGCTGACCCCTCTAAAAGGCGACAATCCCGCAATTCAAGGTCATTCTCATCTCATGGACATGTAACCAAACTTCATATCACCAGCAGAGAAAACATGGTCCCTGCTCTATTTGGTTCTCAGGGTTATAATATTGTTCTTGGATTATCACCACAAGGTGGCAAAACTGATGGTTCATGCCTTCATTCTTTGGTTTATTCATACTCACAATTCATTCATTCATTCATTCATGTGGTCAGCAAGTCAGCCAGGCATTAAACAGACATCCATCATTTGTCTACGATGGCCCAGCCTCTGTGTCATATGCTGGTCGTGTCATACCCCTGCTATGATCCTTAAGTGGCTCCTCATAGCTTTTAGGATGAAATTTATATTCTTGCCCTGCACTCAGCGCCTTTCATGATCCAACCCGCTGCCTATCTCTGCAATGTGCTCTCCCTCCCTTCCTTCATGCATGCCCCCTCCGACCACTGACCCTAAGGTCCACTATACTCCCCTGAGTCCAGAACATTGCTTCTCCTCTATGCATCTTTGCACATGGTCTTCCCTCTGCTGGGGCAGCATCAGCCCCCTTCACCTCTTCTCTCAGACATCTCCCACTTGAAATTTAGCCTCCAGAACCGACAAGTCTCCAGCTGTATGATATGTCCCCCATTTAAGTTTACTCAGCCCTTTGTGATCCACACTCATCCCAGCACTTAACAGTCTGTATTTCAATTGTCTTTTTCTACCTCTTTCTCTTCCGCTAAACTGGGACCTGCACATGATTTGGAGGGCTGACTTCCGTGTCCGGTATATGGCAGTTGCTCAGTAAAGATGCGTTCAATAAGCAAATGAGAACCTTTCCTTTATGTTTCCTGAGACCAGCTTTTTATATCTCTCTTTTTACATTTTTAAAATCACCATCACTTTAAAAAACTCATCACCTTCCATTTATTGACTGTATACCACATGCCAAGACCTCTGCCAAGGTGGCTTATATTATTGCGTTCAATCTTCACAGAGCCCTGTAAGATAGGCACTCTTATTATTGCTCATTTTCCAGGTTGGAAATCTACCGTCATCCTCCTTCCCATCCACTCCAACAGCATAGACATAATGACCCAGTACATTGTTATTATTGTCACATTTCGCTAGGAAGTTGAAGAAGTAAGACTTTTGATCCTAAACCAGCTTGGAAGAGTAGTGCACCAGCCACTGGGAAGTCTTGACTTCAAAATGCAATTCAAGGTGTCTTAGGAAGGAGAATACAAATGGAATCTGCCAAGAAGTACAATGATTGACAACAAAGTCGCTAATGATACCTATGTTATTTTGGCTTTTATATCTATTTCTCTTTGTAAGATCATCTCCTTCTTTACGTTGTTATTATTTTGTACCTGTCTGCCTGCATTGATAGATTTGTCTCAATTCTATGCTTCTAAATTCCTTTTATGTAGCTGAGGACAATTCCTTGCTCATAAATTTGATGGGCTTCCTCATAGGTTTGTCATCATGGTTTCAGAGAAGCAGGTTATCTGATGTGAGTGGCATCTACTGCCACCTAGAGGCAGGACGTGCTAATTGCAGAGAAAGTATCTAGACGTGTTTCTGAAGAGTAAAATCCTAGAACTGAAAGCATGAGAATGGCTATAATGATACCAAATGTTACTGCAACTTTCCCCTAATTTCTGCCTATATGTGGGTGTCAATGTAATATCATGTTATCCAGGCTTTTATTTCGGGGGGCAGTGGGAGGCAGAGTAATGAGTTATGCTAATAATGTATCACTGTCTACACCAACATAGCCCCATAGAACTTTCTGCAGTGATGGAGATATTCTGTATCTTCATTGTCCAACATGGAAGCCACCAGCCACCCGTGGCTATTGAGCACTTGAAACATGGCTGATGCAAACGAAGAACTGAATTTTACCTTTGATTTAATTTTAATTCATTTACATTTTTACATAGCCACATGGGGTCAGTTGTAATGGACAGCACAGGTCTAGACATACAATCAAGAAATGAAAAGTTCAAACCATAAAAGAAATTAAGTCAATCAGATGGTTACTTGGACTGCAGAATACCAAACAGCCTTTTCAAATGTTTTACTGTATTTACTAATATTTTATCTGCACAGTCTCGGCACTTACGTAGGCAAATCTAAAGATTTTGAACAGCCTCAATTAGGGAATACACCTACCCCTCTCTTTAATGAGCTGTATTCCTTCTCAAGCAGGTTTTCTCTGATTACCTGATTACCTGTTAGAACTACCCACGCTCTCAGCACCAACTAGCCCCTTTTCTCGCTTGATTTTCTTCATATACTTATCTCCTTCTGCCAGCTCTATGTTTATTTGTTAACGAGTTTATTGTCTGTCTTACCCTGGTAAGAATTATGCTCCACGAGAGAAGGAATCTTTGACTGCTTTGCTCACTGCTGTATCCTAGATGCATGATGGACATTCAGGGGATATTCAATAAATACTTTTTTTTTTGGTTAAGTTATTGTCTTTTTTTTTTTTTAAGATTGGCCCTGAGTTAACATCTATCGCCAATTTTCCTCTTTTTTTTTTTAATCCCAAAAGCCCCCCAGTACATAGTTGTATATCCTAGATGTATGTACTTCTAGTTCCTCTGTGTGGGATGCCGTCTCCGCATGGCTTGATGAGCGGTACTAGGTCCGTGCCCAGGAACCGAACCAGCGGACCCTGGGCCATGGAAGCAGAGGGCGCAAACTTAACCACTCCACAGGCCAGCCCCCAATAAATACTTCCGGAATGAATGAATGACTCAGCAGTTCCTTCTCTGTCTTTATTCCTTTGTTCTGGCATTTTCCTACCGTGTAAGGGAAGCTAAAGCACTTTGGAAAAGAGCTCTTGGGTCCACTCAGAGCCTCTCTGCTTTGCTCTTTTCTTTTAGCAGACAGATGACGCAGCGCCGACGGATGGCCAGCCCCAGACACAACCTTCGGAAAACACGGAAAACAAGTCCCAGCCCAAGAGGCTGCATGTCTCCAACATCCCCTTCAGGTTCCGGGATCCGGACCTCCGACAAATGTTTGGCGTAAGTACTGCCTTTCTCCTCTGCTGTGCCCGCTCTGGGGTCCCAGAGTCCTTCCCTCCTCATGTGACTTCTTGGTACTTATAATATGAAGGTGAGATATTTACATAGAAAAAGAAAGGCATTTTAGATCCTAATCTGTGGGTATATTGTGGCCAGGATCTCTTTATGACTTTAGTATAAATTTCTTTGCATATATTCACCATGTTTCCACTTTGCCAAATCGTCTTCTTCTAATTAGTAACTTGAGTGTGGAATGGAAAATGAACTCCCAGATCACACACGGTTCAAACAAGCCCACTGATGACCCCAAATCGAGTGGCCCGGGACCCAACGTCCTGGCTAAAATAAACATGATGAGTCATCTTGGTTCTTCTCTTTATTGTAGTAGCCAAATTATTATGACATATTCCTGCATACCTTACTCTTTCCCGGGCACTGTGCATTCAGATTTCAGGTGCAGCTGTAGAGAATAATTCATTCTGCATAAAGCAAAAAAGGAAAACCAAAAAACTAGAGATTTCTAGGTCTGGCTTGCATCCTGCAGCATACATTCTCCCAGAATCAGTGATGAGGGTTCAGCGGTTCTTATGGTGACGTTATATGCCACAAATGACAGCCTTGCCCAGGCACCATAGCAAAATGCAGAGTGAGCCAGAAGCCATGGCCAACCCAGAGAAAATAAACGACAGAGTTGCTTCCTCGTGGGACATCATGACCCTGATTCTTTTTCTGGATGATATCTGCACTCTCCACCTTGGGAAGGGATGAGTTGGCCATTTCTTTGAGCTCAGGTCCACCAAAGGACAAAGCTGTCACAGAGCTTGGATATCACTCATTTTTGCAAATGTGGTCTATGTGTCCATGACATCCCAGCATTGATGAGAAGTATCTGTGGATTCAGGGAAAAGAACTACATCCTTAACATTTGACTTAGAGTAAAGGTTGGTTGCTTAGAGACTTCTAAGAGTTTGTGGATGGATGCAAATATTACAAAACGAACAAGGAGAGCCCCAACTTTAATGCCCAGTTCTGGGGAACGTGGTCGCATCCCTCACGTGTAAAGGAGAGCTCTGGTTCCTCCCTCTGCGATGGTGGGGTTAGCTTGCCCCTTTTATTTCTTTAACATGCATGATGTTTATCTGTATGCATCTGACACAAAAGCAGAACAAGCGTCCTAATACTTAGGATACCCAGACTTGAATCCTGACATTTCAGAGGAAAAGGTCAGCTTCTGCACTTTTATCTCTCTCATTTGGTAATAACCTTGAGTTGAGCTCTCTTACTCTTGCAGAGCAGACATACCCTCGGGCACTTTCAGGTCAAAGATGACTTTGAAAAGTGCAGAGCATTCAAAGTGAAAGTCGAGGTTAAGTGTGTGTGAAGCAGTGAGACCAGGTTTGAATGATGGGCAGCCAGAGGGATTAGATTCCTTTGCCACATCAGGTTAAGAAGATGTCTTGCTCTTCAGTCTATCTTTACTCATCAAGTGTCACTGGGATGTTGGCTTTGAATTTGGTCCTCTTAATGACTGTCCTGGTGCCCTTTTGCGGTGTCACTCATTACAGCACACCCCAATTCCCACCGATGAGGGTCCCCTTCCCAATCTAGTCTTCTTGGTTATCCTGAAATTTACCAGAGGGCTACACTGCTAAGGCAGAGAGGTATTCAAAATACCCACAGCTGGAACTCTCAAAGAAGGGATTCGTGCTCACATGACTATCTGAGCCTCTCTATTCTTATAGGAGTAGGGCAGGTGGCTCAGGGCAAAGTCTTGCCAAAAGATGGATCACAGTGCTAGTTGTCAAAACTTGATCAAAATCTCCTGGTTTCGGAGCCACTTTTTGTAAAAGTCAAAATCTTCAGGCAACTGAGAAGACGTCAATTTGACAGGATGATAGATACACTTGGTATCTATCAATTAAGAAAACAGCATACATTCAGGAATACTGAAATTAACTTTGTTTATCGCAAACAGCATCTGTGTTCATTTAAAAAAGTATACAAGGTTTTTCTGTGGGTTTCGCCCATAAAAAATTGTCAGGCACATATGGGATTCCTGGACCCTGTCATAACTCTGAGCCCTCCTTGGTTTACAACCACCATTCTGAAGAAATGGAATTTTACCACTGAAAAGAAATCTATTCTTCCTAGCCAAATATTGGTGGTGGCAAACCCATTCTGGTTATAGGTCCATTTAGTGGCATGGATCCCATTGAAAGGCATTTGTAAACATTCTGATGGGATCCCCACACTCCAGTTGAGAGAATTAAGTGTGATTTCCTCTTTCAGGTCCTAGTTACTCTAAGAAATTACATTTTAATCCCCATCAGGCATATTCCAAGTCATTTGGCCTTGAGAGGTCTTCTCTCCTTTTGGTGCTATCTTTTGCCTTTGTTCCTTCATTTTGGCAGAGCCTACAATGAGGGCGATTACGTATTACAGAGAAAAACCCTCACAAAAATCTGTGTGCTTTTCTCCTTTGTCTCTTCGGTTAAATATGGCCCCAGGGATTGCAAACTAAAAATGAAACAAGACAAAAAAGCAACCTCCTTTCTCAAACAGCCTACAACCTGGCAGTATTCATAGCAACTTCTGTAACCATGAATAATTCAGTCATGAAGTGTGCAACCTGTGGAGGGCTAGTGGGTACCACAGATGCTTCACAATTTATTTTTAATTTGTGGCTTCACTGCCTCTTCATGGGGACCCCACTTACCTTTCTTCCACCAAGCACTTCGTATTCTTTACTTCCTCCTCTTTTGGGAGCATTTGTTTCAGTGTTTGGCATTAAATCTTCTAGCACTTGGTAGATTTTTTTTCTATTAAGACAGAACATTCCTTGGTCAAGAACGTATGTGGCCACAAAGTCCAAAGGAGAAGCCAGAGTCTTTTTAAAACACCAGTTGGGGTGTGAGTGAATGGGTCTATTATATTATTAGGGCTTTGGTTCCGGACATTTCTCTGGAAAGAATGTTGGTCTTGGCCCCAGCTACTTTCTTCTCGAGCCTTGGTCATGTCAGGGATCTTGTATGTGCATCCACTTGCTTGTCTGAATTCTTGATGATCCCATAAAAAGAATGTATGGATTTCCACCAAATTAATTACAATGACTTGCTCTGAAATAGAATGCTTAATTTAACCTAATATTTAAAATTTAAGCATATCTAGGCTTTAGGTGAGAGAGGTGATTATAATATATCCAGACCATTGTTACAGCACATTCCATCATAGAATAGTTTTCAGAAATAGCTGTTCAATTAGTACAGGTTTCATATTTGCACAATACCTTTGTAGATGTCACCACCTTGCTTTCGTTATCAAAATACAGACCCCCTGGCGCGAATATTTGTCTCTCTTTATTGTCACCAAAAATAGATCTCATGACTTTCAGAACATGCAGACAAAGCTTTGATGGTCTCCTTTTTAGTAACTGAATAGAATAATAAAATAGAGATGCCTGCCCTTTCAGTGTTAATACCAAAGTTCCTTCTACCACAATGTTACGGGTAATGAAGCCATTTTTTCCAGACATGGCATGGTGCCTCCTATTTCTGCATTCCAAACCTGAAGCCAACCCTAAGAAAACTGAGACGAAGGCTTTTCTTAGCCTTCTGTGCACTCTTAGAACTAACCTTTACTTTCATGTTTTATGCTGTATCCATTGCACATCTTTTACAGTTTTTCAGAGAAATATTATTTGATCTGAGAATGTCTAAAAGTGCCTGGTACATATTTGCCCTGGTGCGTGCCGATAAGCTTCCAGATTTTGTTCTTGATCCAGCTGTTGACATACCTTGCGTGGATTCATGGTCCTTGCGTGGACCATGTTGAACACTGCTAAACACTGGTGTTGAGCAAACAAATGGTAGTTATGTCTGCGAATGAGTCGTGTCTATTTAAACTGAAAATGTGCCAGCTGTGTTTACATCATTAGTACCAAACTTCCCAATTAAACTGTTGATACTATAAATATAGTACACAACTGTCTTAGAAAGGGGGCTTACGTCAGCATTCTTCTTATGGCTTATTGCACTGGCTTTGAGAATCATCAACCCAATGGCAACTGCCAAACAGGGAAACATTGAGTCCATTTCAGGGCATCTGGTATCAGTGTTTCATTTGGGGAATGACACGTGCTAAGATTACTTTTTGACTGGTTCTTTCCCAACCAGATCTTATTTTAAAGGAAATGTTTTTGTGTTGACTGCTTAGAGAATGTTCTGTAGATGACATTTGCTTCATGGTTTTGGAAGGCATTCTTTTCAAGCTTCTCCATCCATAAGTATTTGTGTTTCCAAGCTCTTATGCCTGAAATAAACATGATAGCGTCTGTGTGAACTGAATATCCTAAGGAGGTTATATAGAAATTGCTGCTTGTGAGGACTTCACAAAGCTGGAGGATTTTTTACTATGAAATTCAGTTCACCTTTGAATGGCAAACCCTTCATTTCCCCAAATCTGAAAGTTTTCTTCTTATATTTGTCATGGTTTTCTATGCCTAAACCTAAGGCACTGAGAATGCCCTATGGAAGAATATTCTTTTGACCAAAAGAGTATTTGAATGTCCACCAATTGCAGGGTGAGTTAGCTGCATGTTTCTTGGTATTTCCGTTGCACGTACCTGCAATGTACTCCTTGCATCTCCTCTCCTCATTGAGCCTTCTCTTCTTGATTTCTTCCTATCCTTCTACTTCTCTCTGAAGTAGACAAGCACTTCTGCTAAACAAAAGAAATTCCGGTTCATAATCCCCTGGCTGGGTACATACCCTGAGGAATGGGCACATTTCCATGGCACAGGATGACATAAGCTTTGAGTTTCTTTTTCTCATAGTCAAAACTACTTTCATTTCAAGGTATTGAGCTATTTACATTCAACTGGAGTATGCATATTCTGTCTTTCCAAGGAAATTAGATTTATTTGTATGTTCCAGAGGATAGCCTCTGTACGTTCTCAATAAATTTGTTCTTGAATCTTTGGGAACTCTCCTGACACCTACTCTGTGGGTCCCCCTGTATTCTGTGACCGAAGCACATTGGTCGGGCCAGCTGCCCCCAATTATCTGTGTTCTAATCATTTGTTCCTTTTCTGTTGTACCTCTCCCTCCTGATCAGTCTGTCTTCTGCTACACAGAGGTTGCTTAATGCTTTCCACCCAGGGGAGAGAGACAGAATACAGAATGTCCTAGGGTAATAAAGGATGCAATACAAATCCAGCCTTTAAAAGCAAATGGAACGATAGGAAAACTCAAAGACAAGGAAAAACAAGATGGAAATATTACTTTATATTGTTCTGTTTATTTTTTAACATGAAAATGGGCATCTGCTCTCATTCTGCATCAGGATAAAATTTCTATCTTATTTTTCCCTGGGCTATGTCACATCCTCTTATGGCACCTTCTTCCACTTGCTCTTAGGTAGAACAGATCACACCAAAAAATGCCCACTTCATGTGATCTAAGAAAACTGAAAGGATTCCGCCTTCATAGAAAAGAGTTTTGGATTATGAGGTACTTCTGTTTTCAGGATCCATGTTCCCTTTATTCAAGTGTGAATCGAGAATTGCCTGAAATGCGTTTCTTACTAGGACTACCAGATTTAGCAATTTAAAAAAATACAAGAAATAATAGTTGAATTTGAATTTTAGATGACAAGTATTTTAAGTATAAGTATGTCCCAAATATTGCATGGGGTATACTTATCCTGAGAAATCTGAAATTTAAATTTAACTGGGCTCCCACATTTGATCTGGCCACACAATTTATTTGTAATCTGAAACTTTGTGTCTAGCCTTAAATATATTAAGATTTGCTCTTACTTTTTAGAGAGCCTATTCGTGCTAATTGTCTAAAATTTAATTGTTTGTTTAACAATATGGAGAATCATCTTGAGAGAAGTCCATTTCAGCCTGAGGACCAATCACAGCTGTGCTGGAATCTTGATTATGATGGGTGCCCATGTAGTGGATCTTGTTTTGATCTGGTTATACTTTATTGTCTTATACGGCCTGGCTACTCCTAGCTTTTAGAGGGACTAGGGGCCAGAATCCTCAACATTATATTCCAGTTGGGCATTTTACTATGAAAATCCCATTCATCAAGGGTGTTTCTCTCAGTGGCTAGTGGGATGGCTACCAGTGTAGCCTAGGAGAATCAGTGTATACCCAAGCCAATTTTAATTTTGCTGCTCAGTGCCTGGGAAAGCAATCATGTGCACATAATGAAAGGAAAAGAGAATTAACCTCTGGATGACATATTTTGTCCTAGGCCTCTACTATAATGACTCACTGGATGGGGTATATGATAATAGGGAAATAATATGTGTGATTGTATTTGCTTTTGGTTCAATGTTTAATGATAGAACCACATAAAATGTATATCCTTGTCACTAAAAGAGAAAAAAAAAATCCTTTCTTGGAGAACAATGACCAATGACCAATGTGCCTTGTATTTGCTCCATTTCTCTTCTTGCTTATAAAATATTTCTATTTCTTTGCAGCAATTTGGTAAAATCTTAGATGTTGAAATTATTTTTAATGAGCGAGGCTCAAAGGTAAGCAACTTAATTCACTTCAGAATTGTTTAGCTTATTTTAAAATGCTTACTATGAATAAGGGGAAACAACTGCACTGTTTTAATCAGCACCTTGTGGAAATACACTCCAGTGGGAATTCCCTGAGAGGCCACCTCCAGTTTCCAAAATGGTGGGAAATACATTGGGTTCAGTTTAGAATGTATAAGGGGGTAATTTAAAATTGCTGTTTTGTATCTATCTATATATATCAAGTTTCCAGAGGAAAATTACCCATGCTTAAAAAAATAATGTTGTTGCTACATTTTTGTTTTTCAGTGATAATTATGTTCTTTATATTAAAAAGTGAGTTGATAGTCTCATGAGCAGGTAAATATGTGATTATTCTGTATTAATAAAGTGCAGTTATTTTCCTGGGTTGTAGGGGAGAAAATTTCATATACACCAACCTCTTGAATATAATTTTATTCCTTAAGATGCTTACCAATCCACGTTTTGCAACTTGCCGTTGCTTTGAATTGATTTTTTCTAGGAAACCAATTTTAAAGTAGATTTTCCTAGAGCTAACAGTGTTAGTAAAAATCGAGGATTGTATGAAGAGGCTCCAGCACCTTCAAAATGGAAATACGTTAAGCACAAAAAATAAACTCTTCCAAAACATCCTCTGTGTCAATAGGCATCTAAGTGTGGTCCCCAGACCAGCAGCTTCAGCTTCACCTGGGAACTTATTAGAAATGCAGATTCTAAGGGTCCAACCCAGACCTATTGAATCAGATACTCTGAAATGGGGGCCCAGCAGTCTGTGTTTTCACAATCCTTGCAGGCCTATTTTTAAAAGTTATAAACACTGCGTCTTTATGGTTTCAACAAATGCCAGCACTGCATTTAAGTGCAGAATACCCCTTTGCACACTGGTGTTTTGTGGTAACTGAAGTGAACTCCTTCTACCTGGACCTACAGAAAACTCAAGAGCACCATCAGAATCTCCCTTGGGGGAAAACAGTGCATTAAGCATATGAACAGATACTCAGTGATAACAGAGAATGATGCTGTCAACGGACTCAGACGTTGACCTCAGCAACCAGAAAGTGAACACTCTCAATAAACTCGGCCGTTTCCATCATGCCCTAGATTGTCAGGAGTTTTCAGCTTCCTTCTCCTTGCATGCCCAGACTGTGAAAGTGCAGGTTGAGAAAGATTGCTTACTAGATACAGAGAGATACTGGTTTTAGCCCCACACCTTTCCTGACTCAGGCAATTTGGGATGTGTCAGTATTCAGGACAGTTACTAAAAAGAAGTGGTTTTATCTAAGGTGGCAAGTGCCAGCTTTCTTGGGTATAACAACCATGAGGAAAATATTTGAATTTATTATTTCTTAGGCAATCCGCAGCCTCTCCCTCCTAAGTAGATTTCCTATTAACTGAAGAGAGTGATGCTCGTTGAATTGAAGGATGAAAATTCCAGTATTCTCTTCTTCACAGCCCAAATGTTGTTGTGATATGCCAGATGAGTTTAAAAAAAAGAAAATCAGCCCATTCTACTCTCCAGTTCTGCCCGTTCAGGGACCTTGTCATTCTCTTATGATTTCAGATATTTTACTGTCATTCTTGTAATATGTCAGTGGTTTGACCTACTGTAGGCTGAGGGAAAATAAGTTAACTCTCTTTCTGCTTCTTGTATGAAAATCATTACGGGGATCATTTCTCTGCCTGCAAAGCGAAGGGCATTAAGAGAAAAATGTACCCAGCCTGATGTTTTTCACTCAGGCCTGATGTACTCTTGGCAAAACTATAGGAGATGACCTGGAATGTTGGCCAACTTTCTTCTCATCCCAAGTCTGTAGCACTACTGCTTTTAACGTTTTTTTTTTTGTTTTTAAATTTATTTAATTTATACTTTGTTTTGTAACTTTTGCCAGTTGGAGAAAGCTGTTTAATTCCTTTCAAGAGCTGTTTTGGGACATTAGAAGAATATCATTTGCTATTTTGAAAGTACAATGGCAGTGCTATTTTTAAGATCTCTTCGTTCGTTCCTGTGATTAGCCTGTCTCTGATGCTTCGGGAATAAGCCCATTTAAGTTTGCTGCATCCGGAGACTGACTTTGTAAAGATGCTTTTTTTTTTTTTGATTAGGAAACATCAAAAATAGCCTCTCTCGGTGGGTTGCTCCCTCCAAAAGAACTAGTCTGGCAGGTGTTAGGGCTGACGGCTTAGGTACGACTGGAGTGTCATCAAGACGGTCCAGCTGGGAACTGCTAAATGGGGGCAGCGGCTCACACAGGGACATTTTTCATATTTGACACTATCCTTTATGGGAAAGGGTTTTATTTGAAGGAACATTTCCATTTTAATGGTTGAGAAACCTGAACCGTTGTTATGACCACATTTTCATCATTTGGTGCTAGAGAAGCAGCCAGCAAATGGGTGAACCCTTACGAGCTAGGAGTTCACCTTCTGGCCATTCTCTTTGGGGACAATACTCAAGACAGGTCACTCAGTGCTTAGTGAGGAAGGCTGTGTGTTCTCTAGGTATTTGGTGTGTGCATGCATGTGTGTGCATATACACCTGTACATACGCAAGCAGTGTCTATATTATCCTGGGAATAATGTATAACATAAATAGTTTATGTATATATAGATAGCAAGTATACAGGGAAACCACATTTTAAAAAGATATGCCAGGAGCCAGCCTTGATGGCCTAGCAGTTAAAGTTTGGCACACTCTGCTTCAGCAGCCCAGGTTGGTTCCCAGGTATGGAACCACACCACTCGTCTGTCAGAAGCCATGCTGAGGCAGTGGCTCACAAAGAAGAACCAGAAGAACTTGCAACTTCACCCAACTATGTAGTGGGGCTTTGCGGGGAGGGGAGTAGAAGAAAAAAGGAGGAAGATGGGCAACAGATGTTAGCTTAGGGCGAATCTTCCCCTGCAAAAAAAACCAAACAAAAAAAAGATATGCCAGACTTTGAAAGTGAGAATTAGATAGCATTTTGGGGTGAGAGATCCCAGAATTCATTTTTTTCCTTTTAGGAGATTTAAAATCCTTTTGTTTACCTCTGAAACATTTCATTTGGGGGATACAGCCAGATATAGCTACTTTTCAATATACCTAGGAAATATACAGTCTGATCTTTGACTCAATAGATATCTATAAGTACCAGGTACATTCCAGGTACAGGACTGGTGAACCCTTCATGAGTGAGACAGAAGTGCTTCCTGTCCTCGTAGATTTTCCTGAGTAGCAAGAGTGACAGACCGTTAAGAGAAACAACGGCAGTAAAGTGTGCTATGCTCTCTGGCAAATGAGAAGCTGCTGAGATTCCAAGCAGGGAGACCAATATTGTCAGAAGGTAGGAAGGCTTCTGGGAAGAAGGGGCATTTAAGCTGAGAGTGGAAGATGAGTCAGGATTTCCCAGGGAAGGGCAGGAGGGAAGATCTTTTGTCAGGGCGAGGGAGTTGCGTATGCAGAAGCCATTGGGAAGAAGTGAGATGGGAAGCTCTTAGGCCCACAGGAAAAGGAACCTTCAGACTCTTCTAACAGCTCCCCTCTTATAAATAGATAAGAGTTCTCTGCACCAGAAACTAAAGGGATTGGATTTTCATAGAAGACGAAAAATCAGTGCGCTCCTCCATCCTGAGTGCGTCAGAGCCTTTATTTAAGACATAAAATGTGTTTGCGTTAATACGAAAAAGGAAGATATCACCTTCAAATATGCCGTAAGACCAAAAGAGAAAAATAACTGGGATACAAGAAGGTCAGAATTTATGATTCACAAGATGATTTTAAAATAAGCAAGTCATGCTGGTTTGACGGTCCGTCTTGGGGTTGCTATCATCTGGTCTATTGATCTTGCCTTCTCGTCATAGGGCGGCACACATCACAGATTCCCTTCTCCAGCAACATTGTGCCTTCTCTCAGCTTTACCCTTCTGTTCCAAGAAACCTGGAAAGCAGAGTTCTTATCCAGCATTCAGAGAGCATCTGAAGCCCCTCCATGTAGCCCCTCATGCACTCTTGATCTTTAAGAGGTTACACACCAGCATTGCACTCAGTTCCTATGCTCTCCAGGCCAACCCTGAATGTGCATGTTCTGGTCCCCTTTTTAATGCTGAGATAAAAATATTCAGAATAGTTTTAAGAACTGCAAGTTGCAGTTTCCTTGAGACAAAATTCTGACCCTGAGAGAGGTCAAAACAAACAGCCTCAGCACCTCCTTCAAAGTTGCCCAGCACCTGTGCTTGATAGAGAGGGTACCTGAAAATGGCCTGGTTATGGTCTCTGTTTATGGCATAGCTCCCTGGTGAGAATTCTGGTGATCTTCAGACCCAGGGAGGCCATATCACTTCTCGTCCCGGTGAGAGGTGAGATTGTCCAGTGGAACGGGTTGGAAAGTCCCTTTGGTATTTGGGGGACTGTTTCTGGAGCAAGCTCTCGATGAACTGAACTCATCAAATCTCAGCTAGTCATCTCAGCAGCTTGAAAGGAGAAGTATCCAGCGGCTCAAAAAAAGAGAGAAGTTTAGCAAAAAATGATGGGAGTAAGAATACTAATAAAAAGAATCAACATATTATCTTTACTTCAAAACAAAGTGAGAACTTAATAGGGTGGAGTACTTCCTTTGTAGTTTGTGAACTTTCCTTGGGATTCAAAATATATTTCTATTTCCACTTTCTTCTCTCCTTGTCGTACATAATACAGATTTTAGGCCAATGTAATTTGCCTTGGGTTTAGATTGGTGATGACTTGATTCTTTGAGATGAGGTTAGACTGGTGGGTTGAATGTTGAGTTTCACCTGGCTATGTTCTTCCCAGTGCTATGGTAAGAATGATTGTTAGTGCCTATAGACAGCAGTGATGCCAGCAAGCCCCCCATTGATGAGACTCAGACTACGAACTTTCTTTCTTTGCCTAGTGAGAGAACTACCTATCCCGATACAGCTAGCATCCTAGTTTCTCTTATTATTTATCAAATGTTTCATGCTGCTGTGGATGCTAGAGAGCTAGGCTTAGAGGTGAAAAAGAGAATCTCGCTATGGGATTTTGGCTGTACCCTACACCTGAGATGCAAATAACTTAGGTAGATACTCACCTCAAAAAGTCCACGCCGCTCCATAGGTTGCTCTGTAGAAATCAGCAATATCATATTCTCCTTCACACAGTGAACCAAAACCTTCTTTTGATGGTGCTTAGTGATATAAGGGGCCGTGGAAAGCCAATTGCTGGGCCATAACGGAGAACTTTTTTGGCAAACAGGTTTCTGGGCTCCATTCAGGGATTCTGATCTGGTGGATATATGGCAGGACTCAGGAATCTAAATGTTTAATATGCTCCTCAGTTCCTCCCAATGTGCATCTAAGTTTGGGACCCATCGGCCAAGAATCAGAACCATCAAATAGAGCGATCCTCCTCCAATTCTGTCTTTCGCCCATCGAAGAGCTGTTATTTCCAAACCATTCAGCTAGGAAGTATAGTTGAATATCCAACATGGGCCTACCCCCTAAATAGGGTCCTTCTCATGGAGCATATAATCTTATATTAATGAAATAATTTAGACCTATCCTAACCACAGATCCTCGCAATGAGAAATATTATGAAAGGTAATTTGTCCTAACCCCCAAAGTAAAGACATTTATTTTTTTTCTCTATAGAATCGTGTCAAATAATCAGCTACTCTAGCTTGAATGCATCCATAGCTGGTGCCTGCTACGGATGAACTCAGATTAACAGAAGATTCTCTTTGAGGCAGATCATTGGGCACACCTCTCAAATAGCCTGAGCTTCAGAGATCACATTAGTGCCCTAGTGAGGGATTGGTGGTTAACACTAGTTGGTTATGACCACCTGTTATTTGTAATAACTGTGTATGTTATTAGTTTAGCAGAATATCATACTGCCCCAAGTAAGCGTAAAGCTTACCTCCACCATTATGAACTTCCACCCGGTGCAAATAGGGATCCCAATACCTTGCGTTATTTCACCCAGTTTGCACTGTGAAAACCAGAATGAGCTGGGCAAATTTACACTGGAATTGTTTCAAAAGGTTGGTGTATATTTCTGAACAAGATGTACAAATATTTTTAAGGGTTTTAAAAATAATGTACCATATTTTCTGTTACTCTTCTTAGGAACAGTGTCAGTGAAGAAAAAAGATGGATTTTGACAATGTTTAGTGGGGTTGTTTTTTGTGGCTGAGATATTAAAATATGCCAATGGTGAAGACAAGGGCCTATTTGTTATCTATCAATAAAAGAGGAATGGCTCAGAGTGTTATTACAATAACATTCTATTAACGAACCGTCCTTATTTTCGACCTGTTGATATGACAAATGAATACCAGCATTCTGTCTTAGAACTTTACAATACACATTTCCATTTTCGGTTGATAAAGTAGTCTGGAAAGTTGACAGATTCAGAAGCATGTACGTTATTTGAGGGGAGAGGGAAGTTATTAATATTAAAAAATGTTACTTGAACTGTTTGCATTATTAATCAATTGATGTTTAGTTCTATTCATTTCATGTGATTATTTTGTTTATTAGATCAAAGAGGTTAAGATTTATTATAAAAAAAAGGTCTTTCCTTTTTTTAGGCTTCTAATTTTTATTTTTGGGGAGTAAAGGCTGTAGAATTGACAAATTCAAATAACCCTAAAATTGCATGAAAAAGAGATGTTCTTAAAACCACACGGCATGACTCTTTAGGCGATGTTAGAAGATTTTGGCATTCATTGTTGAATTTCGTGCACACGTTTTATTTTCTTTTATTCTTAATTTGCATGTCAAGAAAGTGGTTCCCTTATTTTTTTCCTCGTTATTTCATTTTCTTCTCTGTGAAGACACTGTAAATTTATTTTGATCTCATTTTCTTTCCGTTAGATTTATTTTCTTCTGTAGTGACATTTAGAAAGGTATTTTGGGTATCATTCTTTGAATTCTTCAGGGGTTACAGCTAACGGGTGACAGAAAAAAAAAATCTTGTTCACATTTGTCGCTTACTTATTGCACATCTTAGTATTCTTATAATTTCTCTAATTTGCATGTTACAGAACTGAAGCCAGGACAAGACATAGAAATTAAAGCAAGAGAACGTTACACAGTGGTCGTTGACTGAAATAATAATCTGCATGTTGTTTTCCCTTCTCCCTCCTGCATGCAGGGATTTGGTTTCGTAACTTTCGAAAATAGTGCCGATGCGGACAGGGCGAGGGAGAAATTACACGGCACCGTGGTAGAGGGCCGTAAAATCGAGGTGCATGTCCAAAATATTTTCCTTTACATCTTTTTTATAAATGTCTGCTTCACGCTCATTCGTCGTTTCAGATGCATCATTCTGTCTTGTATGTGACCCTCCCCCTTCTCATTGTTTATATATATATATATATTTATATATAAAAAGGAAAACTGGCCTTACTTTTTTTTTTTTCTTTAATTTTACTTTATTATGTTACTCTTATGACTGCTGAAAGGTGGATGGCAAAAGTGAGACAAAAGAAAGGTTAATCTGAAAGTTGTTTTTTTTTTTTTTATTTTCTGTGTTTTATAGTCAATGGGTGCGATAGGTTCCAAACAGTGGAGAGAGTGTGGCCAAACGAAACAAAATACAGAGCAGTTTCTTCTTTTCTTTTCTTTTTCTTTCCACTGCAGGGTTGACGAGGGATCCACAGTGGTGTGCAAATTAAGCCAAATTGTCAAAGAAATAGCATTCGAAAGAATGATTGTTTAAAAAAAAAATGAGAGGTCTTTGTCATTAAACCTTTCATTTTTTTTTTTTTTTAAGAAGCCAGTTTGAATCTTTGCATTCTTTTGGTAGTAAAGTGAACGACCAAACAGGATTTCCTGTTCCATATCTGGCCCCCCTGCATTGAAAAAATGCTAAAATTCCAATACTCAGAATCTACTCTTTCTACCACTGGATCTCCCTCAACGTGGCCACAGGGTCATATTTGTTAAAACTTGAAAAAAAAAATACCAGTTAAAAATGCTTTAGTCTTTGGAGTAAGATGTTGCATATTTTGCCTTTCATTTTCCCCCCTCGACGATAACGCTTAGGCCCCTCACCAAACTCTCAGTAACCATGGTAACTGTATACAAACCCATGCTGGCAATGGCGGTGAATGGTAAGTGGTGAAGTCCATCTGCCGTTTCACGTATTTAGTGCTGATATATCTATATACATATATATATACCACGTGAATTTTTTTGACTTGTTGTATTAAGTTTTCTTGATGCTCTATTTTTTTGGATATTGGTACGCCTGTAATTGAGTGTACGTTCTAAGCTAGCCTGGGAGGCTCTGACTGGATTGAGACATGACCGGTGCACATCTTACTCAGATCGTTAACTCCATATTGTGTTAAACAATGCACCCTCTCTTTTATCCTTTTGTTAGCTGTGACTTTAAAGCTTGAATGATTTCGTTAATTCTTGCGATGTAAAAGGCTCTTGTTCCAAGTGTTGAATGCTAGATGTTGCTTCCCGGATGGTTCTTCCCTCCTACAGTGTTGCACACGGCTAAAACTTGTTTGTCCCTTTTTTTGACATTTATGTGCTCTTGTATCTTGTCTCTCCCCTCTTCTACTCCACTGCATGTTCCTTCATATGAACTTTATTTTATGTTTAAAAAATATTTCTTGTTTCTGTGTTACCATGGAGTACACGCATGCATTTAAATCTTCAATTATGCAGTTCCTTTTAATTTGCTTTTACTGTCTCCTTATTAAACTTTTAAATGATATGACATTGCTTTATTGAAATGATTTGTAAGTTAAAATGGTTATGAAGTAAATGTAATTATAAAATGTATGATTTTGTTATGCACCTACTGCCTTTTATAAATTAAAATGCATTTTAGTTTTTTTTTTAATAAGTAATCACAGTCATAATGCATGCAACTAATTGAAGTGTGAGCTGGCCCTGGAACTTGTGCTCATTTGCGTTTTCTATGTACATAGGTAAATAATGCCACAGCACGTGTAATGACAAATAAAAAGACTGTCAACCCTTATACAAACGGTAAGTAGAGATTGGCCTTTGACAAGAAACCGTCTCTACCGCTGATAACTCTGAATCTATAAGTACCTTAACAAGGGGATCTGTTTCAACAAGCCATGTGCGCCTCAGCATGGCCCCTGTGTCCTTGTTGCTGACCTGCTACGGTGAACCACCTGAATCAATACGATAATTTTCACAACAAAGGCAAATTTAGTTTTCCGGTTAGGCGCGCATGCCCTTCTTCCAGTCTCTCCGGAATAACTCCCATTTGGGGTGAGATACCGTCATTATTTGGGGGTGGGTTGGATAATTTAATTTGTTGCTATTATAGTAAGTTAAGGGAGGATGTTTATTTTTTTTATCACCCCCTCCTCATCGATCACTAATCATTCCTGGATAGGCAACTGCAGAATTTGGTTCTGGCTTTGAGTCTTCTCTGGAGTTGTTAGGCTTTTGAAGTGGCTGTGAGGGTGCCTCGCGGTGAGTTCCATGGTGACGGCAGAATGCATGAGTACGTTATTCGCTCCTCTCTGTGCCCGGTGGTGACATTTGGGGCCCCGTGAGGATGTTGCTGTGCACTGCAGACCCATTCAGGACAGTGCACTTCTGCACTTACTAACCTAGAACCCATCTCAAAACTCCTCATAATAAGAATTCACAACATATATGATGAGTCATTAAAAATGTTCAGGGGGCTGGCCTGGTGGCACAGCGGTTAAGTTCACACGTTCCACGTCAGTGGCCCGGGGTTCGCCTGTTTGGATCCCAAGTGCAGACATGGCACCGCTTGGCAAGCCATGCTGTCTTAGGCATCCCACATATAAAGTAGAGGAAGATGGGCATGAAAGTTAGCTCAGGGCCAGGCTTCCTCAGCAAAAACAGGAGGACTGACAGTAGTTAGCTCAGGGCTAATCTTCCTCAAAAAAAAAAAAAAAGTTCAAACATTTGGATTCTTTATTCCCTCTCAGGATAAATCTCTCTTAAGATATATGGGGGGAAACCTGCTGATATGCTAATTGCATACTTCATTCTATCAAACATTAGAAAGTCATGCAGTAAGTTAGAATATATATGCTTAGTGGCGTATGATACCCATTAAAATGAGCAGGATGAACACTATGAAGGGCCCATAAGGAATAAAAAATTCTAAAATAAAAAATTACATGTAGAGTATGATTTCAACTAAATTATGGTAGTCAGAATGCCAAAATGCTAATGGTTGAGTTGAATTGTCAGACGGAAGATATTTTTTCTTTGTTTCATGGGTTTTTAAAAATAATATAATTTTATTACCATCCTACAGGAAAATGTATGGAATTTTCCATTTTTAACATTTTAATTATGTGTGAAACATGGAAATACAGAGTCATTTTAAAAAGAAAAGAAACATTAAAGAAAAAGCCAAAATACATTTTGAATAACGCCACTGCCAACTTGGTTCCTTCCTCCCAACTCAGAAGATGCCACTATTACAGATTATTACCTATACTTTTATTTTGTATTTTTATGCATATATATGAATATAGTAAGTATATATTTATAGTATTCACAGTACTGTGTACGTGCTTTTTATAAAAATGGTATTGTGGTGTACATGCCATTTTCAATTGGCTTTTGTAAATCAATATTGAGTCCTTTCAATGTTAGTACATATAGACCAAAATCATTCTTTTTAGTGGTTATGTAATATTCCATTAAGGTTGATTCTGACTTTCCACACTGATTGAAATTCAAGGTTTATTTTACTGTTGTAAAAGATAGTATTAGCATTTGGTAGTTCTATTTATGTTTTTCTTCTTTCTTGCGCCAATGGCTACCAATTTGGCCAAGTCAGTTTGTTCTTATTTTTAAAAGGGCCACCGTTAAGCAGAGATGTACCCTCAGTATAATAAGGCTCTAAGTTGAAAGACCAGAAGAATTATTTATTCTGCCGATCCATTTTCCCAGCTCCAGCAACCCAAGACATCTCCTTAAATGGTATAGAAAATTTCCACAACAGACTTTGAATGCCCAGTGCTGAAATGAAGCAAACCTCTGAATTATGTGCCAAGAATCTTTCTACCTGAGTAAAAATGTTAGCTCTGCAACTTGCCAGAGTTAATACATGATGACATCAATCAGACTATTGGGCATTTTCTTTAATTATGAAGTAGCCATCGTGTGTGTGTGTGCACACGCGTGTTCTCATGCGTATGCATAGGTGCTTGTGTGTGCTGTTTACATGAGAAAAATGAAGCAAGGGAAGTCAAATATTGTTCCTTAAGCCATATGTATGCATATTTATTTTAAAGAAAGAGTTATTGATCAATGTCATACCCAGAGGCTGAAAACTGAACCTGTGGGATTTTTGGACACAATTCAAAGCCCATTCATTAATAGCCAACATTTCTGGAACACTGACTGTATGGCATTATGTTAAGTATTTTATAAATGCAATGGGCCCACGTGAAGTCCTATAAAGAGAATATAGTTATCCTTATTTTAAGATGCAAAAGCTGAGGCTAGATGGCATGAAGTAATTGGTGAATTCTTTTCCTTTTATTATGGAGTAACAAGATCTTGTATGAACGCATCACTTCCGCCCCATCATCTTCCAGAACTATACTCCAATGACAATCAGTTACATGACAAAAAGATTATTAATTATGCAGCCCCAAATTCCTGCCAGATGTTGGCATAAACACCCCACATCCCATTCCAGGTAGCCATGTTTTCTTCCTTTTCAGGAATAAGCCATGTGGGTCTCTCATCCATGCACCTGGAAAAAGAGACACTCAGAGGCTTATCCTGTCTCATGGGCTGAGCATGGTACCCAAGGGTAGATGAACAGTCACAGTAGAACTGACTGGAAGATCAAATGCAAATCCTAATTACATAAAGGCAGTTGGCTTCTACAGAAGACATCACGGAGACTTTTGGTATTCAAAGAAAAGCAGTTCTCGAAGCTTTTCCAATCTTTAATTCATGCATATCATCACTACAAATAAATTTTCCCATAAATTGCAATATAACATAACTGAAAATATAGGGGGCCCTCTCAGAGCCTTAACAAGAGTGACTCTATTAAAAGGGAATATTATCACCACAGAAAAAGAAAGTGGTATCTATGTGAGATGATGGATACGTTAATTAGCTTGATTGTGGCAAGTATTTTACAAAGTATAGGTATATCAAATCAGCGGGTTGAATACCTTAAATATATACAAATTTCAGTTGTCCACTATAGCTCAATAAAGCTGCGGGAAAACAAAAGAGGATCAGTGAAGTCATATTGAACAAAGAAAATTAAGTGATCAGGGAGATTCGTTCAGTAGCTACCTAATTCACTCTCACAAACCATCGAACTTACGCTTCAGCAAAATCATACATTACTAGAGTCATCAAATTTTGAGGTCGTCCTGCAATGGTGAAATGTAGCAATCAATGCCAGCATCACCTTCATGCATTCCTTCAATTGTGTTTCCAACCAAAGTTTAAGCAGCTGCAAAGTTTCTAGTAATGAGTAAGATTGGCCCCTAAATGCAATGAGACACATGGCTAGGAGGCTCTGCAATAGAGGACCACAGTTAATAACATCATGGAAGATGCAGATTCCATTTCCCAGGACATTTGGATTTGGCTGTAAGAGAAGACTGTAGAATGACGTATAGTGATCTGGAACTCTACCCTTCAGAACACTCTAGAAAGAGGGAATTGGGCTTCTTCTGTATTGCTGATTTTTCCTGAGGACGCCAACCCTCAGAGAGGAGTTGGGCTTTACTGTGCTCATTGGAGATGAAATGTTTGCTCTGTAAAACAAGTTGAGGACCTGATTCTCAGGGATTCCCTGGAGGTTGGAGAAGCATGAGTGTTGGGTATAGATCTTTTCTTCTCTTAGAGATCGTAGGAAGGATGAAAACTGGACAAAAAGATACAAGACTATATGGAGAGGTGAACTTCGTATCAGCTCTGCCGTACACTGGCTGTTGAACTGCAGACAAGTTTTAGAAACTCTCTACACATCAGTTTTCTCAAGTAGGAACTGTAGATATAATGGGACCTATTCCATAGGCTATTGGTAATCATTACTGGAGATAAAGTACGCAACAGAATCCCAGGGGTACAAAGTGCCCTAAAAAATTAATTACATACTAATCTCAATAATAAGCAGTCATTGTGTTCCTTTTTAGGCTGTAGATAGTAAGTTGAATTGCCTGATGGACATACTAGTTTAAGGATCAAATATTCAAATGCCAACAGGGCAGGTAAAAATAAATAAGCAAAGAGAGAGGGTCTGAAAAACTCACCATCTTTTTAGAGTGTCTTTCATTTTCATACTGAGAAAAGCAAAATATTTCTCTATTAGAAGAAAAAACAGCCCAGGGCAACAATAAAAGATGGCTGGCATTTGGCCTCCAAGCCAGGTGTACGTTAGGGAGCAGGGGTGTCTATGACTAACTGGGGAGTTAAGTAGGGTGGTCCCTGTTCACCCCCAGCAAATTGGTCTATGGAGGAGTCTTAACCTAAAGTTGCCATTTCTACTAATGCTTCAAAAGAAACAGAAATCCTGTGTTTTAGATGAAATCTAAATGTTGGCAGTGAATACATGTTGCAAAAAAAAAAGAAAAAAATTACTGAGTGAACCAAACAAAATACATCTGTGCACAATGTGCACTTTTCATTTTGGGCATTGCCTCCTGCACCATTTCAGCCATCAGGTCTCGGGCATCTTTAGAACATGCCTTTAGAAAGCATTGGTGTGCAGTTTTGGGAACCCCTGTGGTGTCTTTAAGGGTACTTTCTTGAATGTGCTTCTTTGCTACCCAACCCAGCAAAGCCCTAGAGAAGATGAGAGCAGATTTTTTGTGTGCACATTTAAACTTGCCTTTTAACATCAAATACAGCCATAGTTAACACTGGGGATCTTGGCCAGCATTTTTCTAAAGAAGGCTGGCAGATGACCTTTGAGAAGCTAAATTTGAGGAGAGCTCTGATTTGCATGCAGCCCCTCAAGGCCCAGCCACAGAGGGGTTTCTCTAAACTGCTCATGTGTCTGATATGGAGCAAGACCCCCATGTGTCTGGTCTCTGCTCCATTGCCTTGTTGTATGGAGGGCCCTGGGAGGTTAGGAGTGGTGGGTTTTATCAGCTGTTCTCCTTTTGTCGTAAGCCTCATTGTTCAGTTTAATGTCCTTGATCAAAATCTCTGAATTTGCAAGGCCTGGGGACATACACAGACTGCCTGAGAAATTAAAACTGGGATCATTTGGTCCGTCTTCCAGACAGTGCAGGCTCATGTCTCCAGCAGTTATTTATCCCAAGGGTCTCTTCCAGGTACTAGAAGGAGTCACAGGGACTAGGGGGCTATTTGCATGTGATTTGCATATATTTACATAAGCCTGCATGAGTTCTCTAAGTCTGAGTGGAGGTGATTTTCAAGGGCTGGATTCTCATCGTCTTCCCCTTGAAGACAGTCATCTCTTAAAGGGTCCTTTATTAGATGTATATCAGGAAGCAGGTCATTGGAGGGTGGAAGTAGAAAGAATCCTAGCCAAAGGGGAATGAGTCCATTAGAAGAAGCTCTCTATTCCTTCAGTTCCTTTAGAACAAAACTAAGTAAAGATTTATGGAGCTCCAACTATCTGCCAAATGCAGTTTTAGATGCTGGAAATTTACATCGGACGGCAGTCCTGCTGACTTTACCATTAATTTTAATGAAGGAGTATGGTTATAAAAAAATTAAGAACAAAGAAAGAAAGAAAAAGAGATAAACCCAGGTAGTGTTTACAGCTATGCAGAAAAGAAAAATAAGAGTTGAATCAGGGAGTAACTCTAAAGAGTAGGGTGAGTGGTGTTAAGTAGCCTGTGCTGGTAAGACATTGGAGACCTAAATATCATCAGGTCGACTTTGTCAAGAACTGGGGAGAGTTCTCCAAGTAGAAGGAACAGCAGTGAGTACAATCTAGAATGATCTAGAATGATCTTGGGTGATTTCATAAAGATTAAAAAGGCCTGTGTCACTGTGGTTTGAAGAGAAGGGAACAGTTGTACAAAATAAGTGGACAGAGGTTAGCTCATGTGAGCTTTTAGGCCAAGGTAAAGAATTTGTGTTCTTCTAAGTTAAGAAGGAAGCTGTTGAATTCTGAGTAGCAGAATGAGATAGGTGACTTAGTTTTTAAAAATTGATTTGGCACTATGAATAGAAAGGATGAAGCAAGGGAGGATGGAAGGGAGAAGGAGTAAGAGGAGATGGTGAGAGTTAGGACATTGTTGCTGTAGACTTGTTCAGGAAAGAAACAGAAGTGTCTTGGCCTGGGACAGTGGCAATGGAGAGGGAGAGAAGTAGAGAGAGTGGAAACATCTTTTCAAAGTCTAAACAATAGGATTTTCTAATAGATGGTACATGGGATATGAGGGTAAGGGAAGAATCAGGGAATTATTGATGAAGAATTTTGTTTGGAGGAACCAAGTGGATGGAGATGCCATTTGCTGAAGAGGAAGACATGGTGAGGAAGAGTCTTCAGGAGAGGAAGGAGATGAGAATTTGGGTTCAGAAAGGCCTTTGTTTTCCCTATAGTAGGAGTAGAGCCGTCTTGTTTAGGAGAAAGCACTAGTGATGAGGAGAAGGGGAAAATTTCCCCTAATGTTCCCATGATGACCTGAGCAGTCTTGTTTCATTTTGCTGCTGACAGATTCCCAGTTGGTTTCTTATAGAGACCTTATCAATTACCTCTCTCAATGAATACTTGCAGACATGAGATGACACAGATCTCCTGATCAGGGAGAGTATCACTTGATTTCTATTATTTTTGTGTTGAATGAAAGTTTTCCATAAGTAGACTTAGTAAACTGGTAGATAACTGGTAGATAGGTAGATAGTGGCATTAAGTAGCCTGCCCTGGAAGACTTTGGAGGCCAACATAACATCAGGTCAACTTTGTCAAGAGCTGATCAATCAATCGGTCTATTGATAGAAAATAGATGATAGAGGGAAAGAGAGAGACAGAGATAACAGATAGACACATAAATAGATAGATGATAGAGACAGATAGATAATAGATAGTGGCATTTAGTATCCTGCCCTGGGAAGACTATGGAGACCTAAATAATATCAGATAAACTTTTTCAAGAGATGATCAATCAATTGACAGATAAATAGATGATAAATGATATAGAGAGGAAGAGAGAGAGATGATAGCGAGCTGGCTAGCTAGCAAGATGATAGAGATAGATAGATGAAAGATAGATAGATGGATGATAAGTGATAAAGATAAATGGATAGATAGATCAGATAGATAGGTAGATAGATGGATAGATACATAGACAGATAGATGGATTATAGATGGATAGAGAGATAGATATGTTTCTTGGCCCAAGTAAATAAGAAAGATAAAGACAGATGAGAGATAAATGATTTAGACATTCTTAGATACCTCTTGGGAGTCTGTTTCTTTGAGAAAATGAAAGACCATTGGCATAACTTATGATCTTTAAGAGTTACATCAAAATTAATCAATGGGTCCACATTCAGTGAATGGTGTGTCTCAGCCCTGAGAGCAAAAAGAATTATTTAAGGGTGCTAATGAAAATGAATACAATAAATAAAACCTTACTTGAGTAGTACCAAACTGGCTGCGTCCACCACCAGTAAAAGGTAGGGGCATAAACAGGGTGTAAGATGGGGAACAGAGGGAAGAAGAGGAGGAATAATAAATTAAGTTATTAATTTAACTTAATTATTAATTTAATATGAGTCCTTATAGATTTCTTTCACAAACTCTAGATTTCTGTGAAGGACTAGAAAGGGAACATTAAAGATGTCCAGATAACCCTGAAGCTTTATTTTCAACTAGTTTGCTCTTCTTTCTCTTAGGCTCCAAATGACTTGAAAATGGACATTAGTTCCCATGTCCTCAGGAATTCAGTATTTTCTTTTTTAGGAAGCAGTGGAATTTCAATTGGTCAAATTGAAGTCATTTTCCACATTCATAAAACATATATTTTGAAACGTCTGGGGTAACTTTTATTTTTATATCACTATAGAAATTCCTATAAGACAAGATGTGGTTAATATATAAGAGGGCAAGGTGTCAGTATGAAGTTTCAGAAACCATTGGGACAATAGGTCTCAGAATTTCATCTTTTTCTGTATGTCTAAAATGGGGCCCAGGAGTTTCCATTAATAAGCTTTCCAAGAAATCCAAGGATAACCCCATGAAAAACCCTAACCTAAGGTCATCACGGGGGCTGTAATCTGCCTAGTATAGTCAAGTTGGACCTGAAAAGTCTCATAAACAAGACATTCTAGAACGTTCTAGAAAGTTCTTAAGTCCATCCAGAGGCAGCACACTCGTCTTACTCTGTCTTTTAGGAATCCTGTAATGGATGTTTCAATAAAGGCTTACCAGCAGGAGCAGGAAATGATCACCAAACCCTAAAACGTGATCATTCTTCAGAGATTGTTCGCTAAATAAGGCTGATGAGTCTCTAATGTGGGTAGCTTCTTAATTTGCAAATATTCTTGTATACTCTTTTCTTGAGTAAAAGTTTCTCATGAGCCAGGATTCGTTATATAGGAAATGCTTCATCCAGAACATTTGGAAAATTACAAGATTCTGTTAATTTTATATACAGGTTATTTGAAAGTTACCTTAGATATTGTGCATTGATTAAGAATTTTTATGGTTCCTGAATGCACTGCAATGTATTCCACACTTAATCTCTAGTGGATAAATGTCATTTACTTTGGGATTTAAGAAGGACTTCAGAATTCTATAGAGTCTCTGCGTCATAATTAGGAATGACAATTATCGAAATATGTTGCTGTGAAGAATTCTGCTTATGCAAGCTTTCAAATTTTTGTGAACTTAATGCCAAGGGACATGTGATAGATTATCTAGCAGTGATACATGAAAGAAGACAAAAAGTTGAAATTATTATAGAGACTCTAGAAAATATTGATATGGTAAAAAATTAATTACCACATCATTTTCAAAAGGTTCACCTAGAGCTGGTCAGTAATTTCCATATCATTAATTTGTATTGGTAAAATAACAAAGGAGAGCATGAGTCTATATTCCTATGTGTAGTTTCCAAATAATTTTTATGCATACCCAAAGTATGTATCCTCTAAATTTTAAAATTAAAAAAACACCAATCCATTTGATTTGTAGTTAATTTGCAATAGGTTGTTACATCAATTATGATAATAACATTTTTGTATATTTGTTTTAAGGCTGGAAATTGAATCCAGTTGTGGGTGCAGTCTACAGTCCTGAATTCTATGCAGGTAAAGAGTTTTTCTTTGCATGACTCCTTTTGGTCTTTTCTAAATGTGCTTTGCCTGCCAATAAAGAACAGGTTTCATAAAATAATCTGAACCAAGTAAATCCTTATCCCAAGAAGTTATGAATGATTTTTTTTTTGGCAAAACCAAAAGTGTTTAAAACCCTTTGAAAAATAAAGGGGAATCATGTAAGTTACATTGTGGAGTAAGTGTGGAGCCACTGCTCCTTGTGACCTTGCACAATGATTTTGCCTCAAAAAAGCATGGAGACTGTTCAAGAGCATATTGAAGAAATGTAGAGCTGTTCACGCCCATTTTATTTCAATATGCCTGGATGTGCTTTTTTAGCCATACATTTCCATTTGGGGTTGCATTTTTTTTTTTCCCCTGGCAAAGCAGAGAGTTGGCTCACTTATTCCAATAATGTGGCGGTGAGTTGAAATTGCCAAGAGAAGGATTATTTGGAAAATTAGAAAAAACTAAATTGTCTTTCTTTCTCCATTAATCAGTTTCCCTTAGCAATTCCATTTCTCTCTGCTTTGCCTTCAAGAATGTGTCTCTTTCCTCATCCTTTCCCTGCTACCCACCAACTCACCACCCAGTTGGGAAATCCACTCTCCTAGAAAACGTAGTCATCAATTTTGGAAAGAGAGTAACCCAGAAGCAACAATGGCTGAGATTTTTGCTTGGCTTGGCCTGTCGCTTCTGCCTGTTGTCTCCTTATGCGTTAACAAGGCTGCATGACTCACCCGAGAACCTTAGTAGATTTGCCACATGGATATTGAAAGAAAGACTTTCTTTGATGTGGCCCTAGCTTTCTAATAAGGAGAAGTACGTGACCAATTGGTCTAGATCCACTCATTTCGTGATCTCTTGATGGTAAATCACACACCTCATTTTGTCCCTTCTGTCTTCCTTCTGTTATTTTCCTGGAACTAAGCATCAATTTTAGGAGATGACAAAGGGACATAGGAAGCTTACACAGCTACTACAGCACAATAACCAACTTGACTAAAAAAAAAAATTAGTAAATTTAGGAAGGCCCAATATGGTAGCTGAGTTCTGATTTTAGGCAGGTAGTATTTGCAGTCTCCTCCTGCATGAACTTTACCACAAGCCTGGATTACGTCTAGGGACTTATGACTGTGACGGAGCTGTGTTCATTCTCATGAGGGAAAAGAAACTTAGATATAAGACTTTCTATGACTATACGGTGAAACCCACCCCCTGAGAGGACGCATAGTGGAGTGAGAACGTGGACACTGCACTCCGACAGCCCAGGTTCGAATCCTGGCTTCCCTCCTTGCCAGCTGTGTGACTCTAGGCAAGTTACTTAACCTCTCTGTGCCTTAGTGTCTTCATCTGTTAAACGGGAGATGATAGTAGTAACAAACTCACGGATGTTTATTAGAATTAAATGGGTTAATATAGGAGGAGTGTTTGGTACATAGCCAGCACCATATAAATGTTGGGCAAATAAAAATAAATAAGTTAAGGTTCCACCTCTTGGACATAAAGGGAAAAGTAACCAAGAGCTGATTCTGTTGAATTCTGAGTCCACCACTAGACTAAGAGATTCTTTTCTTAATTCATAAGGGGACCAGTGTTTCCGTTCTCAGCATGTCCATTTAGGGGAAGTTAATTTCTGGGATCAGGGGTAAGGCATTCTGTTCAGGGAGCACAGATATTGCTGGGGTGCATCCTTGCCCAAACCTTCAAAGACGTGAAAAACCTGAAAAGGGCATAGAGAAAGTTGGACAGCAGCTTCCGTGCATCTGTAGGCGCTGCCTGGTGAAATCAAGTAGGTGGAACGAAGAGGTGGCAGGTTCCCCGTATGCGTGTGTGCACACACATGTGTGCATGTTTTTTCCCCAAAATAACAGTATCAAGAGCAAGAAGCAAGGAGCTATCCAGTGAGGAGGGAGGGTATCAATGTGTGAATTGTGATGGAGAGAAAAGTGCATGTTTCTGGTCCCGTGCAAGGTGGTTGCTGGTCATCTTTGGCTCAAGCAACCGAGAAAACACCAAATATCTCCTTTACATGTGACTTCAAACCTATATGCATATCTGTGGGTGTTTAAGAGGACGTCAGGACTGAAGAAAGAATTCATTCTGACTTTCACATACTAGAATAAATCAATCTGCATAACTTTGAGAACATTATAGCAGCCAGTCAAATTAGCCCTGAGCCCAGTGGCGGAAGTTAGACGATTGGACCAGAAGGGAAAGAATAAGTCGTAAGAAGGGTTCATATTAACTGAGTACTGCCTATGGTTAGGCACTGTTCTACGCACTTTACCTAAATTAATATAGCTAAAACCTCATGGCAGTTTTCCAAATGAGAAAACAAAGGTACAAAGAGTTTGCATCACAGGACTAAGATTTCACAGCTGGGAAGAAGCCGGCTAGAATTTGAAATCCAGAACCTGGTATGCATCCCCAACCAGGTTATACTGCTTTATTTTTCATGAATCTTAAAAGTCGTAATTCTTAGTGACTACCCCTATAATATTAGATCATGCTTCTGCTCGATGTCCAAACCAGTCGAATGAAGGAAGAGAAGATAATCATTCTAGATTATTCCAGCCACCACCACCACCACCATATTCAGATGTGTGAAGTGGTGGTTGTGTCAGGGGAAGCTTTAAAGAGTCTGGACAACCAAATAATGATTTCTATGAGCTGCTCCAATAGACTGAAATTTAAAAATAATGGGGCGTGGATAAGGCAGTGTTCCTTGAGAAACCTGAATATTTGTGTATTGTGTTATCAAATCTAGGCTATCCTTAATAATCAGAAGCTTTACTCTTTTTGCTTTCATAGGTGTGTATGTAGGTAGACAGAGTTTATGATATTCAGAAATGTGGGGAAATATCACTGCAAATTCAATGCTCCAGAATAATTCCTTTGAAATATTTGAAGACCTACAAATGCTGGGAATCCAGCTAGCTTAAATTGAAAGTTTCAGGCACCTGTATTTTTGCAATGCATATATGCAAAATGTAGACGTTGAACGCATTCATTCCCATATCCAGGTATAATTTTAATGTCATCCCTTTAAATATCCATGACTAAGAATTTAGGGGGCATTTTAAATTTCCCCAACTATAAAATATAGTCTGGATTTATCTTGCAATTTCAAATGTGCCTCAAAGCTGAAATGAAGACCTTGTCATTGATTTGCTTTGGATATTTAGCAAGCCAGCCCTGTATCTGCCTGAGATAGAAAGCCAGACTTACTTGTCATTTCTGTATATAAGATGTTGTGTTAATGACAAATATCATAATATTCCCATAGTATAATTATTGATTTTGTGAAGCTTATGCAGAATGAGCAACCCGGCCTCCAATTGTCTCCCAGAATGGGGCATGAAAAGTTCACATATTTTGTAAATTAAAATCAATATTTTCAATCTCTCCTAAAGGTAATTTTCCTAATTTAGTGGACTTTTCCCTAACATTTATTTTCTCTTTTAATTATAAAATGGCAGGTTATTGATTTTCGTATGTAACCTCTTGACGCCCTGAGTGCATTTTTATTGCTCACAGAGGGTGGGGGAGGGGAGAGCAGTCGCACCTCTTAATGAGGATCTTTAATTACTAGCTGAACAGTATTAATTTGCTTTGATAAATTATGACATGCACTTTCCCTCACTCGCACATTCCAGGGGCAGCATTTAGAAAGCTGTCGGGGAAGGTCTTTCATTCTGGGTGGGTTTTCTGAACTCTTATCAAGTCGTACCTAAAAGAACTCTTTTAAATGCTTATCCAAGGCCAGTCTCCAGAAGCAGACATACATAAATCAGCATATCCCATGAACATATATAAATCTTCTCCAAAGACAAGCGTCTGTTTGCCTATAAAGCTAAACAGCATTGATTATTTTTCCTAAGCCTAATCATCTTCAGACTCCTTGAGGCTTATTCTCAAGACAAATGATTGATATGTCAATAAAAAGCAAAAAAATAAAAAAGTCCAGGTGGGTCTCAAAGACAGTGCTTAGCCAGCATCTACAGCCATTCCATTTTAAAGTTTAAATAAAATTAAAGGCACCTAATAGAAGTAGACTATTTGCAAATATTTTCAAGTAGCATGCTTCAAGTTATTCAGTGTAATAAGAAATAGTGTTTCTAAGAATCTTGACAAAGAGACCTCAAAGGGGATTCTTACAGTTTTCCCATCATTGTGAGAAATCCCCTCTGCCATCTAATAAAAAGATTTTTAAAAATGGTGTATTTTAGAGATAATCAAGATATCTAGCCAACGAAACTGTTGATTGAAAGCACCTTTAATATTCCTAAATAAGTAAAACAAAATAAAAATAAATAACACAAGGTTATACAAAGATGTCGACATGGTACTGACAAATAGCGAATTCATCCGTTTCTCAATTGCCAGCCAGATCACTGCACGGCTCACCCACACTGTATATCATATCTGCCAACTCATTTCTGTGATTAAATATTCCATCAGTGGGGCTATAAGGCGGCAAAGCTTAACAAGATTCATAAGATGCACCACTTGAACACACATAACTCACTTCCGTGGATGGAGAGCACTCGCCTGCAGAGGAAAATTGGAATTGAGTTAAATTACTCCACAAGTCGCGATCAATAGGCAAGGGAAAAAGATCTTCCAATGCAATGCCAATCGAAGACATAGTTAGGTCCTGATGGCAAGAAACACAATTAAAGGAAAAAATAGAGAGATGCAGAGTAAATCAACTTGAAAACCTTGAAGATGGTGATGAGCAATAGTCTTGGTGACACTATTATGATTAGTGGAGATTTTTTAGTGGGAAGAAGAGGGCCCTGAATGGATACTTCTCTTGAAAAAACAGTTTCTGGTCTCGAGAGGGGAGAAAAAAATGACAAGAACTAGAAGAAGGGCGTACCTGGCTGCAAAGTCATATTTGAAAGGTGGTCAGGTCTTGAAACTAGATTATCCTGGGGTTAGAGGGAGGATCAGATAAGATAATGAGTATAAAAGAACTTTATAGACAGTACAGTAAAATAAAAATATAAGAGATTAGTGTGATCACTGAAGTCACCTCGATTGATGATGTCCACATTGGGAAAAACCTGGGCACGAACCACATGACTTGATGCCAGGCTAGGAGATGGGAAAGTGGATTGGGATCTCAATGTAAAGTTTAAAAATGACGAGGATGGATGTAGCATTCTGTGATTGCTTATCTCGAAAGGGCAGCTGTATTTGACCTTGGATTACCCGTACAAAGGTATTGGTTTTCTCTGGGCTTTTGGCCACTGTGAACCATGATTCATTTAAGAATTAGGTCAAAAGAAGGTAGATGTCCACCTCCCTCCCAGGTGCTCCCCCCTTCACTTCATTGAGTCCATTACAGTCAAGAGAATGACCTTTAACCACACTTTTCGATGGACTTCTTTCCAATTCCCTTCCTGCTATTTGGATACAATAGCATCCGAAAAAAAAGTAAGATTGTCCAGAACCTGTGATAACAGGTCCCTGACCCAAGCTGCTTTTCTTTTATTGGTCACAGTCCTGAACTTTGGATTGGGCTTATCTTGATCTGCCAACACACTGGGTACAAAACATGCCCCGTTTGGGGTGACTACCTTAGCATCCTGAAAGAGTGTCATGTGGGTTTGAAAGGTACCTGCTACCACCCTGAGCCCCTCAAAGCAGCAAATATCCAGATGCTGTTATGGCTCTAACATTTCCCATAACCACCCAGAGGACCAGCCTGCCCTAGACTCAGAGTCATGGCAGGAAGGAGCCACTACTTATGAGCAATGACCTTTGGCTCAGCGATGTTTTGTATAACTTACATATCTGCCAGATTCCAATGCAGTGCACTTCAGTGAACTGGAACAGAAGAGTCCAGATTTAGGTCCCCAAGCAAAGGATTTATAGCCTGGAAATGTTCCACTTCAAAGAGTTTATCTCGTACATCTGTTTACCTTTCCTTCCCTTTTCCTTGCAATTCACTTTCCCTCTCTCCTCTCCTCCCCCCTCCCCTTCTGTCTTATCAGATTTTGTTCCATCTCTGCCCACATTTGGCCTTAATTTTTGTCTGCATCCTTCCCTGTCCCACAGAGGGAATGCAGCTCGGCTTTGATGGAGCCTGTGGGGGGTTTTCCTCTTCAAATAGGATCAGAACTTGCTTATATGCTGAAAACTGCATTTCCTACATAAATTAGTCCTCATTCTGTTGCATGGGAAGGCTATCAAGGAGAGCTCCCTGAAAAGCAAGGAGTTTCAGGATGGTCCTTGTAGGAGACGCCCCTCCTCTAGGCTGTGGGAGGAAGATGAGGTTTGAATAACTGGCTCTGGATAAATTTCACAGAGAAAGTTCTAGGCTGACATCATCAATATACTGAGCGACTCAGAACATCAGCAACAAGAAGCCAACTTGGGGCGCTTGTTCTGTGCCATGCACTGGCCTAGTCCGTTTGCATCTCCTTGAATCCTCATAAAAATGTTAGAGCACTACCTTCGTTACAGAAATTATGAAACCAAGCCTTCGTGGAGAGTTTGTCTCATTCCCTAAATCACAGAGCAAGTGTGTGAAAAGTCTGTTCATTATATAAAGGTCTTTTTTGTAACCTCAAAGCCCATATTTCTCATCACCTTGCTTGCAGCTTCCTCAGTAGGAATAGACGTAGGAATAGATGAGGGCACTCCCTTGATGTCTTCTGTTCATCAAGTCATAGAATATAATGATAATTAATTGAAATATCTTTGCATTTAATATTACCTGCTGCATGCCAAACTCCATGATGGGATCTTCCCATTTGTTTACAGAAATCGCAACTTTGGAGGATGGATCATTTTCTTCATTTTGCAGATAAATTAGAAATCCAGTGAAATTAAGCTGCCCAAAGTTGCTGACAGCTAGGCCCAAACCCAGATGTGTGTGATTCTAGAGCCAGAGCCTTTTTACTACGACCGGTTACCTCCCACACATGCTTTAGTTAATCTGATATCTTGGATTTACGCTTCTTAACTGGGAGTGATTTGCCCCCCAGGGGAATTAGGCAATTTCTGGAGACATTTTTCATTGTTCTATCTAGAAGGAGGAGTGTTCATTACTGGCATCTAGTGGGTGGAGGCCGAGGATGCTGCAAAACATCCTCCAATGCTCAGGACAGCCCCAACCACAAAGAATGATCTGGCCTAAAATGTTGATAGTGCTGAGGTGGAGAAACCCTGTTCTATAGAAACACATTAGTGAAGATGTGACCTATGTACCCAATATCTTAATTCTCATGCTCTACCAATTGCTACCGCTAAAGATGTATGAGCAGCTGTAGTGATCAATGCAATCAAAGAATGTAAAGTGAGAAATCCACCCAAATGGTTCCCCTTCTGGGCATTAGTTTGTGATTTTGGGTTCCAGAAGGGAAAAGCTTAAAGGCTGATTTGATGCTGCAGAGCTGTGTCAGGGGTCCCCAAAACCACTCTCAGGCTCTGTGATTGGCCAGAAATATTCACAGGACTCAGAAAGGCTATTATATTCACAGTTTCCGTTTATTACAGCAAAAGGATACAGATTAAATATCAGCAGAGGGAAAAAGCACATGGGATGAAGTCGGAAGAAACCAGGCAGAAGCTTCTGGTTGTGCTTTCTCACTGGAGTCACAGGGATGTGCTTAATTATCCCAGCAATGGGGTGTGACAACACATGCAAAGGGTTGTCAGTCAGGGAAGCTCATCTGAGCTTTGGTGTCCAGGGTTTTTACTGGGAGTCAGTCACACAGACTTGGAGCATCCGTGTGACTGACTTCAACTACTCAAACTTTAGCCCAAAGAGCCAAAATAAGCATTCACCATGAATCACTTTGCTACCATAAACTATCTTATCAAACTGGGGCTGTGTGGACCGAGACCTTGGGCATCCCAAAAGAGTCTTAGCAGGTAGAGTATTCCAAGGGCTTAGAGCTCATCTAGCAGGAGCTGATCAAGGGCCAATCCTAAAGACAACCCTTTTTCGGGAATGTGTGGGGTTTCAGCAGCCCAGACCTGCTGAGTTAACCCTTCCCTGTACAACAGTTAAAAAAAAAAAATGAAGATGGCAAGCTCAGAATATATAGTGATGGTGATAATGATGGTAGCGGTGAGGATGGTCATGCCACTGTGTTTCTTGGTCCTAGGAGAAAAGATCAAGCTGAATTTAGTTATGAAAGAGAAAAGAATGTGTGGTTTTTCACCTAGAGCAGGGGACGGAAAGTTTCTTCAGGAAAGGGCCAGTTAGTAAATATTTTCAGCTTTGTGAGTCATATAGTTTCTGTCACAACTACTTGACTCTGAGGTTGTAGTGCAAAAGAAGCCATAGGTGATACGTAAATGAATGGGCATGACTGTGTTCCAATAAAACTTTATTTAAGGATACAGACATTTAAATTTCATATAATTTTCACACGTCGTGAAAGAGTCATCTTCCCCACCGCACAAAATGTGTAAAAATGTGAAAGCCATGACTATTTTGTTGGCCCTGGCTTAGAGAGTCCAGATTTAATACACACGAAGCCACCAGCGTAAGCCCTGGGGAGACTTTTTTTTTTTAGCATTGCACTGTTGCAGCAATTACACAACACTGCATGGACTTGTAAGACAGCTGGCTGTCACTCAGTTTTGTGATGTTCATCAAGCAAGGGCCAAAGAGAGAGGCCGTGTATAAATTAACACGTACCACTGGCTTCCATTAATTCATCCTTTAGCTCATGGTTACAGCACTGAGGGCCTGGGAAGTGCCAGGCACTGTGATAGGCACTCAGGGAGCATCCTTCCCTCCAGAATTCAGCAGGGCAGAAAAGGAGGCAGACAAATAAGCTCAGTGTATAATAAATGATGGTACCTGCTGGAGCACTGAAAAATAACAACTCTCTCTGTATTAAACAGAGTGGTATACATTGGGTCTTCAAGGTTGACTAAGAATTTGCCTGGAAAGAAGGTGGAGAATGATCATTGCAGAGTAAGAAGGCATTTGATAGAGTCGAAAGTTTCTCAACCTTTGTCTTCAGAATCCATTGAGAAATGTTAAAAAACAAACGGAAATAAATACAAGAGCTGATCTTCAACTGAGATGGGAATTTCTGGGGCAAAATCAGGTTTCTCCAAAGGCTGAGAAATATCGATCTGTTGAGATTGGAGAGTACTTTCTGGAGAAAAGTTGCAAAAGTCCTAATAATGCCATACAAAGTAACCTGGAGTCTGGAATTTACCCTCTGAGTGGTAGGCAACCATTGCAAACTTTGATGATGATAATAATAATAATGTAAAAAGAACACCTGGGGATGTATTAGTCCAATATTTACACTCAAAACAAATAATAGTCTTATCATGAGGACTATTTTTAAGATGTGGATTAAGCCCTGAAGGGCTGAAAGAAATAAGACCACATCCGCAACTGCTCACCAATCGCAGAGACTGGGTTTTTAATAGACTCCAGGATTATAAACTGGTGCCCAACACCAAGGCTGTTATAAAACTTGCCTCCTAATTTTGTCCAGATATTTTTCTAGGAGAGTAAATTACCAGAGGTTTCAAAAATGATGTGATTTCATTTTCTTTTGAATGTTTTAATTGCATTGCCATTCTCTTATAAACTATTTAGTTTTGAAGATTTTTTGCTTCCTACTTTTAGCATTCTTTTCAAAATTTATAGTTCACTGTTATTAGCCCAACCAATTAAGCTGTTGTATAAATAGAGACAAATTGGCCAAATATTGTTTAATACCCTGTATGTTAATTATATGTAGATACTCATTCTCCAAGTGTAAAACAAAACTGTCCCGTTGTCTTTTAAAAATGTAGTGTTGAAGAACCAACACACAAATTGGAAAATCCTGCTTAGATTAACTACACTGATGACAGTTAATGTATTTCTAGAACTTCTACGGAACTGTTACAACCCATTACAGTGGAAATATTGGTTTATGAAAAATTAATAAAGCCAGTGGAAAATGGAACCCGGCATCTGCATTAGCTATTTACACCAAAAGAATCAGCCAGAATTAATTATGCCGTATGCTACATTCTAATGAGTTTTTCATTAAACTGTATACCATTATGGAAACTAAACAAGGATTATTCAAAGAATAATGCCAACGGCTGTTATTTTTTTCAGAGATTAAATTAGTTAATGGGTTATACATTTAAATCTGACGCAAAGGTTAATTGATGTACACTTATCGTTGTATTAAACCCAACATCATTTTAAAAACATAAACACCTTAAGATCACTTATATTTGCTCTAGAAAAAAGTGTGAATCTGTTTGTCTATTTCTAGTGTTTATTTGATATACGTACGTGTGATATTGTAAAGATTGAAGCCCTCTGTGTTAGTTCGGTGTCATTTTTTGAAAACAATTTTCACCAAGTGAAATATTCTATTTGCTTTCAGCCCATTTGTGTGTGTGTGTGTGTGTGTGTGTTTGTGGTGTGAGAGGCATATTTAAACAAATGTATCTGACGACTCTTTGAGAGATTCAAAGTTGAAGTGTATTTTCTACTTTCACAAAAGAATGAGGTCTGGGTTTGAAACCTAATCTGAGATAGGAAGGAAACTCAAGATAGATTTCTACCTGCATTCCACAAATACATCCAGTTCCTCCGAATATACAGTTCTGTAGTAGTCCTGTCGCTAGGAAGATGAGAGAGAGAGTGAGGAAGGCCATCTGGGTTCTTACAGAGTCATAGAAACTCCACTGATTTCAGCTAAAGCACAATTTCTATGTTTTTTTCCTCTTGAGCAAAGATTTCAAACTAAAATGTCTTTAAGAGCAGACTGTGAGATATGTAAATGAAATGTGCAAATGGGAGGGGACATGTCTCAATTTGGGGGAGAAGTGGTCTCTTCCTATCACCCTGAGTGGCCCTGCCAGGCAGGAATACTGGCCCAAACCCATGTGGCCCCATCTCCAGATTCCTCAGGAGAAGTCAGACATCTGTCTCATAAAATGATAGCTCCTAAATTTAAATCTTTGCAATTAATTCCCAATCTTAAAAGGTTTCCCATTAATTCTGTTACATTAGGCATTATGTTAATGGTCAAACAAAAGAGTTCACTAGTTATCAATTGTCTACTTCTTTCTCAAAGGAACAAGGGAACAAAATAAGTCCCCGAAGTGCCAGATTTTGAGACTACTTTATAATAATTATATATAATCATTATTACTACTTCCATTATTATTACTGAGATCACTTATCAACTAGTATTTGTCAAACCCTTCCATTGTAATAGTTCCAATCCTTACAACAATACTGGCTGAAGTAGATATTTTTGTCCTTATTTTACAGATGGGAAAACTGAGGGTCAGGAATGTCAAATGACTTGCCCAAGGTCAAAGACACTTACGGTCAGCAAAGCCGGAAAACAAAAGCTAAGGTTAAAAGTTTCGGAGGCCCATGCTTTTTCCGCTACACTATAAGACCTTCAGAGTTCACTATTTCTCTTCTCTGTGTCCCTCCATGTCTTTTTTCAATCCTGCAAGTGGGCTTTTCTTATCCATAGGAGATAAATCCCGCCCAGAGGCTTCCTTGGTTGGATTTAAAACTCTATTACCGATTCTTAAACATGAGCATGAGGTTCTGGCTAACACCTTTAGCCTGGAAGAGTCAGGTGTGTTCAACTGAAAGGTGACCTCAGAATTCTTAGATGTGGCATCGTTGAAATGGGATTGGTGCGTATTTATCCTTCCAAGGTTGGAGAGGATGTTTAATCAACTCAGGAACAAGTATCACCATCGATAACTGGGTATAGCTTCGTGAAGGAGTCTGAGCTTTGGAGTCATACAAAGCTGGCTCTCAGATGTCAGTTTTGCCTCATAGTTTTTTTCTCCCTCTGAGCCTTGCTTTCCTTGTGGGTTTGATAAGGAAAAACATTATAATGCATCTGGAGCATACCTGGTATAGTATCCGAAACTCAGTGGCATCTTAATGGTCACTCTTGTTAATATTGACTATGCTTGAGGTTGGGTCTGTGGTCCCTAGCATTTTACTGCTATTAGCAACAAGAGCATTCCCTGGGAGTTTATGAGAAATGCAGAGTCTCAGGCCCCACCCCAGACCTACTAGATAAGAATCTGCATTTTTAAAAGAGTCCCCGGTGATTCAGTACATTTTAGAATTTGAGAAGCAAAGCCCTAGATGGCCCTTATCTATGTACTGACACCTAGAACCCTGAAGGCCAAATATCTGAGGAGATAAAACTTTTTTCCCTGGTTTTTGTTGTGGCTGAATTGCTAGCCTTTCACAAATACCCTAGGAGACATTTTTTCATTGTCTTGAACAGCAATGAATTAAAAAGAAGTTTGGGGCAAGTATTGAAAAACACATGGGTTTAAAATTATTTGGGATGTTCACTTTTAACAAAAATGAAATAAAATTAAAATTTTGCAACTATGATAAGATGATACCCTCTGAAATATTTGCTGCCAGCTTCCTGGGGAGGGACTAATGCTGTCCTGAGAGATGATCACTGGTAGTATTTTTCCAAACAGAAAGGGGTATTAGAACAGAGGTCAGCAAACTGTTTCTGTAGTGGTCCAGATAGTAAATATTTTAGCCTTTGTAGTCCGTAAGGTCTCTGTTATAACTGTTCAGCTCTGTCTGGAAGCATAAAATCAGCCATAAGCAATACGGAAATGAATGAGTATGGCTGTTTTTCAACAAAACTTTATAGAGACTGAAATTTGCATTTTATGTAATTTTTACTTGTCACCAAATATTAGTCATCTATTGATTTTTTTCTCATCCCTCTGAAAATATAAAAAATATTTTTAGCTTATAGGCCATGCAAAAGGATGGTAGGCTGGATTTGGCCAAAAGACTGTAGTTTGCCTATGCCTCATTTAGAAGCTTAGCCTTAAAACCATGGGTCTAGGAGTCTGATTGGTTTGATTTGCATTCAATACCACAAGATTTCTATCTGTGGGAACTTGGGGAAGATCCTAAAACCCTCTGTGTCAGTATCCTCATGTATTAAATGGGGATAGTAACAGTACCTGTCTTATAGGGTTGCTAAGAGTAGGAGATAATATACATTAAAGATTGAGTGGGTCTGTTTGGCACTTATCAATTATTCAGAAAGCAATTTTTGGAACAGCTACTGTTGATAATGTTTATTATCCTCTTGAGTCAATTCAATTTTTTTTTGTAAAAGCCATTAGCCTAAATTTTGGAGGCAAGAGAATAAGAGAACAGTTCAAGTGAATCATTCCGTCTTCTATACAGTAAATAATCAGGGAGAAAGTCATACAGAGATTCTTCGCAGTTTTCTTGCAACTTTTTTGTACAGTCCGAAACTATGTCAAAATAAAAAGAGAAAAGAAGAAAGCGAGAAATGATGTATTTTTAAATATTATGAAAGTTAAAACTTACAAAATAAATTGGAGAGAAGGATTATTTACCCTATACACAGATCCACTTCAGGTCTCCTTTAAATATGGAAATCCCTTGGTACCATTAAAATATGATTTGATCTGTAAGACTCAAACACGCATACAACATTTTTCTGCAACATCTGTGCCTAAATGGAGACACTCTGTATTTAAAACTCTACCATAACCCTTCAGAAAAGCTCGTTTTTTCAGGCATGTATAAAAGCATTAGGTATTAGCTGTGAAAATATTCTTACATGGATCAGCTCAATGCTAGCTATGTTCAAAAATGTAGAAGGCAAAAGCACCCACGGCCCATCTGGGAGTTGGATAAATTTGTCAGTTGGAAGCAGGAACCTCCATTGACAGGGACCGCATGCACCCTCCCAGGCCTCTACATCTAACAGAAGATTGACGCTTGTATGATGCTTCATAGAGGAGCCTCATGTATAGGGCCTCACTGGTCCTTCGGATAGGGTTCATCATAAGGTAGGTGAGTGTCTCAGTTTGCTAGGGCTGCCGTGACAAAGAACCAATGACTGGGTGGTTTAAACAACAGATATTTATTTTCTTACAATTTTGGAAGCTGGGAGTCTAAGATCAAGGTGTCAGCAGGGTTGGTTTCTTCTGAGGCTTGTAGATGGCCATCTTCACCCTGTGTCTTCACATGGTCTTCCCTCTGTGCCTATCTGTGTCCTAATCCCCTTTTCTTATAAGGACATCAGTCGTATAGAATTAGGGTCCACCATAATGGCCTCATTTTAACTTAATTACCTCTTTAAAGGCTCTGTCTCCAAAGTCACATTCTGATGTGCTGGGGGTTAGGACTTCACGTGTACCTTAGAGGCGGTGGAGACAATTCAGCCCATGTCAGCAGGGCAGGAAGGGGTATGTCTTCTTGTGGATGTGAAACCCAAAGTGATCTCTCTAGGATTACGCCATTGGTGGTTCTGTGTCCCGTCTTCACCAGCCTGTCTCCAGAGACTTTGACAGGATAGCTGAGACTAGAAGTGAGTTACTCTTTTTGTTCAAAGTGCTGCAAAATAAAGGCAAAATTTGTCAACGAACAAAATGGTAGAGATTAAAAAGTAAATAAATTCTACCTCTTTGCCCACAGAAGTACTCAGGCTAGATAAATTTAGTCATTATTACTTTTCTTCTAAATATGTGGAGGTAACCTCAGGCCTGGATCACTCAAAGTGCATCATGGGAACAGCAGGTTCACCTAGGGTGCTGACCCTCTGAATCACAATCTTCAGAGGTGGGACCTGGGAGGGGGCGGCACTGAACATTCTCCCCAGGTGATTCTTAAACCTCGCAGGCTTTGAAAACCTCTGATTTAATGAAGGGGAGAACTCGTGGCATTGAGATTTGGGGAACTGGCTGTCCTCCAGTGTTTCTCAAAGTGTGGTCCCTGGACAACAGGAGAACTTGTTAAAAATGCAAGTTCTCAGGCTCCACCCCAGACCTATGGAATCAGGAAGACTGAGAGTGGGGCCCAGCATTCTGCGTCTAACATGTTCTCCAGGTGACTCTGATGAGGTAGGGACCCTGATGAGGTAAAGGACTGAGAACCAGCAAGGGATGGCACCCTGGGTGACTGCGCCCCTTTCCTTACTGGACTGCTCCTGTAAAAAGGAAGGTTGTGGGTTTCTGTTTCGGTGAAGTAGCCATTTCTCACCCACTCAGAGCTTGTTCTTTCAATGATGACCAACATTTTCCTCTTTTTATTCTGATTTTTTTTAAAGTTTTTAAAAATTATTAGGAAGAAGTCATTGATAAAGTGAGTAATGGCTGAGGAACCTGGCTCACTTGTTTGTCACCTGCAATTTTCCTCTGACGGACCATCAGGCTTTTTTGTAAATGATATCCTTACTCTGTACCTTTTTTTTTTCCATCTCTAAGGAAGGGCTATTACTATCTGACCCTTCTTATTAGGGAGGCACAAAGGCAGTGTAAACATTTTTTGGTAAATATCAAATACAACTTTTTTTTAATGTAAAATCAAAGTATTCCTGGTAGTGATTACTATTACTGTTAAACATTTTCAGTTATGAATGCAATCTATAACAGAAATATGGAATAGATACTTTGCCAAAGTCATCATAGTCATATCCAATAAATATTGTTCCAAAATTACTTTTAAATTTTATCTATCTCAACAAGCAAAGTAGCTTACCATATAGTTTAAGATTTGGGGTTGATATTCAGAATCATTTCTTTGTTCCTTTTCTTACATATGTATTTGTTCTGAACCTAAATGTATGAGTACTAAAAAAGATGGCATGTTGTGCTTTTTAAAAGCACATGGGGTTCTGTGGGTGTGCCCTGGAACCCACACAGTGCCAGGCATATAGCAGATGCCAATAAATATCTGCTGAATGAATGATGCTACTTGTAGCCCCATCTTTTCCTAGCTGAGCTCTTGAGACCGAGGGAGGAAGCTCTGTATTGGTCTCCTGCGTTGACTCACCATTTGCAGGTGGGATTTTCCCTCTCAGCCCTCATGCTAGAGTCACTAGGCTATGTAACATTAGGAAAGCAGGACCCTAACAAAGGGCTCTGTTTTCAAGAGATTCTGGACTAGCCCATGGTAGATGTCTGCCGAGATAGACAGCACGTGACACAGGCAGAACCTCATATAATAGGTGCTCCGAATTCCCCTGGGCTCCTAGATGTTTTATAGTTCTGTTGTTGTTATTCTTTGTGTCTTTGTTTGCTTTTCGCATTTCAACAGAGATCAGAGCATCCTTCTCCAAATTTCCTAGCCCGTCTTCCTCTTGCAGCTAATGAAGTGCATGGGCCACTCCTAGTTGCCAAGGAGTTGGAATGCTTCTTTGACTGTTTTTTTAAATCCAGAAATCATACAAAAGGCCTAGTCATTCACTACTGGGCTGGTTTGGAACTCTGCCTGTTTGATGCTAAAATGGAAGGGCAGACATTGCAAAACAGCCTTTCTTTTCTTCCTCCACCTGCTTCATTTTAATTTTATATCTTGAGAGTGTAACATGGCTGCCTATCAGAAACCTTTAAGTTTCTCTCTTCGGGTGCTTCCTGCCTCTTGGCCTAGGTCCCTGGACTCATGGGGATAGGAAGATGAGTAAGACATGATTCCGACCATCTTGGAGTTTGTAGCATCCATGGAGAAGACATTCATTACATAGATTATTGCAACACAATCTAGAAAAGTAGAGGAAGGAAGTAGAACCCTGCCAGGTGAAGGCAAATAGATTCTGTTCTAGGAGGAGGGGAAGCCACAGTTGGGTTGGGAAGGGAAGGGAATTATCTAGGGAGAGGGCAACGGCTTCTGGGAGAAGAAACAGCCTGTGCAAAGACACGGAGGTGTGAAACTACACTGCTGTTCCAGTTGGTTTGAGTCCAATTTCCTCACCTAAGAGTTGGCAGCAGAGTCAAAAGTTTAGATGCTTTCTTCCTTCCTGTCCGTGATAGGATACACCTCACCAGGCTTCTCCCTTTCCCTCCAGACACCAGGAATGATCCCCTATGCTGTAGGGTGTCTCCAGGTGAGCAGGAAGGGTTGGGATGCCCCTTCTGAGACCTTGACCCTGGCTCACCCTCTCCTAGCTGGAGGATTCCAAATTCTACTTGAGAGTGGCCCAGTGGACATCTTGCCAGAATTCCGGATGCTGATGATCATGGTGCTCTGAGTGAGCGAGTGTGGCTAGTTTTGGAAAAGTCTCTGATTATTCCGAGATCGAGGTCTGTCACATGGAGCCCTGTCCCTGCCCGTTGCAGATACAGTCATCAACCTTCCAGGAAATGGATGACCAGGCTGCCCAGGTTTCACGTGAAACTGCATGAGTCCATCTTAAAAGAACCAGAAAAGAGGAGGAAATAAATCCCATAGATATAGCTTGTGACTATATGGAAACTCTAGGCGGGCAAATTCCCAGCCGTGAACAAGGGGCAGAAAAAGTTGGCTAGAAAAAGCACCATGTTTAACAAAAAGATCAGAAATGAAGAGGTCTTTAAAAACCTGTAATAATTCAATCATATTCGTTAATCCCTCTGAGGGCCAAGTATTTTGCTAGGGGCAAGGGATAAAAATATGAGTATGATTTGCCTCTGACCCAGAGGATATTCTCTGTAGCCAAGAAGACCCATATATAAATAAAAAGTTGTAATACAGCATGACAAAGGATCTACTAGGGAGATTTTTTTTTCAATGTCATAGGAGTATAGAAGAGGGAGCAATCACTTAACTCCTAGGGACTGGGAAAACAGGAGGTGACTTTTAAAGGGTGCAGAAAGGAGTGGGGGAGGCATTTTTTTTTTAATTAAACCACAAATAGGATTGGAATCGCCAACATTCAACTCTATTTGACGTAAAAATGGCAACTTCATCTAATTTAGCCTAACAGTAAGGGCACGACTAGCATGGTGGTTCCATACGGTCCACCAACTCTGATCAAATGGTAGTATCTGCCTAGAAACTGTCTTGAGAATGATTCTGAGGATTCCAGGATGACAGGAAAGGATAATATTGAAGTTGATTAATGGTCTGTCCTGGCTAAGGGATGGGTATAAATTGAACATAGTTGCCATCCTTACATTATAAGGAGATTTACAAGCAAAGATACAGAAGTGTGAGAAGCACAAGATGTTGCCATGATGGTAGAGAGTTCATGGCGGTCGGAGGTAGATGGTCTCTGGGGGTGATGGGGGACAGAAGGAAGACTCATTAGAAAGCTAGGTTGGTGTGTATCGCCTTGAATGCCTTGAATGACCTTGTAAACAGTCCTCATGCTGCTGCTTGTACCCTATTATCTATTTGACTTACTTTTTAAAACAAACACACATTACTTGTTCCCCGCATCCCCAAATGCATGGAGGTTATAACGTTCTTCTCTGCTGCTTTGTCTTTGTTTAATTCAAAGCTTTCTTTTAAGAAAAAGTCACAAAGTACTAAGAGAACATACAATAAGTACTTTGCAAATTAAATTGGAGGATGTTTTTAGGTAAGATAAAAACCAAGTCCTGTGACAGTATAGATTCTGTTATACAAAGGTCAAAATCATTGCATGAAGATTTTCTTTTCCTTTTTTTTTGCTACTAAGAGGACATTCAAAGAAGTTATTTCAGTCTAGTATCTCAGGATCCACGGGATAAGAAAATTAGGAAGGCTTCATTATGCCTTTCCAGGATTTAGCTTTCCAGAGGAACTCTGTGTTGTGTCCCAATGGGATTCTCTAGATTGAATTGAGAGCATTGAAAATTGACCCTAAGGTTTTAATTGCACAATACTGAAATTTCCTTCTGAATAAATTTTTGCAAGAATTGTATTATTTTTCTTGGGAAACCTAGGCACCACAAGAAACTTCAGATCTCATTTCAATGGTTTTTAACCAGAGGTGCACATAGGAGCCCCTTTGAGCAGCTTTCTCATGATCCACCTGCTTGGGTTGCAGCCTAGAAGATTCTAATTTGGTAGCTCTGTGTATCCTATAGAAATATTAGTTTTCTCAAAGATTCATAGCAATAAGCCAAAGCATGCAGACGACCTCTGCAAAGTCAGAATGAGTTTCACTGATAAAGCAGAGTTCTAACCCATGTCTTTCCTGGTGGGTGTCCTGTCTCCTATTGGTTGATTTTAGACCCCACACCCCTTGATCTGGGGTTTGATTGGTTTGCTATTGACCCCCATACTATGCCAGTTTCCTGCTAGAACTGGAAATACCTACTGAGTAGAAATTAGACCATATGAAGTTTCATCTTAGATGTTGAGACAAACTGTTTTTAAATGAAGTAGAAAGAAGAAAGAACTGTCAGTTTCACAAAAGCTGATCATGACTCAGGCACATCCAGACTCTTAATATATTTACTCCCAAGAGAACGTCAGTTAATTTCACTCTAATATCCAGGCTTCTGCGGAAAGAGCGGAAGGGGGGTCTTCTATAGCCATAAGCCGGGGATACCAGGGTAAATGTGGGAAAGACTAGGGGACATTCCCTCAGAGAGAACTTCTGTCCATGGGCTACTTCTCTTTGTCAAAGATTGGATGGAGTTGGCTGACCTGGTGATAGGGGAAGGGTGAGAAGAGTTACGAATTTTAATAGAATCTTTGTTTTACCTGGAAATAATGTACAAAATCTAGAGAAACAGAGAGTAGAAGTGAAATTTGGGGAATGCTTCTCAGTCCTCCTCAAGCGATCCATGTATTTTGGCTCAGGACCTGAGAGATGATGGAGCAGGGGTTGGGGAGACCACCTTTGGAACGGGGTCTGGTTTTGTGCTTCAGAAAAGGTACCTATCTCTTCGTGGAGTCACGTGGCAGTGCCTCTCTATTTGGCACACCCCACTTACTCTGGAAGTTTGAACTACAGTTTTGTTGATCTTGGGCAAGATATGAAAGGACTGTAGAACCCCCCCCCCCCCGGTCAAATCTTCAAGGACATAGGTGAGTTCATGCTTCCCGGGGGTGTGGGCTTCTTTTCATGGGAAATTGCTTTCTAGTTGCGATGATGACAGGAGAATCCACAAACAAATGGAGGAGGCTGACCTTGCCCAGCCAGGGAAGCGAACAGAAACCACAGGAATACATTTCCATCATCAGTATGGGGCTTAAAACTCTTCAAAAGTCTCTCTCATTCTTTTCAACGTCTTTGAGTTTGAGCTTTGCAGCAGCAGGAGGGCAGAAGTGGTGCCCTAAAGATTCCTGAACCTAGTCTCCCTTGGAGTGGGTGGTTATTCAAAACATGTCATCGATTGAGGAGCTATCTCAGGATTCCACCGTTCTCCCCCGCTGTAAAATTCCACTTTGCAAGGATAAGCCCAGTGACCTTTGCTTTAAATCAGGCAGAGGAAAGTCATCGCTGCAGTGCAGCCGCTTAGTGAAGCAGCCTCTCCAGCTGGAAGGCACAGAGCTTTAGGGAAGAAATGGAACGCAGAAGCCAAAGATGACCCCGAGTCTGGTGTGGGTCCAGGGTGGATCACAGGGATGGCAAAAGTTGCATTTATTTCTTCCCTGCCTTACTTCTGTTCTTCCTCTGAAGATCTATTCAGAAAGACTAAAGTGGGGGGAGGAAAAATTTTCTCTAAACATGGCAATGCGTGCGTATGTTTACCATTTATTGAGTGATGATCACATGCCAGCCCCTGAATGGGGCACAGCTCCAGTTATGCGGTTCACAGCCCTTCCTGGAGGTAGGTATATTCACCCATTTTCCAGATGGGAATCCCAAGGCACAGAGAGGTACAGTGACTTACCAAGATCACACAGCTAAGTAGTGCCTGAGCCAGGCTTATGGTCTAGTTCTCTCTGATATTTCTAAAGCTACCTCTTGAGTATGCCGTGCTGCCTCCATCACTGATCTGAAACTGGGTCCTGGGGCATCCAGACCCCACTACTCAAACCCCATGTAAAAAGGAAATGCACTTGGTGGGCTGGGGGTGGGCTTCCACCAATTCCCTTTGGCTATGGCAGGGGGCTTCCGTGGGTGTCCCCTGGGAACATGCGCTCTGGGATGTGGCTATGTTGTCATTTCTCTGCCTTTTTTGTTTGCATTGCCGTGATCTCTCAGGTGCAGTGTGCCTGTTCCCAAACCAGATACCGTCTATCTCTCTCTCTTTCGTAGGCACGGTGCTGCTGTGCCAGGCAAACCAGGAGGGATCTTCCATGTACAGTGCCCCCAGTTCACTTGTATATACTTCCGCAAGTAAGCCCGTGTTGTGGCTCTCTTTTTGTTTTGTGACATAAATCTGAGTCCAATCACCTTCCCTGCCATGTCAGTGCTCTCCCCCTCCCTCTGCACCCCCCTGCCTTGTGGCTCTCTACAAGGTGAAGTTGATTTTCATAAGCATGTCTGTTTTCCCTGTTGCCTTAGCATCTGCTCCCTCTGCTCATTACGTCTGAATCCCCACCTCCCAGATGTCCCAGCCATTCTTTGTTAGACCTGCCAGGACTGGGTCCAATGGGTGGGACATGGGGCATTGGGATGGGCGGAGGGTGACGGGAGGGAGGATGCTATAGCTCATTGCCTGACTTCTATCACAGCTCTGCAAATTAATATGAAACTAATTGAAGTAAAAAACATGCAGGCTGCCCAAATGGTACCCTAGCCTAGCAAAAGGTGCTTGATTAGTACTCTTGAGCCCGATTTTCCCATTGTGGGAAATATTACCAGCCAGTGGCTAGTGACTTGTTTGCAAGGCTGTTCTATCCTTTGCTGTGTGATTCCACTGAGGAGGAGGAGGAGAGAGAAGAATGTGTCTCTCCTCCTGCTTAACTGGGGGAAATAACAACAAGAAGGCACTTTATTAAATATGAATATAGCCATCAAGTGCTAGGGGGAGGAAACCAGAAATAAATACGGAAGATAAATCGCAATGTTGAGGTGGAAGAGCAAGGAATTCTCTGCCTGAGTTGGATGCTCTGGGGTGGAGAGTACCCCACTCCCACCCAAGTTCCCAGAGCACAGTGAGGAATTAAAGTGCTCACTGATTCCACCATGGTTCCCCAGCAAGTTTGCCCCTCCTGAGAGTCCCCCAGCCACAGCCAAGACCTGATCATCGATTCCATACAGTGTGTGTACACCCTGTGAAATTCCCACAAGTGCCAAACAGGTCCTCAATGGGGTCAGGGCTCACAAATGAGTCTAGGGGCCAGGAGGAAAAGGGGGCTGCTTCCGAGACAGGATAGAGAGGGGAGTGGGAGGGGAGCGGAGGTAACAGGCTTATGATGATTAAGAGGATGACGGACAGGGGAATCCTCAGCGTGTGCCAAGATCAAGCATCTTGATTCCCACAGGCTGAGACAAACCCAGCTCTTCGCTGTGGGATCAAAGGTTGGAAGCAGTCACAGGGACCCCAAAATATAATGATTATGAGAAACCCGAGGGTCCCTCAAGGAGGGCCAACCAGTTGTTTCTCCCAACCAGAGTATAACCTTCAACAGCAGTTTTGACATTCATGACATGAAAGGTATTTTCCGTGTGCCCCGAGAAGCCAAAATCTAACCATACTGGCCAGAAGAAGTTCTTTCTGAATTTATGAAAATTGTCCCATTTGGGCCAGTGTAAATGCATCTACATATATCTCCTAGAGTTAGAATGCTACTATGCATTTTCACATATTCAACCTTGCTTAAACCTCTCAAAATCTGCACCAGGTAGGTATCATAATATTTGCTTTACAGCTGAGGAATTGGAGGGCGCTGAGAGGCGGAGTACCTCACCCAGGATCACACAGCCAAGTGTATGGTAGATTTGTTTTTTGAACCTGGGGAAATGATTCAACCTTTGACTGCTTTTCTGGCTCCATTTGAGTCTAAATCTCATCATCATTGCACTGTACCTGTCCCTCCTTCATCTCTATAAATATTATTTTCTGATGGAGAGTTCGTCTACCAAAACTCACCATAGGGTTGAGTTCCAGAGTATGATTTTGTTTTTTTCTCTGCTGTTGTTGTCCTGTAGAACTGTCTGGGATGAAACGTTCTATATCTGCCCTGTCTGGTATATGTGATCTTGGAACCAAGGCATTGACTTTTTAATGTTATTTCATGTTGATTAATGCAACTGTAATTAGCCACGTGGGGCTCATGGCTACCATACTGGACAGTGTGGCTCTCTACAATTGTAGGCTGTATTTCTGTTTCAGTTTGCCTTTCAGAAGTGAAGAAAACAAATTAAGTCCAGAAAAAGGCTAGTTTGAATTTGTACAGCTATTCTAAAGTGACTTGTAGAAAGTGTGTATCATAAATGGCACACGTGAATTATGTCACAAATACTCCATGTTAAAACAGCTGAAGCATACAGAGGAAACAGAACAATTTAAAGCAGGAGTCGGCAAACTATAGCCTGAGGGCCAGATCGAGCCCACAGCCTGTTTTCCTAAGGCTTGTGAGCTAAGACCAGGTCGTAGCTTTTCCCAGGGATTATAAGAACAAAACAAAAACAAAAACTAATATGTGATAGAGACATAGGAGGCTCGCAAAGCCTAAAATGTCGATGATGATCTGATGGTTCTTACGAAAAAAGTGTGCAGATCTCTGATTTAAAGAGTCCATTTTATTATGGAAAATATAAAAAGGGAATATCACTTTACTCACTATAATTATACTTTTTTCTCTGAGTTTAAAAGTAAAAATTTATAATAATTGTAGAAACTGTATAATGTGTATCCAACACGCTTCATTTTTAAATTGCATGATCAGTCATATTACCTACACATTTTTCATCCTATTTCCACTTATTTTGTCATGTGTATTTTATGAAAATATGTTAACAGCTTCATAATATTCTACTGTTTAATGATATTAGATTTTAATCTGTTCCCCTCATTGTTGGGTATTTAGGTTGATAGCAATTTTTCAAAAATATCACAGAAAATAAATGTCCTTGTATACAGTAGTTTTAAAGAAAACAATTAACAAATAGCTAATCCTACTTCCCCTTAACAAAACAAAACCAAAACTAGTTTCCCACTGGTATCCCTAATTTCTTACTAGATCCCTTAAACAACATTATTCAGACTGACAAGCTCAATGAGCATTTCATAAGGGCCTCCAACTCTGAGACCTCTCCTTCTCCACTTGGGTAGACAGAGGGACCTTAGATTATTTCCATCTTGAGGCTGTGCAGTGGTGCTGAGGGTAAGGAGCATCCATTCTTCCCTAAAATGCATTGCTTGAGGCTTCCTTTCTCCTTAATTCTCAAAGTCAGCAATGCGTTTTTCGGCCAGGCTGTTTGCAATGAGCTGGCTTCTTTGTAACATTCACTTAGGTTTTTTTCTTCCAGATGAAGATGTATATTTTAGTGCAAAGTCGCATGCCATTATTAATAATTCAACCAGCACATAAAGGGTCATTTTTGCACACACATACACACCCAGAGGATACCCACACAGTCACCTAAGATTCTTTTCCTTACTCCAGGTCTGACATACACATAACTGAGAGCCACAGGTCTCATCTTTGAGCTCTGAATGGTGTTGTCTCTTTTTCGTTAAAAATCCTGCCTTCTTCCCAAAAGCTGAGGCTTCCTTCTTCTCAGCAATCTTTTAGGATACACCTGTTTTTTGACTTGAACATGCATGTGTTTCTCATTTTTATCTAATAGTTGTGCTCCTGCAGAAAGGTGTGTGTAAATTACACTTTTGTAAATTAGATCCTGTGTGTCGACTGACTTCCGTGATTACTTCTGAGTTTGTATTTTTTTTTTTCACGGATCTTTAACTGGCCTTGGATGTTTTACACTTAAATTGCCCCTCTGCCTAGCCAAAGAGCTAATCATGTGTAAATAACACCCTTAAATGCAGTAGGAGAGATGGTTTTTAAAGGAACCCTGTGGAATTAGTCTGTAATGAAAATAACTCCTACTGAAGTTATCTGTTTTTTAAGATGCATTTTTGCATAATAGGTTTTTCCCTCTCTTATATGAATCATCCTAATAATATGACCCAGGATATGAAATCATTAAGAGAAGGATTTTCACTCACGGCTCTGTGTCAATAAAACCTAATGCCACAATTCTCCCAGTCACCCCAGATGACTCCAGTCTTTCTTCCTCACCCCCAAACTTGATCCTGCTGTGAAACCCTAGTTCAAGTTGTGTCACAGAACATCACACATCCTCTTACGTGTCCTAATAAACCACTCTCATCCAGAGTGTCAAACGGACCTGCTTTCTGTTAACTTAAATTAAGTCAGAGCAAAACCCCGAAGAATTTGAATAGATCACCTTGTACCAAATGCAAAACATTTAATCCTAATATTTTCATTATAAAAATATTAATTTTAATCAAGTAAATTAAACCAATTACATAAAATAATTTTACTAATTTTCAAATAATTTTAATTCATTAACATTGTGTTTGCTTGGAGTAGCCAGCTATACAAGCCCTTTACACAGAGGTTTGGTGAAAGTGGGGGCAGGGCTGATGGGCCTGCTCAGTGCCCACTCAATCCTGGGCCCAGTGGTCTGGAGGCTCCTCCTGTCCTGTCTGGGGGAAATCTACCAGCTGTATTGTCAGCACTGTTTACTGTCTGCAGTGAAGGCTTGATGTCAAAATCAGGACCAGGCGGAAATAGGAAGGTAAAGAACCTATCACCTTTCTTCAAAATGAAAACATTGCCTTCATTTTTACGCGTTGAAATATCAAGAGGTAAATGATTGGTTTCATGAATGGGAAAGTCCACCTTTAATTTGGATTAGCAAAGCCAGCTATCACTGATCTTTATTTCTATATAAAGTAGATGTTTCCAGAAGCAAGGAAATGCTATCAGCTTTATTTTGTTTTCTTTACAATTTTATGAATAACTTTTAAATTATGAAAGTAACATGTGCTCACTATAATCAGGGAAGCACGCAAACAAATACACACATATACACACGCATATTATATGGAATAATGTGTATTAATATCTCCACTCTATCCAAAAAACACAAACCCTGAAAGTAATACTTTTGACTCCCTAGTAAGTATCTTTCCCCATTTTCTCCATAACAATGCAAAGAATGACATACACACATGCAATGGGAGAGTGTCAGCAGTCTGATTTTACAGAGGGGCGTATACACATACATATTAAGTGCACATTACACATATTGACTATACCTTGATTCACTTACTAACACATTGTAGCTATCTCCCGTTCAGCCTTTTTGATGTCTTCATGCTGTTCCATAGTGTTGATGGTCCATAATTTATTAAACCGTTCTCTATCCACACTCATTCAAGCCACTTCTTTTTATGGCCCACCATAGAGGCTGCAGCAAGCATGTTTGTGTATGCCCTGACACACCAATCCTTCACATCCCACATCTATGTTCCTAAACATGGAATTGTTGCTTCCATCCCATTGTTCTTGCTAGCACCTGCATATTTTGCTCTTTTTAATTTCACAAACTGGATGGATGAAAAATAGTATCTCAGTTTGCTCTCGTTTAATTTGCTTTCCTCTTGTGAAGAGCATCATCTTTCCCATATTTAATTGTCATTTGGACTTTTACCTCTTGTGAATTTCCAGTCTACATCTGCCCATCTCTCCTCTGAGTTTTTCTCATCTTATTTTTAATTCACATGGAGAGATAATTATTCGTTAGAGAGACTGATCTGTGAGTACCGGAAGTGTTGCAAACATTTCCTCTTTTGGCCATTCGATTTTGCTTACGTTCTAGGATGCATTTTAAATTATATAGGCCAATATATCTGTCTTTTCTTTTGTTACTGAGATCAGGGTGCCAGCTTGGTGAGTTCTGGCGAGAGCCCTCTTCCTGGTTCATAGACGGTTGCCTTCTTACTGTGTTCTCACATGGCAACATATAGTGTCCTCACATGACACTATAAAGGCACTAATCCCGTTGTGAGGACCCCACCCTCATAACCTCATCTTAACCTGGTCACCTCCCAAAGGCGCCATCTCTAAATACCATCCCATTGGACATTAGGGCATCACAGATTAATTGGGGGCTGGGGGACACAATTCTGTCCACAGCAAGTACCTTGACACAGAGGTGCCAGTGTTATTCATCAAAGGCTAGAAAAGCATTTTCCAGCAGAAATTTCTGTGTGTTTCCATACACTTATCAATGCAAACAAATATAAAAACAGTTACATGGATGCCACAGCTGAATTTCTGATCTATGTGAAGACAAATACTAAATTAAAAGGAAGATGACTGTTCATTCCCCCTAAAATTTTCACCCCTGACAACAGGGAAAAAAAAAATCTATCACAGGCAAATGCTTAGGAACCTAAATGTTAACAAAATGCAAAATCATCTCCTTGTTTATTCCCTTTTATGGAACTCAAGGGCAAGTGGTAGTGGCATAGTTTTAATTGATGTATTGATGGCAGATTTTATGGAAGTAATTGTGTGGAATTCATAAAACAATGATTTAAGTGGCAGAAACATACATAAATCAGGCCTGCATTGTTCTACTTTTAGGTAATTGATGGATCTTCCATTGGTTTCTATAATTGAAGGAACAGCCTAAATTAATTTATGGCTTCTGCTTTCTTCTGCCAAACACAGAAAACGTCAGTAGAATGAGTTTAGTTAATAGAAAGTGCACGTACAGGTCATTGTGTTACTGACACATCGTTTAAAGAACTGCGTCTTCTTTCACTCTCTCTTTCCAGTAACTCGGGGCTTTGCGGTGCCCTCGGAGAAGACTTTTTCTTATATTTTCTGGAAGGATTGCTTAACAGAATAATAATCAATGCTTGGATGAAGCTGAGGCAAGTGAGGGACTCACCTCAGACAAAATTTACAGAGGCTCCAAAAAACTCAGTCATCAGTATAAATGACATTTTAACGCGATATTTTTGAGAATCGAAATTGACGGAAAAAATTCATGGTGATCAACGTATTAAAAATTCCTATAAAGACAGGATGAATGTTAATTTTTCTTTTGCTTCTGGATCCAATATGGCTCAGCAGAGCACTTCTTTCTTTAAGTTTTGATAGTCTGTTCATCACAGATTTTTTTAATAATAATTTTAACTTTTTAAAATATTGCCTTAAAATATGATTTATCTTGATTACAGGGTTTTTGGTGCCCCTCTTCTTAAAGTTTGCACCCAAGGTGATTGCCTAACTGGCCTTACCCTTAGTTCCTGCCCTGAAATAATAAAAACAATAACAACAACAACAACGATAGTAATAATAACTACCATATGTCAGGCATTCTGCTAAGCCCTTCACATGAACTTTCTCACTTAATCATCACAAGAAAACTATGAAATAGGGATGATTATTACGCTTGCTTTTTACATGAGAAACTTTAGACTTAGAGGAATTCAGGAACTTGTCGGAGGTGACCCAGCTGGATCAACTTGGAGCCCAGATTAACTGAATCCCAAGCCTTCCATCATCCCTGTCTATACATTTACACACCAGAGATGGAAGCATCCATCTACGCTGTTCCTGGAAGTGTCTCAGCAGAGAGTGGTCACCTGGAACCTCTCAGCAGCTGTCCAACCCCTGCCTTCGAGCCAAGGTTTTGCTTCTCCTTCCCATCCCAAGATTCCTGGAGAAGCAGTCCTTCGCTATCTGATCTGTTGGCCAGGGGTTGGCAATATTGTTCTTTAAAAGGCCAGCTAGTAAATATTTCCAGCCTTCAGGCTGTCTGGTCTCTGTTGCAACTGCTCAACTCTGTCATTATAGTTTGAAAGTAGCCATAGACAATACATAAATGAATAGGGGTGGCTGTGCTTCCAATATAACTTTATTTACAAAAATAATTTTCAGGCCAGATTCAGCCAGAGGGCCATAGGTCACCAAATCCTTTGTCAGGCCATCATTCTCATTCGAAAGGGCAGGACACAGGGCAGCTGGCTACCTGGGGGTGCAGATAAAAAGGAGACTTCTTTTTGGTGAGCCCTTGCATGTAGCTTTCGCATTTTCTACCCTTTTATCACATTTTAAAACAATGTAAGGCAGGCACATGAAGAGACTACCCTTCTTCGGGTACATATTAAAGTAAGATATACACATAAGTTCGGTTGAGATACAGAAATTCAGATCGATACATAAATAGATACACAAATTCAGTCTAGATAGAATGGATTGACTTAGTTTTGCTCTCGCAGTAAGCAACTGACAAACAAATCTGGATTTCGAGGCTGTGTTTTGGTGCTGCTGGCCTTCTCTAAGACCTGCCTCAGTTTCCCTGGGAAAAGCGGTGAGACTTTATTGACTTACCCGGGATCCTTGTCCTCTGCCCGGGCTGCTTCTGTTTCCTCCTGCACAATTCCAACAATGCTGGTCTGCAAGGCCCTCCAGACTGGATCTTTCTAGCCAAACATCAGCGCCTCACTCTTCCCATGTCTGTGGCTCACTGTTATGGTGACAGCAGACCTGTGTTCCCTCTGTCACCACCCCTGAAATAATTCATTCTTTACTCATTTTATCAGTCCTTTGATGAGAGAGCGGGGTGAAAATGCATTATGTCATTCAACCAGTTTTTATTAAGTTCTTTCCATATACCAGGTACCATTCTGTTCACTGCAAATACTCCATGAACAAGACATCCGCAAGTTGGCCTCTATAGTGCCTACATTCTTGTGGATGAGACAGATAACAGAGAGATATATAATGCTAAGGTCTCAGAATTGCAAACACTTTACTCATAGGGGTTTTGGGGAGGCCATACCCAACAGAAGATATACCGACTGTGAACACTGCCATTTGAATACCTCTTGGTAGGTGAATCAATACCACTGCTCTCCCCATTATTCTGCACTATAGATAGACACATTCGGCTTCTGAGATCCTATTTCCCTCGTTGAACCTGTGGATGGAGAGATTTTGACTGTGTGCCATCCTCTGCCTGTCGCCTCAATCATAGCACATGCCTGACTTAATGAACAGTGAGTGTCCACGGGTGGGCGCAGCTGTCCAGCCACCATGACTGACTGATGAACTCCAGGACCCATTCTTTCTCCATCACTGAAGCACCATTGCTTTGCTTTGCTTTATCTGCCCTGCTGTCCCATGGCCCAGCATAGCTCTGATTTGTTAGCAGGTGGTCTGTAAGAGGTTTTTACTAGCTCTTCTGTTAACTGAGTTATTCCACCTGGGCACCAGCTTTCAGAACAGGTTTATGTGAATTTTCAATCCCCGCCATTACCGCTCCAACTGGCTTAGCTCCTTCATCGATGTCTCTGGTTCCAGTGGCTGAATCACAATCATAGACCACTTTGTTGTTACTGTTTTGTTCCCTTTTTTTTTAACCAATTTCAGGAAAATTAAAAAAAATATACTAGTGGAACACCCTCAGTCCTTTAAAGGGAGAATCTGCAAAGAAGCTACATTTCAGGCGACTATCTCGCTCTCCCGGCACTTTGGTTATTAATCTCAATGCCGAGTGGTGACTTTTGTCTTCTTCAGATGGGGGCCTCACTTCTGCAAAAGGCTGCCAATTGCGAGAACTACCATCCCGTGGTGTGCCCCCAAACATCTTATTTGTCTTGATATTTCTTTCACAGAAATACATATGACAGATAAGGAGTCACCAGAGGATGGTTTGCTTTGTGTCAGACAGATATTAAAACAATAAACTACGTTGCCCTGGGATTCAGCACGCACACAGCCAGAGAACAAGGCTGAGATGAGATGCCTCTAAAAAGCAGCGAGGCAGTTCTTCTGGGGAAATTCCCTGGGAACCCCAAGTCCTGTGATAGCATTGACAGAAAGTTCTTTTTAATGCTCACATTTTTCAAGAGGATCAACAGACTTCCATGTGCAGCTCCCTCATTGAACTCCTCGACCATGCCCACATTCCTCCGGCCCTTGGCAGGGGCGAGAGGGAAATCCTTCCGTGGGTTGAGAAGCTTATTTTAAGAGTTTATCTTTTTAAGCACTCATCTGCACTTCATTTGCTTTTTCAAACTAATGTGGATTTAAACATGGAAAAAAAAACATATTCTGAGTTCAGATTTCTGAACATGAAATTTGCAGGAGCCAAAGATAAGACTATCCAGCTGAATCCAGCTCTAGAATACGGAAGGAGGGCAGCTTGATGCAATGGAGCAAGTGTGCATTCCTAGGGGACCAAGCTTTGCAAACTGAGCTTTCTCCAAGACTGCAGAGCTGGGAGCGGCATCTTAGGATCTTAGCGGAATAAGAACATCCAATGACACTCATCCAATTCAAGTCCTGGGGTGGGGGTTCTTGGTGCTTCTTGTGTAGGAACATGTCCAACCACAGAGGCAGCCCCCTCTTCCCTTGCCTGTTTTATCTTCAAAAGCAAATCTTCCCATGCAGTGCAAAGGTAAATGAAAGGAAGCCGAGCTTGCCTCCCATTGGAAGGAAAAGAGTGAAACGAGCCTGTCATAGTTCATTTAAACACGGTAATTTAAACACTCACTTCACTAAGAACTCCAAAACCACCATTTTCTTAAATCATGTTTTTATTTACATAAAAGTACGATCACACCAAAAGCTATTTTATTGCTACTGTAGAACTTGGGGGGGAACGTTAACAAAATGCAGTTTTCAGGACCAAATAAGACATCACGTATTTTAGATCCGTCTCTGTGGGCTTTGTTTGCATGCAATGTAGGCTCTTGATGCCTAATTGCTTTTTATGTAAAATCAAATAAACGTACAAGAACCATCTCTATAGGCACACCTGCCCGAGGATATGTATCATCCACACCCTTGGTAATTGTTACACGGATCTAAGAAACAATTCCCAGAGATCATTTCTTGCTGGCACATCCTAGTCCCTCGTATTGGTTTTACAAAATTCTCCTCGAGCAACAAGTGATTAGTGAGAAGAGCTGGATTCAGGCAGAGCTGGGTCTAAATTGCCGTGGTACACTCATGGCGCGACCTTGGCCAAGCCTCCGCCATGAACATATTCATGAATACCTACTTGCCTGTGAGCATTAAATGAGGCATTGTAGCTCCTCAAACAGATGGCTGTACCTTTCCTTTCTTTCTTAGAAGCCATCTTCTCCAGGTCCTTTTGAAAGTTCATCAAAGAAGCTGGTTTGGAAGGTTTATATTAGTCTAGTGACTGGACAGTTGGACTATTTCTGAATGGTTCTCTTTCAGTCTGTTCTTTTGGGGTTTCAGGAGGGCTCCAGCTCAGATATGAGGCAGGTCCAGATGGCACCCAAGTTTGATTGGGGTGTTGCTCAAAGGATCAAGACTCAGTCTTTCAAGTCTGGAAGCTGACTCTCAAAATCAGATGGCCTCCAAGGGGACCGAGCAGCTAGATAGACCCACAGCGATGGCTGGAAGTGAAACGAACGATGGCATTTGCATCATGTCCCCACCCCGTGAGCCACCGCCAACCCCCTCTAAGGGCCTCATGTTCAGAAGTTGCAGCAGCCCTAGAGAACCCTGGGAAATCCAGTGCAGCATAAGGAAGCTAATTTATCACACTTGCCCTGTTTCCTACCTGGAGAGGCAATTCACCGAGCTTGCTGTTTCAGCCAGCTGTTAGCTAGATCATGAATGATTTAACAATTGAACCTTTACTGTGTATATGCACTCGATAAAGTAATTATTTATATAAATTATTTGCTTTTTTCCACGGCTGCCTGCAAAAAGCTAAATTGATACCGGTACAGGTTTTGTCAAACCAATAGGTTATGGCAAATCGCTTCGTCCAAATTAAAATAGATCTCAACATCTCACAGCTTTGTCTGTCTTCACCATTCCTTCCAACTATGGAAAGCACCTTTGCAAATGCCTTCTGCCGTTCTGCCAAGTTAAACGCTCCGAGATTGAGATTCATTCTCCTTTTGCTGAATGAAATGTTACCAAAATCCTGCCCAGGGGGGTATTGTCAATACCTGTGAGTAGACAGATCACAAATATGTCTTCTGCACAGTGAAAGCATATCACTGCTCATTCAGCAGCCATGGCATTCGCCCCATGTCGGTTGGACTAACCCGACCATTTGTAATCTGGAAGAAAGGAGATGGCAGCTAACTTCAGGAGGTAAACAGGAAGAACCTGGCAGTTAGTTAAAACCCCAGGCTGCTATCCTCATTCAAAGTCACAAAGACCTAAACGGTGAAAGCACATTCACGTATGTGAGCGTTGTGCGTGGGTTTTGTTGCGGTTTTTTGAATTTGTTTGTAAGTTAGGAAACATTTCTGCTTCAGGAACACCAGACTTGCTGTTCAGAATAAGTCCCTGTGTGTTCATTGCATTTAGTTTATTTTTATTTTCCTAGATGACTCATTTCTTTTCCTCCTGAAGGAGAGATTTATTTCTAACCAAGTTGCGAGTCAAGTGATATTTCATAACAATATTAACAAATTGCAAGTAGATGGAAAAAAGCGCAACACTCCCAAATCTTATGAAAGCTTCTTCACCAAATCTTAGAGAAAATTTCTAGTTGAATTTAGTCATCGGGAGCTCATTACTTTGACAGTAATTAGGTTTGTGTGTGTAACCTCAGACTAATGTAACCCAGGTCCCCATCGCTGGAAGAGTCCATTTCCCCAACATTTTGGGATTGTATACCACCCTCCTGGCTCACGTCCAGATGTGGAGATAAACCCCAGTGGAGAAGGGAAACAGCTTGCCTTGGAATCTTATCAGGAACATAAATCAATAGTGATCCCCATGGCCTGTATCCAATTAGCAGAAAAGGAGCAAAGCCCTTCCAGGTGTCTTGAAATCTCAGAACATAAATATAGAAGAGAAGAAATGGCACGTGCCCCCCCTTCCACTTCTACCCCCTGCCCCCAACAAGGAGCATATTGAGGTCTCAGGGAGGCTTGTCAGCAGATTCCCCTGCAAATTAACTCAGTCCATGATGAATTGGGGCTGGTTCTCTTGGATGTGCTATGGATGTAGGGAGATGATGTAGCAGCTTGTAAAGGCAATAGGAGGGAAATAAAAACTGAGAGCCTCTGAGGAGTATAGAGAGAGGGGAAGGAGAAGTTTTTGCCCAGAGCTGCCGTGGGATAACTTCGTCCTAGCTGCCTTGGTGGACAATAGACAAGAGGGTAGGTTCTCATGTCAGGCTGCTTGGGTTCAGATCATTGGGTGAGTTTCTGAGTTGTTGTGTGTCTTCCTTTCCTCCCCAGGAAAGTGAATATAGCAATAATACATGGTTCTTGTGGTTTTGTGAAGAGTTAGTGGGTTAATTGGTGGGTTGGGTGATTAGCAAGTGTTAGCAAATGGTAGCTGTTATATCATACAGTTGAATCTCCTCCATCCAATAATGGAGTAACGGAGGTTGGAATTTTGACCACTGTAATCACGTCTTTGCTTGCGTTATTCCAGTTACCACTTCCTGACTTTTAGAAGGTGAGGTCCAGAGTCCCTTGTCACTAATGTCCTCACTAAACCAGACTTTCTCTTGTCGATGCAAATAATTCATAACCAATCTATAAATCAAAATTGGGTTGAGTTTATTATGAGCCAACCCTGAGGACCATATAGCCCAGAACAGTTCTTTGACAAAGGAATGGAGCACTCCAAAGAAGTGGAGTGTACAGAGTGGTTATACACCATCAAAGAGCATGTATCGCGTATGATTGGAATGTCCCTTTTCAAATAGTCACAAGATCACTTTGCCAGCACAGCAGGTCAGTGGTCACAAGGTGGGTGGTCCAAGGTTAGCGCAGCAGGTCAGCAATTAATCCTTAGTTTAGAGAGAGATGCCCGGTGGGGGAAGTTACATCCTTATCTTTAAGGGCATTGTTCTTGTCTTTAGGACATAGTAAATATTCAAGGCAGATATACAATCCATGTTCAACATGCCACGTAGCCCCTTTTGGAAAAACAAGGTCAGGCCGGATTAGTGTTAGCCCAAATGGCTTCCTCATATACTCCAGTATATTCTACTGTTTGTCATTTACTTATCAGTCTTGGAATATGCTTCCTTCATAAACATCTCAGCACCTCTTACAGGTTCAAGGACCATCACCCATTTTTCCTCTGTTACTGAACTACCAGGGCATTGTGAGTTTATCTGACAATAGCATCAACACACATTTCAGGGATTACCTTGATCGGGTAACCCTCTAGATGCTTGAGACACAAAACAAAGTCCTCAGGATACCCCAACAGAGAGATATAAAATGAAGTTGCAATCAAATGAGGTGGTAAGAGACTGATAAGTGAAGGAAAAGTAAAAGGAGTGATATGATGGAGACGGTGGTGAGGTCAGGAGAAGTGGAGTGAGATTGACAGGCAGGGCCCTGGGAGGAGGAGGTGATGTTGGAACCAAGATTTGAATTAGGGAATCAACTCAACCTCCTTAAGACCTCAACCAGTCTCTAAGACTGAACAAAGGAAAGATAACCTGCAGAAGCAACTGAGAAACAGCAGCCAGAGGAGGCTGGAGGAGAATGAGGCATTTTAGCCTCACCCAGCAAAGATTTAGGTCAAAAAAATCCAGCTTGGGCAATCCAGCCAGTACAGTGTCACCATCTTTTTTCCCTACAAAAACGTGCATTTCTCTCCAAGTTCAAGTTCTTGCCAATTCCTTCGACACATCCTAATCAAACCTCTAACAGCCCAGAAACTTCTGGCTAATTTGGATTCGACTAAAACTTTTGTACCATGACGTTATGTAAAGAGATTCAATTATGGTGCGCAATGTTTTGTGAGTAACTACCGCCCATAAAAAGTTAATTAATCAGGGCTGTGTCAATTTCCTCGTGCCATGTCAATTTGCTGCCAGGTAATTAATCACTAATCAGCCACCAAGCAGCAGGCCGGGGGGACAATCCACGAGCCATTTATTGTCTTTCCCCCCAAATAAATGGCACGCGCAGCCGGGAAGAAACACATCTTGCCTTTCATAATATTTTTATCGACACTTTTGCAAGTTGTAATGGACGGCAGCAACAAGCAGCTGCAGTTCAATGGAATATGAATATTAAAGAAACAAATGAGCAGAGATTTATAGGACATTGCGTTTCTGTTATGTCAGTTTTGAGATTAAACCGAGCAAATGAACAGTGAAAAATTACTCTTCCATGTGGAGAATGGCGATTAGACTTGTACATTAATTAGAAATTTTTGTTTTCCTATTCAATGCATTTCAAATGAGGATGTCCTGTAAGGAACTGTTTGTCCAAAGTGTAGATTTATTCACTTCTAAACAGCAGTATTTAATATCAACATGCATTTAAAAATGGAACAAGAGTCGATCCCAAATGTGGGTTTCAGGCATAAATATATGTAAATAGGAGAACCAGAGGTTCCGACAAATTAAGTGACCGTTTTGGTTTTTTCGTGAATGACTGAATGGATGGAACACCCCCTTTTTCTCCCAAACTTTGAAATTACTGATTTTTAACAAAATTGGAAGGCTTTTCACTTTTGTTTTGACCTAGAACTAAATATGCTCCATCGTGTTAAATTTTCCACTGAATGTCAATTAAAGATAGTGACCTAATTGTGTATAACTTCTGTGTTACAAACCTATTCGATGTACCTTTGAGATTCATTATGAAAAAATAAGCAAACATTTTTGCCACTTGGAAAAAAATTCTGTTTTTTTGGACAATCCATTGTGATGTTTATCACACAATGCTCTGCCTCTGAAACTGAGCTATAGCTGGCTGTTTATCTCGCCTGGGTATGTTACCTATTATACGACTTCTTAATTTATGGTCCAGCACATGGAGTGGGAGATCCCCCAAGGGGAATCCTGCAGAACCATGAACCTGCTGTTGAAAGCGCGTCTGCACCCCCAGAATTGTGTAAGTGAATATTTCCTACCATAAATTACTCACAGAACAATTCAACCCCAAATTAGCATGAACATCTCTCAGTCTTCAAATGCTCAAAGAGTAGGGGGAAGTGGCATTATGGAGCAAAGAAGGAGGAGGAGGAGGAGAAAGAGAGAGCCCCCTCATCCGTTCTGATGGCACACCTTTTCCAGGGCATCTGGCAACCTCATGCAAATTCAAGCCAGCGCACGAATGCAAAGAATAATTGCCCATTAAAGCGGTTGTATATTTTTATGGCTTTGATGCTGAATCTGCCCCCCTGTCGGCTTTTGCATCTGCTATTCTTCCATCTCTCCCAGAGCTCTAAAACTTTAATATGCAGTTTATAACCCTCAAGTATTTTCCCCTGGTTTTGTGTTTCTTCTCTTGGGATTTCCAGGCTGGTGAGATGATCTCATTTGTGTTTATTTCTGAAGGTAAGCACCATATTCGTAAAAAAGGAGACGGAAGGGGGAAAACGCGCGTTCGTCACTGTAAATACATTGAATGCAGAGCTCAGAGAAGGTGGGAGGTAGGGGCTTTGTCTTGGAGGGGGAGACAGGCAGTAAGCAGTTGACACTTTGGTAAATGGCCCATTTGGCTGCTTGATACACCCACACATTTTCCGTTTAAAAATGTTGATTTGCTTTGATTCTTGAGCACGTCACAGCCTGCCTCTTGTTACATCTCTGAAGTTTCCATTTCATTGAGTTCCACGGTATACAACTCCTCATTCCCGTGAACTGAGATGGTTACTCCGTTAACCTCCCCCAAAATAGGCTCTGGGTATAAATCTAGCTGAAGGTTGGGAGTGGGTGGGCTGGCAATGCTGATGTGTCAACAAGATGCGCAATTGGTATTTGCTCCAAAAGCTCTCGTCCTGTTTTCTTCGAGAGAAACTCATTTTTAGCTTATGAGCTAAATCCAATTTTCGTTGCAATGATACCAGATTTTTCACTTTGATTCATGCTGGATAAGGCTTAAGAGGGAACCTTTCCAGTATAATGAACCTATGGTTTTTTTTCCCTCCCTTGTCTCCCTCATGCCAAGAACTAAAGATTTATACTGTATCCACAAAGCAACCTGAATACTTTCCATTGTTTTCCAATGATGGTCTGTTTACATGTTTACGAACTTGAAGTTCAATTAGAAAAAAATCAAACTCCAGTGCTGAGGTTCAGAAATGCCTACAATTTGGTGTCTTTTCTTTCTCACATTGTTCTTTAATTAACAAAGAGGCATTTACAAATATGAGACAAGATGACAGGTTTACGACTTTTATTAACATTGATTTACTCCATTCCAGAAATGGAGAGGACATTGTAAGTTTCATTTGGCATTTTGCATTGGATTTATTAAACATTTATTGCCCACTTACTGGATCCAAGCTCCTAGACTGGGGCATTGATAGATGACATGATAACTTTCACTCAACAAAGGATAAGTGTCATGCCACAAAGTAAGCACATTATTAAGACATCTTCTTTCTATGTGGTTCAAGGAGAAAGCCATTTGGGTTTTGTTTAATCTGTGTCTGAATCTTCTATCCACCTAGTTGCTTCAAATATGCAGTTAACCATGTCCCAGCATCTACAAGCCAGCGCACCTGGTAGGCAAGTAAAAAAAATCATTTTCCTCCATCCCACTTTGAGTCTAAAGGAAGCTTAACAAACAATTGTGGGTTTTTTGCCCTTGAAATTGACCATTTGTCTTAGTGGCAAGAGAGCCAGGCTGTCTTAAACCAGCCATGGGGGGGAAATCCTCTGATGGAGAAGGGGAGAAACTCAAAAGGCCCAATGACAAATCAGACGAGTTAGGGATTATAAAGATTGTTATTTTCCACTTGTCTCTTCTTGCACACATTTATTGCATTCAGAGACTGAGATTAGCTGGGTTGCCAGAAAACGTTGTCTGGGGCTATATGAAGGGAGCCATGTGACTGAAGGTCTTTTGATAGATACCCCCTGTCTGGGGAGAATGTTTGAGTCCTGCTCTCCCCTAGAACCAGAAACTGATCTTCAAATTCTGACCCCTGCAGCAATAAAAGTGAATTTAAATGAATTGAGAGTTCGCAAGAATTCCAAGTCCAACACGTTTATCCAAGTCATCTCCTTTTTTTAACGAAATCACACATATTCCAAGTCTGGTTGCTATTTCCGGGCCAATGTAGCAAGTATAAGTATGGATGTAGAAATTATTTTTATAAGGATCATGACTGAGATCCAATTGTATCATTTGTATACTGTTTATTTGCAAATCCTGGGCAGGACACTTTGCATAGAGGACAGTGCTGTGGAAGGTGGAAGGTGAAGAAGGGCTTCTACTCCTTCAGAAAGAAGGAGACTAGCATTGGTTAATCACCAGAGGGTTTCCACGCACATATGACGTTATGTACCAGATACCTGCCTGTGCCAGGCACTCTTCTATATCAGTGAGCAGAACAGATGGAGGTCACCGCTCTCATGGAGCTGGCATTCTAGCAAAAGCGAAAGTCCTTCTTCTTCATTTCTGGGGCCCAAGCTACTTAATTGCCAGTACACCATGGGAGGTTCATGGCAGTCTTCTCCAGAAGGAGATCAGAAGAGGAGTAATGGTGTGAAGGAAGGAAGGAAGGAAGTAGGGAAGGAGGGAGGGAGAAAGGGAGGGAGGAAGGTGAAAAGAAATGCTCATTCATCATAGTGACTAACTGGAGACTTCATAAAGAGACCCCTTGGCCAGCTCTAGATTGGCAACAAGAAAGAGATAGCTGAGCAAACCATCCATCTAGGAGACTCCCATACTTTCTCCATGAAGCCTCTGGTCCAAAGCATGAATTAGGGAATCTCCATGTTTTGCCTAAGAGTCCTGGGCCTCCCAAGAAGTTGATGTCTGTGGTCCTTCCCACGTTCTTTCAACAAAATAAGAACTCCACTGTGCCCTGCGTGGAGGAGCCCGAAGAGCCTCCTATTAAGACCTCTAAATACCTTATCCTGCCCGGGAAGGAGGTTTTCTCCCTGTAGCAAAGGGGGTTCAAAATGGAATCCTGGCTCTACACTTTCAGCAGCTTGAGCTCCCCTCGCTCTACTGCTGAGCTTCTGTTTCATGTTATATCTCAACATCTAAATCCTCCAAGAATTATTGTAAAACCTGCTTGTCGCTGAGAGGGATCTTGTCTCGCTCACTCTGCACGGTAGCCGGCGATAATGAATGGGTCAGCATAATTACCGTGTTTCCTCACACAGGCAGCCAGCTGCTCTGCCAGATTGTGAATTTTTCATTTTCTTTATTTCAAAATCCAGGGCGTTCCTATGAAAACTTAATATTTGAACTGTGGCAAGAAAGAGGTGGAGTCAAAACCACGCTCACTCATTTTCTCCCCGGTCCTGACACGGATATCTCCTATCTCATTACTTTTGGGCTCTTATGATATTAGGATTTACCCACTTTCTCCATGAAGATTCACACCTCTCTACAACTTCAAGCACATTAGTTGAAAACACCAGCCAGGAAACATGGGTGCTAAGGGCTAGCAAGCCGAGAGTTAAGTACAGCTGAATGGTTTGTTTCTAACAACAATTTTTAAAAAGGTTAAAAATAACCTGTACGGTTACCTCAGACACAGATGGAAAGATAAAGCCATTCTAGATTGGTTCTAAAATCCTAGCATTTTACTGGCATCGTGAGAGAAAGAGATGGTGGAATCCATGAAGTCTAGCTGTTCGCCATTCAAGAACACACGGAGAATTCCAGATGATAGCCAGGCAGTCTGTCACTTCAGGTTCAAGGGTTACATTCTGGTCCATGCAATTCCATGAGGTGGTATAGAATTGGGAAGGGCTTCTGTGGGAAACCCCCCTCCCTGTCCCTCCCGCCCTCCCTTACCACCCATCATGCAACTACAAACATCCTCTGTCCAAGGACTCTGGGGGGAATGGAAAGAGATGGAGTGGAGGTTTCTACTCCTGAAGGCGATGGAAGGGAGGGGAAAGGCCCATCTTGGCAGTTTGGATGTAGAGTGGAGACAACTATAGCACAAGATGAAATGCAACACCTTGCGAGAGGTTAGGTGTTCCTCAAAATAAAGAGCGAAGTTTGGGTGTGCTGAGTTAACCAAGGTAAAGAGCTGCTTTCACTGTAGTGCCTTCGTGAACCCTTATGTTTACATCAAGCCAAAAGAAACTCTGTGTCCTTCCCAGCCTTGTATGTCAATACACAGACTGTATGGAAACGCAAGAGAGATGGAGCAGGGTAGGGAGGGCTGTGGATGGGGAGGAAACCCATCCCACCCTGGTTCATTCCACCTGTCTCCCTCTCTCTTGGAATCCTCAAAGCCCCTGCTGGGTAAGCGACATGAGAGAAGAAAATGGAGCAAGGAGAGAAGGTTTACTGGATAGCCTGTCAAACATTTGGCCTGACCACAGCCCACAACTTCATGCCCTTGTCCAGGTGTTTAAGCCATCCTTACATTCATTCCAGTGTGCAATATTTAGAACTTACTGTGGAAAAAGCGGGTCTTCTGCTGACTTGGGGAGGCACAGGGAGATGCAAAGACAAATGGGATATGGAGGGAGCCTCAAGGAGCTTGCAGACTAATTGGAGAGAGAAAACTTTACAAATGACTGGCTCGCCTCTTCTCCAAACCCAGGCCCCATGAGAGGTTGGGTGTTCTGCAAAATAAAGGGTTGCTGGAAAAATGAAGTTTGGGTGTGCTGGGTTATCCACGTTAGAGCACTTCCCTCACGGTGGGGCTTTCTGAGTCGTTAATTCAGATCTCTTGGGATAGCGGTTTCCCAAATGTGTTTTCCCAGACAAGCATCCCCTCCCTGGGATGCAGTTTGGGCAACACTGTCTGCTGCTTAGTGGGATGAGACGAGCAAGGTCAGCGTAGTGAGAGCACTGTGAGATGTGGAGGAGGGGAAGGAGCCGGAAGACAGAAGCGGTTTCCTGAAGGCTTCATGGGTTAGGATCTGCCTGTGATGAGAGAAGGAGGTCCTAGGCAGAGGCAACAGAATTCATTATCAGGCGTCTCAAGCATCAGGCTTGATTTCCCTCTAGCCTCCTCACCTAGTCATCCTGCTCAGAGAATTTTCCCCCAGGGAAGAAAACCCTGCCCACACCCTCTTCAGAGTTGAGTTCCCAAACTTCTCTGTTTCTGTTTGTGGTTGTTGTACGTGTTTTAAAAACTGTATCAACAGTTAAGAGGCTGATGGGACGTTGGTAATGATTTGTTTCCTGGAGCATGAGGGGTTCGTATGCTTAGGATGTATATATGTGTCTGTAGGAACACAGTACTATGGTTAACGATTTTTAACAAGCAATATATGTACACAAAGGAAAATGTGGAAAATAAATAAAAACTAGATAGGGAAAAGCTATAAATAGACAACTAACACTTAGTCATGCAGTTCAGCCCCACAGATAACTATGAACATAGAACTATGTGTGTATATGCATATACAATTATATGCAGACGTACATACACATGCAATATAAATATGCATAGATACACATATCTAAATACGCATATGCAGGTATACACATGCACAGTATATATACATGTATATACATACACACTTAAGTATGCTGTGTGCTCAGACACATATACAAATATATATTAGACACAATAGATATGTGAGCGCATATGTATGTCTGCAGATAGGTAGATGATAGATAACAGACACGACAGTTTGGGAACACACTGCACATATACCTTGCAATGCACCTTTTTAGAAATTTAAGTTTGTGCAGTGAGCTTTTCTCCTGTTACTAAGAATTCTTTGTGAATGTCATTTACTATATTCTCTCGGGCACAGGGACCACCGTCTTAACTAGCCCGTATGCTCTGGAATCAGACCTTGGCCTCCGTCCTGCCGCCCACCTTTAGAACCTTGACTCTAGCATTGGGGCAGGTGTCCAGCCTTGGCCAGCAGGGAGAAGGGTTGAATCGGGGGTTCCCTCAATGGCAGGCGTGCGTCTCAAAGCCTTTTTCTGCTCTCTCCTCTCGTCCCGTAGTGCCAGGCTTCCCGTATCCAGCTGCCACCGCCGCGGCCGCCTACCGAGGGGCGCACCTGCGAGGCCGCGGCCGCACCGTGTACAACACCTTCCGGGCCGCGGCGCCGCCGCCCCCGATCCCGGCCTACGGCGGGTAAGCGGGGCAGCCTCCCGGGCGGGCCTCCCTGCACCAGCCCCCTCCTGTCTGCGAGCGCATGCTGGTCTTGACTGTCCCACCAGAACCTCCCCAGCATGCAGCCCGGCGCGCGCCTGCAGTGGAGCACCTTGCAAAGAGTATTGAAAAATGAGTGTAATTTGTCCTGTCATGGTTGGTGCCTTTAAGCATTCTACATGTCACATGTTGTTATGTAAATTCTCTTTGAGACTGAATGCTGGAGAACAGAGAAACGGTTACAGCCAAAGATGTATTTCGGATGATTGCAAACATCTGGTTATTAAGGAGGTTGGATCACATTTGCCCCTTGAATCTGTCCGTGGAGGGACCTGAGGTTTTCAAACATAAAACTCGCTGAGGTGGTCTTGTTCCCCACCCCAAAGACACTTTGCGCTTCAAGGTTTATGAACCTTTGGCTGAGAAGAGAAAATTAGGTGTGGAGTCAAATGCAAACTCTTAAAGTTCAATGAAATTGGAATTAAGACCGTTTTAGTTGGATTTTCCAAAATGGCATTTGTCTTCCTTTCCCCTCTGAAGGAAAATGCAAATTGATTCGTTCCCCGTTGCCAGTTCTGTCTTACTGTGCATGGCCTTTGGCATTGCCAAGTGAATATCAAGGAATGGTGGTGAATGCTCAAAATTATTTTTTGAAATGATACTGGTGTGGGTGGGCTGCAATCCTGAAATGCTACCCTTTCTGCCTTCCTGTTAGGGATCCTTCTAGAACATTCTGGCATCCCTGGAGTCAGGAAGAGAGGGATGTCTCTAAGGCAATGGACTTCAGGGGACATTTGGAATGTCTGGAGACATTTTGGGTTGTCACAACAGGAGCAGGAAGGGGTGATGGCATCTAGTCGGTAAAGGCCAGGGATGCTGCTAAACAGCTACACTGCACAGGACAGCCCCTCCTCCCACCCCAACACAGAGTTCTCGGGTCCCAAATGTCAACAGTGCTGCTCTAAGGATATCTCAGCTGTGCCCGCGACAATCTGGCACAAGGCTTCACTGGCCAATGACTGGCTTTCTGGTCTGTAGAGAGAATATAGCTCTATTCAGGACTATGTGAAAAGGGTTAAATGCATTTTTTATAGCCCCGTTGTTTATAAATCTTTTAGAAAGCCTGAATTAGCCTAGATCATCTCTCTATTATGCTGATGGCAAAGGGAAACTCTCTTCTTTCATTATTTATTCGTATCTCACCCATTCCAAAGAAAGCATTTGAAGTGTTTCAAAAACGAATGTAATGAGACAAAGTTAAGAATATAAAGAAATGAAACTAGATGACATCATCAGAAAGGGATTATATAGGCAGAGAAAGAAGAAAACGTCCATCGTTTCTTGTGTCATCATTAGACTTGAGTCAATTCTGAGCTTCTTAGGGGACAACAGCAAAAAAAAAAAAATTACGGGAAATATGATGGATAAAAATAAACCAAGGATGAATTGGCCCTAAATTCTTCCCACCCTCCAAAATAATGCATCTGCATGTCGTAAGCCTTATATATCTATCATACGATATGAGAAATCATTGACACTGTGATCATTGTCTCCAGTCCCACAGTATTAAGCCCATTTTATAGATCCAGAAATGCAGAAATAAAGATTTGTTATTCCCACAGTCACATAATGAGTTATGAAGGGGGGAAAAAAAAAACAAGTTACCCTCTAGGCTCATGTAATTACTAAAGCAAGATTCATAAGCCATAAATGCAAAATTGCATGTTTATACCACATTAGTTTGTCTGAAAATCATTATCTCATGTTAGTGGATGGTAATTGTAGCTTTTCTGTCTTTGTACCCTCAGTATCTCACTACTATATTGAACAGAAAAAAATAAAGTAAAATTATATGGCTTATCCTCACATGAACAATTTGTAAAAATCTCAGAATCACACACCTGCTGTAAAATTGAAATTTGCTAACTTATAATGAACTTGCTCTTTGCCGGGAATAACCATGCATAACTAATTAATGCCACGTTCACCAGGGAGAGACCCCCGCCATCTCCAAATGGTGAAACAGTGTGTTTGTGACTGCTTCGGACGTGATTTAATTTTAATATTCCAGCGATATTCCGAATCATTTTGGTTATAATAGTGGATCGTGCCTCTTTGCTGACAATATTATGACTGGAATTCTGAAACCACGCTTAGTAGTAAGATAAAATTCTCAAGACGGGAGAAGGAGGAGGGGTGTGTGTCCATGTCCTCAGGTTCTCTGAGGACAATGTGCTGGTCAAAAATGCAACTAGTTTGCCCAGGTGTTTGGCTGGATTACCAACTGGCTGGACTGCATGGGCACCAAATGAAAAAGCGTGCACCCAGCATCTTAAATGAAGGTTTCCCTGTTCCTCTGGATTATTTGTCTTAGGCTAAAGGAGACCACAGGAGTACAGCTCACTTGGAAAGGACCAGAGCAGAGACTGGCCAGAGGAGGGCCCTGAGCTTGTGTTGAGTGGAAGCAAGTAGCAAAGAGGTTGGAAATCCACTCTTGTTTCCAGGAAGTGACATTCTCAGGATTCAGGTGATCCAGGAGGTCTTGCAGATTTCCTGTAATCTTTTTTCTCCAAAGTCCTTTGGGGAAAGATTTCTAGATTTGACTAACGTCTTTACTCCAGTCTGCTTCAGCTTAATGCCCATTGACCTAGCATCTATCGTGTTCCATGCACTGTTGTACACTAAGGATGCTGAAGCAAATGGTACCTTCAGAGGTGTTTCTTCCAATTGGGGGCAGGGGGGGGCCACATAAGCTGACAATTTCAATAAATGTGGGAAGCATGGTAAGCGATAAGGTACGGTGTCGTGTGAGCGCCAAGAAAGGACTGTTAGCCCAGCTTAGATGTTTAGAGACGGCTTCCAGGAAGAGAAGTATAGGACACATTTAAGTCCAATAATTTCCTAAATTGCCCTGTTCTGTCTCACACTCAGCAATCTCCATATTTTCTACTTAGCAAACTGCATTTATTAAGGAAGAATTTATTTTTCCCACTGTCCCCAGTTGAAGACATGTCTAACTGCCAACCTAAACCTCTGTTCTTCGTGAAGTATCCAAGATGGATATACTTAGTTACAAAAATCCCAAGCAAAATGTATCATTCATTCTGTGCCCATGTATGGCTTCCATATTTTTTTTTCTGGGAGATTGAAATAAAAAATCCCACAGGATCTCTGTGGCTACCTTTGTGAAGCCTTGGAGGACCCTTCGAGGAATCCAACATCAAGATAGTCGTACAGGAGGACTCACCAAGAAGGCCCTTACATTCATCCATTTCCTTTTATTGATTTGGTTTTCTCCTCCACATCCTGATATTTTCTGAAGACCCTCCTAGCAACTATAGAAAATAGGCTATGGAGAGGCCCTATCTTCTTCTTTCTCATGTAGTTAAATCGAAACTTCTTAGGATATTAGTGCATGAACATTCCTGGGGAGTGTGTCAGGGGGCTCTTCTCTGGGACCACGGAGGGCCCTAAGAATAAGTGAAAAACCCTAGACTGAGCCAGCCAACTCCCTATTGATTGCCAGCCTTAAGTGAGAATGAGTGATGAGTTAGAAAGCTAGTGTCTACACAGTCCGCAGGATTGTTACAGTTCTATAAAGACATGGACTTCGGGGTAGAAAAGATTGCCTCACTATTCTATTTCACACTACCCTGGGTAGCTGACTTAATCTCTTCAGATACAGTTACCATAACAGGAAAGTGAAGGTTAACTTGTAGGATTGATAGAGGATGAAATAGGGAGAACCATACTAAGGTGACAACTTAGTAAGGTCTACCCTGTGACTTGTGTTTAGTGACCTGTAGCTACTGTTGTTGAGGTTGATGTAATCATTGACCTTAGCTGCCTATACTCTTCTCTTGGTCCAGGTCCCCTTTGCTTGTACTGAGTACACAGGCAGATCCTACATCTCTCCTTCTCCCTCCATGCATCACTTATCCCTTTTCTGTGGGGCACCTGCAGGTCACAGACCTCCCTTTGCCACAAGCCACAGCAATGGCTTTGGACAGAGGCACTTCAATAGTTTATGGGATATGTAGATCATAAATAAAATATGAAGTGGTGAACAGTCTTAGAGAAAGCTGAATGGACTAGGTTTTCCATTTTTCTCCTCGCATTTGATCCTGGTTTCAGTTTCCATAGAGAAGCCACAATGGCCAGTCTGTCTTCCTGTGACTCATGTTTGGGAGAAATGACCCATTGGGTAATTGCCATCCAAGGGAGCTTGCAGGCTGATGTCTGCGGATGAAGAAGGCAGGTAGAAGCATTGGAGACACGCCCACTAGACTCAATACAACATCTCGTGTTAGAAGACGGCAACTAAACCCCAGTGCCCTCCCAGAAGAATCCCAAGAGATTGGCCTCACCAAGTTCTTGTTCTTAATTAATTAGTTAATAAATTATTAGACAACTACTTATCAACTGCCTACTGTGTACCATGCATACTGTATGGGGATACAGTATGGTGCTCTAATGGAGCACCATAAGAGATTATTAAAATTATAAATGACTCTAAGGTAAGCATCCAACATCTGCTATAGGGTTTTGGTCTTGCTTCTCGAGGGTATCTTTGAGTTCTGCACTTTCTCAGGTAATTAATTATGACACATCTATTCAACTTCTTAGAGTTACCTTGAGAAGTATTTTGGTAGACTCTGTCCTACCTTGCGTATAGGAGAAATATGGTGGTGTTCCAGGAGAAAACTTCTTAAAGTTGGCCAGTGCAGGAATGAAACCCATACATAGATCCTGTGGGACGGCTCACAGGTTAGGTCCTAAAAAAGCCTCTGACACCAGGACTGTGTGTGTACCTTTCCATCTATAAATCAACCACGCCTTTGGGTTTTAATTTATAAATGTCTAATCCTCAGATTGTGTTATTTGATGCTTAGGAACTTTCTCATTTAATATAAACACTAGGGATTAAAGTCATCATCACGTATTCTCAGAATACTTCCCAGAATTCTCTCTAGCTTTTTATTTTTTTCTGGTGTGAATTCTTGTTTAATTTCTCAGCTAGTTTTAAAATGTAACCTCTCACATTAAAAAAAAAGCCTTCTAGGGGGCTGGCCCCGTGACTGAGTGTGTAAAGTTCCACATACTCCACTTCAGTGGAGTTTGCAGGTTTGGATCCTGGGCGCAGACCTACTCCACTCGTCAGCCATGCTGTGCACGCATCCCACATACACAATAGAGGAAGACTGGCACAGATGTTAGCTCAGGGCTAATCTTCCTCAAGCAGAAAAAAAAGAGAGAGAGAGAGAAAGGAAGATTGGCAACGGATTTTAGCTCAGGGTGAATCTTGCTCACCACAAAATTAAAAAATCCTCTTAATGGAATGCATTTATAGACAAACACCATAAATCAATGATTCTTAAACTTTTCTGGAGGAGGAGTGGGATGTCACAGTTGCCTTTGGTGATCTAATTAAAAATATCTATTTTCCCTAGGAAAATATTCACCACACGCAGACACACACCCCTCATTCTATACAAATACCAGGGAGTTCATGGACCAACCTGATAGCCATTCAAAAACAGCCAGATTCGAACACATTAAAAAATTTAATTTACTTTCCAGTTGGAAGGGGCAGTAAGGTAGAGCAGTTTTAAATAACCTTTCTTTCAAGAATATATTTGTGGTTGGGATATGTTATATGACACAAACAGATTGTGTGTTTGGGCATCCTATACTTTCTTTCTTTCCTTTTTTTTAAGTAAACTAATTTACTATAGTGCAATCATTCCCTGCTTGCATTCATCCAAATATTTAACTACTGTTATTACCTTTCTAAGAAAATGAGATGTGCATTTGCATTATGTTCTTGCAAAAACATATTGCAGTCCCAAAGTGATTGACAGGCAATACAATTACCTTTGCATGGCTAGACAGACCGCCTCTGCATTAAAATAGGGCTGCACCTGTTCAATGCATGGTGGCAACTTCCTTCTCTTGTGACTGGGCCGTGGTTAATTTATCTATGGATGCAAACTAGACATCAACCCCTGCCCTCCTTTTCCTGCCTATCGGATATTTTAAGTGCACTTGTTTCATGGAGCTCCAAAAAGTGTCTGGATACATTCTTGGAAACCAGCATGAGCCTTTGTAAGAGCTGTCCTATCTCCAGCTTCTGTTTAGAATAAAACCTAGGAAGCTGACCTTCAATGTTGTCTCAAACATAAAGTAGAATGGCACGCGGAGGGGGGTGGTCCATGGAGCAATGAGTCTACCAGTCCTTGGACCAGCAGCATCAGCATCACCTGTTACTTGTTAAAAATGCAAATTCTTAGAGCCCCATCCAGATCTATTGACTCAGAACCTCTGGGCTGGGCGCGGGGCCCGGCCATCTGTGTTTTCACAAGACCTCCAGGTGATTCTGATGCACGCTGAAGTTTGACTACTGCTGCCTGCCATAGCAGTTAAAAGTTTGGGCTATGGAGCCAGATTACTTGGGCTGGAATCCCAGTTTAGTCAATAGCTAGCTCTCTCTGGTTCCGTTTCTTTCCATCTAAAGAGGCAATGATAATATTATCCATCTCATAGGGCTACTGTGAGGACTAAGTGGGATAATGAGCACAGAATGCTTCGATGAGGGACTGACACTTAATAATCGATCTATAAATGAGGAGCAGTATTTGTGCTCGTGCTATTAATAGTAGCTTAGGGGAAAAAACCACAGTCTTTTTGTGAAACTGGCAGCCCATGAAGCAGCTTCCTTTCACACTGCCAGTGAGGACCACCATGTTGGTCCCTCATTTTATAGAGTTATCATGAAGGTAGATCACGCATCCTTTAGTTCATTTCTCTCCAAGATGTGCAAGTGCTGCCCTTGGTGAAAACAGCAATCCCTACCCAGCGTGGTTTATAATGGTAGCTAGAATTCTTGATTTCCTTTCTCAGTGAAACCACCACATTGTGCTGGGCCTCTGAACCTCCCCAAAGCGAGAGATTATGCCCTTCCTGTAGGCTCTCAAAGGTGTCCAGAATCCTCTAGACTCTGGGCCCTGCACAAGCTCTTCCCTTTGCCCTGCCTGCTCTTCCACCTCTCTGCCTGGCTAAGGCGTTGACATTTCCATGACATTTGCTCAGCTTCCCTCACCACTCTTGCTTACCCTCCTCCTTCCATTACACGTTCAGAGCACCATTATTCTTCTCCTCCGCAGCACCCATCACAGCTACAGTTTTCAGTTTCTGCATATGGATTTGTGACTGTGTGGCCCACTGCCTGTAAGCTCCCTAAGCACAGGTTTCAAGGGTGGACTTGCTCTCTCTGCTCTTTGTGCCTTAGCATCCTGGTTGGAGTATAATAAGCATTTCAATGGTGGAGAGAGAGTACTCATCATTCAGTTTGTTTGAGCTTGTCAAAATGCGGACGCTGGATCACATTTTCTCTTTGGTTCTGTCTCATAGTAGGGGGATGTCAGGGTTCTAATTTTCAATGGCTCACGGTGGAGGGCAAGGCATAATTTTCAATGGCTCATGGTGGAGGTCAAGGGCTGGCAACTATGTTACCCTACTGAACAAGACAGAGGCAACTATCAGGGCCTGCTCTTTTGTCACTTCTGGAAGTTGTTGGTACTAATAGGCTTGACACAGAGGCACACAACCAGCCACAGTGCACAAGAACTGGCCCTCATGAAAGAAAGGGCCACTTTCTCAGCCAGAGCTCAACCTCAGCCACTCCTGATCCACGATGCATGCCCACTGGAACAGCCCTCAAGGTGTGGGCTCAGCTTTTCTCTCCATTATTCACAGAAGAGCAGACACAGACTGGGTCCCCCTCCACAAATATTTAGAAAAAGGCATTGTTCCTATATTTAAATATATATTAATGTTTGGTCAAAATATTAAAATTTGATTCACACCTGGATCACTTTCTATCTAGCCTCTTACCCTGGCCTCCTAGTCAAGGTCCAGCTTTTGAATCTTAGTCGCCTCCCCCTTCCCCACTGACCGCAGCCAGTGATGCTGAATAACCAGATCAGAGACAAACTTGAGACCACAAGATCCGTCCTCCTAATTGGTTATGGAATTCTAGCTGGAGTCGATGAGCAAATTACTCTGTGTCACTTTCTGTCACCTCCTAATGCCCAACCTGCCCTTTAAAATATGGGCAATATTCACTCCACAGATACGTATGGTAAATCTTCTAGGTGTAAAAGTAATGTGTTAGACACTAAGCGAGACAGAATGTTGAGTAAGCCATTGGGCGCAACTTTCAGGGTGAAATGAGCCACATCCACAAATACCTTTAACATGAGGCAGAAATTGATGAGTAGCCCAAGTGGGGGTCAGAAAAAGTGATGTGGGTGTTTACACGAGGAGGGAAAATCTCAGCTTCAGGCGGGCGTTGGATAAAGTTCATAGAGATGGTGACATTTAGTAAAAACTACGATGTCAGGCATGTTGCTCATTACTTTGCACGCATCATCTTCTTGACTCCTCCCTCGACGTGGGCACTTCCCTCTTTCCCCATTTTACAGATGAGTGAGTGAAATTCAGAGAGCTTAAGTAATTAGTCCAAGGGCACATAGCTGCTGATTGCTGAGGCTGTGACCCAGATGCCCATGTGTTTCCCATCTAACTTGGCTCTTGAATGGTGATCTGCTTTTGGATGAGGATAGTGAGAGAAAAGGCCGTCCCAGAGCAAGGAATAGCATGTATCCAGGCACGATGGCACGAAAGAATGGGACAGAAGCTGTTTGATATGGCTCAGTGATCAGCTCTGCGGTTCTGGGCCCAAACTAAACATTTGTTGCTTTCCCCCGTTTCATCAGATCTGTTCCAAGTCCTATTGGCAGAGGCTGGCCCTGCCTTCTGACCTCCAACAGACACTGTCTTTTTATGTTGGAAATGCTGAAAGAGAATTCAAAGCATAGCTCAGGATGCCGCACACCTCAGTATCATGGATTAGGGTTGGACGCTGCTTGACAAGTGCTCTCGTGAACTGTAGCCCTCTCAGATCAAAATGAAAACGATTCCTACCAACCTTCTTAGCATGTGAAATCGCTGCCACACTTTTAAGGATAATGGTACTTGGGGTTTAGCCAATCAACTCTGCAAATCCCTGAGAAGCACACTACAGTGTTCTCCAGCAAACCAGTGTCACTGCCGTGTGTGTGTGCCTGTGTGTGCGTGTTGTAAAGTGCCTTCCCTTGGCTCCATGTGCTTGGCTTATGTGGGGGTCTACTCTGCTGCTGAAACCTGCTGGAATCCCTTGGTAATCGAAGTGTCGCTTCTATTAGAACCGCAGCTCCATTCAATGGTGGGACTCATTGGTCCTTTGCAAGCATCATAAATCATCTATAAACTCTGTGGGGAGATATCAGAGAAGATTATTAATAACAACTATCATCCTTTAGAAAACACGCATTTAGAAACACGTGTTCTTATACTCAAGATATCCTGTGATCCTCCCAAAAGACTGTGAGATGGGCAGGCTATCTATGATCCTCATTAGACCCATTGTAATGTTGAGGAATTCTAAGTCGGTTTCCCATGATCGCACAGCTGTGGGCTTCTTTTCCTGGCTGTTTCACTCAAGGTATACCAAGAAACTTCTGGAGAAGTCTAGGATCTTTTTTTCACCCTCCCGTGAAGTTCCTTGTCTCTGGGGTGACTATATGGGTAGTGATCAGAGTATTGCTGTGAGACCAGGCTTGTTCCGTTATAATGTGGGACGTGGCTTAGTCTGGATATAATTCCTGTGAATTTACACACAGATATGCATATGCACGCACATGCGTACACATGAGCACACGCACAGATATATATGCAAACACATTCTACTACACAATGTACATTCATACACACACATAGGCACACTAACACATGTATACACATACGGGCACTTATACACATGATGTACACACACACATAGGCACACTAACACATGTATACACATACGGGCACACAATGTACACACATATAAACAAAGACACATATATTGCCCTCACATGTTCACACACACCTATAATTAGAGATATTCTCCTACATTTACCGTGAAACAGTGGCACATGCAATTACCAAATATAATACTACCATGTGAAAGAATAGAGAAGAGAATTTCTGAAATCATTTGGGTTGTCCAGCTCGCCTAAGGTCATTCAGCTATAACCCATATTGAAAATGCGACAATCTGTGCCCCCATCCTTATCAATCATATATTTTAAGCAGATGCTTTTTTTTTTTTCTGGGGGGAGGTATGTGGTTTGAATGAATGCAAACTCTGACCCTCATATCTGCCTAGGCCACTTAAAATCAGCCTCAAATCTCTTTGCATTTCTGCACCCTCTCCTGAAAGAGCGGGAAGTCTGGTACTCAGCACACCACCACATCCTGATTCTGGGCCAACACCGAACCCCAGCCTAATTTTCTCGGTCTGATCGACTGCTGTTGTCTCCAACCTCCTTAACCAATGTGAAAACTATCCTCGGTTCCTGTGTTTTGGATCTTGTCTCCAGACTAACTTCGCCAGTGCTGGGGTTGGTGCGTCTGCATGGGGAAATGCACTAATATGGATGTTTTTCTTTGTGTGTGCACCCTTGCAGTGTTGTTTACCAGGATGGATTTTATGGGGCAGACATTTATGTAAGTATTCATTAACGTGCATGCCATCCTTGTTTCCTCCCGGAGTCATTCCTTTTACAAGTTTGCTGCAAATTTCTCTACCGGTGTCGTCCATTTCCTCTTCCTCGTCTGCGGGAAAGAGTCCAGAGGCTCGTGGGGCAGAAGCCCTTGCTCACGATAGCCATCGTGCACTGTTGAGTGAGCGGAATTAACTCCTTGATTAACTTCAGAATAAACGCACCCCCCCCCAAAAGATGGCATTTCTCTTACGTCAAATGAAAGATTCTCTCCCAAAAAGAATTCTCTCTAAAGTTCTCAGGATGGTCTGTGTGTTTTCAGTATAATGTTTACGATAATAGCTGTAGTTACCAGCTGTAGAAGGTTAAAAGATATTTTCATGGCTGATGTTTTCTTATAAATACATTTAATTGTTTATCAAAACAGCTCTAGAAAGACTCTTTCTTTCTCTCTCTCGATCTCTCTCTCAATGTGGATGATTTTAGCAAGAAACATCTCCTGAAAAGATGTATGCCAATTTGAGCATTAAATCCTTTACTTTCATCAAACTTTTATTCCCTCAATTTCCCCCAAACAGTTGCTTGATTTAGAATTGTTAAATTTAGAATTGTTTGTTAGCCGGTCCCAATTTATTAAGCATTTCACTTTTAGAAAGAGCGTAGGATGTCCCTCATTATGGGACCATAATTGGTTACCTAACTTGATCTAGAGGAAGTTAATGTCCCACATTGTGATACTAGCTGCAATGTGATAAAAATGACTTGGAATAAACACAATTTAAAATAAATGGGTGGGATTGGGGGCTATTTTCTAAACCATATAATTTTTTATCACAAGTGACTTCAAGTTAAGTTCAGTGGAATATTTATTGTTTGGTAGACTGGGTAACAAAGAAAAATAAAGCCATATTTCTGATCCAATTGATATCACTTACTAGAAAATGGGAAAGACACTGGTTATTTAATTTTCTTCCTTTTGAATTTCAAATAATTACAGTTTTGAGACACGGTGTTCATCTCCATCAATGATGAACTTAGTTGGCTTCTATTATTATTGCATCAGGTACGTTTATTATAATCTGTGGGTTGGGCTTTTTTTTCACAACAAAATAAAGGAACAACCTATGTGTTCTTTCTCCCCAATTGAACAGCCGATTTCCTTTTTTGTGTAGCTTAATCCACTCCTTCTCAGGTCCTCTTTTACCAGACTTTTAGTTTATACTATTTTAAACAGAGAGGCAGACTGGAGCTGAGCAGGCTGAGCTCATCCACATCCTCAGATACCCAATGAACCCAAACGTCGGTCTACACCCTCTCCTTGGAGTAGCCTTTGGATAGAGTATGCACAGGAAGAGAGTTAGGATTATAGTTGGCATAACTGAGTTTAAGAATTTTTTAAAATATGGAAATGGAGGGGAATAGAAAAGGGATGGGAAAAATTAGAAATAAGAAAATTCACCAAAAAGAAAACTCTCTCCATCAACACCCACCCGAGAAAAAAAAAAGGACATTCCCAAGGTTAGCTTAAAATAAACATATTATATTATTAGCTGTCATCTGTTGAGTGTTCACTTCTTTGTGAAGTGTCATTTATTGAGTTATTTGTAAAATGACAACAACTTATTGAATTATTAATTTGTGCTGCCCCATGGATATTTCAAATTGGTGTCTCTTCCTCGCCTCGTAGATTTTTCTATGGCAGGAAGTAGAAGCTGCCGGAAACCAGGGGCTGCAGGATTCCACAAATAAGGAAAAAGAATGAACTAGTTAGAGTAATTGATAGAGTATGTTTGTATTGGTTAGGACAAACAGAAGTCCACAAGAACAAGGCAAATGGAGAGAGAGAGGGACGCAGAAGAGAGCAGATGTGCCAGCTCCAGACCAAAGTGGAAAGAGATATTGCATGCATGGAGGAAATCTACAAAAAAGTCCCTCTGCATTTTAGTCCCCTTAGGAGCTTTTGTTTCCCACAAATTCATCGTATTTGGACTAAGCCCACCTGCCTAGTGGTACAGCCCCTCCAGGCATTTGGGTGAGGTTTAGATGAAAGGAGTTCCATCAGCAACTGCAAGTCCTGAGTCTCCTGGTGTCTGGGTTTATAAAACTGTCCCTCTTGCCCTTGTTAAGCCACCCTACTAGCCAAAAAAAAAAAAAAAAAAAAATGTATAGCATTTTCCCACGATCCATATTATAATGACCATAAGATTTTTCAGGAGGCAGTTCCAAATAGGCAGTTAGGTGATGGAAAAACTAACTGAAATGTGAACTTTGAGCTTTGTCTGCCCAGCACATGTTTCTGCCCTCTTTCTAAGAAGGTAGCTGGGACCTTGCAGAGTATTTCTGAATATTTTGCTCTGTGTAAGAGGGCAGTTTAGGAATATTGCTACTGGGTGCTGCGTGTATGCTGGGACAGTGATAAACTAGATCACCCCATTATGGCAGCAAAACAAGAGCTCGTCAATGGCCTTGAGTTGATTTAAGGGCAAGAAAGAAAATGAGTACTTCCTGCATTCTAGAGTGTACAGAGCAGGATTTCTTCTGGCCAGAAGTATATTATAAGCTTGAATATGCTTTTTCAAGCTGCTACCCCCACCCGCCTTGAGATACTGGAATGTTCTGATGAGTGGAAACGTTCCCAGTGCTCCATTTTGAAAAGAAATGGTGATTAACGAGGTTCATGGAAAAGCATGCAAGGCTTTATCTTATTTAAAGGAGGTTTCTGGCTTGCTCCTTCAATCTCATTAGAAATAGTGCACAACAAACAGGTTTAGGACGATCCTGAGAGAACCTGGGACGTGTGTTAGACACATTGGTCACCTCTAATAGGTTTAAACCAGTTATTTCTCTTTTAATGTTATTGGGCAGAGTAGTAAGCCTCTAGCTTTGGTTACTTTTAAGGGAGGAAGGAGGGCAAAGTCTCCAATTCTTCCTATTCAGATTGTTCTCAATCTTGACAGGCTATCAGAGCAACTCAACAAGTGTAACAGCTCGCACCCCAGAGCGACTGCCCTTTCCCATGCATCCAACTTTCTCCCACCCCTTCACCTCTTCTTTGTGCAAGTTCTCTCCATCCCTCCCACCTGCTGTGGGAGCCCTCGGGCATTCTGAGTCCTGCCAGAGCACAAAGGATTTGAAAGACCTCCAGGATCCCTGTAACTGGGAAGCCACAACCTCCTATCTAGAATTAGCTCGTTCTTAAACTTTTCAGAGAAGAGGGGATTAAGGAGAGAGAGAGAGATGATCCTAGATGCCTTGAAATTGCTGGAGGGAGTAGACTTGTTATGAGATGCTGTGAGCCAGAAACTAAGGTGAAAACCAGGGATGCTCGTTTTGGCTGAGGGCAAGGAAAAATCATCCTACTCAGGAGCTGAGCCCTGCAGGAGAAACGCCACCTCTAGTCGCATTGGACATGCCCAGGCCCAGAGTGGATGGCCACTCATCAGGGAGGATGTGTAGGGGGTTCTAGGTTGGAAAGGAGGATAGAAAAGGTCATTGCCTGGATCCCTTGCACCTGAAGACATGCACACACACACTTTTATTTCAAAAGCTAGGAATTTAGTTTACATACCTAGCATATCAAATCTATAAGTTCACTATTATTGCTTACTGGGACACATTTAAGTAAATTCACTTTAATTAAAATGTGGGTCAAGTTAAAGGAAAAACTAAGTAATAGTAGAGGTGATATATGGGTATGACAAACCGGAAGTTGGAGGACTTTTTTAGACCATGCTTTCTTAGACTGTTTGAAACTTAGAAGAACTAAGTTCCCTAAAACTACAAAGCAATCCATTATATTTAGGGGTGAAGCTATAGATCTCATGAGGCCAGAATTGATCAAGGAGCTGAAAATATGCATTGCTTAACTGAACTTAGCCAAGACACTTGTCTTCACCCACTTGGGGAGATCTCCAATGATATGGCGTTTGATCAAAAGATAACTATTGAAAATGGAAAGAAGGAAATTATAGTAGAGCCATAAAAAAGAATTGACAAACTAGCAATAGAAACTGGAGTAAGATAGTGGAGTTTTGGGCAATGGGGAGAAGGGAAGAGAAGACAGGAAGAGTGAGAGAGAGAGAGAACTGATACACAATATAAATCTTAACGTGTTCACTTGTATTAGGAGAGCCCTAAGCTTTCTAACAGTCAATGCAACCTTGAGGCTGCCTAGCAAATATGTCTCAATGAGATGCTCATGAATTTTTACATCATTCTTAAATTCTGTTGTAACAAGTTTCTGCTTGACACCATGGCTAAACACAATTATTTCTGAATTCATGTCACTCTGCCCTTCATGGATCTTAAAACAAAGAAGTGTCCTCATTTCAACCATGTTTGAGCTCAGGAAGGAGAAGTGTCAGTAGCTTTGAGAATGTGTAATATTGAAAAGCAGACATTCTCCAAATAAAACTTCCAAGTCCTTATTCCTGAGACCTTGCTTTCAGTGTGAGCCAGCTGAGGATCAGCATTAGGCTGGTCAGTCACCATGGGGGAGGCGACAGCCCATTAAGAAATTAAGCATCTACTATGTGAGAGATGAGATGCTCAACTTTACTGCAAGCATCTCCTCCTCACCATGGCCATATAAGGGAGAAGTCTTATTACCCATTACCTCCACTTTTTTTTTCAGAGGAGGAAACTTTTGCAGAAAATAGATGAAATAATTTGTCCAGCCATCTTGACTGACACTGGGGTTTGAGCCCATATGATCTAGCTACAGAGTTCAATGCTTAAGCCCTGAGCCAACAGAGTAACATTGTTGTCCTCACTGGGCAAACTTCAAGAAATGCAGTGAAAGGAAGGAAATGAGCAGGATGAGAAGTGAGAGAAAGATGGAGAACATAATGGCGTGGGCAGGCCACTGGGGACTAATATCTATACTTGAAACATTGAAACGAGCAATGAGATCTGTGGGGAGAGAGAAAACTAGAACTTTGACAGGCATAGCTCCACAAGCTTAGATTTAACTTAAAAAGGAAGGTTAAGTAAAACTAAGCTGTAAAGGAAAGCCAGAATATATATAAAAAATATATCTACATTCATATTCATCTACATATCCATATATGCATGCACAAACATACCTTTATAAAGAAGGTCCCTAAATCTCTTAAAATCACCTTTGTGTCTGCCAGGGAACTGGAAAATTTCATTTTAAAATGGGACCACTTACAGGAGCGATTAGTCATGCCCTTGAATGACTCTCAGATCTGAAAGTTGCTTCCCAGCCTGTCCTAGGGTTCAACTGAGATCTTGTCAGTGTAGGACTTGAATGAAGTGATGACATGTTAGTGGCATATATTAACCGCAGCTTTTCTAGACACATGCACACACACACAGAGTTTTTCTAGTCAGATATATTAAAAGTAACTTTGGTAGTTTCAATATGATTCATTAGTTCATGAAATGCAATTGTGCTCTCTGTTGTTAGTTGAGATTAAATTTTAAAAAAATAAAGCCATTGATAGAGTTATTTATGGTTGCTATGGTACTGCTATCTTAACCGCCTTGGTAATTAGGGATCAAGGTTAAGTTCTCACGTGTTCCAGAGAATTCCAATCATGAGATAGAGAGAGAAATTTGAAATAGTTCACTTGAACTGTTGGAATATGCTTGGAAGGGTAAGAAGCCATGAAAGTATCCTTTTTTCTTCTTTGAAAATAAACACAGGTTATAACACAAAATACCACGAGGGTGGTTTGCTGCCCACATCTGCTTTCCTGATCCTCTCAGTCACAGAGATGTGCCACTAAGATTCTTTGGTTCCTCTTTTGGTTTGGTGAGTCATCTCAGGTCTTTATGAAGCAAGAGAAGCAAACTTGTAAATGAATTGCTCTGGAATTTCTGTCTGACTTATGCATTTCTTTTATTTATTTCATTTTTGCATTGAAAACATTACATTTCTGTTTCCTTATAGAGTAGTGTATCAAGAGCCTGTGTATGGCAATAAATTGCTGCAGGTATGAAATCCCAACTGGTGGAAAAACTCATCACTATGATTGTGGGTTTGCTGTGAAATCCTACTAACAAGACAATTCTGGGGAGGGGAGATATTCTCTAACATAGAAGGAAGAAAGACTTAACTGAATTTTCCAGTTTTGATGTGACTTCTTCTAGAATAGAGATGCTCATCCTCAAATTTCCCCTCTTTTCTAGATCATGAGTGTATCCAAATGGAGGTCTGCCTTGGATATACATGTCTTGGCTTAAAATGTATCTGGATTCAATTAATATAAATTCAAGGAAAAGAATTCCAGGGTTTGGTTGAACCAATTGTCTGGGTGATGTTTTAGTGGGTTCCTGGAATCAACTGGAATGGTTAAAAGAAAAACCTCTCATTCATCCAGCATCAAGGGTCAGCAGAGCTAACATCACTTTCCCTGGTTTCATTGTAGCTTGTTATAAATTTATTTCACACCTATTGCTATAGCTTTCAAACCTATTTCTCACTGCTGAAGCAACGCCCAAATGAACAAATTTGTAGGAAAAAAAGAGACAGCATATCCATTGGAGTGTAACTGACTCAGTCTCCAAACTTTGTTCTATGACCAGCATTAAAACTGTCAAACAAAATGAAAGAAGAATGTAAAACTAAAGGTGATCAGTGAGTTTCCCTGTAAACTGCAATTCCCATTGCTGTTCTGTATTGTCAATTAAGAAAGTACAATTTTTTACAGTGAAAATTAATAAAGTTTTAATAAGAAACGGAATATGATAAAAGGGTACTAGGATCTAGGAGAGAACAAAATAATTGAAATTCCTGAGATCAACTTTCATTTTCACGTTTCAAGTAAACTGGACTTCTACTGCCGCACTTCCCAAATATCAGAATGTATAGTGCAGATAAATTAGGGAGTCATTATTTATATTTAAATTTTTGATTTTTGCAGGTGCTCTTGTAAATGTTATTTCAGTGAATAAGATGTTTATGTACATATACATATATATCTATATATATAGCTATAGAGATCTCAATCCATCGTTTTACACAAAGTGAGAGCCTTGGGTATTCTCAGAAAGGAGGAGGCTCGCTCTGTGATTAAGCTCCTTACTACTTTAGCATGCGCTCAAGCTGAAGAGAAACACACACACGCATTACAGCCCTACCCATTCCCATGTCCCCACCAGCACACAGAAGTTTCACTTCTCTTCCTAAGTAATTCACCCTTTGGTTATTAGAACATCTTTTCCCAAAAGTATGCTGTAAAGTTAAAAATGTAATTTTCTTTGTCAAACTACTTTGAGATGTGTGGGAGACACACAGTGCTCATCAGTATGGTTTTAGGAGGTTCCACGAATGGAGTCCCTTGTCTTATTTAGTTTAACTCAGTATTTCCCAAACCTCTTTGGTCACGGAATCTTTCGTTTCCCTGCCACTGTTAGTATCTCACCAAGCGCAACTTTGAAAATTCTTTATTGGAACATCATTAGAGGTTCTGCGTGAGTAACTTCCCCAGATGGACCTCCAGAGGTCTCGCTAACAAAGGGGATGTTTCAGCCCCCATGAGTCGGTGTCTTCAATGGCCACATCTGGTGGTGGTGGCAGGGATGGGAGGGGGAATCCATAATGGCCATTTAAAATTGACATTTTATATATGGTCACATTTATATTTTGCTGTCCGATATGTGAAAAATGAATATGTTTTATGAGTAGGGAGTGTAGAACTGTGTTTTCCTTTGGTTTGGTGGTAGGAAAAATCTAACTGTCAAGGACGAATTTTTGTCCTAAGCTCTGGGAGGACCGTTTTCAACATGAACACGGTGTGGTGTCAGCAAATGGAAGTGAGAGCTCCTTTTTCAGACATTGCCCCAGAACCTTGCAGTAACTCTGGTTATGCTCAGCGAGCTGCAAAGTCTGGAGCAATAAAATTGATTAGAATCACCTGTTAGAAAGGCAAATTAAAGCAGTTTGTATTTTTTGATCATTTTACTGTGTAAGCATACACACACTGAGTTAATACACAACTCTGTTATTCCTTCAATACGGATTTCATACAGAAGAAAAATAGCAAAGGAAGACAATGCAATATGGTCATGTGCCATATAACGTTTAGGTCAACAATGGACCACGTATAAGATGGTGGTCCCATAAGATTAGTACCATATAACTTAGGTATGTAGTAGGCTATTCCATCTAGATTTGTGTGAGTACACTCTATGATGTTCGCACAATGACGAAATCGGTCAACCACGCAGTTCTCAGAACATGTCCCCGTCGTTAGTCAGTACACGACTGTATGTAGACATGGAGGTATGAAACCATGTAATCCTCTTCTTGTTCCATTTCGTACGTATTTCAGGGGACACTAGGACCTGTACAGTCCAATATGTTAGGTAGCCACTGGCCCCATGTGGTCACTTACATTTAAATTTGAATGAACTCAAATTAAATAAATTAAAAATTTAGTTTGTTTTACCGGCCAGATTTCAAGTGTCCAACAGTCACTTAGGACAAGTGGCTACCGTACTGGACAGCACAGAAATAAAACATTTCCATCATCACCAAAAGGTCTACTGGACAGCAAGGATACCACTGCTCAAAGTCAAAATCTCTCCGCTGGCGTCACAGACTTTCACAAACTCTGACTCTTGAATGGCGAGTGCTTGTAAACAAATTCCTAAATGACAAAGACAAGTGTCAGGGCATTGACCACTTGTGACTGTCTTGCATGGAAAAACACACTTATTTTCTCTAAATGGCCAAGCCATATGCAAATACTTAGAGGATGGGTCCTTCCAAAGCTTGGTAGACAAGCACATCTGTTGTGCAGAAGGATCCCAGGTGTCCACACACAATTTTGTGTTCATACAATAAATATCAACCTAGCAGTCAGTGAGTTCATTTTAGGTATTTTCTGTTTGCACTGCAGCAGCTCTTTCCATTTATAAAACTTACCACCTCCTTTCATTGATGGAAACTACTGCAGAAGTTGGAGGAAATGTGCCGAGGTCAAACAAAAACGGTTTGCATGCGGGGTGTTGCTAGAAATCTTTGCTAGGACCAAATTCAGTCACTAAATTATGATTGATTTACATGGCACTTGATGCACATACCTTTGCAATCATGTTTGTTTTTCATTCTGGGAGTGTGAGCAAAACTAAAACATACACATTCACACACACACACACACTTTTACTCAGCTCAAAGCTTTCAGCTGGTTGCCGCTAATGCTTTCTAGCAATCAGGGAGGCAATTCCAGCCCCTCCCTGCCTCATTAAGTTTAACAGACATACCTGCACACCTGTATCTTTCTGGATGCATCATGAAAGCCAAGGAGATGGGCAAGCAGATGAAAAGACTGGCTCCAGAAATCTGCTGACCTAATTTCCCCTCATGCCATCGGTCTGTATCTTGAGCGTGTTGCTGCTATGACAATCGCTTTGGTTTTATAACTCCTCAGCACATTTAATGAGTTTTCCCATTCCTAATTAGAGAACATGGTGTTTGGAACACCAGGTGGTGTCTGGCTAAGACCTCTTTTTAATTTCCATATTGTTTTTCAGGGGAGACTTTTTTTTTTTAACACTGGCTCCAAATTATTGCTGATTATCTGTCAGGATGTCTTGGATGTGTCTTCCCCAAGGCTGATCCAAAGAACAAACTTCTTTAATGAAGAACTAGACTTTTTAAATTGCTATGTATATGTTGACAGAGTTATTCTAAAAGCCACCTGTGTCTAGAAGAGAGTAGAAACAAATTATTGGGACTAATTCCTCTACCTTTTAAAAGATGCTTTCTGCAGCGTCCCATTCATCTAATTTTTATCCTACTACTTGGTTTTTTCCTATACATGAAGCCAAATGCATTATACCTCCCAACTCATGATTTTACTGCTAGATGCTCTCTGAAGTCTCAGCGATTTGCTGTTAGATGCCCTCTGACACCCCAGTCTCTTCTGAGTTGCCTCTTTTTGGTGAGGGTGAGACCCCTTCCCTCAGAGGATCATGGGACTGTGAATTCTAATTAGAACCTGAGTGGTCCCTGTATTATTGGTGGGGACTGGAGCCTGTTTGTTAATTGTGCTGAGATCATCCGACAGTGGTTGATGTCTTGCTGTGGTCTGCTGAGCAAGAAGCTCTGTTATTTTCACAGTTTGATAATCAATGCTTCACTGAACACAATTCCTTTTGAATATGCCCATTTGCTTGTCCTCTGCTTAATTGAACAATTGCAATTACTGGTACATACAGCTAAATGTTAATTATTTTTTCAGATTTTTTCTCTCTTAATGATTTTATTTACAAATTGGAAGACTTTATCATATTTTCCACACCAAACAAATTCCCTATCTGAACCAACGTGATATCTCTCGCTGAAAAGATGGAATTTTTAAGAAGCTTTCACCATTCCTTTTTGTAATAATTATGTAACATTTAGAAACCTAAAGACAGTCTTCTTTAATTGCTTTAGTGGTTAAGTGACTACATATGTAAGAGATTACTGATAAACTTTCAATCAAAGGGTTATCTTATTTTTTTTGTAAATATAAGACAGGAGGGCATTAGCTTGACCTATATTGGATTTTTAAGGAAGTAATCAAGGGTTGTTCAAATAAAATATAAGTTAATAGCTAATAAGTAAAAGTAAAGAATAATCATTTTTAAAAATCTGGAAAGTTCAGCAAAGTATAAAGAATGTGTAAATAATCCCCCATAATCTTCCCCTGCCCCAAACAATCACTGTTAACATTTAGGTACTTGTCCTTCAAAGGGCATTTGGGTTCTCCTTTGGGGATATGCTTACAACTGCTAACCTTTAACATCCAGCTGGGGTTGGTGTTCAAGCCCTGCTCTCCAGTGTGTGTTGTACTCGCGCTTTGATACTAAGCTTTCATTAACCACCACTTTAGATTGGTAGACTTGGGTAACTGCTGTTCTGGTGTGGTCTCACAACTGGGCATCCCTGAGCTGGGCTCCTCGGCATCCCTAAGTCAGATGTCTCCTTGTGTTTCAGGGTGGTTATGCTGCATACCGCTACGCCCAGCCTACCCCTGCCACTGCTGCTGCCTACAGTGACAGGTAAGAGTCTTCCTTCCTTCTTGTGCTTGACAACTACTCGCAAATTATCTTAACTTAAATTGGTGGGAGATGAGATTCTTGTCCAGTCTTGGTGCAAATGCATGACTGCTGGGGAGGCAGCACCCAAAAAGTTAGGCCCCCTGGTGAAGGTGAACACAGGGCCACGTCCGTCGAGAGAGGATGAATCATTAAGCCCAGCTCGTTCTCAACTCTCGCCCTCTCTGCTAAGACACAAAGAGAATATGTTTTGTCCACATACGATTGTTTTTCAGATCTCTTAATTCCTCTGACAGCACACCTTGCATGCACACATGTACACTCCCTGTACAGCCTTCGAATGGTCTTCTTGGTAAGACCATGGTTTCCTCTAAGTCATAGGAAAAAATACAGAAGGTGATCCTGCAGGTTTACCTCAATTTCAAGCACTCCATTTCCCTTTTTTACAATTTTTTACACCCAGTAAAGCATTCCCTCCATTGCATTTTTTTTTAACCCAAAGGAAAGGAATGGGGGAAGTGTGCCTGGCATTCCTAAAGAAGTGTGTTCTTTTTGGCAGTGCCCAGTGTCCGATCCTACTAAGATAAGCCAACTTTTATTTGTAATGCAGACCACATGTTAAGACTGGCAGTGGAAGGGAGAGAAGTGGGTTTAAGAAATGCAGGAGGCAGAATGGATGGCGGGGTGGGGAGTGGGGGATGGAGGAGTTCATTACTCATTACCCAGGCTTAACAGATGACTTGGTTCCTGAAATGGCAAGCCACAGCTCTTTTTGTATAGGGCCTTGAAAAAAGAAAGTGTGTGTTTCCATATTGAATGCAACTCGTTGGCTCTGTTTTCTGAGGACGTAAATGTGAATGTTCAGATGCTCTGCATGCACAAATGTCATTGAGGGTGCTTATTTTGGGAAATGACTCCTTTCATTTAAAAATATGTTTCCTGAATAAAACAGTAGTGATAACAATTTGCATGTGTGGCTGAGGCATGCTGGGTCAGACAGGTAAGCAGGTGATGGATTTGACTCCTGAATGGGAAGTATCAGCAGCCACTGGTTCTTCTACCTGGCCTGTTGTGACTTAGTTCCTATCTTGGTTTGCTGTGGTGTGCTTTCTCTGCAGTGCCATTCCATCTCTCACAAGATGTGTTGTTAGCTCATTGTAGCTACAGAATTCTTCTGAGGTATAATAAAGCAAAATAAATTTCTGACCCCTAAAAGGTGCACTTTGAAAACCCCATGTGTAAATTTGTAATAAGTGGCTCTTTGGCAAGACAGAATTGAGATCTACTGTCTGGTTGTATGCAGACGTTGCTACTATTTTCTTATAACCAGCCATAATGAGTTCTCAAGACTGGAGGGAACCTCCAAAAAAATCCAAACAATTGTCAAGATCCAGTTCTAAGTATATAAATTATCCAGTTACCCAGTAATCAGTTGCCAGATGCAAAATATGTTTTATGTAAGTTACTATCTCCCATACACTTTGACATTGGATTAGGAAAATAGAGAGGGTCAATAAGGCTAATAAAAATGATGACAATCTTGAAATACTCAAGATCATTCTACAAATGAAAAGGCTTAATGCTATTAAATTCTGCACACTGAAGATTCACAGAGTATCCATTGTAATGTGGTTCATCTACAACCCTTAATTATTTTTATGAAAATATCTCTAAATGCTAAATTCTCAAACACCCACTTTGTATATAATTATAATCATAGTAACTTTAGCCTGCTGTATAATTATAAGAATCTTAAATGGATTTATTTCTTTGGATTTTTATCTTGCTTCTCAGTATAACTATATCTATCCCAAAGTGGGGGGAAAAAAGGTTAATTACAAAGATATAATTTAAATTGCTTTCTTCCATTAGACCAATCTAAACATTTAAAAAATAAACAATGTTTAATACTATTCTTAAATAGAATTATTTGAGAATCTGTCCATCTCCATTTGCATTCATCTAAGCATTGTCAAAATATTTCTGCATTTTGGGGTACCATATATGTAAATATGTGTATAAAATTTGTTATTTTAATATTATTAAGATTTCTCACTGGCAACATATCCTACTGAAAAATTGCCTTCATTCTTGAATTGGTAAATTTTGAGTAACTCTGCAATTCCCACTTTAGTATAATAGTTTCAGTTGAAGAAACCAACTAAATATACTCTTGTCCATGTAATTGGCCTCTTGCTGTTCATTAAAGAAATTTGCACATTAGGTCTTCCTGGTTGCTGTGGAAATTGATTACTAGGCCTATTTAACTTTAGTATAAGCAAGACACTTGCCACATGCGGGATTAATACATTGAGGTAAATGCAGTAATAGATAAATTACCAGAAAACAGCCTTTAAAATGATATTTCTGGTTTGATTTGTAAAGTGTATTTATGAAATGGTGGTACTTCCTTTTATTTTTAGTAAGCCAGTAAAGAGAAGGAAGACCCTTTTATAGAAGATACATATTTGGGGGAAAATGTGAAATTATCAGAATAGCTTTTGAATCTGGATTAAAGATGCCAAATATTTAGAAATTATCTCAGGGCAGTCATTAATAATTTATTTTTATACGATCACATTGTAACATCAAGAATGATAGTCTTAGTTCCTTTTCTCCAGAAGGCAGACAGGATGACAGAAAGAAAAAACTTCTCACCCCGAAGAAACGCGTTCAAAATAGGAAGTAAAATCAACAGGAATTGAGAATGTTTTGGTAATGCTCACTGGTTGTCAGATTGATCAAAAGAGAAACTTCCACAAACTTTCTCTGTAATCATGAAATTCACTCTTCAGACGTCTTGAAAACAAAAGAAGTTTGATGTCCCCAGTCGGTAGAATTTTACCTTTTATCAGCACAAATTAAGCCCTCATCAAATTAAAGATTCAGGGACCTTTGGAAAATACTGAACTCCAGTAACCTCAGGATTGTCCAGAAGGTCCTTGATGGGCACCTTGCAACTCCCTGCCCATCGTCTTCTTGGTTAAATGATCACATGCTGATTATCTGGGAGCACCCTGAGAGTTTCTGAATGCTGACCTCAGAATGAAGACCATCTGGTGTGGGCAGAGATTTCCCCAAAAGAAAAATACCTGACTGGACTAGATAATTTTATAGTCTCATTGACGAATTTAAGGGACTAGGCAAACATCTTTCCTTGGCATTTAGGCAACACTCAGTAAGCATTTGACCTCACCAAATCTTTATTTTTAATCTCATTCGGATTTATGGAAAGCCAACTGTCCACCCTCTCAAAGGAGATTGTTTTCTGAGCTTGAACCAAGGAAAGCATGGCAGTGGGGCCGATGGTCATCTGGTCATTGCATGCCACTTGGTGTTGCTGTTGTGTCCGTGATATGTTCTGGATTTGACAGGTCCATCGTCACATTAGCTCGATGAATGGCTTGCTTGAATTAAGCCTGGGGGCAGGCTTCTCTTTATCGATTGGCTCTTGGTTTCTTTGTGTATTATGACTTGGTCATTGTTGCATCTTTGAGCAGCCAAACCGGGATGGGAGTGGGAGGGAGATTCCCTGTTCAATGAATTATGCCACAAATATTTGGGGAAATATGTATGATATGTACATAGCTTTGATGACAATGTTACCTCACCAGAAAGGCAGACATTTGTCATGCTTGTCCTGCTTGCTAAACATTCTATTTAACATCTCCTAACAACCAGTGCATGAGAACGTCCCCCCACGTTATGGCAGAAGGGAACTAGACGCAGGTCAGCTGGAGAGGAGAGTCATAGAGAGGGGTTCACTCAGAAGTGTCGTAATGACCCAGTTGCACTGAGAGTTACCAGGGACGACTTCTTTCATGTAAGACAAGCATTTCCTTTAAAGATCCCCAAAGGTCAGCAGCTTTCACAGCCCCGGCCGCACAGGTGCCCCTAGACTGAGCAAAAGAGACAGCACCAACAAGGCTTCATTTATTTTATTTTCTACTCGTTTTTGTTTGTTTGTTTTGTGAGACCCTAAAGTTTCGTTGGTAACATAGTATTAGACGGTACCATATGAAAGTGCTATTTTTGTGTGAAAAAATGGTGAAATATTGACAATTTCATAAAGCTCAACTTAATGGAAGCCCAATTAAAATGTCATAGTATGAATTATCCTGCTCTGTGCAGTTGAAATATATATAGGCATATTCATGCATATATGTGTGTTGTGTATATGTATTCATATACATATATTAAAATTATATATTCACAACACAAACACACACACAAACACACATACATCTGTGCCTTAGGACCTCACGAAGGACTCATAAGAGTATCTAGGTAAATCTTAATACAAGGAGGCCAGGACTTGTCAAGTTCAGGCAGTCATAAACCCCATGCTAGAACATCCTTTAAATGTGAAATTCATGGCCTATGAATAAAAGGTCTATTTCAGAGAAACATAGATTAGTAGTTCTTTCTTAAAACTCAATAAGGATAAGTAGGCATGTCTTTGGGATCATGGAGAAGTTGGCCAACTCCTATTTAAAACTATATAGGTGATGGAGATAGATAAATACATACACATATACGTAGATGGGTAGATGGAGGGAGGGAGGGAGGGAGGGATGGATAGAAAGATATGCAAATGATAGATAAATAGATACAGAGGTAGTTAGGTGGATGAGTGGAAAGAAAGAAGAAAGAAAATGATGGAAGGAAGGAAGGGAGTGAGGAAGGAGAGAGAATAAAGAAAGAGAGAAAAAGAAAGATAGATAAATAGATAGATGTATGGACAGATAGAAAAAGGCTATCTCTCTATCTTCTCATAATATTTCATCATAAGCTTAACTACAGGACGTAGAACTAAATCCTTATGTACAACCTTAGTTCGATCTAAACTGAAAACATAAAGGGATCTGAACTGATTTCCGCTAGTGCAAGTACTCCCTATCTCTTTTAGGACTTTTTACTTCCTGGACTCAGATTAAAACTAGAGAAATGCCATCATTAAAATAAGGCTAATAATTGCATTTAAGATGGTATACCATTTATTTGGAGTCCTTTTCAGATGATGATAGACTAAAGTTTAAGGGATTGTCAGCCTGTAAAGCATCCACGCATCCCGAATAGAAAATTTAATTTACCATTTAAGGACAGTGTGTTTCTCTGGGGTTTTTTGTAGAAAGTTTAATTTAAGGAATATTGTTGTGCTTTAGGGAATTAATGATTTTACTTTCTCTGGCTGTGGGTTAGAACACAGAAAACTTCATCTATTGATAATGTGGATCCCTTAATGAGAGTAGACCATGCAAAGCTGACAAAGGAGGGAAGTTTCATTGTTTTGCCCATTCCTCTCATCTGAACCAAGTTCCACAAGAGTCGAAACTGTTTCTGGTTAAAAAGCAGTAACAAGTCCATGCACCTAATCTTTGTGAAGTGTGCAAGCAGAGATCTCAAGATCTTATCTTAGTGCTTTCTTAAGGCACTATCTCCCAAGGCCAGTTCAAGACCCGATGACTGCCTCTGATGACATATTTACTGGTTTACCTGACAGGTGAACACGGACCATGTAAAATGCCCGTCAACTCCCTTGTCTGGGTAATGGTCAGGCTTTATCCATGCTGCTTTCTCAGGCTGTTAAAAACAGCTTCTCTTTTATGAAATGATGACAACAGCAAATAGCTTTGTTTTGTTTTGTTTTGTTTTTATCCAATTTTGTTTTTAATGTTCTTACTTGGCAAAATAAAAGCTGGCAACTCTATGGTAGACTCCCTATTATATTTTATTTACATTTTCAACCCTTTTTGAGACACCCACTGTTGAATAAATACAGTGAAATCATTGTAAAACTTGATGATGCCAAGGATGTATTCTCAAATGAACAAGGAACTGAGTGACGGCTTAGTTCCTGGAGGTTCAGAGGAGCCAGAAGTGTATCCTGTGCCATCTTGCCAATTGAGACAAGGATCCAGGGGCAGGAGGAAGCTGTTTTAGATTCAGATTCTAACCTGTTGAGTCAAAACATGGCAGCCAACAGTAGTGGCGCCATGGTACCTTTTTTGATAGTGCCTTGTTGAAGTTGTTCTTGATTTTAGCTTTTCATCTTTTCTGCTATTTTCACTCATCCTGATGAGCTCTCCTGGCTTCTGCAATTTAAAAAATGACTCCCTGTCAACTTGTAATAGAATCATAGCAGAAAAAGTCACGAATGCCTTCATATATATCCTTCTGTACCCCAGTGCCTAGAAAAGCAAATCCAGGTTTTTTTAATTAGAAAACCAGGTTGAAAAAATACATGTATGTATTGACATAATAGTATATACATATTATATATAGGTACATAATATATTCTTGTTTTTATTTATATTTTTATTCTTCTTTTTAGTTTAAAGTTGACTTTCTTAACTGATTCCTTTTTCTTTTTTTGGTGATTCAAGGTCCCCCCAGGAAGAGAAAGTGAAGCTAATTATTCTAGACGGCTCTAGGCTAACTAGAAAGAAATATGTCCAGTCAACCTTCAGTATCCATGGGGGATTGGTTCCAGGACACCCTGTGATACCAAAGTCTGCAGATGCTCAAGTTTCTTATATAAAATAGTGTAGTATTTCATATAACCTATGCACATCCTCCTGTATACTTTAAATCATCTCTAGATTACTTATAATACCTCACACTGTGTATATGCTATGTAAATAGTTCTTATATTGTTTAGGGAATAATGACAAGAAAGAAAAGTCTGTACATTTTTGGTACAGATGCAACCATCTTCAATCCTCAGTTGGTAGATTCTGTGGATGTGGAACCCCTGGATACAGAGGGCAGATGGTGGACTTTATCACCTGTGAGCTTCCCATTACAAGCTCACATACCAGATAAAAATAAATTTCTCCAATAAAACTTGTAATCTATATGACAGGGCTCCTATTAAAATGTTCATTAGTTGGAAATAGCAGACTTTACTATTTGGTTGACTAAGACTTCTTGAAGTTTAATGTCGTAGATTAGCAAATTTTGATTCCAATCATCTCTCTGTGATAATGATAACAATAATTAGGAAAATAGCCCTAATAACAATGGCTATTTATGGAGTCCTTACTATGTGATAGGCACGATTCTAGGTGCTTTAAAAATACAGAGTCACTGGACTTTCACACCAACCCTAAAAGATCGATGTTGCCCCTCCATTTTACAGATGGGGAAGGCAAGCTTGGAAAAGATGAACAAGTTGTCCAGCTCAGCTTGAAAGCTAAAGTCTATATCCTTAATCACTAAGCTATGTTACATCTTAGTGGAACGACCTTGAGAAGTAATTTTTTTGCACTCCATCACCTCATCTGTTATGGGTATATGGATTCTGCCTTACAGAGTGGTTTGGAAGTTTTGAGACAAGGTCTATGAAATAGCCAGCATATGAAGGGCACTACATGAAATGTTCTTGTTTTTATTTCTGTATATTCCCATAAGATAGTCAACGAAGAGCTTTAAATCTTGATAGTGAGAATGAGCTTTGAGGAAAACAAGAATATCTGGCTTATTTCATTTCTATCTGGATCTCTAAAATTTAGGAGTCTGAATCTGCTGTTTCTTTAATGGGTTCTAGAGTCACTCAAAGAGTTTAGGAAGACAGTGACCAAACCTACTCAACTGAGTATGGTATAGAAAAGCCTTTTAAAATATAATAGGTAGAATTATGTGCAAATCTAATGCTTTTTAATACACTGAGTTCCAAGAATAATTTATGTTTGTTTTGTTTTGCTTTGTTTTTTTTTTATGGAAAAACTTTTTGTTTGGCTATGCAAACCCTTCAACTTATCAGTTCTCCAAAGTCTGGATTTTGATATGTGAGTTTATCTCAAAGTGAGCAGTCTTATATTATCTTTCCTGCCACTTTTTTTCTTCTCACCATGTGGATTTCTATTTTGAAGTTAAATTTTTTGGTAGTGTCTCTCGTGTGTCAGGTGCTGTGTAAAACCTTGGGACAAACAACCTGATGAGGTGAGCAGTATAGCTAGGACGATCATATAATGATCATCCCAAATGGGACACTTGTGACAGAGGAGGACTGCACTGTTAATAATGACTCGGGACAACAGGCTTCGACTAGGACTGTCCCAGGACAAACAGAACAGTTGTACTCATCCTAAATAGAATCTCCACTGTGCTGATGGGAGAAGTGGGTCCAGACAGGGTGATATGTGCTCTGGGAAGTCCAACAATTGGGCTTCAAATCCAATGTCTGTTAGTCCAGGTCCTGGTTTACTTCTGCCTCCTTATGCTATTGTTCCAAAGTCAGAGCAAAGGCACATTTGCAACTTCAAATAGTCATAACTAAGACGTGATCTGATGATTCAAAAGTGAGGAGAATTTCATGCTCCCCAAACCACCGATAATTTATTTATTTTCCCTGTGGATCAAACAGTTCTGATTGTGTATTCGCCAAAATGATTATGATAACTAAGATAATTATATTTTCTGCCAAACTGCTCTGTAGATTGACATTGATTTCATCTGATAACAATTGAGGTGGCTCTGAAATAGTGAAGGAGGGAATGTGTAAGTCTTGACAGTAGCATCAATGTGATTTTTGAAGCTTGTGTTTAATGGACATGAAACTCTTAGAGCTAAAAGTAATATGGCTGGCACTGATAGATATATTTCCAGAGCTTCTCTTAATTTTAATTCACAGATGTGCACACACACACACACATACACACGTTAAAAGGAAAAGTGCTCAAGTTTTTGTTTCAAGAACTAATTGCCTTTGGTTCATAATATGTAATGGCTTCTTAACAACTGTTACGCACTATTGGATGAATATGTAATTGAAGTAGTTAAAAAAAGAACTAAGCCTGTAATAGTCAACAGACTGGACCAACAAGGAGTTGGGGAGATATTAAAGGAAATTCCAAACCCGATAGACCATAGCTGTCACAGTCATGTGGGTAGACACTTTTCCAGTGACAAGACAAGATGTAACAACTCCTTTGGTCATGTCATGGCCTAATTACACACTTTTCAGGTTGCAGTTCATTGACTTGATAGGCCACAAAAAAGCAAATAAAACCTATCTTTTAAGTAGCGCCATCAGGATCCTTCAGCTGTGAAGGGCTCAGAGGCAGGTGAGAAAGCTGTTGCTTTCTAGAGGGAGTTCGAAACCTCTGATGAAAACATGTACACAGAAGCCTCTGGATGAGCCATTTCCATTGCGAATAGAGGACGTTTCTCATAGAAGACAGTAGAAGTAGAAGGGAAGACAACCAAGTAGAAGAGAATATACACACCACGGAACCTTAGCTCAAGAAACATTCATGAATGTGACAAAAATTAAAGTCACTCCACTTCTTTACCTTTTTATTTTGGTCACTGTGATATATACTAGGGTCTCTATTTTTTGGGTTAAGAGGGACCTTTTCACTAAAAATTTCTAGTATTTCCTTTAAAGTTATCAAAGCAAATTCTGACTCTATACCTGTGAAAAGTACTTTAAATTCTTTTCCAGAAGAACTCATTTCTATTTAAATGTGGCCTCTATGTTATTTCCATATGTGTGTGTAGCGCATGCATGTGAATAGTCATTAGACAGAAATAAACGACTTCTCCAGATTTTCTCCCTGGCGCGAATCACATGATTGATCCCTCTAGAATTAGATTCTCCTCAAAAGCCCTGGTCCATTTCATACTTAATTATCATACAAAACATTTAGGGTAGGGACCACTCTCAGGATTTAGGTGGATGGTAGTTGGTAGGTGAAAGCTTGAGGGGCTCTATAAGGAGTAACTAACTCATCAATTTTCTCATTGTTTCTGGGCTCATTCTTGCTGCATTATGGTGTGTGAATGCTCGAAGACATCAATAGATCGTGGGGAGATGAGACAGAATCAAAGCCAGACACCCTTTTCCCTTAATTATCTTAATCACTTAGATTGAAATGCTTTGGCCTGAGATTGTAGAAATACAACACACATCTGACAACCTGGATCAGTGGTTCCCACTGCTTCTGTGGAATTCCTTTAAAAGGAAAACTATGATTGTTGGAAGCTTCTAGCATCCTCTCAATCCCTGTCTCCTTTCATGGTCCAATGTTGTCATCTGAAATTTTAGATTGCATTAAAAGATGAGGGACTTGTTTTCTTCACCATTTCTGCATCATTAGAGGGTTTGTGGACGACTTCTAGTAATAGAATATGACCCCAGATAATGGAGGTGGGGCGCTCTTTAAAAACGTGTCCTGGATTGTATTAGCCCCAGTTTCCCCAGAATGATAGCTTCCTTCCTAGTCTTTGTGTTGTTTTCTTTAATTTCTCTGTCTCCAACTGAAAACAAAACAAAACAAACAACAGGGAAAGAAATGATTACCTTCTTCTGTTCTTAAATTTCAAGATTTTGAAGGTCCCTAGAGCCTTGGTCTGCAAAGTGTGGTTCCTAGACCAACCAAATTGGCCTCACCAGGAGCTTGTGAGAAACGCAGAATCCCAAGACCCACCCCAGCCCTGCTGAGTCAGAATGTGTGCTTTCAAGATCCCAGGGCAATTTGTTTGGGGTCTAAGTGCCACCCTGGAGGGCACGCTTCAATTCGACCCCAGTATGCTGTAAAGAATGTCGGCGCTGGGTTCTCCCTCCACAAACCTTGCAGGATGTAAGAGAATTCGTAAGAATTTGTAGGAGAATTGTTTATTTATAACATGTCCTCTCGACTCTCTTCCTTCCTCATTGAGAATGTGAGAATTGTCGATGGTTGGGTGTCCCTCACAGTCTATTCTGTTGTGACTTCTCCCTCAGCTAACCACGGCCACAATGAATCATTTTCTTTACCCTAAAGATCCGTGGGTAAGGAAAGTGATTTTATGCTAATATTGTCTCATTGAATGCGTAAGAGACTCACACTAATGTGACACCCTGGAAAAGTCCCATCTGATTTCCCTTATTGGCCTCAGTTTTCCCATCTGCTGAATGCAGAGATTAATACCAATTAGAATCAGAAAGAGATGAAGGTAAACATTACTTTACAAACGGAAAGAGGTGGTGAAAATGCATGGGGTTATCAATAACTCAACTGCTGGTTGACAGATATTTTAGAGTGTATAGGATTATTGGAAAGCATTCAATAAATACAGGCAAAAGCAAGCAAATTAAATTAAATCCATTTAAAAGTGTGAGTCATTTTTGGACTAGGCAATCTCTAGGACCCACTGTAAGACTGACATTCTAGAAAACTGTGCCTTGCTCAACAGCCCAAAACTTATAATTAGCCCGGTCAGGATTCAAAGCGGGGTCTTCTATACTCATTGTAACTCCTCCTTGACTGATAGGTGCCTTAGCACATCTTTGCTATTCACCTACAAAATATGATCAGAGGTTCAGATTTAGACTAGGGTCTGAATCTCCGCACAGTTACTTACTACATCAGATAACACAGGCAAGCTATTTGATCCTCAACTGCCTCATCCTTTCTGTGGGGCTCATGAGTGGTACCTGCTTCATTGGGTTATTGGGAGAATCAACCGTGGTCATGAACAGAAAGCTCCTTGAATAGCACCTGATATTATTATTATTATTGTGTTATTATTATTATTATTATTATCTGCACCACTAAACTATAGTGATTTTTTTTTTTTTGGAGTAAGATTATCCCTGAGCTAACTATTGCCAGTCCTTCTCTTTTTTTGCTGAGGAAGCCTGGCCCTGAGTTAACATCCGTGCCCATCTTCCTCTACTTTTATATCTGGGATGCCTACTACAGCATGGCGTGCCAAGCAGTGACATGTCTGCATCTGGGATCTGAAGCAGCGAACCCCGGGCCGCTGAGAAGTGGAACGTGGGAACTTAACCGCTGCACCATCGGGCCGGCCCCTAGGGATATTTTGTTTTGTTCTTGAGTCAGAAATGAGAAATTTCTTGTGAAAGCAGGTTTTCTGAGTTAATTTTTTTTTTTTTTTTTTTTTTTTGCTGAGGAAAATTTGTCCTGAGCTAACATCTATTACCAATCTTCCTCTTTTTTTGCTTGAGGAAGATTAGCCCCAAGCTAACATCTGTGCCATTCCTCCTCCACTTTATATGTGGGTAGCTGCCACAGCGTGGCTAACAAGTGGGATAGGTCCATGCCACAGACCCGAACCCAAGAACCCAGGCTACTGAAGCAGAGCTCTCTGAACTTAACCACTAAGCCTTGGGGCCAGCCTCTGGAATAATTTTTTCACTATAGTAGTTTTTTTGTTTGCTTTGTTTTGTTTTTAAATCTTGACTTGCATCCTAGAACTATAAAAATTGGTATACTTGAAATTTGCTAAGAGAGTAGAACTTGTGTGTTCTCACCACACACCCCGAAAGGTAACGATCTGAGGTGATGGATGTGTTAATTAGTATGATTGTGGTAAGCACGTCACAGTGTATACATATATTAAATCATCGCTTTGTATACCTTTTAAAAAAGCACATTGTACAACCTAATTATGTACAATTTTATTTTTCAATTATGCCTCAATAAAATTAGAGGAAAAGATAGTTTGGGCAAAAAAATTCTGAAGAAAGAAGGAACTGGGAGCCAGGAGATCAAACAGCCTGTCCTTCTGTTCTTCCTTCTCCTGGTGTTTATTCTCTTTTCTGCCCGTAGAGGCACTCAGGCTGTCAGCTTCATAGGAAAGATGACCAGTTCTCCCAGTGTAAACCCAGCCCCTAAACCATCACTGCTTTAGATTTCTGTAAAACCAGTTGCTCCACAAAGAGTTACTTTTTAAAAAGTCAGACCAAACCTGCCTGTGCTGCCCTTTTCCCATCTCGACTGGAGAGAAGTCCAATGCCTATGGAGGCACCAGGTTATTGGAATCCCCTAGGCATTAGTAACGTTCTAGAACTTTCCGCCATCATACTCACTTCATTTTGCACATAACTGGAGGTGGGCCCAGGTCTTTTCAGTGTGGCCTCTCCAGCCCCCAGAGCCTCTGCCTGTGTTCCCACCAAGCTTCTTCCCCACTAGTGCTGCTTCCCTTGGAGAACACATCTGTGCTCTTCAGAGAATCTGCCAGACCCGTTTCCAACCCTGTGTTAGACACTCACTCTCATTAGGAGCTCCTTCTGTGCTCTCCTTTGCTCTGGCCAACCGAAGCCGAGGTGGCGTTGTATCTTCCTGGTGCCCCAGCCCTCCTTTAAAATGACCTGTACCCTCAAAAGGCTCTTTACAATCCTCTTCTTGCCCTAAAACCACAGAAGCCTAGGACTTAAAAATACAAATCTTAGCCTCTGTGGCTGTGGAGAGAAGACTGTGTCCTTCTTGAGTCCATGCAGCCAAAAACACAAGTGACATTTTTTTCCCCGGATAAAGTGCTTCTACAATCATGTTCTCATCGATCTGCACCAAAAAAATCTCAGAGGGGCACGCACTACTTTTTTTCCCATATTGCATATGAGGAAGCTGAGGCCCAGAAAGGTGAAATGGTTTTTCTAATGGAACACAGCACGTACGTGACAGGGCCTGACTTCTAGCTTCACAGTCAGCTCCCCTTAGCTTTAGACAAGAAAACAAGTGTAGAGGGAACTGGGGAGATTACTAAAATGTTGGAGAAACTAAAATGACAAAAGTGGACTGTTCTCAAGGTTTCAAGGTCATGGAGATGCCCTTGGATTTGAATCTCCAAAACTCAGAGGTTTTTGGTGGAATATTCAAACTGGGGACAGATTCACAGTGCTTATCTCCTTTTCCATTTAAACTTTTTTGTGTATTCAGCGTTAGCAATAGGAACTGTGGCTAAATGAAATGTTTGCAGGTGTATGTTCATGAATCCCCCTTTGAAAATGAAAAGGACCAAGATAGACCCTTTCAAAGAATTCTCTAGTCAAACTATTTGTTTATTTGCTGCTTGGTTGTTTATATCCCACCTCATCCTACAATTTGCCACAGTCTCTTGAAGTAGGCATGATACAGTACTAAAATATAAATAAAAATAACACTGGGGCAGGGAAAAATATGGATCTGAACGGGATTTGCACAATTCTAGAGTTTTAGAACTGAATGGGGGGAAGGGAGGTAAAATACCAATGGAAAGCAAGTCAGTCCCCTCTCTAGGTGGTAAAACTGAAATGTAAATTATATTATGAGCTTTCAGACAGCCAAGCTCAAGATAGATGGCCCATCCCGATGTAAAGGCCAAGAGCACAGCATCGCGTCCCTTAGGCTTAGCTGGGTGCCCAGTGTGTAGCCATCATTAGCCATCTGAGGGTTGAATGAAAGACATGAGTAAGCTCTTTAGTGAAGTCAGAAATAGGGATTTTAATAGGAACACCTTATTTCTGCATGTTATGTTTAACTATTCAGAAAACACTCATGGCTGGATTCCATAAGACCCTTCCAGCAACTTCTTAAGATGAGCAGCAAGAATAGCTGATTGCTGTGCATTTCCACCTTAATTTACATGTCTAAAGGGAAGCATCCCGGTAAGCATAGTTAAAAAAATTAATAATTATAAGTAATAAATAATATACAATCATGCGTCACTTAATGATGGGGATACATTCTGAGAAATGCGCCATTAGGCGATTTTGTCATTGTGCAAACATCATAGAGTGTACTTAGTACACCTAGGTGGTATGATCTACTGCACGCCTAGGCTACATGGCACTAATTTGATGAGACCACCGTCATATATGTGGTCTGTCATTGACTGAAATGTGGTTATGCAGTGTATGACTGTATATAATTACTGTTTGATAATTATCAATAATTAAAATATTAATAATTATGAACTGTAGAGATGAATACTAGTGCAATTTATTGAAAAACCTGAAGACACAACTCTATTTCCTGCAGAGGCAGGGCACATATGTTCAGAGAAATATTCATACAGTGCGATGTGACTTTTCAGTGTTAGCTGACATGTTAAAATCACCTGAGTGGCTTTCCAGGCATACCTGTGCTGGGAACCACTCTCAAAGATTCTGACGTAAATGATTGGGGAATGGACCCGGTCATTGGTATTTTATTAAAAAAATAAATCTCAGCTGATCGTAATGGGCAATGAAGGTTGAGAATGTCTGCCTTATAGCCAGCAGATGCCCCAGAGCCTACAGATAGAATTAATTTGACTTTGTCCCACTGCCATCTTGGGGCATCTTGGCTGCTGTCTGCCAGACCAGAAGACCAACTTCTCAGGCTGTGGGGATTTTTAGTAGATAAGCTTTGGAAGGTGTTAATTATATATCAGAGTGTGTGTGTGTGTGTGTGTGTGTGTGTGTGTTTGTGTTTGTTAGATTCACTATGCATAGCCTTGGATACAAGGAAAAACTTCCTATGAGTGATATCAACCCTGAGTTTTATATCACAATAGTTACATGACAGAATTAAGAGGCCAAAGAATGAGGAATGACTGGAATCTTTAACAGAAAAATGTGAAACCAGTATTACTTGATGGGAGAACATTTCCCGTCTGCCCCCCCCCCCCCCCCGCACCAAACACCACCTATGCCAGAAATTTGCTCTGTGTCTTTATATCCAGTTCCTCACATCCCTGCCAGCAACACTGGCTGACTATTCTTTTAATTTGACTCTTAGAATTCAGCCATGGGTGATTTTTAGAAGAAAGAAAATTGCAATGAGATGAAATTTAGCCTGAGAAGAGAAGCGGGATATAAGGATGATATGGCAGGTCACAGGACTAATTTAAATGTACCACCAGCTGAGTCAGATCCAGAGTCTAGATGGTTCGTCTACAAAAACCATCGTAAAGCATAATGAAGTCTGGTAATCGAATAAAAAGAGAGAAAGATCATGGCACACGCCATTCCACCATCCCAGGTCATTGTTAAAGCAGAATATAATGGTCCCTCTCAAGCTTTGATTCCAAAGGGGTATCCAAATACTGTAATATTTTGGCTTGGAGGAACTGCAGATTCAGAACAATATTAGGAAATTCCTCCACAGAGATGTCACACACCATTGCTGACTGAATACCCTTAAATGAGTGCCCAAGCAGAATCTTAGAGAATGAATAAGAGTCAGGGTCTTGAGCCAACCCAACTACATTCGGATTTTACCTCCACCACTTACCAGCTCACTCATGCTACATAACCTGTCTATGCCTTAGCTTTCTCGTCTATAAGGATGGGGAGAGTAGGAGGGCTTGTGAGGAAAATTAAATGAATTAGTATATAGGTACAGCACTTGGAAACCACCTGTCATGCATAAGTGCTCAATCAACATTGGGTCATAGCTCTTGGTGTCAACATTCCAACATTCCAAAGGGTCAAGACAAACATTGCCTTCTCCCTTGGGCTCAGTAATTTACCACTTCAATCTTTTTCTGAAATTAGTAATCCTCCCTTCTCCCACAAAGCCTCCCCCTGTCAAACAGTCTTCCTGGGAAATGTGGGCTTTGAAATAAAAAATGAGAATTAACTTGTGGGAGATTTCTCAGCAAGGTTCCCCAAATGTCTCCATGATAAGAATTATGTGGAACCACGAGTCCCTCCCAGAAGCACCCATCTCTTAGAAGAGGATATGAAGGGTGTCCCCTGGAGCTGGTCAATAGCCCGGCCTGGGTTCTTGTTAAATATACAGATTATCAGGCTTCTTGCCTGGAAATTTTTATTCAGATGTTCAGGATTGAAACTTCAGAATCTATTTTTAATAAGAATTCTAGGTAGTTCTTGTCTTCAGGGAAGTTTGAGAAATTCTGCAGTAGAGGGAGAGGTAGAACATAGAAAGGAATTCTAGGTGAAAAAAATTGGTCAAGAGAATTAGATGTAGACATAGAAGGAAAAATGGAAAGACTCAGCAAAGATGATCATGAGTAAATCCATGGGCGGTGGTGAAATAGGAGGAACAAGTGAAGAAGCAAATACAGGGAGCATCAAGTTGTGGCCAGTGTAGACCAGCTTTTCTTTCAGAGAGAGATTTGAAGTCCATTCTGTTAGAAGGCCTCCAGAAAGCAGAACTAACCCTTCGTGGGCAATGTATGGTCTTTCTGTGGCTACATCCTCAGCGGCCACGTAGCTAGGTTGCCCTAGAGGACAGCATGGTGGTGAAATAGAAGTTGCAAGAAGCAGTAAAAGCTGTAAGAGATTCAGTGATTCAACTCCCTCTCCATTCTGATTTGTACCGTACCCACTGCTTCTCAGCTAGGCCTGATAATAGAATTATCGGCCAAGCATTTTCTCAACTACCTCTTTCCAGACCCTGAGCCAGACCAGTCAAGCCACAACTCTGAGGAGTAGAGCTCAGCATTAGCACTCTGTCAACCTCTCTCTATGAGTCCAAGGAGCAGCCAAGGTGAGACCCATTCAATTAGATAAGTTGTCCTCAATCGTGGCTGCGTGTTAGAATCATCTGGAGATCTTTAGCAACTACTGATGCCTGAAACCCACTAACGGAGATTCCCATTTAATTGGTCCTGGGTGTAGCCTGGTCACTAGGAATTTTAGAAACACACCAGGCGTTTACTGTGTGCAGCCAAGGTTGAGAACTATCAGGCCAGACTTTCTTTATCATCTACAACCGCTGAACAAACCGGTTCGCTGAGAAGCAGGTGCCTTTGAAGTCTGTGACGTGAGTGAGGAGCAGACTAGGATTAGCATAAGAGGACAGGCCTGGTACCAGCCTCCTTTCTCCTCTTGAGAGGTGACCCCACCATCAAGAGCTCACCCTTGTTGCTCTGATCATTTAATTCTCCTGAACTGGTTTGGCAATGGCAGACTTCTCAGCTACATCATAAATCTCTTTGATCACACCTCTCTCTGGTCATTTGGGGTAAATGATTTCACAGAAAGGGTCATAGATGATCCGTTTATAGACAAAGATAGATCGTTTGTCTTAAAGGTCAAGTGGGGAGAAACAGAACCGTATATAAAAATGGCACAACATAGTGGACATAGACACCACTATGAAACCTGACCCTTATAATTCCCCCTGAATTCCTCTGTCGGCCTGACAAGTGGGGTATCCCTCACCAGGCCATTATTTGGCAGGAATTTCCTGTTTCATTTTACTTATAATCGATTGATGAAAGGGTCCTTTAGAGGGTGGGGTGAGCACACAAGCTGAGTCTGGGGCATTAATGGGCTGTATAGAAAGACACTTGTCTGAGAAGTTAGGGTTACCTTCCTGGGGGGTTACCCTAGTGGGATTGCTTGTGTGGCTTGAAAAAACTCAGTACAGAATTGATACATCTTTTTACAAATATTTTTGCAACTCCTCTTTGGCACTGCTGCGGAGTCCATGACATATTCTTTAAAATATCAGTATTGTTGATGACTCAATGTAGTCTTTGATGTAGATTTGCTTTGATAGAAGTCATCTGAGCCAGTTCTTTTGAAGACAGTGAGTCATCAAAGGGGTTAATCCCCTTTGTTCAGAAATTTGCTGAGGAATCATAAAGATCTTCTAAAAAAAAATCCGAAATACATAGGTTACCAAAAAAGAAAATAAGGAAGGAAAGAAAGAAGGAAGTGGAGAAATGGTAGCATTTTTTTCACTGTATATAGTGTCAAAAAAGAAGAATGCTGGGGAAAACTATCATATTTTGTAAAGTTCTGGAACAATTAAAGAAAAAGATCTAATTTCTTTATAATCATACTTGTAGGTTGTGTTTTACAAGTTTTCCCTCTGCATTCAGTCACTATTTTATGTCTGTGGTTGTTTGCCTCCCATGGCTTTCCTCATGGCTAGCAGGCTGGACAGCTCCTTAGGGACAATGCAGCAGTGGGATGCAAGGTAGCAGTATTAGAGTCACCCAACTAATGAGGCCCCCTCATAGATGAGTGAATAGCCTCAATGATCTTGCCCCTCTGGACTCTTGGTTATGGTAGCGTTCTTCCTGGGAGCATGCTGTAAATAGAGGTCCTTCCAGATGCTTGTTTGGTCCACCCTGGTCAAGCCAACATTCAGAGGCTGACCCCGTGGGCAAGTGGTTAAGTTTGCACACTCTGCTTTGGCGGCCCAGAGTTTTTCGGGTTCGAATCCTGGCTGTGGACCTACCACTGCTCATCGCGCCATGCTGAGGCAGCGTCCCGCATAGCTGGACTACAAGAACCTACAAATAGAATATACAGCTATGTACAGGGGACTCTGGGGAGAAGAAAAAGAAAAAAAAAAACAAGATTGGCAACAGATGGTAGCTCAGGGCCAATCTTTAAACAAAAAACAATAATATTCAACCCAAATATCTTCATTTTCAGGGGTATTAATTTTACTGCTCCTCAAACCTTGGCCATTTGAAGTCAAATATTGATGGGAATCAGAAAGTTTGCATCAGAGCAAAAAGATAGCAAAGATCCAAGAATGCTAACTTTTATTGTTTTAAGAGAGGTGATAAATGAACTTAGTTGTGACTTCTGTTACATGAAAGAGGAACATAAAAAATACTATTCTCAGAGCATGTATAATTTTGTTTAGATTTCATTGGTGTGGAAATGACTAGAATTTTCAATTGAATGTTAAATTCTAGTGAATTTTCAAATGGTAGCTCTATTTATATTCCAGGGTGTACCTCTTGCAAGAGTAAAACTTTCTTAAGATGTTTTAAGAAATGCTCGATCATTAGATACTTTCTGAAACACAGAGACATTTGAAAAGGACCAATCAAACTAAGACCAAAAAAGGCATTTATCTTGGTTCTTGATGATTCATATGCACAGTAAAATGTAACAAATGGGAACTAGAAGCCTCTAGACTGCTGTTTCTAAGGCATTTAAGAGCTTAGCCAATCTCATCGGGGCATTTTTATAATCTGCCTGACACAGACGGACTTATTTCTCGAAAAATAAACAGTACTGTTAGAACACATTATATTGTGGAAATGCCACAGTTGGAAACATCTTAAGAGAGTTTTATCATCTTTCTGGATTTACTAAATCAAAGTAAAATAGCATTTCCCATTTTTATTTTCTTTTAAATAATGCATCATTAAAAATAATTTGGCAAGAAAGGGTTTATTTCAATTAATGAGTTGTCTTACCTTCTTTATGTAGCAAACCTAGTTTGGTAAGGAAATTACCAAATAACATGACACTATGTAACATTCTCTTCTGAAATGACAGCATTTCTTTTTCTTTCCTTTTTAAAAATTTTTTTGATATTATACTATAATAATAAAGTCTAGAATTTTATGATCTTCCTAGCTACTTGCAGTATACTCTTTTTCCAAATAGATAGTCTGTATATATTTTTTTAAAATATAGTTTCCCTTTAGCATAGAAATCCATGTAAGCACTGTTTGAAATGCCCTAGACTTAGAAACATATTCTGGCATGACATTTTGGTAACACGTAGCATTAATATTCTGGTGCAACAGCTTGTACATGGTCCATATTCTGACATCGCCATGGTTTCGTTGAAGAGGTCCCCGCATGCCTATTTCATGGTCTCTCTAAACTCTCTGAGATATAGTGACACATTTCCTTGCAACATCCATTCAAACGCAGCACCCTCCCCTCCCCTCATCTGAATACATCGAACCAATTGGCACAGAGCACATTTCCCCCTGAGCGAGCAGTATTGTGAATTTTATCTTCTCTTCCAGAAATCAGTTCGTCTTCGTTGCAGCAGATGAAATTTCTTGTAACACCTCTGCAGGTAACAAACATTGCTACTTCTTGATGCCTCCATCCAATTCTCAGTATCCTTTTTTTTTTTTTTTCCTTCACGTGCTGCAGTTGGTCACTCTAGAAAGTTTAGTTAAAAAAAAAAAAACAGAGTCCGTCTATCTTTGGAGTACAGCGGAAGCCTCTAGGCTCTGCTGTCTGAAAAGGCATTAGGCATTTTGCTAACTTTGATAATTTATTTCCAGTTTTAATAATACATGAGCCAGAAAAGTAAGACTATGTGGAAGAAGCCACAGTAAAATCTTATGGTGTAATCAGTGCTCTTATGTTGAAATACTAAACAGGGGCAATTAGGGACACAGACATGGGACTTCTGTGATTTTTGACATATTATGTCTGGGTTCCCACCGATTTATATGTGAATTATTTGGGATCTTTATGGAATGACTGGTATATATTAGAGGCCTAAAAGATTGAATCCATAAAGCTAGAGACATTGGAGAATATAGCTATCTGTCTTATAAGAAGGGGATCTTCCTTCTATTGGTTAAAGATCCTCTATTTCCTTTTTTTTAAAGCATATATTCCAAGTAGCAGGACTTAGAGAGACAAAGTCTTCTGCTTTTGAAATCAGGGCATTAGCAAATGGAAATTGCATAGTTGCATGATGTGTCCATCAAAATAATGCTTGTCTTTTTGCTTTGATGTGGTTCAGAACAGTTATATTTGGACTTTCGTTAGCATGGAATTACTTGATTAAATGTCAAGATAGGTGAGTGTCTTAAACTAACAACAGATTTTTTTTTTTTGCTTTTAAGCCTAAACTATGACCAAAACTATTGCTAGGAGACCTAATCAATATGTTGCTTTTCGCCGACAAGAGGGGACTTCCCAGCTCATCCATGTGTAGTTGAGTATGCCATGACCTTTAAAGGCGTACGTTAAACTGAACCTTACAAATAGATTTCATCTCTAACCAATCGCATCTTATCAATGGAACAGTAAACAAAGGCTTATCTGCTAACGCTTCACTCCCTACTTGCAGTCTTTGGAGAGAAAGAACTAAAGGGAGGACAGACAGCTAGGAACATGTCCCCAGCCCTCTCTCTTCTACAAGGCAGGGTCACAGAAAGAAAACTCTACATCAGTTCATTGATACAGTCCATCTCAATATTTTTAATGGTTTAAAGTCTTACCCAGCGAGTTCAAGAGGTATGCATTCTCCCATTTTAAAGTGACAGCTTAGACTCAGATAACTCTGTTTCTCCTTGCGAGAGGTGGTGACATCCATAACACATCACTAATGCCAAATAGTAGAAGATGGATAGTTGCATTGCTGGAGGTGGCAGGCGAATTTTCCTGGGATACAAATGTTATTTAACATTTGCAGAACCTTAAGAGAATGGAGCATGCAACAAAAGGGGAAATTGCTTGGGGTGGGGAGGAATGTTGGTTCAAAATGTTCATAGACATCATTTGTGGGTATGCTAGTCTTCCAGAACCTCTATCTTCCCTGTTAAACTGTATGCATGGTCCACTGTGTCTTAGATTATGTTTCGACATCATAGATCAAACATTGCAAAGTTGCAACCTGAAAGGTAGCTATTGATTTTGTCCCATGACTTAACAAACCCTGCCTTGTAAGCAAGTGGTCCCCACGCACTATTCCTAAAAGAGGCTGCAGATAATGAAAGTTTGCTTGAGTAGAGCGAGTGTTTTCACCTACCTTATCTAATTTAGGATGGCTGCTCAGTAAATTCTTAATGAATTGCTATTGATCAAATTTCAAATTGAGAGAGATATCGCTGTTGCTTTGATGGCCATATTAATAATATGTTGTATGCTTCATAAGGTTCAATTTGAACTCTGAATTTTGAATCAAGCATGAAAAAGGAGACACCCATATCAATCAAATGTCAATTTATCTCCCATCCAGTCCACGCTCCTCATAGAGTGAAAATGAAAAATCAGAACTGCTCGGTCAACAAAGGTTGTGACTCACAGTGTTAAAGAGGAAGTCTTCCAGGGTCTTATCTCCCACATGGTGGAAAAACCGAGGGCACCTGTGTTCTAATCATCACAACTGTCCGGAGGTCTCACCTCCATAGACAGAACAACACTCCTAAGGGTGGGTCTGTTGAATCCTAGTATACTGGATTTCGGTGTTTAGCAAAAGGCAACTTCTCCCTTTTTAAATGAAGAAAGAAATCAACAAGATGCTTAAAATCTAAGTTTTGAAGACTTAATGGGTTTTATAATTGAAATTCTTACAAAGATGTGTTATTCTGACATGGATGCCTGGTCGGGGCAGAGCTGGCCTGATGGTTTTGTCTTTGGCTTGGGCTAGAGAGGGTGAGACGGAATTCAGCAAACAGTAGCAGTGCCAGCACTGAAGGATTTTTTTTTTTCAGTTCCCAAAGGAAAAGTCATGATTTTTACCTGGGTCTTTTGTAAAGGATGCCAAAATGTTGATTCTGCTTTTGCTAGCTACATAGAAGAAACGTTTCTCATTAGCACGTATGGTTTATGAGACTGTATTTTTGGGAAATTTCTCTTATTCAGTGATTCCAACAGTGGTCTTAGTTGTTTTGTTTTTATTTTGCTTTGGTTGCTCCTGAAAGACACATCCTTACATGGTGTGACATCTCGTACCTCCACCATAACACTCCACTTGCTTCTCATTCTGTGACATCAAGAACCTTTGATGAGTAGGATTCTGCATGAGATGCCAAAGGGGGCAAGATGATTTTCCCTTCTTCTTAGCCTCGAGGCCTCCTTGCTGATGTGAATCATTGGAGTTTTCTAGAACTGCCTGGTGATTGTAGTTGAAGCAGAATGAGTCTTGTACAAGAATGGAGGTGGAAAAGCATTACTTATTTTGACAGAGTAGCTGGAAATTCATTTCAGTTAATTCATATGTAATGAGTCATAGCTGTGCATTAGCAACTGTTCTAAGCCCTTGAAACACAGCACTGAATAAGTTGGGAGAAGCCCTTCCTTCAAATAGCCTCCCTTCCATTGCAGACCAGACCCCAAACATGTAGATGAATAAACATATCATATACTTGCATATAAAGTTATCCAGTAGCTATAATGAATCAAAAAGGAGGGGAGGGGACGGGATAGGAAGTCAGACATGATGCTGTTGTACATTCACTGATCAGAGGAGGGATCTCTGAGAGGGTGATATTTGAACAGGGACCTGAATCAAGGGAGGGGGTAAACCAGGTAAGTGGTTGTGGAATTGGAAGCATTTCAGGCTGACTAAGCAGCGAGAGGTTACGGCATGCTGGAGGTGTCCAGCACAGTGAGATACCCAGTGTGGCCAGAGCATATGAGTACAAGTGAGAATTTGAGATACTATCAGGAAGGAAGCCAAAGGTCAGAGCAAATTAGGACTTGGAGGCAACAGAAACCATTTGAGATCTTAAGCGTGATGGGAAGGCACTGGTGGGTGGGCTGTGATCGGACTTATTTTTTTAACAATGAGTTGGACTGCTTTGGGAGAATGGATTGCAATATGGTAAGAGCAGAAGAAAGATTGCGATATAGGAGTCTCTTGTAGCGGTCTGGGGAGGGGTGATAATGGCCTGGACAATGATGGAAGAGCTGAGAAGAGGTTGTCTTTGGGCTGTATTTTGATGCAAGAACAAACAAGATATGCTGGCCAATTAGGAACTTGCAAGGTCCAGTTTGTGTTGAATGTCTATGCCCTCCCTCTTTCTCCAAGGGTGTACCACTCATTTCCATAGAGTGCTAAAGCTTCTTGTCACCGTGAACAGCAAGCCCTTCAGCCCTGCAGTAATTGTCCCTCATATGGGCTTTGCTGAATTCTCCACGGTATAGTAATAATTTGCTGTTGATTACTGAGCAAATTCTATGTGCTAGTCAGTAGGATAAATTATATAAATATGCATATATATATGCATGTATATATATGTATGTGTGTATTTATATATATATATATATATATGCATATATAATTTGTTACAACAACTCAGTGAGATAGGTGTTACTATCATCCTCATCTTGCAGGTTAAAAAGGAAAAAAATGCTCAGACCCAGAAAGGTTTGGTAACTTGCCCATAGTCACACTGGAGTCTATCTGAGGCCAAAGCTCCTTCCACTGGACCACACTGCCTCCACATGCTCCTTTTAGCTTGACCTTGGAATGTTGACCTTCACCTCCAGATAGCCTTCTTCTGCTTTCTTCAGCTGTGCTATCTTACTTGTAGAAAACTAGTATTTGTGAGTTGGGGGGGCATAGTTGCTAAAATTTTGAGAGAACCCAAGAGAACTGAATGGTTCTCTAAACAGTTGTTCCACTGGGAGTTTATTTGACTTGGTCCAGCCCCTTCATGCAGCAGGTGGATGTCGCGTGCACTGATGTGCTGGGTATTGGTCTAGGTGCGGGGATGGAGTGATAAAGGGAGCGGATGCCTTGTCAGGGAGCATTCTGCATGTCCAAGGAGACAGAGGGTTAAACAAGCCGAGTGTGTTCTGGGTCAATTCTCCAAAAACCTTTTTTGGATGAAAATCAACTGATAGGTTATCCCATCCCTTGAAAACTACCAGGCAGTTTGAACCAGTCATTGTGGCTGCAGAGTCTAAGCTTCCAGCTGCCCCTGCCGAAGGGAGTGTGCATATGTGTGTGTGTGTGCGTGTACATGCACACGTGTGCATGTGTGTGTGTTAATAGGGTGCCAGTGGAGACTGGGTCTCAGTCTGGCAGCAAGTCTTGCCCCTCCCCCCATGCCAGGTACTGTCCTGGGGGCATGGGAAGCCAACCTGGGGACACATCCCCAGTTCCTTATGGGTATTGGACAAAGACATGACGGTAAGGGTGGAGATGGGGGTCTGTGACAGAGCCTTGGCCAAATGAACAAACATGTTGGCAGAAGCTGTTGAAACCAGCCCCTATAGGACAGGTTGCTATGCATCTTATTAATTATTAGAAGGAATATTTGGCAAGTTCTGGAGCACAAGGCAGGGTATCATGACCCCCTGCCATCCTTCTGTCCCCCCCAACCTGCACGCACACAAGCAGCACACACACACACACTTCCACTGCACATCCATACAGCTGCACTATGAAATTTAGAAGAAATTTCCAAACTGGCCATTCCTCTAATTGATCCTTCAGCAAATTTCATCTAATTGTCTTCTTTGCATTTTAGTGATTTGATTATTCAGCCAAGTTGTCATGCCATGAATTGATTTGTAGTTAATTGGTCTGTTTCCAATAAAATGTGATGTGTATTTTAATAGGGGAAGTGCAGGATGCTAAAAGAACACATAAGCAAAGGACCTTAGTGAAAATAGTCATAGCATTTGTTGAGAGCTTACTGTCTCCTAGGCGTAGTTCAAAGCTTGTTACGCACAGTAGCAATACCTTATAAAAATAAAATGTCTTTATCAGTTTACTTATGAAAATTAAAGATTATCTAGATAGCTCTGAGTTAGCCTGAGCAAGGGAGTGCTGTATCAGTGCAGAATTGAAAAAAAAAAAAAAAGAACAGTGGTTATCAAACGTTAGAGTGCATGAAAATCACTGGCAGAACTTATTACAAATGTTCATTCCATTCATCCTCCCCTCTCCCGGACCCAGAGTTTCTGGTTCATAGGTTTGAAGAGGGAGCCTGAAAATTTGCATCCTCACAAATTGCCCCAGGTGATTCTAACAGAGGAGTCCTCAGGACACACTTTAGGAAACACTGAGCTGATCAATCAGGAAGGTTTTCTATTTCAGTGGTAACGGGGACATAGGAGACGTTTTTCTAGAGTCGTGTTCCGCAATATGGTGGCCAATAACACATGTGGCTGTTGAGGCCTTGCAATGTGGCTGGTCCAAGTAGAGATGAGCTGTAAGTGTGAAATGTATACCAGATTTCAAAACCTCAGTACAAAAATTATGTAAAATATTTCATTAGTAATCTTTAAGTTAATTATGCATTGAAATGATAATATTTTAATATATCAAATTAAATAAAAATATAAAAATGAATTTCACCTGTTTACCTTTTTTTTTCTTTTGAGGAAGATTAGCCCTGAGCTAACGTCTGCCACCAATCTTCCTCTTTTTGCTGAGGAAGATTGGCCCTGAGCTAACATCTGTGCCCATCCTCCTGTATTTTATATGTGGGATGCCACCACAGCATGGCTTGATAAGCAGTGCATAGGTCCACGCCCAGGATCCGAACCAGTGAACCACAGGCCACTGAAGCAGAGCATGTGAACTTAACTGCTGCACCACCCGGCCAGTCCCTACTTTTCCTTTTTTTAAGTGTGGCTACTATAAAACTTAAGATCACATATTTGGCTCATTATGTTTCTTTGGACAGTACCATTCTAGAACCATATTTTCATTCATTTTGCTCAAATGAATATCGAAAGAGTTTGTGTGCCCCAAGCACTGTTCTCTTAGAGATGAGGGATACTTACCTGGAATTAAGATATTGTGACAGATAATCTGGACATTGGCCATATGTCCTGACATTATTTTAATATTGCCTCTGAGAGTGTAGCGTGTGTGTGTGTGTATGTGCTGTAGAAGGACATTTCTGGGATATAGTGCCCAGAACCTCCCTCCCTCTCATCCTGCTAGTTAACTCCTCAGAGTCTTTGATCTCCTTACGTGAGGCATGGGGGATCCTGGTACACCGGAGGTCAGATGGTAAACACACTTCAGGGGTAGTTCTGACACATGTGTTCCATGGGCTTTACTGTAGTGATCCCATGTGGAATCGAGAGAGGGCAAGAGCTGCAGTCCTCTCAATCTTAATTGCATGGATAACTGACATTCATTTGGTTACTGACTAACTGGTAAGCAGTAACCTTCACTTCCACTGCACAACAACCTTATACAGTCATTGTGCACCATCATTATCTCCATTCGTGGATGGGGAAACCGGCTCAGAGAGGAGATAAACTTTCCGAAACTACTTAGCAAGGAAGTAGCAGAAGCCAGATTTGATTCTAGGAATTCTGACCCTAAGGAACCCTTAGCTGCTGTTCAGCCCTGCTTCTCTGCGGGAGTATTGAAGATCCCATGAGGGATACAAACGCAGAACTGCCTTTGTGGTTCCTCAGTGGACTAAACTGTAGCTGGGATGCCATGTTGATTTCAAAGCATGATGGGAAATTCTTAGTGACTTTGGTAGAGCAGTAGTCAAGACACAAAGAAGATGAAACAGACTTTGTAAGAGGAGGATAACCTTGGGCTCGGCATTAAAGAGAGTGTGGCTATGGGTCTTTTATTGGAGGACACATTCCAAAGAGGAGGAGCTGCATGACCAAAAGCAGGACTTACTGTGTCTTCTCAACTCCCAGGGAGTGCCTGCTCCTCTGCTCTGATGAATCCAGAATCAAAGTTCCTATCTCAAACCTGCTCTGTTGAGATTCAGAACAGGAAGAGGTTTTGAACTGAATTGATAGGTCACAGAAAGGACGATGCCATCTGATTTACCATGGGTGGCATGGTGTGGTTCTTGTAGATTCTACTGGTGCTGGATTTATGTGCGTACTTGTGTACACACAGTTCAGATGTGTGACAGGTGTCCATGTGCAAAAGCAAACTCTCTGGCTTCCCTTTTAGAAGCTAAAGAGCCCAGAAGATGCTTTCCCTCCTACCTCTGAAGAAAAAAACCAGGAGGCTGAAAAATGTGCTGAGCGATTTGTGAAGATGGTCATTTCAAATCCAAGCTAAGGAAGTGAGCAGCAAGAGAATTCAGAAATTGCCAGAGCCAAGTTGAGATAAATCCATGGTGTTCATCCTGGAGAATTTCTTCCGTTTCTGCTTGTGTCTTTCTTGGAGGTTTTGCTGCATTCAGAGCGGGTTTTCTAGATGTTTCAAGTTATGGGACTGGTTCTCTATGTATCTTGAGAAGCTTTTAGAACAAAACTTGGTGACCCCCGTGGTCTATAAATCTGTAAGTCGTTGCCTAGATTAAAGCTAGGAGAAGGCTACAGTAGTCATAGAGGAATGTTTCCTTAGTGGATGCATTCTCAAAGGCCAACTGAGTAACTGAGATCTGAGGCCCAAACCTCAGTGACCCTGCATAGAAAATGAAGGGGAACATTCCTTAGCTAAACCTGCTCTCTCCAGATGCTTTCCCAATACATTCAAGTCGTTCCCATCTTAATGCTTTCAAGGAGATTGTTTTTCCTTTTGTGGCAAACCAAGATGTGTGGACCGAGGTCCTGGGAATCCTTGTTTCTTCCTGTGGAGACGGAGCAGGCTGATTGGCACCAGCTGTCATTCCATGTCTCTGCATGGTGGACGGAGATAACTCATTGTTCTTACTGTGAAAGATTCATGAAAGATTTGCCCAAAATCTTGGGCATTATAACTATTATTATCCCAATATCTTCTCAAACTGGTGCACACTGTACTAGCCCAGACCACAACCCTGAAAGTTGATTTGAGAATGGAAGGTCTGCATCCTGAGCCTTCCTGGTTGTCTGGTAGATGCTTATTTGCATGGTGGTGGGAGTCCATTCATCTGAAAGATATCCCAAGGTGTCCCCAGCCAGGAACTGGAAAGGTGGGATCCCATATTCTAGGCTCTATTCCTTCATCCTTGGAAGTGAGAGATTTTGTCTCCATCCCGAGCTGATAGAAACCCCACAAGGCAAGGCAACCTGTCACATTCTGCAGTTGCAAAATCACTAAGGGATTTGTCAGAGGTTTTCTGCCTCTTTCAGTAGGACCATGGGGCCTTGTTGTGTTTTCTTGCACTTTTATTTAGTGATGAGTGTGGAAGGAGAGAAGTGGAAAGTATAAGTGCCCATAACACTCTCTTTTTGAAAATGGATTGATTTGCAGTTGGATCAGGGAAGGAACTAATGCAGTACCTGGAGCAGAGCTGAGGGACTCGGAAGCCCGTGTGCCCTCCATCTGGTCTTTTTCTTCCCCTTCCTGACTGATACTGACTGTGGCTCCTTTCCAGCCACCGAGAATTGCTGAGAGCAGGGCATTTCACCCAAACACAACCAACACCTGATCTGAAGCATGTGTTCCCGATGTCTTCCCTGTGGACGGGGGAAAGCAACAACTTACCAGTGAATTATACCAGCAACAATGAAAACCAAAAGATGTTTTTTTAAGTTATTTGATTTTCATTTGGAAATCTCAAAAAACGAGAGTGATGAAATAGGATGAATATCTGGGTGAGATAAGAATCCTTTCTTCCTGGGCGCAGGTTAGCTTCTTATCCATCCCTTCTCTCTGGGTGCTGTAGACATCCCAGACCAGGTGGGCCTGGTTGAAATCCAGACCTCAGTTGACCCTCTATAGTAAAGTGAAAGAGAATATTGCCTAGTTAAACCATCGCTCTTCAAATACCAGGCTGTTAAAACCCTGAGGCCATGGTGTAGTCCCCTGTTGGTATACTGTATGGTAAGTGTTTGACTTGCATGGATTTATTTTCCCAAATATCTTACAGACTATATCTTAGATATAATTAGGAAGACACTGTAGCCTCTATTGTCCTTGCAGAGACTGGGGGCCACTTGTTCTGATCCGCAGGGAGGCATCCTATTTTGAATGCATACTCTGCACGACTTTTCTAGGTGGTGGAGCAAAGCCTTTGCACCTTCTTGCTGCAATTGGGCTGTTTTGGAGACTGACACCACATTGTGAATGTCATCTGAGAAGCGAGCGTATTTTATTCATCTTTCTGCCGCACAGGGATTCCCCCAGCTATCTCTGGGACAGGAGGCATGGGGAGGTGATGCTAAAGGAGGAATAAAAGGTCCCAGGGGCATAAAGGCTCTTCATTGAAATATATAGGTAAAATTAATTACAGTGTTCTTATTATGTTCCTATAAGAAAATCAGTTACTGTGGGGGTACCAACACGGCTCCATTGTGTTTCATTAGCATTCAGCTTGTTTCAGCTAGATTTGGAAGATGTTAATAATAAGTAATATTTGCATTTCTCAGTAGAGTTGACAAAGCACTTTAACAAACATGGGCTCCTATTTTCCATTCAACAGGCAGCATACTTATTCATTTTACTCCAACATAACCTTAAGTTCAAATATAGCAATTTAAACTACATCTGTAACTCATAAATTAGATAGATCTTGACTCTAACAGCGTCTGTAAGTTGATTGCTAGAGCTACATGCTATCATATTAGAATAGGACCTTTCAGTTGCCCCTACAGGCCAAAAGTCTGAGCAGGAGAGAGAGATTGGCTTCTGAAATTCTATATAAGAACTCTTATATCATAATCACCTCCAAATGAAGACTGCTTTAAAATGTATCTGGTTTCTTTTTGAGTGCTTTATCTGTGAATTAGGCAGGGCTCAGACAGAACAATAGCATTTTACAAACAAGGCAAGCGAGGCTCAGAGAGAGTAATTTGCCTGAGGCATTGAGCAAGGTCATTGCAAAAGCAGAACTTGAACCTGGGTCTTCTTGCCTCAAGCCCTTTGCTCTCTCCAGGGCCAGGGTTGGCCTGCTGGTTTTAACTTGTTGCTGAGGTCAAAAAAGACGAGGGCTCATGACAGCTGCAAGCTGTGGTCAGCTAGCCAGCAAAGCAGTTTTCTTTTACTTCTTTGTTTGCTTGGTTTTTCCCTAAAGGGTTTTGATGAGCTTTATGGCAATTTGGCCAGTGATTTGTAAACTCTCAGGGGTGATGTGAAATTAGACACTCTGCATTTTCAGAGTCTGCTTGTCTTCTGAGTGTCTTGAACGGTTTTGGCTGTCTTTGGGAGCAGCTGACCTAGAATCTTCAGAAAGCGTATCTGAGAAATCTTTGCTACTAACAGAATCATAGTGATGGGCACAGGGTCTTCCCAGTGTCGCTTCTCTCCTTCACTCCTCCCTCTTGCTGCCTGCATTCACACAGTGGTATTGGCTTGGCCCCTTGTTCACCTGCACTGTGGCCACTGCTGTGCTAGAAGCTGGGATAAAAAGATGAACAAAATAGACTCGGCCTTAGTTCCCCAGGGGCTGACATTCGAGGAGGGGGACAGGTAAACAATCAGGTAGAGAGGTAAGTAAACCACATTATTAGAGATGTGCTCCATTACATGCAGGGTGGGGATGCAGTTGGGAAGTCTCCTTAAGAAAGGGTGGTCAGGGAAGGAGGCTTCTCTTTGGGGAGATGAGACTTGATCTAAGACATAAAGGAGGAAAGGAAGCAGTTCAAGTGGAGGGTGAGCAAGTGCCAAGGCCCTAAGAAGACACTGAATCTGCATGTGTCAAAGGAGTATCGATGAGGCCAGTGTGCTTGGAGCACTGTGGGCAAGGGATAGAGAGGAGTAAGATAGGATCAAAAGAGAGGTAGGGACAACTCATGCAAGTTTGGAATTTATTCTAGGATCAATGGATAACCATTGGAGGGTTTTAAGCAGGGAGGTGATATGATTAGATTTAAACAGATTTATATTTAACCAGATAGATAGGTCGATAGATAGATATGATAGATGATAGATAGGTGGATAAATAGATAGATAGATAGATAGATAGATAGAGGAATGAACAGATGGATGGATGGAGTCCATCCAGACAAACAGACGGACAGATAGATTTGGTGGTTTGAAATGGCTGGTGGTCTGAAGAGTCAAGAGTAGAACCAAAGAGACAAAAGTTAAGGCTCTTGTTGATTTGGTTCTGATGAAATCCTTGCGGCTTACGTTGTGGTGGTAATAGCATGAATGGAATGAAGTGGACACATTAAAGATTTCATGTGTAATTTCTGATGGATGGGGTGTGGGGACACGAAGAGCATCATGACCTGATTGCACTGTTGTCCACTTTGGTCTGGGATAGGTGATGTGGAGGGTGACCCTATGTGCAGGTCAGTCATAAGACCATTTTCCCATCATTCCCATAGAGATCCCCGGGAATTGCCATTCTTCCTTTGGGCTGTGCTTAGCCAGCTCTGAGGACATTAGGTCACTGACGTGCCTGGCATATTTGCTGCAAGAGTAGTGCTCAAGTCCACATCTTCCATAATAACCTTGTGTCTAAATTGTAGTGTCACACAAGGGTGTGTTTAGAAATTAGCATTTGAAAAGAAGCCTCCTTGCTTTCGGTTTGAGCTGACATGGTCCCTTTTCCTCTGTGGAAATGAAATTTATTAATCATAATAAAACCATCGGATTCTGAAGGTAGAGGTCACCCTGAGGAGAAAAGGAGCCTGCTCATTTACGAGGAATAGTTCAGTGCTGCTGTATTTTTCTTCTGCCTTGAAAGAGAACACTGCCAAATTGTTACCTTGGGTTTTCCACAAAGGTTGAAGCTCTGCCCAGTGTTATAGACAAATAAGAATTTACCATTGAAGTATGCGGAAGGAAAAGGTGGGAGCTACGTTTTCACTGAATGCATTCAGACTACCAATGTTGTCTCCGAAAAAGAGGAAATTTTTGCCACAGTAAAACCAGTCCCCAAATTTAAAAAAAAATTAATTGCTCTGAATTTGCACCCTCACACTTGTTTTGAAGGAATATGTTGCTGTGGCATCACTTAGTAGATTTCCAAGGATTTTCAGTTTGCCTTTGCAATTTATGTGCTATTTATGCAACCAGATTTGTCGGGTGAAAAGTACATTAAAAATAATTCTGTTAACAGTTTCTTTTCTCTAGACCAATGACAGGCTTTTCTCTTGAAATGAAGATCAATTCCAAAGTGATGTCTCATGACCTTTTGCCTCTATTAGTATCTATTTCTAGTTATGTTGGTAGAGGCTCAGCTTTCATGAGTGACCTCCATGAATAAAGGATTTCTTCAAAAACATCATCATTCTTGTTTTAGCACACCCTCTGTCTTGGACTTACATCTGTTTTTCCTCCCAGAGAGAGGGAGAATCTTTGACCAAAGGCCATTTTTGTTGAGTCAAAGGAATGAGGGGTGCCCCAAAGAATGATGAGCAAGAAGGAATTGACTATTTGTTAGTTTTGCTGAGAGATTCACTCAGAAAAGGAATGGCCATTCCTGTCACTGCTTTTGAGGATCTGTGTTGAAGCTGAAAGCCTCATCTAGATTGTTTAAGCTCAGTGCCCTTCAAAACAGGCAAGGAGGGCTTGGGAGTAGAACATGCCTAGTGAGAACTTGGTATAATCAATTTTTTTTGTCCATCTGGAATCTAACTGAGAGCCTAAGAGTTAAAAGGTCCTTCACCCAGCTTCTTCCGACCTTCCCAGGCTCCATATGTGAGCATCCAAGTTAGAGGCATCTAATATATTCTTATTGACCAGATATGAGAAAGAAGATTGGGTGACAAATGGGGAAAAGACAGAGAAGGAGAGGAAAAAAGTGCATGCCAATTAGACTCCAAGAGATGGGAAGTCAGCTTAAGGTTGGTGGTGCAGACAAACCATTTCTTCCTACTTTGTTCCTTCATTCTTTAAAAGAAAGTCCAAGAGTCAAAAGCAGTTGGTAATCCATGTATATCCCATTTAGTGGCTGTTACACTCATCCCCCAGCTGCTGTGAGTGTTGGTTGCTAATGGTACACAGCTGGTTCCTTCTTCAGAAAATTACCCTCTGCCCAAGAGAGTCACATCAACTCGGAAGTTATCCTCTACCCCTCAGGAAAGCCCACAGCTAGTGTTTAACTTACACGAGCATTAAAAAACCAACCTTCTTGACTCCAGGTTGGATCAAATCTGGGTACAACTCCCGGTATCAGGGGGACGCTAGTCTCCAGCTCAGACCGCACCCTTTCTTCTCTTTTTTCCCATGCTCCAACCTACTTGCCTCTCCTTCTCCTTCTTCACTTACACAAGAATCTTCATTTCAGACTCTGCCTCCAGGGAACCTAACTTAAGATTGCATTTTAGCTTTGATCATTACCAAAACAACAATGTTCAAACTATCTCCAAGAAGACGTCTGCAGGTCATTGAAGTAAGTGTGTGTGCCACTATGCAGAGAGCATTTGAGTTGCCCTGAGAGATTCAAGGGTCAGCTCTGACACTGTCTAGCTCTGTGACCTTGATCAAGTGACTTAAGCTCTCTGAACCCTAATTTCTGATTCGTTGCATTGTTTGGTTCTAGACACTTAGTAGGAACCCAGTGCATCAGGCTTCCATCTCTTCTTCATTTTCATTCTAAAGCCTGTACTGGAAGTCATGGCAGTGGAGGGAGAAGAATGGTAGACAGACATTAAAAAACTCAAAGATGAGGAACTGTCATCAAGAAATATCGTTTGTAAGGTGTCTCTTCCCAGAACCTGACCACAGATTGATGAGATAGAAGTTCTGAGATGGTATGATCAAAATCAAATCAGGCTCCAATTCTTGAGGTGAGGGAGGTCCCACAAACCCTTTGAGGATGCTTCCATTTGAATACATTTGCTCTTTCCCATGCTCTGATGTTGGACACTAACTTCACAGACCACTTCACGCTTTCTGATTCACCCTTTCTCACTTGATTGGTGACAGCTAAATTAGGGGAAAAGGACAATCTCTCTTGAGTATAACATGTCTTCTGTGGGTACCAGGCTTCTTAAAACCACTCCTTCCAGTTGTTTCTTCTGCCTACCTCAGTCTTCGAGGTAGCTATGTGAGCAGTGTAGAAACAGCTCTGTGAGAGAGAGGGAGAAAATATATATATATATACACATAACATATGTACCTATGTGACCAGCCACGTTAAGTGGACAAAAGAATATGGACTTTTTTCTCATGTTATGTGGCGGACTGGAGGATGTTGCTTATTTCTGAAGATGAGTAGGGCCCCTCCACAGTGTCTTGGTATTTTGTATTTTGTGGTTGTTATTTTTACTTTGTAATCATGTATTATGGATTAATCTTCACCTCTGTTTTGCTTTCAGTTACGGACGAGTTTATGCTGCCGACCCCTACCACCACACACTTGCTCCAGCCCCCACCTACGGCGTTGGTGCCATGGTGAGTACCAATTTCTCCTCTTCCTCACTTCTTCCTGCCTCCCATCCCTTCCCCCAGCTGGGACCTTAGTATGGGTTGACGGTTGACGTCCTCTCACTTTCCCTTAATTGAATTTGTCTCTTGTGCTAACAGCAGCTAAAATGCCACATTAATCCTCCCAGTAAACTTGATAAATGTCTTAATTTCTTGGCAATGTAGTGCATGTAAGTTATTATATTTCTAATTTTGCAAGTCTCACCTAGCAGAGCACTTACCTTAATGGAATAATTAGTCATTTTGATAATTAAATCCATCACTAACAGAATGCAGTGTCAATGCAGAACTTTTTTTTTTCTTTTTTTTTTCCTCCCTTGCTGCTCATTCACATAGCCCCAAGGTTCCAGCCCCAGCACAGACTTCAGAGGAGCTAAGCTGCACACTTCCAGGCCTCTGCTGTCAGGCAGCTGAGAATCTGACTGCCTCTCCTCCCCTATTACAATTCATGTTTAAAGTCATAGTCGCCCAGGAGAGAAAATAGAGAGAGAGGCACACTTTGTGTGTGTGCCTAGTACATAAGGAATTAGAAGGAATCAGCTGGGTTTGGGGGTTGTCTTTTGTTTTTGGGGGATCTGGGTTTTTGTTTTGGGTGGGGTGGGGGGAGGGCAAAAGTGGGAGGTGAGGGTGGGTTGAATTTGCCTGTACTTGTTCAAACTTCTATGCACTAAAACTCTTGAGTACAGTAAGACGTGCCCATCACGTGAGAGCGTATGCAATCATTACAAAGCTTTTGGCATGCAGTTTTCTGCTTGGGATCAAGAATATCAGTCCTTATCCTAAAAATAAATCCCCATAGGCATTCATTTGAATCGCCAATACGTTTAGAAAAGGGAAATAGTTAAGTGCCACCTCGTAGCTGTCTAAAGCCATGGGCAGACAATTCACTGCAGCTTGGTCATAGAAATTCAGCCATGATTTGGAAACATGTTATTTTGCACAAGCTCAGTTACATCAAGCAATTCATCTGTACAACTCCCCTCTCCAGAGCAAATTCCATACAGATTGTTGGGCCAAGTCAAGTAAGAAGTTGATTTACATTTTCATCCTGATTTTGCATTCAGCCACTCTGCTTCAACATCTCATCCACTTGAGAAAGGTGTTGGAAAGGAGAGTTGAATTACTACATTCAATAAGTCATCTACATTCAACTTCTTGAGTGTAGATGGAGCTTTTCCCAGTGGAACAGAGCATTAATGACTCAAACAAGCAAACACAATGAGACAGCGCAAATCCTCCAATTGTCCAGTTTGTGTCAGAGTCCTTTCAGCCTACAGGACTGGCTGAAGAATTTGGTTTTACAGAGATTTTCTTTATAAGGAGATATTGGGGGAGGTCAGGATTGGCCCTATCTAGTTCTCCAAGAATGACCTGGGATGGGTAGGGGGTGCCTCCATTTTGGTTGTTTTTGAGTGTCTATTTTTCACATTAGTCTTTTTTTGATGATCCACGTGTTGCAAAAGGAAAATGTAAAAAACACACCCCTCAAATTGCTTTGTTTCAGAATGCTTTTGCACCCTTGACTGATGCCAAGACTAGGAGCCATGCTGATGATGTGGGTCTCGTTCTTTCTTCATTGCAGGCTAGTATATACCGAGGGGGATACAACCGTTTTGCTCCATACTAAATGACAAAAACCATAAAAACCTTCCAATGTGGGGAGAAAGGAAGCTTTCCGAGGCCTGGGTATTGCAATACATGCAGTAGTGCATCATTTTAGCAACTCTAAAAACTAAAAAGAGGAAAAAAATTACATTTTTTATCTTATACCTCAGATATTTTGTTCTGTGTATTTTAATATTGTGGGTCTTTCATTTCTGAAGGTTCCGTAGTTTGGTTGCTGGCTGTAGGATTTTTTGTGGTTGATCTAGAGAGATGCTAGCTATGAATAAAAACTGGTCTAGGGCCATCTCAGAGTGCTATATCACGTAAATGAATTATATATGCTGACTATTAAGCTACTGGGGTTATCAGCTGTTTGGGAAAGAGTGTAAGTGACTACAGTAGTCATTTTTTTCTGCATCTATTATTTTATTTTATGAAAGGGGAAGGGTGGGAGGGACTTAGGGGGTTGGGACTGGGCTTGGCCGAAAGAGGAAAAAAAAATAGTAACTGATGAATCTAAACGACCCACTGCACCAACGATCATATATCAACGGTTCTAAGTTACTCATTGTCAGTTCAAGCCAAAGGTTACGTTGTTAAGGGGGGTGCTTCTAGTGGCACTTCTGTATCTGAGTTGAGTGAAGCTGTGCAAACCCACCCTTTAAACCATTCCACCCGGCAGTATTCAGCTTCTTAACCAGCCGCTAGTTATTTAGGCAAAAACTGCTAGTTAGGCCATCAACAAGCATTCTTTTTATATTTCTTCCAGTATAATAAATTATTGATATCATTGCTGACTTTTATATTATGGGAGGGAAAAAAATAACATTAATAAAAAGGTGATTAAAAAGCACTGTTTCTATTTTTTTCTTTTTTTCCAAAAAAAGAAAGTAATAAAAACTTAAATTCTTTGTACCAGTTAAAAAAAATGTATAAAATTTACATCTGTGCAGTGGAGTTGTTAAGTTCTAGAAACAGTCTATGAAGCTTTAGTTTTAGCCTAGTAGAAGAACTGTTAGAGACAGACGTATAATTTTTATGGAATTACATGATAATCATATTCGGATTTATAGAAGCATTTTACAAGTATTGCAATCATTGGGTAGAGATAATCATGGTATTTTCATCAGCTTGGTACTTTTTGAAACATGACTGTGTTGTGTGAGCAATCTGCAATTTTTCAGTTCGTGAGAGCCTGCCCTCCCATTCTTCCTGGTGCCCCAGGATTATCTCAAACCGAGGTCTTTAATTCTGTCTCCAAGGCCCAGGACACTTGTCAGAAGGAAGCAAAAACGTAGGTCCCCCCTCTTCATCCCCGAAGAACAAAGTCTCCCCCACCTCTGAAGCAGGGCCAGAGTGACACAGCCGAAAAATTGCAGTTTGTCTCTACTTCTTCTGTTTGAACTCTTTCCATGTTGTCCTGTTTACAAGTTAACCTAAGTTGGGGTATCTGTCACGGGTCTTCCTGTTTTTGTATTTAAATTAACAAACAGCAGCAAGCTGTCCCCAGTAGTTTTGCTGCCATAGTTAAATCTTCATGTGTACAGTGCAGGCCCCATGGCACGCACTTTAGTAAGTAATCAACTCACTGCTGTGAACCTGCCAATCCGCTGTAACAACTCTGCTTTCAAACAAAACCAAACAAAACTTAAAAAAAAAAAAAAAAGTGTTTGTGATCCAGCTTTCTCTTGTCATCTTATGTGCATGCAGTAAGATCGGTTGGATATTAAACCATCAATAAAGTTTCACAAGATTTGAAAACAAAGTTTCTGTAGCTTCGATATCTAAGACAGATGAGCGCTATAACTTGAAAAGAAGAGAAAGGGGGGAAACTGCTTAGCAGCCCAAAGCATAAAAAAAATGTCCTTTTCCCCAGACTTCTTTGGGTGGGGGAAGGGAGGGGGATGGGGTGTTTCATAGCATCACTGAGTCATTCTCATTCCCCCACCTGGAAAACAATGTTAGGACAGAGGGTGCCTGGTGGATGGTTTTAAAGGAAGCAATTTATTCCAATGCCGTGGCATCCTACCCCGGAGGGGAGAAAGAGAGAAGGGACAGGGGGTTAGGGAGAATAAAGAGATTTCTCCCAATTGCCTCAGATTTCAAAATCCAGAATTTGCATTGTATTTGGAATCACAAACATGGAATTCTTACTGTGTTGGTTAAAGTAAAATTAATTTGCGGTTTTGATTTTCATCGATGAGCTGTACTTTCCCCCATGATTGTATGTAGTTTTAATAAAATCATTTAGGGTAAGTGGGTGCCGACCGATGTTGCAGAATCTTCTGTCTGGGCACTCCTCCAAGATGCCAATAAGTCATTTTAAAATGTATGTCAGAGATGTAAACAAACATTTTGGATTTTTTTAAACGGTATTTATTTGGAATGTTTTCATTTATCTAAATAACTATTGCTATTATGAATTATGGAAAAAAAGATTAATATCATGTGTGGCATATAGTGACTTCTTAACACACACATCACGCAATCTGCAAACCCAGAAAATGTGTATATCTGTCTTTAGAAATTAGTGTTTATATCACTTACAGTGGTTTGTGAATAAAGAAAACTGGTTTGTAATATCAAAAAATAAAAGCTTAGTCTGAAAAGGTACATGTGAGTTGGTGTTATGAGTCCTTTTGCTTCTGTGTGTTTCCTCCGAGGGTCGATTCCTCATGCACACACGTGGCGGCAATTGCACCCAACAGGGGGCCTGGGGTGGGGTTGCCCAGGTGAGCAGCCGGTTGTCATCACCACTGGTAGACCCAGGTGCCTCCTGCAGGTGCACTGGCTGTCTGGCTCAGAAGGCTTCCCTTTCTCATTCACCTTTCCAAAGAAGTCAGTGGAACTAACCACAGATGTTTAAGAAAGAAACAACTAAGCTTAGCTATTCCCCAGCATGGAAATATCAGCCTTTGATTGAAAACAAAACAACAAAAACGAAAGGTGCATTTCAAATGAAACATATGTTCAAGTTGTTAATACAACGTTTGGGGGAAGCTTGGATGAAGAAGATGATAAAATAGTAACAAGTGCTAGGTCTGACATCTATTGAGTACTTACTATGAGCCCAGAGTCCTGCTCAGGCTCCTGTGTTCTTATTTCATTTAGTTATTTAATGCTCCCATCAGGGTTGAATTATCTACCCCATTTAGTTATCTCGATAATATCCTAATCCTATCTCATTTAATTATCTTAATCCTACTATCAAGTTGGTAACACATATAGAGGCTAAAAAAAATATGGAGTCTGGAAGCAGATATTCTGAGTTTGAAACCTGATTCAGTCACTTGCTATCTGCAATCCAGGACAAGCTAAATCAAAGCTTTGTGCCTCGGTCTCCTCATCCATAATTCGGGATGATAAGAACACCTACCTCTGAATATTGCTTTGCAGAATAAAGGAAACAATCTATGTGATGGGTTGGCCTCAGTACTTTGTAAGTTGTAAGCTGCTATTATTTACAGGTGAGGAAACTGAGGCACAAAGAGGTTCATTTGTCTAAGATTCCATATCAAGCAAGTGGCAAGGCTGAGATTCCAGAAGTGCATCCCTAACTGATGGAGAAGGTTCTCTCCTGGCCCACTGAGAACTTTCAGCATTCAGCTTTACTTAAGTGCCACAGGCAGTTCCAAAATGCAGGTTGTCTCAGCATGAATTCTACCATTTCAAGTGTATTTGATGGTCCATTTTCTGTCAGCTCCTGAGATAGAGGACCATGCAGTTTACAGTCAACTTCCATTGCCCTATGTCCATTGATCCTTGAAGGCAGTATTACCCTCACTTTATAAGTGAAGACAATAAGGGTTGATAAGTCATATAAAAGAAACCTGAAGCTTGTGCCCTCTTCCAAAAATTCTGCTCCATTATTGATGATGATGGCGGTGGTGATGTTAAACCTGGGCTTCTAGTCCCCTCCTTAGAAAACATGTGAGTTTATATGAATTAAAACAAAGAAGTCACTAGCTTTATCCTGACATGTGACAGGGAGGGAGATAAATTATCTTCTAGAATGCTTCCTTACAAACTGAGCCCCTGCTTTGTCCAAATATGAGGATATAAATAAAGATAACAAATGCAGTGGTTTATATTAGAATCTCCGAAACCAGACTCTACTCTAAAATGGAGATAAGCATAGAAATTTCACGTGAAGTGGAAAGAAAGTAAAAATGATGGCAGAGGTGAAAGAGTTTCTTAAAAGACTCACCAATGGATGCAAATGTTTGTCACCCACTCCCCTCCTCCACCTGGAGTGTGGGGAGAGGTGAGCCAGTGAGCCCAAAGGAAGCCCCTATGCGACGCATATGCTTTGTGTATAAATAGAGGCTGTTATTCATTTTTTTGTGGACAATGCCTGGGAGGTAGTCAGAGCCTTATCTCACTTGTAATTTTTTTCTTAAAACAGTATTTTAATTAAACAGTAAAACCTTCTCCATGTTAAAAAAATTAAAACATTAGGGATATGAGTCAATTAGCTTAGACCACTATCTCAATCACAATTTCCCACTCAAAATCCTGACAACCTTGCTTATTTGTGATGGCATCTGAAGGCAGTTTCTGCTTCTTGGGAAGGAGCCATTTTTGATGTAAACGGAGATCTGCTGAGCACTTTATTCTCTCATGTACACACGCATGCCTAAACTCATGCACTCAGGCACACAAGCAAAAGCCCTTTACTGCTGTGATAGTGTTCCTTTGACATACAACCCAGAGTCCACCTCTCTCAGAAACAACTGATGAGTTTGTTGAAAAAGCACATTCCTGGGCCCCTTCTGCTTTTATCCCTCTGAAGGTTGAGAACCGCCATTGTGTGGGAGGTACCATCTTTCGGTGAACTTCTTAATTGCATTCTTGCTTGATTCTCCCTACAAATCTTCCCCTTATCATGTCAGGAGAGGCAATCAATGTGTGTGTGCATGTGTGTGCAGGTGTACACATATACACAAGCACATGCCTACATGTACCTATATGTGGGTACATATCCTCAACCTTTCTCATGACAACATATGATTATTTTTCACCAATAAAGTCAAGACTTAGGACTGAAAGTAATACTCTCACAAGGGAAGAGATAAAACATTTTTGTTGGAAAACACAAAAAAAGCTGTGTTTTCAGGTTGTTTTTGTTTTTTATTTACTACTGGATAATACGTGTGTGTGCATACACACCTGCACAAATATATATAGTAGATTTGGGAGATTGGTATGTAAATTCACAAGGCGCAGTCTTTTCTGAAGGATATGAAACTCTTGCTGTGCCATTGCTCAAGATTCAACCTGATGCTTGATACTTTATGTTGCACCAAGTGCTGGTTCATCTCACAGCCCAAAGCAGAGTCTTTGAGTTCAGGAGTCAATCTGGGGTTTCTCATGGCTGTTATTTGCAGTCCTAAGGGACATAGATTTGGGGCTGAACAGGAGCAGCTGGCCACTTGGCACTTTTGAAGCGTCTCCTAGCAGAGCCCAGTCTGACCTCATATGCTAGGTACTAATTGCTCTCCTGGAAAATCGCCAGGTGGAGAGGTGGTGTCTCTGACTCTGTGGCCTAGATCGTCAAGGCTGCTCTGATCCCAGATAGCTGGTCTGGAGAAGGGAATTTACCAACTATCTCAAAGGGGAAGTATTTTCCGTATGGCAAATATTTTCTGGATGATCTTGTGATGAAAACAACCAAGGATTTTTTTTAAAACTAGTGGTGTCATTTCCTAAAGGGAACAGATGCTGTAGCTTGTATTGAGAACCAAACAGATAATAATAACAAGACTAAGCTAACATTGTTTAAATACAATGTCAGGCACTCTACAAAACACACATATTTAATCTACATACCATATACACGTAACTGCCTGTATACAGACATAAGAGAGGCATTAAAAGGTCTCTTTACCTCTCTCTAATTCAGTTACCTCATCTATAAAATATGGACAATAATAATACCCATGTTACAGGGTTCTTGTGAGAATAAGATGCATTAAAATGTGTATAACATTTTTTAACACTTTTATAATATATTTTTATATTATATATCTATATAATAACTATTATATATTTTTGTTTTAATAAATCATTTCTATATCTGTTTTATAATTTATATGTATCCTTATTTATTTTATAGATTCCAATAATATATATAGTCCCTATCCATATGACATATATATTACATAACGTGGTTATGCATACAGATCTATACACTTGTATACATCCAAAATAAATCTCTTTGCATACACGCACAGATACCAAATGCTTCTTAATATATAATATGTTTATTTGTATGCATTAGCATAGCTACAATGCATCCATTAGTGGACAATAAATATATACGCTAATTCTTAAAAGCACTTAGACACATACTGACAGAGTAATCCATCAGCAAATGGGACTTATTACTATAGTTATTATTATTATCTCATTTAATCCTCACAACGGGCAAGGTGGGTAATATCACAAGGGGGCAGAAGCTTAAGCAAGCCTGGAGACCTGGCCGGGGTACACGGTTCTCAGCGGTAGAGCTGAGCCACGGGCATCGGCTGTCTGACTCTAAAGTTCTTGCTGCTCTGTGCTGAACAATACTTTACATACACTCTGGCAGTTAATCCTCGTGGCAGCAGGTAAGTAATTTGTCCCACATCACAAAGCTTATGAGAGTTGGAGCTCAGAGCCAAACCTGGTGTTCTTTGCTTTACTGCACACTGCACTCAAAGGCCTGGCTTGAACAACTGCCTAGCGAGCACTTGTTTAGATGATGGGATGTCAGGAGGGTCCGAGAATCTACCTCTGAGAATGCAGACCACCCCTCCCTCGATTACTCCTCGTGAAACTGAGCCTGTGCTCGTGACTGTGACAACCAAGCTCTCTGACTGAAACAAACAGATGGCACACTGCCTGAACGAGGCAAAAAGTGAGCAGAGCAAGAGAATCCCCTAGGATCTAAAAAAAGAAGAAAAAAAAGGGGCTGCAGGTAGAAAATAGAAGAGCAGAGACCCAAGAAATAGGGTAATGGCGGTGCTGCAGGCAGGTGATGGTTGGGAGGGCGCAGAATGCAACCTGGCAGTTCATCAGCATGCAGACTCCGACAAACCTTAAAAGGAAAGTTAACCCCCCAAATAAATAAATAAATAAACCCGCCGAAAAGCAGACAACGATAACGGCAGGCCAGCAAAGGAAACCCTCGTGCTCACATCTGGAAAGTCAAACTTTCGGCAGCCGCACCAGGAAGTTGTCTAGAACTGAAAAACAGGTCAGAAGCACTGCATACAGCTTGACTTTTATCTCCCGCAAGCACTCCTAGGCTGGCGAGCAGCATTGAAATTCATTACTGTAAGTAGGATTTCAGCACCAGCTCAGCTGGACAGGGCTGTCAGCCTAACTGGCCCACTGCAGCTCTCTCCTTTTTATTTTCCTAAACTGCGTGACTAGATGATGTATTGTTCCTGGGACTATTTTCCCTTTTTTCAAAGCTCTGTTCTTCCCCTGTCACTCTAAAGACTCTGTGTGTGTGTGTGTGTGTGTGTGTGTAAGAGAAAGAGAGAGAGAGAGAGAGAGAGAGAGAGAGCATGCTTTGTGAGAAAAGGAAGTAAGAAGCACAAAAAATCCCACAAAACTTTCAATGTCTGTTGCAACATTCTCAAATTGAAATTCAAAATTGTTTACGCCCTGCATAGTGGCAGGAAAACATAAAATCCTCCTTTCTTTTTTTGTCATTTTTCCATCAGTTAAAAACAAAACAGAAGGATTCATCTAGGTGGATATAAAGACAATAGAGATGACTGTTATTTCCATTAAGACATCGGAGACTTAGACATGCAGAGCAAGAATGGAAAAATGGACAGCAAAATTCAGTGGCTGGAGGTCTTTTTCCTATTTAAAAAAAAAAATTCTAGATGAACTCGAGTTTGGATCCTGCCTCTGCTATCTTCTATCTTCTTCTCACCTGTGTGACCTTAGGCAATTTAATTAACCTCTCTGGGGCTCAGTTTTCAACTGGGTGAAATGTCTCATCAGCTTTTGGTAAGAATCAAATGAGATTGCATAGCACTGAGGGGTTTGGTTCTGGAAAAGTCATCCACCCTCCACCTGGAGACAAAAGTCAAACTCTGGATTTTTAAATAATACTAGGGAGTTCTTGGAAATGCATACTCCCAAATGCAAATACATAAGCAACCTTGAGGGCGTTAGAGGCACTCTGCCCCCGTGTAAATCTCAGCTCCACCACTTGGTCTGGGCCAAGGCATTTAAGCACAGTAAGCCCCACTTCCTTGTTAGTCAAATAGAAGGAAACAGAATTACCTTGAAGCATGGTTGTGAGAAAACACACACAAAGTACCCTGAACATAGAAGATGTGCAGTAAATTTTGACCCCCTCCTCTCTCCTTGACCCTTCATTAGTCTCAAGATACTTTTCATCTAGAAATTTCTATCATTTCCTGGTTTAGAGGATTTAAAATAAAACAAAATGATCAATGCAAGAAAACATTGTTATAGGTACTAAGACCCACTCTTTGCCCCACGGACATAGGGTTATATAAATTGATAGACCATAAAGATCCCTTATGCCATAGGAAATAGGCAATATTCCAAACCAGACCAGACTCAGCAAGGACATACATGAATATTTGGTAAATTCCAAAACGCCAAGAATTCTCTGAGTCGCCTGCCACCAATTTGGTTTGTCCAGAGTATCCACGATGTATACATTACCCACCTGACAGTCACTTAAGTTGCTATCTTGGTTATCAGATCGATCCACAGTCAAGGTATCAAAGTGCTTGTGTTCGAGTAACCCTTATTTTAATTAATAATGGCCCCAAAGAGTAATAGTAGTGATAATGGCAATTCAGATATCCCAAAGAGAAGTCGTTGATAATCTCTTACTGTGCCTAATTTGTAAATTAAACCTTATTATAGGTAAATATGGATGGGAAAAAACATAATTTATGTAGAGTTTGGTACTATCTGTGGTTTCAGGCATCCACTAGGTGTCTTGAAATGTATCCCCCACGGATAAGAGGGGACTTCTGTACAGATTACAGTGTGTAACAAATTCATGATTTACTTTTTCTCGAGTGATCTTTATATGGACTTATTACATTTAAAATTTTTAATCCAAGTTTGTATTTTTTTTCTTAGCCTTGTCTTCTCTGGTAGAAGATTTAAACTGATTTAAACTGACCCGTGATTTACCCTGATTTAAACTGCTCTGTCCAACAGAAATATAATGTAAGGTATACTATGTAATGTTAAATTATCTAGTAACCACGTAAAAAAAGTAAAAAGAAACATGAAACTAATTTTAATATTACTTAACTGAGTATATATAAATATTATCATTTCAATATGTTTTCAATGCAAAGATAAATTAAGATGTTTTGCATTCTCTTCTTCATACTAAGTCTTTGACATCTGTTGGGAATTTTACACTTACCGCACATCTCAGTTTGGACCAGCCACATTTCAAGGTCCCAGTAGCCACATGTGGCTCATGGCCCCACATTGGACAGTGCAGCTTCAGACCATTGATGAATCCTCTTGGCCACCTTATCTCCAAATCTCCCCTTAAGCTGAGCCCCAGGAGTGAGAGCCCTGTAAGGCAGACTGATCCCATGGTTGATTCTGAAGTCGCATCGGCTTTGTCACACTGATCATGGAGCTGAATCTGGGTTAAGTCTCCCCGTCTTCTCAGTAAGCCAAATACAGGCTCACCTCCACTGCCAGCCATCTTCCAAGGAAGCCAGCCATTCATTTATTTTACTTCTCCTTATTGTTACTGATGCCCAGATTCTTGAGAAATAACCCAACACACACTAAAAGCTTGTCTTTGGGGGATTGTACTGGCCAAGTTGGCAAATTCTAAGTCCCAGAGAAAGCAGCATATGAACCAAGAGGGTGTATAAAGGAAGGAGATTTAGAAACAGTAGCTCAGCATCAATATGCCCTATCCATGTCTCAGCCCCACCCCCAATTCCCAAGGGGTAGGAGCTCTAAGTCTTTGTTTGTTCTTTTCCCCATCCTTTCACTCATTGACAATGTCCCACTCTGCCCAAGACAGAGTGCTGAGCACTAGGGATACCAAAACAGGATGTGAAGTATGGTCTGAGTGAAACATTGCAAATATGCCTGACATACCATTATGCATCCATTTTACCCTTGAGTGTTAATTTCTATTGCTGTGAACCAAATTTCTACATATGTAGCAGCTTAAACCACACATTTATTATCCCCCCCATTTCCATGGGTCAGAGCTCTGGGTATGAGTGAGATGGGTCCTCTGCTCAGGATCTCCCCAGCTGAATTCAAGGTGCCAGCTGGGGCTCCGATTCTCATCAGAGGCTTGAGATCCTCTTCCGAGTTCACAAGGTCATTGGCAGAATTTAGCTCCTTGTGGAGGTAGGACTGAGGTCCCCATGCTCTTGCTGGCTGTTGGTTATTGACTGATCACAGCTCCTAAAAGCCACTTACTAGTCCTTTCCATGTGACCTCCATAAGAAATTTACAGCGAGGATGTTTGCCTTCCTCTAGGTAAGCAGAGGTGCCCCTCTTGAACTTCATTTTCTTTTAAATGTTCCCTCTGCTTAGGTCAGGCCCACCCAGAATCATCTCCCTTTGAATTAACTCAAAGTCAGTTGATTAGAAACTTATCCACGGGAGTGATATCATAGTCATATGTTCTTCCCACACTCAAGGGGAGGAGATTATACAGAGCATGTTCTCCCAGGGGGTGGAAATCTCAGGGACCACCTTAAAATCTTGCCCACCACATCTTATAAATCTGCTTGTTTATATCAACAATATAAAAGGCATTATCTTTGTGACAAGATCCACTTTATCCAGAATTCTGACCTTTCAGGGCACCTCTATTTTCTGGATAACAAAATCAAGACTCAAAGAAGTGAGAGGAGGCTGTACAGCTACTAGAAGTTGGTAGAACCACATTAAAAGCTTGGTCTTCTTAACAGCAAAGCTTTGGCTGTGCCCCTCATCCCACACTGAACTGTCACAGGTACAGTGTTTCCAGGATTTTCTTAAGGAGTTACCCGAGCTTTAGAGATACAATAAATATAAGCTCATCTGTTAGTTATCCATTGCTGCATAATAAATTACCACAAAACTTAGCAGCTTAAAATAACAAACCTTTATTATCGCACACGATTGTGGGTCAGGAATCCAGATGCCTCTTAGCAGGGTCTCCTGGCTCAGGGTCTCTCACAGGCTGCCAGCACAGTGCTGGTTGGGATCACAACCATCTCAAGGTTTCACTGGACGCCCAGGGTTGTTAGAAGGACTCAGTTCCTCATGGACTGTTGAACTGAGGGCCCCAGTTTCTTGCTGGCTGTTACCCAGAGGCCTTCCTCAGTTCCTAGCCATGTAGGCCTGTCCATAGGGAAGCTCACAACATAGCACCCTTCTTCATTACAAAGAACAAGTGAAAAGAGGAAAAGCGTCTGCAAGATGGAAAACACATTTTATAAACTATTCTCAGAACTGACATCCTATCACTTCTGACATATTGTATTCTTAGAAGAAAGTCATTAGGTCCAACATACCCTCAAGGAGAGGGGAATAATACATGGTATGAATACCCCAAGGGCAGGGGTCATGGGGGTGGTATTTCAGAAGCTGCCTTCCGCAGTCCCCAAAGGCTGGGATGGTCCCAATCAATGTAGGGTCATCAAGATTTGGAGGATCTCTAGGGATTCTGTTTTCCCTTCTTCTCAATGGATCAAGCAGTTTCATTATAAAACCATGCTGAAAACACAGGAACAAAATTAAGTGAAGCAACCGAGGAACATTCCATCTGAAAGTGCTATATAGCGGAGTTGTACAACATCTTGGTTCCCAGTCCACAGTCATACTTAGCTTAGGGTGATAAACTCAGGCAGGAAGAGCTAGCTAAGCAGACAGCTATAACTACTATGATATCCGGCCAACCTACACAGTCCAGTGGGAGGCTGACCCCTCCCATGTCCCTCTTCTAAGTCCCTTCTAGGAAGCAACACTGATGGGCACAACAGGTTAGATAGGAGACATTAGTTTGTTTACCATGACTGATACCAAAGTCAATGAATGCCTAAGTTCATGCTTTTATTTATAATCCAAATTTTGTTCTTCATGAGCTCATCTTTCATTTGTTCCCCCAAAGTTCTTCCAAACACTTCCGTAGGATGTTCCTTAGGGAATTTTCCCATTTCCAAAGAGGTTTTTTTCATTTTTATAAGGCTTTTCTCTTGTAACTTTCATGAGCAGGGGTCACAACGGCTGGAGGAAACATGAATATAATGTAAGCAGTTGTGACTTTGATGGACCTCAAGTCTGCACCGTCAGACTCTATGCTTTCGGCTTCCCTCTCTCCTGTGGTCTCAAGTAGCACACATTTTACCATCTCCTCCTCCTTATATTCATCTAGACAACTTCCTGCTGACCTATACACTTTCCCCTGACTTAATTCTACTATTTCTGAAAACTAACCCTTAGACTTTTTGCTGTTCAAATGATATCCCCTTTCTGATCAATACTGCCCACTCAATACCTTACCCAGCGGATTCTTAGCACATCAAAGATGAAAGAGCTTAAGACGTCTTTTTTTTTTTTTTTTTTTTTTTCTCAACGTGTGGTCCATGGGCTGCCTGCATCACAATCACCCGGGAAGTCTGATAACAAGACAAATCTCTGATTCCCTCTACAGACCTTTGGAATTTTGGTAGCTAGTGTTGAGTCTAGGAGATTTGCATGAAGCCTAAACTTTGAAAGCTACTGCCTTAGATCTCATCAACTCAAGCGATTCTAAAATCCAGCTGCACATTAGAATCATGCGGGATGCTTTTGCAAAAGATCCATAGCTGACCTTCATCCCCAGGGATTCTGATTTAATTTATTTAGGTGGGCCTAGGTTGCCATACTCTGTGAAATATTACCATCCCAACCTCATTTTACATATGAGGAAGCTGAAGCCCCAAAAGTGAAGCAACTTGCCTAAGCAATTAGCTAAGCAATCCAGGACAGCAGCCCAGGTCTAAAGGATTCCAAAGTCTATACTCTTTCTACCGCCCTATGAACCCAGTCTGATGGTAAAAGGTACGTTCTAATTTCCAAAAGAACTCAAAAGATGGGGAAGCTAAAATGTAGAAGACAGAGCATGATCTGCCTTCTGTGCTCAGGCTTTTATCCCATACTCAGATTTGGGGGAAGGACTTTCCATATAATGTGATATTAATGCAGATTCGTCCAGTTACAAGGACAGAAACCCAACTCAAATGGGCTCAACAACTGCAATAACCAACGTGAGCAGGGGCGATTTACCCCAAAGTTTAGTTATGCCTGATTCCACTAGAATGCAATGTCGTCAGAGCTCTCTCTTTCTTCACCTCTCGGCTCTGTTTCACGTTACATAAACGTAAAAGCCCTCAGATATTTTCTCATACTTCAATTTGGCTCCTTCCATTTGCTGGGGTAGTTACCACCTGGCAGCCTCCAGCTTATATTGCTTCCGCTTACAAAACCCAGCTAAAGTAATGGCTTCTTTCTCACAGGACCACGCAGTAAATACCTAGCAAAAGCCAGGGAAGGATTCTGATTGGTCATCCTTGGACCAATCACTGTGCCTGAGAAGAATGGGGCAGTCTGATTGGCTAGGTTTGGATTAGTATCCTCATAGAGCTTCCATCCTTATCACATAAGACAAGAAACGTCTCTGTGTTGATGGAAATTACAGGTATATGCACTCTGCAGTCAATGACCTTGAATTCCAGCCTTAGGGCTTGATGGCATTGCTAAAATGAAAACTTCACCCAGATGCGAACTGAGTGACACTAGAATGCTTCCTCCCATCTCCGAACTTTTCTCTTCCAAGTATGTGCTAGTAAAATTGTGGAAGAAACACCACAAGTAAGACTCCGAAGCATAGTTGAAATTTAATTTTCTCAACATAAACATGACAGTAGCCGTTAAGAGTAAGTATTCTCCCCATCTGGGAAAGTGCTAAGCTAATTTTTGAAACTTTGAAGAAATGAAGACCACAGTCATTGCCCATCCAGAAATCTCTCTTTTTTAGTTTGGCTGCCTGCTGAGCTAATGACCCACTGACTGGGTTTTAGGCTTTTGAAAGCCGAGTTCGAACATCAAACTTTCATCTCAGAGATAGCAGCCTGTCTCTAATGAATTTTTTATTTGTTTACTCATTGCTTCTCTGGGATATAAAAGTAACACTCATCTTTTTAATATTAAAAATAAGACTTCAGATCAGGGCCTAATCCAATGCCAAACTGTTTAAATTCGATACATCCAAGACCACTTCACTTCTGGAGAAATCAGTCGCTGAAATGAAGGAATATGGTACGATGGGGAAAGAGTGACGTGCCATACGTATGTTCTTCTTTTTTTTAATCCTTTTGCAAGCATAGAGGTAAATTATTCATGTCCAATTGTGTACTGTACATCATGTGAGTTCCAGAAACACATCCGCCAAACAGCTGTGCTCCCTTCCTCAGGAGGGGCAGCTCTCAGAGATTTCACATCACTCTCCTCTCTGCCCTGTAAGCCTCGTCTGTTTACTCTTGGAGATTTAGAAACCATCAATAAGAGAAAGGGCCAGGCAGTAAAGTTTGGACTGGGAGTGTCCAGATGTCACTCAAAGGAAGCCTTGTACCTTGAGGATGCTCAGAGGGCCAGGAGCGTATTCGACTGAACTCCTGGATGTTGTTTATTTGTCTTCTACACATGCACTGGGAAAAATAAAATACTATAAATAAAATATGATTGGACACACAAAGACCCACCAGGATATGGAGTTGACTATAGGGACCGAAAGTAGATCAGTGATGATCTAGGGCAAAGGTGGCGGCAGTGGGGGCCAGGGAGGCACTACAAAGGGACACCAGCAACCCCTTGGGGGTGTTGGAAATATTCACTATCTTAATTTGGGTGATGATTTCAGTGGTATAGACATATGTCAGGACTCCTCAAATTGTATGCTTTGTGTGTAGTATGTTTTATGTCAATCATACATCAATAAATCTGTAAACACACACACACATGGAATTTGGAGTCATAGTAATTGGTGTTTGAAACTCAACTCTGCACTTATTAGTTGAATAACCAAGTATATGTAACTTTATCTCTGAACTTCAGTTTCTTTATCAGAAAATGGGGATAATAACTACTTCATGGACTTATCGTGAAAAATCAATGAGATAATGCAAACCCTAGTGTTCCTATAAAGAAGGACTCAATAAACCATATAAACTATTGGCTAATTTAATATGATTCTCTCTCTCCCTCCATTGCCCCCATCCTCATCCACCATAACTTAGATGTATTTTCCCACATTTCTGCTGTTAAAGGATCTAGCAATAATGCAAAACCCCGCTTTCATTAACCCTCGCGGGTGAAATGTTAACAGTGATGGATAGCAGGTTGGCTATAAATGTTCCTATGCCTTGCATACATCTCAGATTTATGTAATATTTTCGAATTTCTACAGTGTGGAACTAAATACGTGTCCCTATTCTGAACCTAATCCAAAGTATGGAAGTCTTTACAAGAATGGTGTGTGCTTCCTGGAATGTCCCATGGGCAAGCTCTTTATACAATCTGATTACACCACCTTCATTCATGCACAAATATACGGCTCTCTAAACTCTTCACAAAGTGGCTCACTAAGTATGGCATCCTGGAATAAGATGGCTCATTCTGTTTGAAATAAAAATTTATGAATAAATAATAACATCTTCACCTGGCATTGATCTTTATTAAGATCTGCTACAACAACATATGCCACGTTCAACTGAGATCCAGCAAACACACATACAGGCTTAAGGCAGATATTTTGGAGTCTGACACATCAGGTATTAAATCCTGGCTCTCCAGCTGCCTCCCTGGGTGACCGTGGGGAAGTCAACTAACATTCACAAACCTAAGTTTCATCATGTGAAAAATGGGGAAAATAATAGAACTTGTCAAGCTGTCATGAAAATCAAATGATATAACAAAAAAACTATTTAGCCACTGAGGGATGTAGGCTATCTACCTCACACGTTCTAACTGATATGCCCTGCTCCTGCAGGAGTGAGACCAGGAGCAAGCTGAAAATAGGCTGTTGGAGTGCTCTTCCATAGCTAAAGCATTTCCCAAGACGTCATACCCAAGTGGCATCGTGGCCTACTGGAAAAATGGCTGTTCTCACAGAAGCCCCACTTGGAGCCTCCCTATGTTGTGATAGAAGGAGGCTCAGGTGGCCCAGGAGGATCCAGCAGGACAGCATGGGTCAAGAAGCCACATAGGGCAAAACAAGTTCTTCTTACACTCAAGTGTAAGCTTCTCCCTTGGTATTGCTTCTTCCGTCCATTGCAGGTGAAGGGGAGCAAAATAGGCCACCTTAAAGTATGCCACTTTGGCATGTGGATTATTTTGAGCTAAAGACAATCAAGACCCAGCAGATTCAGGAAAACCTTTGCCCTCTCCCTTAACTGCTGAAAAGAATTTATTAGATAGGAGATCTGGCCCAGAAAGAGAACTATTACCAGAAATAACTTTTTTATGTGAAAGACTTACTACATGGCAGGGCAAACATCTGATTAGCAAACATCTGCCCTTCTTATCTTCCTGTGACTGGCCCTCCTCCCCTTTGAAGCCCCAGGTCCCTATCCTATTTCTTAGCTCAGGATGGCATAGAAGCTTCAATTGCCTGACTGCCTTTGAGTCTCCTGTCTTTGTGGGCTCCTGTACGTGCATAATTAAATTTGTTTTTCTCCTGTTAATCTGCCTTATGTCATTTTTATTGTTAGACCAGCCACAGAACCTAGAAAAGGAGAAGGAAAGTTTTTCCTCCCCAAACAAGAAAGGCAATACTTAGAGTCTGTTGTATTTATTTGTTTGCAGAAGTAGCAACCACACATTGGCCAACTACAACCTTCCACTGTCCCATCATTGTGTATCGCCAGAAGGACTATTGGTAGGTGAAAAAGAAGACTCTTCAAACAATTATTTAAATGCTGTGCAAATGTCCTAATATGAATCTTTCATCTATTTCCTACAAGTACCTGTTGTTTTCATAAATACCCAATGGGTGATAACTGGATTTGTAATCTTATCTATGTTCAAGGCACTTGCTTTGGAGTCTCATTAAGCAAGTACCAAATCCTAGCTCCCCGACTACTCCCTGGGTGACCCTGGGGACACCACCTGACATTCAGGGACCTAAGTTTCCTCATATGATAAAATGGGATAAATAAGACTACATACCTCTGCAGGTGACGGAGAGAATGAAACAGTAAAATAATTAAAGTCCCTAGTCCTATGCTTCACACACACCTGGGGTACAACAAAACTTATTGTTGTTATTGCAGTTATGATTAGTTTTGTTCCAGATACTTTTTTACGGCCTGATAAATTTGGTGGTTGGGGGGCAGGGTATGTATCGGGGGGCTCTAACAGGAAGGAGGTGGTCTTGACATCCCCGACATCAGAGGGGAAAGGGCAAGTTGAAGAGTTTTGACTTATCTAGCTCATTAAATACGTACACTTTTTCTGGCTCCCTGGCATGACTTTCCACTGGGACAATGTTTTTCTACTGACAAGTTTCCAAATATAATAAGGAAAAAAAAATCGTACATATTGTTGCTGAAAAAAAATGAAAGAGATCATTGAAAGCCTAGGGGAATTTCAGAACCCATGTAATCAAATCCATGACTCTGCTTGAGGATTAGGGTATTTGAGATGCACTGAGGGCTAAGTCGGTGGGTGTGGGGACAGAAAAACACAACATAACTTGAAGAGGGATGCGTGTCTCATGTACCACTTTCATGTCTCACCTTGAGGCACCCTCCTTCTTAAAATCCAGGGCCATACATTTTTCTCTCTCTCCACTTGGCTGAACACTCAGTAGAACGACACATACTGCTCAACTCCCAGCTGAATGATGAGGATGTAGGTCATGTAAACTCACCACACCTGGTCTGCCACTTGCCTCTGTTTCCCCATCTGAAAAGTGGGGAGAATACCAATACCTGTCTCATAAGGTTGTTTAGAGAAGTGAATGAGACCCTGCATAGGGAAGGTGTGTTGTGCTTGGTGCAAACTATGTGTGGCGTGCTTTAGCCATTATCATTCTCAGGAGAGATTAAAAAAAATCTTAGGGCAGCTCACACGACAAAAGATGCTACTCCTCAGAACCCATTTTGATGAGGCTCTGAGAGGGATCTGAGCTAAAATTAAGAATGAGAAGCACAAATTTTCTAAAGTACCCCAAATTGCCCAAAGATGTCTGTTATTTTACTGACAGATAAATACAAACCCAAATGTGTATGCGTGTGTGTGCGTGTGAGAGAGCGAGAAATTGAGAGATTTCTCACACAAAGAGGATGAGATTGAACCAAAACTCAACCTAAATAATTTCCCAAACTCCTAAAGTCAAATCAATTACCATCTTCTAGATATCAAACTCAAACTGGATATTGAGTTCAGCTTCTAATTTCTTGACCCGGTACCATTTTCTCAAGTTTAGTTTACCTATGAAGGATCAAAATAAAGAAATATGCAAGTAAATAAATAAACTATGCAAAGCTCTCTGTGATTAAATTTTCTTCCAAATCAACATTGTGGTAAATTATTCCAGATGACACTCTCTAGTCCTAGTCTTAGAAATAATCATTCATTCATTTAATAATTTTTGTTAATTAGCCACCTACAATTAAAGGTTCAACATGGTCCTCATGCCTCTTACTTATCTGGCCCTATTCAACCCCTTCCAGCCTCTTTCATAAGTTCCAGGATTCAGCTGTACCAAATGAAAACTTAATTCACACAATATTCCAAGACTCACTTTTACCCCTGTGCCCACTTTCTTTGGCCTACACAGTAAATTCTTAAACACTGTTAAATTCTCAACTTTCAACTATTGAAAAGAAAATAGATTAAGTGACTCAAATTGAAAGACTTAATTCAGTGGACGTGCCCCCAGGGACATTCTGAACCAGGTATCTCGTAGTCAAAGCAGGGTTGAAATTCTATAGGGTGAGGACAAGAGAGGGGTAGTGTCTTCAGGTACAGTTTAGCTCACATCATATTTCTCATCTTTAACTTCTGCGAAACTTGCAGTTGGAATGGTTGGAGATTGCTCTCGTTTATCACGCCTCTTTCTCAGGATGGTTGTCAATTCCCTCCAGGTAACTGTCCCAACACTGCTTTTGAGAGCTTGCAAACCTTGAGATTTGTCAGTTAGTCAAGTTCAGGAATAGGAGAGGTAGCAAAAAAAGAGTGAGGAGGAAGGACTCAAGGGTTGAAGGCAAGAAGAACTGGCATCCTGTATCATATCTATTTTAATGGTTTTATAGTCCTCCTCTTGGTTAAGTTGAACAACTTTCATTGTTGACAAAATTGGTTAGGAGAGAAAACAAGATTACAGGGATGTCTAAAGTTCAGGAACTGACTCAAGAAGGTCCCCAGAGTGGTCGGGAGGGCTGTTTGTTCTTTGGTTCCTTAATCACAGCTTGGATCATCTGTTTGGACAGGGCAATACTACTGATCTTGGTTAGTCATGGTATGACACACCTGATGAGGGCTATTCCTACCAGGAGAAAACATAAAAATGATCACTGACCCTAGGAGAAGAGCACACACCCAGGACTGTAGCCCTCTTGGAAATATACAGGGAAAGATATTCCATCCCCAGCCACCTGAAGCTGATCTGCGGGTCCAAAGATCAAAACTATGTTATTCATTTGACAAATGTTCTGGTTCGCTTCACAGATGGGTTGATTCACCAAAATGGTATCAGAAAGATTTTGGGAATGTGCACAAAGCAATCATCATTGATGACACTGCATGTGCCTCCTCTAGATGCCAGGAAGATATCTAATGCCAGTAGATGGTGGACAACTGCCTTCTGGAGTCCCTGCATTTCTCAAGCAACGATGTTAATATTTATAGTGACATTGTTGGTAGTCTGTGTGGCTTGGTGAACGATAATAGACATCTTGCAAAAAAATCTACAGCTAACATTGAAGTTAAAAGTGAAAATTCAATGCTTTCCTCCTAAGTTTAGGCAAAAAAAGAGGATTCTGCTTTCCTTCCTTCTATTCTACACTGCATTAGAGGTTGTAACAAGTGCAATATGATAAGAAAATAAAATAATTGTTATAAAGTTTTAAAGGAAGAAATAAATCTCTGTTAAGAGATGACAATATTTTGTATGTAAAAAACCCAAAAGAATACACACACACAAAATGCTAGAACCAGCAAGTACACTGAGCGAGTTGTAGAAGACAAAATTAATATACAAAAATCAATTGTATTTCTGAAAACTAGCAAAAGCCAATTGGAAAAAATATCACTACAAAATCACGCAAAATGTAAAATACTTATAGATAAGCTTAACAAGATATGTGCACTGAAAACTGTAAGATATTACTAAGAAAGATTATAGAAGACTTAGAAAATGGAAACTATGCAATCTTCATGTCTTGGAAGACGATAGTACTAAGATGTTAATTCTTTCCACATTTACTTAGAAATTCAGTGCCTTCCCATTCAGTATTCATAAAGACTTTTCGCAGAAATAGACATGATGATTTTAAATGTATATTGAAATGTGAAAAGCCAAGAAGAGCTTAAATAATTTTGAATAAGAACAATTTAGAGAAAAAAAGTTAGGAAATGTACTCTATTTGGATTCAAAACCAGCCATAATGTGACAGTAAGCGGATAGACATATAGATCAACAGAAGAGAATAAAAGTCTAAAAATGCATATATGATCAGATGTTTTTTGATATAGGTGCCAAAGCAATTCAGTAGGAAAGTCTCTTCAACAAATATTGCTATTAAAAAGACAAAAATCCTCAAGGTCCTACTCACATTGGTTGAAATACATGATACACCCAACCCAAAGCTAAAGCAACGTTCTAGAAGACAGCATGAGAGAATATCTGTATGACCGTGCAGTAAACAATGGTTTCTTAGAACACAGAAATGCTAAGTATAAAAAAAAGGACCTAATCAAAAATTTAAATGTCTGTTTATCAAAAGGCACTAAAAACAACATAAATAGGCAAGATGCAGACTGGGAGAAAATATTCACAACAAATATATCTGACAAAAGACTTGTATCCTGAATATATTTAAAAAAAAAAAAAAGAAAAAGAAAAAGAAGTTCCTACAATCCAATTTTTTTTAAAAAGGGCAAAAGATGTAATTAGAGGCTGGCCCCATGGCAGAGTGCTTAAGTTTGCGGGCTCCGCTGCGGTGGCCCAGGGTTTCGCCGGTTCGGATCCTGGGCGCAGACTTGGCACAGTTCATCAAGCCATGCTGAGGAGATGTTCCATGTGCCACAACTAAAAGGACCCACAACTAAAATATACAACCTATGTACTGAGGGGATTTGGGGAGAAAAAGCAGGAAAAAAAAGATTGGCAACAGTTGTTAGCTCAGGTGCCAATCTTTAAAAAAAAAAAAACATGTAATCATACATGCACTTCACTAAAGAAGGTCTACCAGTATTCAGTCAACTCCAGAAAATGTATTTAATACCATTAGTCGCCAGAAATGCAAATTAAAATGAGTAGGAGACATCACTGGAATAGCTGTGATAGAAAAAGACAAAGACCACATGATGGTGAAGTAACTCTCATACAGTGCTAATGTGCGTAGGAAATTGTACAATCACTTTGGAAAATTGTGTGGCAATTTCTTCAAACAATCATCTACTCTATGACCCAGCAATTCCAATCCTAGGTATTTAAGCAAAAGAAATAAAAACAGATGTCCACAAAATGCCTTTTTGCCAGACTATCTTAATCAGTTTGGGCTGTTAAAAGAAGTTCCATAGACTGGGAGGTTGAACAATAAACACTGATTTATCACAGTTCTGGAGATTGGAAGTCTGAGATCAGGGAGCCAACACGGTCTGGTCAAGTTCTTGGAGAGGATCCTCTTCCTGGTTATGGCCTTTCCCTGGTGTGTGCACGGAGAGAGACAGAGCTCTTCCTCTTTTTATAGGCGTTAATCGCATCATGGGAGTCTACTCTTAGGACCTCTTCTGAGCCTACATACCTCCCAAAGGCCCCACCTCCAATATCATCACCTTGGGGGTTAGGGCTTCAATCTATGAATGTGGGGGCAACACAAACATTCTGTTCATAGCACAGATTGCTCACAACAGCTTTATCCATAATAGACCCAAACCAGAAACAGACCGTCCACAAAGAAAGAATACAATGGAATTTGACATATAATAGATTACAACTCAGCAACAAAATGATACGAAAAACTGGTACAAAACCAAGGATGATTCTCAAAAATATGTTAAGTAAAAGAAGCTAGACACAAAAGAGTACATACTGTATGATTTCATTTACATTAAGTCTTAAAACAGACAACGTGAATCTATGTTGATAGAAAGCAAGTCAGTGGTCACTTTGGAACATGGGAATGTGGTGATAGACACTGACTAGGAAGGGAAATGAGGGACTTTTCTGGCAGGATGGGCATATTTTATATCTTTGCAGAAACAGGGGTTGCACAGGTACGTAAATTTGTCAATCTGGTTGAGCTGTATGATCACAAACTGTTTTTCACTGTATATAAATGATACCTCAAAAAATAAAAAGCTTTGATATACATTTAAGAGGCATTTCAGTGATCTACAGGTCATCAACCCTCAGAACAATCAAAATGGAATTTCTAAGCATTGGTTGACATTACTGATCTCTTCTTTGAACTGAAAGTCTGGACCAGGTGGCTGGTGTTTACAATGATGAAATACAGCCAGAGGATCAGAACGTCCTGCCTGGGATGGGATAGGGAGAAAGAGATGTCCCTTTGAACCTAGTAGAGTCATTTTGTAGGAGTGTGGGGAATACGGCTAGAAGCTGTACCCATCGATGGGTACTCTTGCTGGAATATGACAAGAGAATTCAATTTACACCCAAGTTCACAAGGAGGTTGAAGTGAATTCACACACCTTGTTTATTGTAAATGTTCCTTCTCTCTTTGGATGACCTATAACAAACCTTTATTGAAAGTTTATGGGAGGATTCTGGACCTACTCCTTTGCCAAGCAATCATACAGAAGAGAAATCAACTCATAAAAGTTTTTAAAAACCCACAATAGACTAGGGGGATACAGATTGTAGAAGATTTCAAACTCTATTCACACCCAGGATGACTTATTTGGCTATGAGCAGTCACCATAAAAAATACAGTGCTATTTTCATACATTAGTTATAAGACAAACTTTCCCAAAATGACGCAGCTCATTAACGAAGGATATTTCTCAGTAGATTTGTTATATTAAAAAGACACTGTGTCTACTATGCTAATCAACTATGTTGTACTAAAACTCCACATAGATTAATTAAATGCATTACTTGCCAAAAGGGATGTGATGTATATACAACACACACACACATACACACACGCATACAGCCTTATAATAATGGAAGGGTGTAAATTACCGAAAACTCTCTCTCCTGGAGCCAAATAATTTTTTAGTTTCTGGCTATATGATTTTAAACAGAACCGAATAAACTGATCCTTTTACAGCTGAGCCAAACTCTTCGGCGAGTAATAGAACAATGACATGCTCATATCTCTGGGGCTAAAAGCACTTTAGGTGTCTGGCACTGGGGTGAACATTTGCTTTAGGTTTTAGTTTTAGCCTGGGATTGTAAAGATGAGGCTGTCATCTGCTCTCACAATCTCTCAAAGAAAAATATAAATGAATGCTCTAAATGAAATCTTTGTGCACACCAACTCCCCAGTCCATCTAGGGTAAATGCTCACGATATGAGTTTAAAAACCTGTAAGAGCAAGAACGAAGGTCACTAATCATTCCCTACTCCTCCCTCCCTCTAAAAATAAGTTGATCAGGTAGCTGGATTGCCAAGGAAGGGCCTTAGCAGTAAAACTGCACCCCGCACTGAAGGCACACAGAGGGGAGAAGACCCCAGAGATGATGCTGGACAGAGCAGAGACACTAGGATCCTCCCTTTGTCACTTCCTAGTTAAATGGCTTTGGACAAGCTAGTTAATCTCCCTGTGCCTAGTTTTCTCATTTGTAAATGAGGGGTGTTGTGATGGTCATGCAAGTAAATAAATGTGAAGTGTTCAGAACTGCCTATCCTATAGTGCTATAAAGTAGCTAGCTTCTGGAATCCTCCACGCCTTAGCTTCCCCATCAGGTCAATAACTTAGATGGCCTTTAAAAGACCTTCCAGCTCTAGCATTCCAGTACCATTTGACCCTTCATTACACTCCTTCACACAGGCTACCGCTCCTAGCTCAAATCTCACACCTGTGTTTGCAGGAGTCCACTTCTTTGAGTAAAACGTCATTCCAACCACTTCCAAATACAGCTGGCACCATTTCCTTATTGCAGGAAGCTGTATGTTGTTGTGTTTAAGAACAAGAACTTCAGAGCAAGGCAGAGCTGTGTTCATTTACCAGCTTTGTCACTTATCAAGTGACTTTGAGAAAGCATCTCAGAGCCTCAGGGTCCCCTTTGGTTAAACAGAGATAATAATAGCTCTGGCATCAGGGGGTTGTTGGAAGGGTGACATTTTATACCTGTGAATGTATGAAATACTTGGCACAGTGCATTTTAAGCATTCCATAAATAACTTAAAAATAAAGAATAATCATAGCAGTAGTAGCATTGCCAAAAGAAATAAGTATTCCTGCATGCCAGACGGAAAGCAAAACACAGAACTTGTAGAAAATAGAAATACTGATGCTTAAAGGGATGACAGGTAGTGTGATAAAGTGGAGCCAAGTTGAACCCAATTTTGTCACTTTCTAGCTAGGTGAGCTTAGGCAAGTTTCCTCTGAGCCTCAGCTTCTCTATTTGCAAAATTGGTACAATGTCGCATACCTTAAGCACCAATTAGGCATTGAGTGCTTATTCCACAAGAGGCATGGACTATATGGAAGCTATCATGGTTAGTCACAAGGAAGTGCTACAGTCCACTGCTGTCAGTTCCTATGCCAGATACAGCTTAGTGTTTCCATGCAGAATGTCTTCCTGGCATAGAGACTCTATTGAAGGAATCCACTGATGTCAATGGAAAGCAAGAGCAGGAAACTCTGACATGTAGAGTCAAAGGTGAACATTTCTGGAACAGAGACAGGAATGCGTAGGCGGGAAGGGGCTATGAACAAATCAGTCGGGCTTGCTGCTTGTTGTTGCCATATTATAAGGGTATCTTTGTTGCCCTTTCTGCTGCTAACGGCAAGTCATTCCTGAAAGTAAAATAAGCATTAATGAGTTTATATGCATAGTATATGCAAATAGTACTATGAGCGATGTTCCAAGAAATAGCAGATTTTGGAAGCGAAATAAGTCATTAAATAGTCACTTTCAACATGTAATTCTGTCCCAAGAAAAATTAATCATTTTTTATCCTTATGGTCATATATTATTATTTTTAAAAGCACATAGGGGCTGGCCCTGTGGCTTAGTGGTTAAGTTCAGCGGGCTCCACTTTGCTGGCCCAGGTTCGCAGGTTTGGATCCCAACTGTGGACCTACACCACTCATCAGCCATGCTGTGGTGGTGACCCACATATAAAGTGGAGGAATATTGGTACAGATGTTAGTTCAGGGCTAATCTTCCTCAAGTGAAAAAAGAAAAAGAGGAAGATTGGCAACAGATGTTAGCTCAGGACTAATCTTCCTCATCAAAAGCAAAAAGAAAAGAAAACACATGTATGATAGTGTTATAAAAAGTACAGATGACTTACGGGAAATTCCTGAAGTTTCCCAGGAATTCCATCTTCTTATTCTCAAATCCTGAAGATTAATATCTGTCAATTTGGAAACGCTGTTGAGATTGTCACGCATTCACCTAACAAGTGTTCATTTGGCACAAGCTGGGCTGTCTATAGTGAATAACCAGCTTTCAGTCTGGTGATAGAGATAGAAATTAAACAAATAAATGTAAAAATAAGACAACAATTAGAAGTTGGGCTGGGCATCTATAGTAGAAAATGTGATGGGGACAATAGCTCGGCTCACAAATGTTCCCCAGTGATTGCATCCATCCTGCTTTCTCCCCTTCTTTGAAGTCTAGGCTCTATCATAGGGTCAAACGAAAGCTGCAGACACATCTCCCCACCCAGGTGCCAACACCTGACACACACTGGCCAATCAGAATGCTCTATACTCTGGACCCCAGTGATTGGTCCAGAGGTGGGCATGTGACCCAAATATGAGATTCAGTCCTTTCCTGGGGTTTTGGGAGCTGGAGCTGGGAAAGAGGACGCTTCCCTTTACTATTTGAAAATTAGACGTCTGAGAGCTCAGAGCTATAGCAGCTATGGTTCCAGCTCAAGGAGAAAACTTATTTGAGAAGTCAAGTGCTCATACAGAGAGAGATGAAGGATGAGAAAGGAAGAGAGATGAATCTAGATGAAGTTAGGTTTGTGCCAACCTGGATATGTTTTACTAATAAAGAGCGATTACTAGAATCAGAGGGAAATGTCACGATGCCGTGAGAGAGAACCATAGGCTGAGGTAAACTCTTCAGGGGTTCTACATGCACGGGAGGAGAAGACAAGCAGAGGGTGACCATGTGATGTGATGTGTGTTCCTACTGATGGAAACCCAGATGGCTGCGGTTAAACAAAGGAGGCGCATGCACCTCCCATTCTGTGCCTCATTACCAGGTACTCACCAAGAACCAGCTTTGTGCCTGGGCTGGGGAGACAAATCCACAATTTGTATCACTCTTTTCTATTTAGGGGCAAGGTGGCCTCAGAGAACAGCTTCTGAGCCTTGAAGTTTGAAGAAATGTGACCAAGACATTGCAGATGTGCACCAGCAGGAGTAAAATGCAGTGGTGTGAAACAACCATCCTGGGGCACAAAGGGTCAGGCTCAGAGAGCAGGAGCTGAGCAGGGGTGCTCAGCAGAGGCCCTCATTTGACCAAGTAAAAAGACACTCCTTTCTGTTCCCTGTGTCTCCTGCTCACTCAGGACGAGTTGGTTTCAAGGTGGCTGTTTAGAGAGCTGGGCAGGCTTTCAGGAAGCTTCTTTGTGAACAGCTCGGCTGCCCAAACCAAATGTAAAACAAAGCAGATCTTAGTGCTCTGGCTTAATAGAAAACATGAGCCATCTGTGGGTGTTCCTTCTAGTTCATTTGCTTCATTGGCAAGTATTAAACAGCACCGTAAAGATCCAGAGAAATTATGGAAATGGGTATTAACATTAAAATCAGAGTACAATTAGAACATTTCACTGCATAATTGTTTGGCAAGGCCGTGAGGAAGCAGAGGATTTCCAGCTCTGTGATTTATTAGACACAGGTTGTCTGACTCTTCAGCATCTCCAGGGCCAGGAACACATTCTAGGGAGTTGCCACTGAGATGACAATACAATTGGACCGTGGTTAGAAACTTACATTGTCTTTGTCTGATTCCTGGCAACTCTTCTTTCGAGCTGCTGCATCAGCATTGTGGAAGCCAACCAGAGCTCGGTCCAGATAAAGGGAACGTGCAGAGACACTGAGAAACCTTTGTGCCACACTCCCATGTCTTTGTCAGAGAAAGTGTACTGCGTCTGCTTGTAATTAGCACTCCGACAGGCGTCAAAGAAAATCGCTAATCGCTGACATGGCCCACAGTGCTTTGTAAGTAAACACCATATTGCAATAGACATGCAATTAATTACACAACACACCAATTAAACATGTTCAAAATGAAAATGGGGGTGGGGATAAGGTATCAGAGCCGCACTGCCAAAATCCTCCCAATTTTTTTTCTTCTCTAAGAAATAATAAATGACTCAAGTCTTGAATGTCACCAAGCCGTTTCCTAGCATCTCTTGGCTCTGGGCCTGCGGCTGCTACTGTTTCTGGGAAGTTCTGAGTTGCTGGACCAAGAGCCTGTTATATATACTCCAGATGCAATGCTTCCATAGCTAATGTAGCATACATTTTTGGGAGCCCTGCTCACATCACCCCTTAGCAGATCAGTGCCCTATCCCGCAGCTTCTGCAGGTTTTGGCTGCTCATCACTCACATCTGTACACTTACCTGAAAAACGACCCAGACCGGCACAGCCACCTCTTTGAAGATGCCTAGGGGACTATGCACACTCCCCATGGAGTGATGCCCACCCAGTGCCTGAGAGATGTCCGTATCCATCAGCCCAGTCCCCTTTCCTGGGGCTAGGAAAACTCTACGGTAAGTCAACACTCCAGAGATCCCTGTGGGCTCAGGCTGTGACTAGACTTCTCTAGAAGCCCCATCTTTGTCTAATTCATTGCCCTGCCCTCTTCTTCTTCCCTCACTTTTTTATAGGTTTCTCTGAGTTCCTTCACTCCATAAATCACTTGCTTGGGAAGCGAAGGGAACTCAACTGAAGCTGCCTATCATGTATTAAAATGGAGATTTGAATTAAATATGGTAGATTTTCATTTAGTTTTGTTTTTCATCAGGGAGAACATTACAGAAAAATGCAACAGAAAATGCCTTTCACTTGAAGGTTACATTGAGTGAGTCTGAACAACGAAGGGTGTTGTAAGGAAGGAATATTAGCGTTGAACTTTGAAAGGATCAGGGAATTTTCAGAGGAAAAAACAACTGAGTAGAGTGGTGAGAGGAACTTTACGTTTAGGGGCTCAGCAATCAACTCAACTAGGCCAGTCTTTATCCAGTGCTTGGAGTAAATCAAGACAGGTACTTAGGAAGCAGGAAGCAGACAGACATCCAAAATGTCATCCCTGCCCCTGAAGGCATGCATTATCCACTGAGGTAGACGGACACACAAAGAAACAAAAGGACAACAACATTTACTGAGCACCTACTATGTGCCAAATATTACACATTTGTAAGACACGATCACGTTTAATTCTTACAAAAATGCCATGGAGTGGTTCAGGTTGTTCCCACTTTGCAAATGAAAAAAATAAATTAGGCTTACAGAGGTTAAGCCACTTTGCCAATGTCACTCAGCTACCAACTGGTGGAAATGTGGCAGTCAGGAGTCCCGGCAGGTTTATTAACAGCGGAACGACAAGATTAGATGAGGTACAGGGAGGTTACATGAGAGAAGAGATGGCCTCACAGCTCTAAGTCCCGGGAGCAAGAAAGTAGACCCAGAAGAGGACAGAAGCGTTTCACTGTGTAATATCCAAACTGGCACACAGCACTGATAAGCCAGACGTCGGCAAAGCTTGTCTGCTTCTCTTTCAGTGTTAAAGTCTCCTTGCTTCTACTGGGAAAACTAATAACATAACAAATGAAACTATTGTTCAGTTTCATTAAAAATAAATCTGATAAGATGGGCAGAATTGAATTAACCAATCTCAATAGAGTTCTCATTATTGGAGCAAACAGAATATTCTCTCTAATAGAATAAGTCCTGGTTCATTTTGGCTGGCCTGAGCAGCTCCTTGCTATAGATTTGGTTTCCAGCCTTTGGCTCTAGTCATCCTCACACTAATGTTAGTATTAGCAGGTCAGCGTAATGGATCAGCATACTAGATCTGGCAAGAGTTCTGGATGGATCAGCATGACAGATGCAGGGGCCTCAGTTACCCTTGGCAGACAAAAACTGTCCTCCCCTCCAAGGAAGTCAGATTTAGGGCCCTAGAGCTTGCAACAGAGAAATTGCCCTTGTTCCAGAGGGGGTGAGGTTGGGCTGGAATCCTGTGATGGGCCACTCTTGGAGTCAGAGAGGGAGAAAACACTCATTCAATATGCCCGCTTGTTTTGGCTGGCTCTAATTGAAGGTGGTGCCAGCAATATTTCTATTCCTTTGCACTGGCTGAAGTTCAAAGGCTCAAGGTTGAATAGCAAAGAGGAGCATTCAGGTATTTTTTCAGATACACACATGCACACACAAAGGCACATAGGCACTTGCATCATCTTCTCAGCAAAAGGGATTTGATGCAGTTTATAAATATACACGGGAACACAAGATGGAAAAGTTGAAAAGATTGAGACCAAATGTAGAATGGAATAGAGAAATAATATTGACTGATTAATAAAATATATCTCCATCTATGTGGCTGAATCATTTTGTAGAGGTGGATTGTAAATTTTGCTCAGAACCCACTAGCAAACATGGAAACATCAATACACACACACATATATATAACCGGTTCATGATTTATATCATTCACTGGATTAAGCCAGGTGTTTAAGAAAAGCACAGTTTCTCCTGGTCCTAATCACTGAGAGTACTTTTCAAAATTGTGCATACTTATCAAGAGGAAACTGAATTAAAATACTAATGAATGAATGGATGAGTAAGCATTTGATGTCATAGATGGCAAAGACATTAAAAGTCATCCTGTCCAACACCAATGCTTGAAAACCTTCTTCCAACATACCCTCTGCTAGTATAGAGCCAGTGACATAGCACCCACTGTTTTCTGAGACAATGTCTCCTCTGGAGTTCTTCTTTCCATTGAGGTGAATTTCTGCCATTACAGCAACAGAGCTGGGGTAGGAGTGTCTGTAAAGGAAGAAATACAGACTTTGCACCCAGACCTGAGTTCAAATTGTGCATTTGCTACTTTCCAGCTGAGTGACCATGGGGAAGTGACATCGTCTCTCTGAGCCTCGGTTCCCCCACCTGTGATATAAAGGTCCTAGCAGCCATTGGACCACAAGGATTAGATGCAAGTAAGTGTGCCTCTTGTCTAGTTGCAGGTAGGCAAGCAATGTGGGTTTATTCCTTCAGTTCCCTCACAACATATTAATTAAACATATATATGCCACTTCTAGGTACTGAGGTTGTATCAATAAACAAGGTAGGTCAAGCCCCTACCCTACCAGAGTTCATTAGACCCTCTGTTTGGCTGGTTACAATCAAACTGTTTCCTACAGAAACCTCACATGAACTTATTAACAAGCTTGCCTCTACGATGAGAGCAGTTAGGTGTCATCATTTTTTTCTGATTTTCTGGTCTGAATCTGACAAATCTTCTATTTCTAATTTTTTAAGTCAAGAAACTAGACTCAGGACACTGAAGAACAAACTGGTTGGGTTGGTTGGGTGTCTAACTGCATGAAGATTTGACCTCAAATTATCTCTTCATCATTTCACTGTGGTTTAGATAAACGCCAGTGGGATTTCTTCTCAGCTGCACCACTGGCAATTTGAGTAAAATAAATGCTTTAATTTTTACAACTTAGTCCCAGGTAGCCAAGAGGGTAGCTGCTCCATTAAAGTTTATCCTAGTAATTACAAAAGGAAAAGAAAAAAGGCAAAGCCAGCTAGGTCAATAGGATAAAAATGTACCTCTTCCATGATTTTTTTTTCTTTTTTTGAGGAAGATGAGCCCTGAGCTAACATCTGCTGCCAATCCTCCTCTTTTTTCTGAGGAAGGCTGGCCCTGAGCTAACATCCGTGCCCATCTTCCTCTACTTTATATGTGGGACACCTACTTTATATGCATGGCTTGACAAACAGTGCCATGTCCGGTCCCGGGATCCGAATTGGTGAACCCCAGGCTGCCAAAGCAGAACATGTGAACTTAACCACTGCACCACCAGGCCGGCCCCTTCCCTGATTTTTTTTAAAACCATGAACCAAATACTTGTCATGAAAAAACTCTCTGGTTATTGAAGGATTAAACTTAAGTCCTACATGAATGACGTCTAAATAGAAAGTAAATGTTGGCTACATTTTGATGCAGTATCCATAAGTTAAGGAGATGACCGACTCAGTTTTCAGTTTGTTTCCCTGTTAGAACTCCTCTGTGTTTCAAACACTGGAATTGATACATTTGCAGCCAGAGTAAGACCCATACATAGAACTGGAATAAATATAATCATGATAATGGTGATGATGATGGAGATGACAACTGTAGAGATGATAAAAACTGCTGTTTATCAAGCATGTTGTATATGCAGAGGACCATACTGAGAGCTTCATTGGTCTCAGCCCTCTTCTCCAACCCTGTGAGGTAGGCACCGTTATGATTCCCTTCGTTTTACAGATGAGAAAACTGATTACAAAGAGGTCAGGTAGCTTGTTCAAGAGAGTGCTGATAATTAAGTGAAAGAACAGAGATTTGAGCTTCTATACCCATTTCCAATGTAAGACGACATTTGTTCACTTCAGGATCTTAGTCAGGTCACTGCTCTGTGGATGTTGGTTTCCTAATCAGTGAAAAGAAGAGTTGGGCTACCAGCTGGATCATGTCCTTTCTATCTCCGATAAATGACGATTTAGGGTTTCAGTTTAGGTCATGACATTTAGATGGGCTGTCACCAATCTTAAAATCTTTCAATCATCCAGATCCAGAATAATCACTAGGTGTTAGGACACAATCCACTATGAAAAAATTTGTATTCCCTCACCGTACAGGAAAGCATGTGGAGTGTGGTACTATTTCCTAGCATAAGAAGTCTTCCTTTTGAATCAAGAAAGAAGCCTAAATGTTTGCAAGACTTGATGAATGCAATCAGATCAGGAAGAAACCAGAACCTGACTTCTTAAGACCCAAGCTTAAGCTCCACTTGAAATATTTCCTTTACTAACTCATATCCACATTGGTTCGAGGGGAGTATACAGGCTTGATTTCTGAGCTTGAAATAAATTGTAAATAGGTCAGTGCCTTCCAGAAACAAATCATTGACTTTCTATTTCTCCTGTTCTTTCTTAAATGCACCTGTGTTGCTTTCTTGCTTGTATTTCTCTGGTTTTTAGAATATGACTTTCAAAGTTGCTGGAAGTTATCACTGCATTCCTCTCACACAGAGAAATCAAAAGTAAATATAAACTGCTCTCTCAGCTTACTTCTAAATCTGAGCAGACCCGACTGCTGTTAGATATTGCTTTGTATGCTAAGATGCAACATCTCTTTGAATGGAATAAACAAGGAAAACCTCCAAGTGGTTCGCTACTGCTCAAACATTACTGAGCTGGCAAAATTCATAAACTAATACTGCAAGGTAGCCCTAACCCTTGGCACACGCTGTTTTCAGCAATGTGTGCTCTCTGTCACTATCTGATTTTCATGCCATCTATAAAGCACACTCTGGCTTTCTTCACAAAAAAAATTTGTCTTTCTGGAAGGTTGATCAGGAAAAAATAGAAAGCACTTGCTGGACTGGTTAATTACTGTAGAGGAAGTGTACCTTAGCGTCCCAGGGTGGGCAGTTTTGAGATTATATGGGACATATGTGGGAAGTTGATATAAAAAGTAAGAAAATGTAGAAGCTATCCCATTTAGGGTATGCTACGTATTTCTCATCTTCATTAGAAATGATCATTTTTAAACCCCCATTGCTTGATTAATTAGGATAAATAGAAGAAGTATCAGTGTCACTAAATGAAAATCTGTCTGTTTTGTTGTTGAAGGATAAACTTAAGCCACACATACATGATGCCAGTAGGCATGGGTATGGGTTGGGAGTCAGGAGACTTGGGCCATCCACTTACCAGCTCTGTAACCATGGGCAAGTCAGTTCCACCCTCCCTTGGTCTTAGTGTCATCAAATCAGATAGTCAGAAAGGATCTTTTCAGCTCTGAAGTGCTTTGGTTTGTCAAAAGGCACATGCATTTGCTCATTTGTTCTACTATGTGCTGGGCACTGAAGAAGACAGACAAGATTCCCGACATCATGGAGCTTCTGTTCAAGCAGAAGAGAGAACCAATAAATGAGTCAACAAGTAACTGAACAAGATGGCTTCAGGTAGGAGTGAGTGCCGTGAGGGATCATAACAGTATGATCTGATAGAAATTAATTGGAATGCGTAAGGGTAGAGGTTAGTCATACATTAAGTATATAATACCTATTTATCAACGGGGGTACTAGTGTCTCTTACTGGCATTTTGGAATTTTGTAAGACAGTTTGCTACTTTACAGCGTGGCTGTGCCAGATAACCGATTTATTGAAATACAAACTATTTTATTATAAATTACCTGTTTAGTCTCTTTTATATTATGTCTTGAGCATTGATTGCATCCAAAATTGTGCGGGTGTGTATATTATTTATGAATTTCACTTCAGGATTGTAAAGGGGAGTTAGACATTATTTTTAGTAAGAGAGGGCATTGGGTCTGATAGGATTAAAAACCACTGAGCTAGAACCCTTGTAACCAGAAACATAATGTAGCTGGCATTCTTGTGCAATGATCTATTTTTAGTGATCAATCATTAGGAAATAAATTCCCACAGGGAATGATGGACACAAATTTTTAAAAAGTAGCAACTTTCAGATGATTGTTTTCCCAGGTAGGTACACAATTTCCTACATCATCTGGATAGTGGATATGCGCTAGCTATCTGTCCAAAAGTTACCTTTTATATGCTAAGGAATAGTATGCCTAGTATTTGTGGGGCTACTTCTATTCTCACTCTAACCAGGTTAGAGAACGACCATGAGTAACCACTCTTTTCTACACAGTTGGCTGGCCCACAGGCCTGAAGCAATTAGGGCTGATCAAGATCATTCTCCAAGATGCTTCAAAAGGAATCAAGAAAGAAATTAAGCGTCTTTTAAGGAGTAGTAGTTGAGGGGGGTCATAAGGTTCAGGAACTACTGATAGCCATGTTTTCCTACATAAGGAGAAAGCCGGTTTGAAGGGAAAGATTGAAAGCGATACACAGAGAGGTATATTCACTCTTTCATTTATTCATTCAATCAATGATATTTTTCACACTATTATTTGCTAGACATTGTGCTGACTCTGGAGATAAACAATGACTGCAGTAGGCTAAATAATGCCTCCCTTCTTGCCCCCCACCAAAAAAGATGTCCATACCAGAATCTCTGGAACCTTGTGATGTTACTTTATATGGCAAAAGGGACTTTGCAGATGTGATTATATTAAAAATCTTTGATGGGAAGATTATCTTGGATTATCTAAATGGATCCAATGTAATCACACAGGTTCTTATAAGAGACAGGAGGCTCAGAGTTACAGGAGAGATGTGGAGATGCTGGCTTCAGAGCTGCTGGCTTTGAGGATAGAGAAAGGACCACAAGCCAAGGAATGTGGCTGGCCTCCAGAAGCTGGAAAAGACAAGGAAATGGATTTCCCCCCAAAATCTCCAGAAGGAACTCAGCCTTGCCAACACTTTCCCTGTAGCCCTGTCACCACTGTAGACTCATTCCAGACGTCTGCGCTCCAGGACTGTAAGAATACATCGTGTTGATCTGAGCCATCAAGTTTATGGTCATTTGTTACATCAGCCATGGGAACCTAACACAAAGTCCTGCCCTAGGATCACTTATGTCCTAGTAGAGGAGACAATCTGTACGTTTGTAAACAAGTCAAACCAAATAATAGAAGTCTAGAAATTGATCAACTGAAATAAGACGTAGAGAAAGTAAAAAGTCTTGGTTCCAGTTGACCCCCAGGGCCAGGTATTTCCCTGCAGCTACTCAGCAATATCCCCATATCCTTTCACAAATTTCATTTTTTTCTAAGATTTTTCCAGTTGAGCTTCTATAACTTTCAAACAAAAGAGCCTTGACTAACATAATCTGCCTTATATGGTCCTACAGGGGCTATGATGCTTGATTGTCAACCTGGAGGCAGTTTGCCGAGAAAGTCTTAATGATGTTTACCATAACCAGACTGCTCTTACAGCAAAAGTGTGCTTCTCCAATGTGGAAACACTTTCAGAAACAGCAAGAATTTTCTGTGAATTCCTTATTAGACAGGCAGTTCCATTAAGGAACCCTGCTATGCCTTGGGCAAGCTACTTAATCCAAATTCTAGTGTATTCATTCTTCCTGGTTCATTTCTGGTTGTTCACTGAACACCTACTATGTTCCAAGCCCTGGGAAGACAATGATGAACAGGTCGAAATCCCTGCCGAGATTTAGTAAGGGAGATTGCAATAGCATCAACTATTTTACGAATGAGGAAACTGAGGCAGAGTTAAGAAATATGCAGGTGATGGTGTCAGGCTTTGCATCCGGGTTCCAGGACCTGGATTAATTGCTGAAGTCTGCTATCTTTGGGGAAAAAGAATGACGAGCCACACATGCAAAAGATAAGGTGCAGCTTGGGAGGTAAAATTACTGAAAGAGGAGACAACAAGTTTGTTTTTCCGAATGATTAAGAATCAATCAGGTGGGTAGAGGCTGGAGTTCCAAGCAGAGGAAAGCTACAGGGAGTGGCTCATTGACTGAGCTGAACAGGATTTGACTGCTAAGCAATGGAGTTGGAGGAATAGGCAGGACCTTGGTTCTGAAGATTGTATTCTTGGCTAAGGGGTCCTACTTCTGTCCTTTACCCTAAAACCTTTGTTTGTGGCTCCAGTAACTTGTTTCACTGTTGCTGATCATTTTCTCCACACCTTAGACCTAGCAGGTATCTGATTATCCTCCCACCCAGAATCGATTTCTTTGTGCCTCTCTGCCTTCTCTGCCTGGCTGATTGCTTGCTGTGGAATCACTATTTCTTTTGCCTCAAGTTACGAAAACCCAACTGGGAAGAACAAGGGTGGATCCAAGATATCAAATAGTGTTGTCATGGGTCTCATTTGCCATCTTCATACTGATTTCATTCCAATGCTTCCTTTCCAAGTTCTGATAAGGGCCATTCTCCTGGGTGTCCTTGTTTTCTTGCTTGCCCTTCCATCCATTCATCCATGCAGTCATTCAACAAACATTTAGCAAGCATCTATGTTCACTACAACATCCGATGATACTAATGCTGAAATATTTGAGGACACAGAGATAAATCAAATAGAACACTTGCTCTCAAGTAGCTCATTGTCCAAAGGGAAAGAGAGAAACATACAGATGATTAATAAACAGCGTGGTATGAGGGGCTGCAGGAGCAGGAAGGAAGCTCATTGATTTCAGCAAAGAAAAGATATTGAGGTGGTTTCATAGCAGTCAATGTACTACTGCGTCTTAGCTGCAAACGTACTTTTTTGTACGCTGCCTTGTGATGCTGAGGCTGGGCAAACCACATTTCTGCTTTGCCAAGTGGCTCCCGGTTAAGATCTATAAATGAGGGTCCCAGAGGAGCCTGCAAAGCTGGCTGAGGAAGGAGGGACTTGCTCCTGCCTGTTAGGTTACTAATGGCTTCCTCTTTGCTTTCTGTTTCTATCTGCATCGTCCCAGCCTGGCTCCTCTGTTCTGGTGCAGCAATTTGTTCCAGTAGTAGCAATTGATTCCAGTTTTCAGTTTCTCCAAGACTCACAGAATCAGCCTCATTATACCCCCTCAGAGACACAAGACCCAGTTGGCCAGCGTCCCCTCCCCAGATAAAAACGCCTCCCTATTCTGAGCTCAGAGACTTCAGCGCCAGCCAAGCAGTGCCCTCACACAGAAGTCTGAGTCCCGGCTCGGCAGGACTCCTCCTCCAAACCTTTAAATTTTAATAATTCCAACATCCTCCCTTTATTCCTGCAGCCCTGGGGTGGTAGCTGCTTTCCACCTGTGATATCTGTGTTCTTTTTGCCTTTTTAGTTCAATACCTAGTTAATAATTCTTTATATTAAATTCTCTCTGTTAAGATAACTGGTATGAGTTCTGTCTCTTGACCATACCCTCCTGATACGGCTTCCAAAGGAAGTTTTGCCTACCAGAGTTCTAAAGGATAAGCAGACACCTCAAACAAGGAGGAGAGGTCAAGCCAACGCTTAAAGGAGAGAGGAAAGATAATATGTACAACTAGGACTTCTGTTTGGATCCAAAAGGATTTTATTTCAATTTGATCATAATGCCTTCAAATGGCAAGGGCTTCTCAGTCTTCTTATATATGGCACATGAGAAAAATGATAGTATTTATACATTACATTGGACCAAAGATGAAGTTGCTTTTATCCAGAGGTAAGTGGCCTGAAATCTACAGTGCCCTGAGCTCCCATCCCTCTGCCCTGAGGGGATTACTAGCCAGGTACCCTGGATGGGAAATCCTACAGCAGATAATTTCATCTCAGAGTGGAAGACCTACCATAAGCAGTGTGTGTGTACCTGTGTAACTTCAAGGATAGGACAACTTTGTGGCTTTAGAATAATAGACTGTGGATCCTGAAAGAGACCTTAAAGATGATCCTATTCATGGTCCCACTTTTGCCCAAGAAGAAATGTAGGTCTGTAGGAGGAAAGGGACCTACCCAAAGTCACTCAGTTTAGGTTACTTTGTTCTGGCAATCATAGGATACTAATACAGCTATAATTTAAGAAGCAAAACAAATAAAAACAGAAAATTGCTAGGGTTGATGAGGACGTGGAGAAATTTCAACCCTTGTACATTGCTAGTGGGAATGTAGAATGGTACAGCTACCATGAAAAACAGTTTGGCAGTTCCTCAACAGGTGAAAGGTAGAATTACATTATGACTCAGCAATTCCACCAGCAATCCCATCCCTAGGTTTATACCCAAAATAATTGAAAACCTGTATCCGAATGTCCATAGCCACACTATTCGGAACTGCCAAAAGGTACAAACAACCCAAATGTCCATCAATTGATGAATGGGTAAAGAAAATGTGATAGATACATACAATGGGATGTTACTTGGCCTTAGAAATGAATAAAGTACTGATGCATGCTACACCATAGATGAATCGTGAAAATTTTAAAGAAGCCAGACACAAAGGTCACAAGTTGTATGGTTCCATTATATGAAATATCCAGAATAGGTAAATCCATTGAGACAGAAAGTAGATCAGAGCCAGGCCTGATTGTCTAGTGGTTAAAGTTTGGCGCTCACCACTTCGACAGCCCACGTTCACTTCCTGGTCATGGAACCACACCACCCATGCCGTGGCAGCGGCTCACATAGAAGAACTAGAAGGACTTACAACTAGAATATACAACTATGTACTGGGGCTTTGGGGAGGAAAAAAGAAGACGATTGGTAACAGGAGTTAGCTCAGGGTGAGTCACTCCCTGCGAAAAAATGAAAAAAAGAAGAAGAAGGAGAAAAATTAATAATGCCAGGGGCTTGGGGGAGGAGGAAAAGGAGAGAAACAGCCTAATGTGTATGCAGTTTCCTCTTGGGGTAATGAAAATGTTTTGGATTGAGATAGAGATCCTGGCTGTACAACATTGTGAATGTAGTAAAGGCTACTGGATTGTACCCTTTTAAATGGTTAATTTTCTGTTGTGTGAGTTTTACCTCAATACTACAAGAGAAAACAAAAAATAATGGCCTGGGTTTGGTAAAGCAGAATAGTCAAAGGGAATCAGTCTGATTAGATCTTGACTCTAGAAAGATATCAGGAAGATAGGTTGGAGAAAGATGAGCGAGATTAGAGAAGTGAGAACAAAGACACCACTCCTGTAAGCTAGGTACAAAATAGACGTCTTGGTATAAAGTTATGGCAGTGAGGATAGAGAGAAATAAATTGATTTAAAAGATGCTTATAAGCGAGAATCGTTAGGGGAGGCAGTTCTGGTGTAGTTACTAAGATCTGGGGTTCAGATCAATGTGTCTATGGATCCCCCGTCTACCAATTACCAGCTCCTAGACTTCAACCTCCATCTCCTTATGTGAAAACTATTGGGATAATTGTTATGGGTATGTCGTCCTGTGGATTCCACGGTATCTTAAAAAACAAGTCAAGAGATTCCATGGGAGGGATCGATGCTATGTCTCAAAGGAGCACATTTTGATCCAGGTTCTCAAAAACGACCCATATTACTAGCATCACATTTTCTGGCATCCAGCACAAAAAGCTCTTCCAGAAATATCTGCAATGAGTCAGACTTTTAGCGTTTCACTCTTGAAGATGCCAAATTGTCTACCATTTTTCCACTAGAGGGTAAATAAGTCTGCAGCTGATTCAGAGCCCATAGACAAGACAGAAATCAGCAGGGATGAGCTGAGTCAGTGAACTGCATTAGGAGTAGGGACAATGTAAGTTCACTTGCAAATGTTTGGGGATTCAAGCCACTCTACCCTAAAATATCTGTCAAGTCCACTAGCGGTGAAGGTGGTAAAACATTGCTCCTTGTGTTTGTGCTATGTCACCAGATTTTGGTTGTCTGTTAACACTTTATTGAAGAAGTGAAAGGGTGGAGGCTTCAGTCGGGGATGGGCTGAACTTGTGTCCATGGTGTACGCAGGTGGAGCTGTCCAGCTAGAAGCTGGGTATATATGGGTTGACTTACATGGATTCAAGTACATGGAAGTTTACAAGGTAAGCTAGGACAGAAGCTACAAGACCACGTAAGATGCAGTAGAACGGAATCAGTGAAGGCAATTAGAAGGGAGTTAGGAGGTCTAGCTCCAAGGATGAGTAAAGAAGAGTGACTAAAGGAATATGGTGTCAAGGAAACCTAGAGAGGAGAGAAAGTCAAGAAAGCAAGACTGTGCGGCACTGGCGTGTCTACGTGCTCCTACACCACGTGCCTTGCATCTCACACAGTAATGAAAGCTGTGGAAACAAGTCAAAGATATCAGGAGGAAGAAATTGAATCAGAATTGCATGGAAGCTGCGTTACCATGGGAAGCAGGAAAATGAAACTGATCTGGAGAGAAATGCAATTCCATAACTGCTGGTCACTTTAGCTAAACTGGTAACCAAATTCCTTGCAATTCTTCAGTGGCTGAACAAAGTTGAAACTCTGATTCTCATAAAAAGTCATTGGCTCTTTTAAAGGGAAGAACATAAAAGAAAAGAAAGAAAAACGTCCTCTTAGCCTCACCATATGCAGCCCTTTGCTTCTAGTCCTTTTTTTCAGTGAAGAAGCCTGGGAAATTGGATTTTGAGTGTTGAGGACACAGTTCAAAAGTTTCCAAACCTGGCGTGCCCACTTTGCTGGGGAAGAATAATGGGGTCGGATTGCCAGGACTGCTTGAGAAGTCTCACTCTATTGAATTGAATCAACGTCAGACAACTGGATTTGAACTGTGACTTGAGAACAGAATGTTGCGAATCGCGTGGCTATGTGAACTTTTCAGCCTCTCCATCCTGACACATTTCCATAGAAGCCCTTTAAGCTGAAGGGCTCAGACCTCAACTGCCTTCTTCCCAAGGAGAATGCATTTTAATGATGGTGCAGGCCCACGGGTTTGCATTTCCACACGGCAGCCCTGCTTCAGCCTTACGGCCACCCTTGCTGACATTCATTTTAAAAACAAAAAATAGAGAGAAAAAATAAAAGAAAGAAGCAAATAACCAGCATGCAAGTGTATTCTATTGGAATTGGGTGTAATCAATTCTCTGCATTCAGGGCTGTAGGGGGTCGACAGGCTTCTATAAATTGGGAAATTGGTTCTGAGAAAATGAAATGAGGATTCCTTAAGCCATACTCAGAGCATATGGGGTTTTTTGTTGTGATGGTTCGTTTGTTTGTTTTGTTTTTTTCAATAATAAAGTGAAAAAGAATTTATTTGGATTTTCCCCACTCATATATTTTCAGGAACCACCTGCAGGAAAATTGATTTATATGCTCTTTAGGGTTGAAAACAAAACAAACTAAAAATCTTAGAGATGGTATTGGCTATGGCCCCTTTGGAGGTTATTTATTTAGGAATTAGCTAACCAGGAGTGGGGAAAGGTTGGTTGGACACAGTGGAAAGAACACAGTTGAACTTGAAGTTAAAAGACTTTCTTACCTAGGACCTTTGCAAGGGAACTTGCTCTTCGTGTCTCTGCCTCTCTCTCTCTCATTAATTTTTTACTCATATAGGATGAGTCCAAGGCTACATACTGCAACCATGGGCCCTCTAGGACCAGTTCAACTGGCCTTATCTTATCAACAGAATAATTAAGAGTGGTTTTTCAGGAACTGAAAAACGACCCCTTGTCCAGCTCAGACTGGCTGAGATCACCAACCCATCAACTGGGCCTGCGCAAATGCCGAATAAGTGACCCTTTTGATGTTTAGGGGTTGAAAACTCCACCCTCAGATCATGCTAACTACCATTTTGTGAACATGCATCCTGTGAAGAGCCGTGAACCTTGACTACGCTTGCGCAGATCATCACTTACGTCACTTCTCCTTACTTCCAATTGTCTGTCTCCACCCTTCACACCGCCCTGCCATTCATCCCATAAATTGTGCCCCAAGTCCTGGATCAGGGAGACAGATCTGAGAGCATATGCCTCCTGTCTCCTTGCAGATCGATCTCACAATGAAGGCTTTCTTCCCTCAAAAGCTGATGTGCCACTGTGCCGGCTTCCGTGCACATCGGGTCACGAACGCTCGCTCAGTGACGATACCACTTTTTGAAAAAGTTTTCTTTGACTCTCCAGTCTGATTTCCCAGCACCTTCCCGTTATGGCACTTCATGCAGTCTACAAACACGTATTTGTGATTGTTTGTTTACAGCTGTCTTAAAAGGTCCTCGAGGGCAATGACTACGCTTGTTCTGATCACCGCTCTCTCCCTACTTACTCCATCCCCTATGCCGAGCAGAGACCTGATGTATACTAGGCATCTGACACACATCCATTCATTATCTGTGGCTTTGGGCAAGTCAAGTTACCTCTCAAACCTCAAGTCTGTGGCGTGGGTACAAAGCGGCTTAGCCTGCAGGTGGATCTCCTGAGGGTAGCATCTCAAAGTGTCACACACATTTCAGTTGCACTCATTTAAAGAACTTCCCATGCCCCTTGACATTACTGATTTCATTTTTGCTTATTGACTAAAGGAATGCCTGCTTATTATGTCGAAAACATAGAAAGCAGCAAAGAGGAAAATAAAACTCACAATATTTTTCAGAGATATCACCAATTATTTTTAAGATACTGGGTTTGTGATGAGTTGTTACAGTAACAATAGGAAACTAATACAGGTCTCTTCAACCAATCACAGTTTTCTCTTTCGGTCATGAAGATTATGGAAAAGACGACTAATAGATGAAGAATTTGTCATTTACATAATTTCTTAGAGCATTGGCGAAATGATTCAAGTTCAGCTTTGACGCCCTCCTTCCCTAGTTATTGCATTGATGTAAATGGGAAAAGGTGTAGTTGTTATTTCTCCACATCAAAGTATTCCATATCCGGGGTAGCATTCTGCAACAGCCATGGAATGTAATTAGAGGTGACAGGCTTTTTTCCTCCTAAAAGAAGTACTGGTATCTGATGTCAGCTGCTCTCAGGCGCTGCTTCCTATTCTAACCATCCCCTCCCCACTCTCCTCTTACCTTTGTCAGAGTTATGGGCTCAGTAGACATACCAAAAAAAAAAAAAAATTAAGAACTCTTTTGATCTTTCTCTCTCTCTTTTAAAACTTTTCTTTGTTCCTAGAACAGAGAGAGACAGAGACGGCGCACAAGAGAGAAACAGACAGGCAATGGACTTTTCAGCAATATTTTGCAGTTCAAGGTGTCAGGGACCATTACCTGGAAGTGCAAAGATTCCGTCCCTGCTAGAAGATGTCATCTCTCTTTGAAAGACTGTGTTCCAGGATAAGTGGCCTCTTGCCTCTGATTTCCTTCATAGCTGGAGCCTCTCACCTGGCCTAAGCAGGAGCTTGGGCTGCCAGCCCTTTGCAGGAAGAGGCAAACAGCTCAAGTCTGGCAAAGTAAAGGAGAGGAAGAAGGAGCTTTGGGAAGAAGAGATGTTCATCTTGTCCAGCTTCAGGGACTTGATGCGAACAGGGTCATTGTCATAATTATAAAAGGAAAAGCTCAGGAAGAGTCTCCTTTTGCTTTTCTTTTTCTGTTTGTCTTCATCTTATAGTGGAGCGCGGAGAATGAACAAGGAATGGCATTCCTGTCTGGGACAAAGGAGAGAGTTTAGGGTAAGGATGTGGACAAGACCAGTGTTTGGCTGGGCTTATCTGAGTTCTGAGCTCTGCCACGAAATTGAACATAGGTTGAGTTACACCTATAGAACCCTGTGTGCTGATGGAATAACTAAACCTCCTACACAGGAAAAATATCCTTTATCTACAGGAAGCCGAATAAATTTTAAAATGCCCAAATAGTTTCTGATTCTAGCCTCCCTCACTGGTCTGGAAGGCAAGAGCTACAACTGGCCAGAGAAATTTTGATCCCTGTCTTTGCCTTATGGGAAATGCTCACCATTTCCCCACATTTTCCTGCTTTCAGGTAAAAATGAGCTCTCAACCTCAATGTGCCTTCAAACTCTGCTAGTAGGATCCTGGGGCAAAAAAAATTAAGAAGGAATCAATCTGCTGGCAGAAATCCCTACTCCACGTCCTCTCCGAAGTCTTTTGAAAGATTGTATAATGTACATGTCTGCAAAACTTTCTGAGTCGCCTCCACCAGTTCTCTGCCACGATTAACACAACTCTATGCCCTGCCGTAGAGGGGAAAGAGGTAAAAGGGTCTCTCTAGGAAAGGCAGGTTTAAGCCGAATTTTGACTCCTTTCTCTGGAAAGACTCATCTTTCGAAATTCTATCACTGACGTCTTTCATGTCCATAAACTAAATACGAAAAGCAAAAACGAATACAAAAACAAAAGCCTAGATTCTAAATTATATCTGAGAAAGAGAAAGACACTCTTCACCTTGGCTCACCTATACCCTATTTATGGGAGTCTGGAACTGGGTCCCAGCCTGAAGGTTTTTTTTTTTTTTTTTAATCCATCCTAATTCAATTAGTCGGCAATAAAAAGAACAAAAGAAAGCCATTATGCAAATATACGGCCATTCAAAGTCAGAAATTGGGGTCAGGAGGTGGAGGGTGGGAAGAATAAAGATTTGGAGAATTTTTTTTCTTGTCAGAGTTCATCTCCTGTTTTATTGCAATATTAATTTTCTGAATCATTATTGATATTCTAACTCCACATCCTGGATCGCCAGTCTTATCTCCCACATTCCAGCTGTACTGAGTAATAAATTTCTTTAAAGGACACCCCTGCTTTTTTCCTTCCAGATCTAGACCATGGATTGGGAAACATTTTCTGTAAAGGTCCAGATAGTGAATATTTTAGGCTTTTCGGGCTGTCCGTTCTCCATCACAGCTACTCAAGTCTGCAGCATGTTGCACGGAAGCAGCCACAGGCAGTATGTAAATGACCGGGTGTGGCTGAGTTCCACTAAAACTTCATTCCTGGACATTGATGTTTAAATTTCATAAGATGTTCAGGCGTATGGAAATGCTATTCTTATTTTTATTTATTTATTTTCAATCATTCTTGGGTCACAGGCAGTGGGCAGAGTTTGCTGGACCTCTGCTATCGATGTGTGGTCCATGGATCAGCAGCGCGGGTACCGGGGAGAATTTTGGAAAGACTCTCTCAGCTCCCCTCCCCTTCCCCCACCCAGAGTTACAGGATCAGAATCTGCATTTAAATAAGGGCTCCCAGGTGATACGCATCAAAGGTTGAGCCGTGTTGCTCCCTCCCAGTGTTTCCCAATTTGACTCTAACAGGATCGTCAAAATGCAGATACCCAGACCCCTCCCCCAGAAATTCTGATTCAGAGTATTGGGAGTGGGACCAGGAAAGTGCGTTTTACAAGTTCCTCCACTGGTCCTTACAAATATCTAAATTGCAGGATTGCGTTTTGACAAGGCTACCCGGAGAAGCCAGCGCCTGCAGTCCTTTTCGTCCTTGTGTAACCTGCAGAGACCCAGGAAAGCAGATGTTCTTAAACATCTGAGTCGTTTTGTAAAAGGATGAAAAGCCGGAGTGGTTTTCTTGATTTGACTTTTCTGACCACACTAGGGAATAATGCCCACTCTCGCCACACCATAAGGAGGTGCCTGAACCAGGTGGCTGCCAGAGCTAATCTGTAATCCTTGCCAATCATTCTGGACTTCCCTGCCCCCTCACCATCACACCTCCTCCATCACTCTCTGCAGGGAATTCAGAATAGATTACCGGAGACTTGGTAAAAATGGGCTAGCATCCCCAGACTCCAAATAAATAGAACCCCAGGGAGGACGAAAAATTGTAGGAAAAATAGACAGAGAATGAGAAAGGGAGGGAGGTGGTGAGAGGGGGATGGTTCACCCTTGCTTTAAAAGTGCACGCAACAATGAACCACATCTGGTTTTCCTAAGCACGGATACCAGGTGTAAGGCATTCTGTGAACAATCACCTCTGTCTGATGGAGTGGAATATGGCACATTATCAAGAATAAATGAGACAAAATATTCCAATTACAGACTCATCCTACTTCTCTCTGTCTTGTGCCAAATGTTTGTCTCAATTGCTCAAGCTACAAATTACCCCCATGCTAGGGAAGGACTGCCGAGTGAGCATACAGAGTGGATTTTGCTTAGAAGGAAAAAAAAAGGTTGATTTTATTTCCATTGGAGGGTTTGTGTCTAGTGAAATGAGGTGGCTTGAACAGCTTGTCTCCCCCCACCAGGATGTACTACATTGAGTGGGGACATCCCAGATGTGGCCAATATGGGGAGAGTCAGAGGACATTGACATGGGCATAAAGCTGTCTTAAGAGTAATGTGGAAATTGCAGCATTATCTAATTTACGGGAGATCAAAAGTCCCCATGACCTAATTAGGAAGCTGGCTAAATAAATTATGGTATATCAATAAAAGAGACGAGGCAACCCAAATAAAGTCATGTTTCTAAAGAATACGGAATAAGATGCGGGAGATGGCCATGGTAAAATAAAAATAATGGCACTGTCATTAAACATAATAGCTACCAGTGATCAACTCCATACCACGTGCCAGACACTGTTGCAAACACTGTGTATGCATCAGGGCATTTAATTCACAACAGCCCTCAGAGGTAGGTTCAATTTCCCTGAATTTTCAAAAGGTTAAATAACTGGGCCAAGGTCAAACAGTCAGCAGTGGGTGGTGCTGTAAATAAGACTCAGGGCTATGTGATTCCAGAATTGGTGCCTTTAATCCCTATGCCCTGGTCCCAATCTCACTTTCAGTGAATTTAAAACAAATAGAAAGAGATGCGAAGAGTGGTCCTTTCTGGGTGGTAGGGTTAAGGATAATTTTTTTCCTCGGTTTTTCCAAATTCCCTACTTTTTTTTCTACACGCATATTCTACAATGAACACATAAATTTTTCATAATCTGAAAGATATTATGGAAAATCAGAAAAAAATAAGCTTGGTTTAAAATGTTGTTTAACTTCTGTTATTTTATGTTTTCAATTTTCGATTGGAAAGCTGGGATCTGTGACTTTGGTCATACCAGTTTGATAAATTGAAAAATAATCGATGTACTTTAAAATACATAAAAAGAATTCTCCTAGCTGTAACTCTTGTCACCTTCATAGACTAAACAAATGGGCATATGTAGGATGATGCTTCAGTAGAAGGGGCAGATTTGGGGACCCACCTAACTCTGGGACGCACGTGGACCCCATCAATTCAGTTCATGGTCGTATTTGGAGTTTCAGCCCGGCCTACTCAAAGAGCACATGCCAAGGTGGTTAAGCTGTGGATTCTAAAACCGGAATACCTTTGTTCACATGCCAGTTGGGTGAGTTTGAGAATGTTCTTCGAAATTTCTGAGCCTTCTCATATGTAAAAGGGAAAATTAACATCTATCTGTTAAGGTTGTTTTGGAGGTTAAACAGGTGTAGAGACTGGTTACAGAGGTGTTACAGAAGTGATTGAGATGATGACAATTATCTTCCTCATCATCCTTACCTTATAATCCTGGCGCAGATTGAAGGGGTTGGTTCCATCAGAGCTCTAAAGGTGAAAACTGGCCTTGCGAGCAGCAGCAACTCATCCGTTCCTTCTTCTGTCAAGAATGGGTCCTCGAGCCAGCCCTGATGGCCTAGTGGTGAAAGTTTAATGCACTTTACTTGGGTGGCCTGGGTTCAGCTCCTGGTGTGAAACCACACCACGCGTCTGTCAGTCGCCATGCTGTGGCAGCGGCTCACATAGAAGAACTGGAAGGACCTACATCTAGAATACACAACTATGTACCAGGGCTTTGGGAGTTAAAAAAAAAAAAAGAAAGAAAGATTGGCAGCTGATGTTAGCTCAGGGCCAATCTGTCAAAAGAAAAAAGTAAAAAGAAAAAAAGAATGGGGCTCACTAGCTCCTTGCAGACCATGTTGTAACGGAGCCAAAGGCCTCAGACAAAGACCACAACAGAAGACATTTCCAGTGGATGTGTCATTTCTATCCTGGAATTCCTGAGGGCTCTCTGGCTGATGGGGTCAAAGTATCTCCTCGATCATCTGCCATCAACGAACACAGTATTTGTGAGCACTGCACGAGCGACCCTTTCCTTTCCTCCCCACATGGGTTATGGGAAGTGAGATTAAATTGTAGTTTTACTCAAAACAACAACAACAGCATAAAGTCACTATATGACATAGCAATTCCGCTCCCAGATATACACCCAAGAGAAATGAAATCATACTTCTATGCAAAAAATTATACACAAGTGTTCATATCAGCCTTATTCAAAACAACCAAAAAGGTGGAAACAAACCCAAATGTCCATCTGATGAATGGATAAATAAAATATAGTATAGCTATGCAATGGAAGGTTACTCAGTCTTAAAAAGGAGGGAAGTACTGATACATGTTACAATATAGATGATCCTTGAAAACGTTAAGCTAAATAATATGAGGTAGTCACACGAGATCACATATTGTGACTCCATTTATAGTAAATGTCTAGAACAGGCAAATATATAGAGACAGAAGGTAAATCAGTGGTTTTTAGGGGCTGGGAGTGGGGGAAAAAGGGAGTGACTGCTCATGGCTACGGAGATATTTGTGGGGGAGAAGATGATTAAAATGTTCTAAAATTGACCCTAGTAATGTTTGCACAACTCTGTGACTATATTAAAAACCATTTAAATGTACACTTTAAATAGATCGATTGTGTAGAATCTCAATTCTATCTCAACAGAGCTGCTATTTTTTAAAAAGCCAAAAGCAAAGTCCATTGAATCTTGGGGATGATTTCTAAAAGGCAGTTAAGTCTCAGCTTCCTTTGTTAGGGTCCTTTCCTCCAAGAACAATGGGCACTGCGGAAGTATTTAATAACCATTTTGTTACAAGAGTTAGAAATCTTATACAAGAGTTGGAGAGGAGGCCAGAGAAACCTTCCAGGGTGGAGATATGAACAAAGCAAAGCTGGTGACCTCAGAGGTTTCAGGACTCATTCAGAGATGGGGAAGTGATGTGAACGGTAGACTGACTGTAGCAGAGGATTTAGAAAGGAAGGAGAAGGAAGAGGCCAGGTCTCAGGGAGCCCGGATCATCGAGGGAAGAGATTTGGATGTTAACGTGGCAGAAATGGCAACAGTGGAAGTTTGGGGATGGGGCAGGATGGGATTATAAAAATACAAAATTATAAAAATTTATAAAAATACAGAAAGCAGCAGCAGGAAGAATACATTGGCAGGAAATATATATATATATTCCTTTCTGATTTCAGAAATTGTTTAAGATCACTCACAAGGGTTGGTAAAACCCATAAAACAACAGGAATTAAGAATTGGGTAAGAGCACATATCTATATATTGTATGAATACATGTATATATATATATATATTATACATAGAAATAGGGAAAGAATATATCTATAGAAATAGAGAATACATACATATATATATATATACACTCCATTTCTCTCTCTCTGTATATTCAATCTCTCTCTCTATATATATCTATATATTCTCTCTACATATATTCTCTATATCTCTAGAAATATATATATGTATTCTTTATTTTTATAGAGAAATAATATGTATATATAAATACAGAAGGTATCAGTTGATAAAAATGTGTCTCTGTATGAAAACCAGCTTCAGAACACCCCCCATGAGGGCTTCTGGTCCCCTTGAATCCTGATCAAGAAATGATGACAAAAATAATAATGAATCATTCAGGCAGGATAGACTAGGCATGCTGTAGTGACAAACTAACCCAGAATCCCAGAAGCCTGATGACAAATATGCGTATCCTGCTCATGTTCTATGTCCCATGTGGTCATTGGTGGGATAGGGGGGCTTCTCTTGCTAAGATCCCTCAGAAACCAGATTCATGGAGGCTCTACTACCTTGTGATGCCACCATATCAACATGGCTCCCAGGGTTGCCTCAGCAGGAGAAGAGCGAGCTTTAGGAACTCACACCCACTCCCACCTGCCTCTGCCCAGAAGTGAGCCACGTCACTGCTTCAGGCAGCCCATTGGCCAGGATGAGTCACATGGCCCCAACCTACTTGCAAGGGAAGCTGGGAAATACAGAGGAACACATGGGATGCTTGGTGCTCATTGCCATCTCTGCCACTACTACACTACTACTCTACCACTAATGATAACAGTTAATATTCATTGAGTGATTACTGTGGGCCAGGCACTGTGCTTTACACATGATATTTAATTTCATCTTCCCCGAAGACTCTGCTAGCTAAGCAACTATTCATATCTGGCTGGAAACAAGAGTTAAATAATGTGCCTGCGAAGAAATGACTGAGCTGGGATTTGGTCCCATACTACCTAGCTCCCGGGCCAATACGCTTCCTGCTCCACAACCCTATCACTGCCTCCCTGCAGACCAATTTCCTGATGAGACAAAAAATAGCGACAAATCTCGTACAAGACCCCAGGCCACTCCTCTGCCCCTCACCAGCCCCTCCTGGGAAGGAAAGAATCTACCTGCCCCAGTTCTGAGCCTCCTCTCGTACCTGGACATCGAGGCTTTCCTCAAGAAGACAGTACTTGGCTGCTTTATTTTTCACTTAAGTAACATGCATTATTTAGGAGCCGTGTTTCAAAAACATTGAAATGACCCTTGTAAACACAGTTAAAACGTCTTCCTTTCAAAAGGTCCCTCTTCCCTTTGTAGCGGTGGGATTTCAGCATGCAGAAGTAGCTTTCTCTTTTCTCCTTTGGTGCCAGATAAATCTTAATTTTGTTTGGCATGTAGTAAATATTTAGTTTTACTCTCTCAGTGCTAACAGACATTTATACAAGCTTTTGGGTTATTTGGAAATTGTCTTGATAATTGTGCTGTGTTTTCATAGAGATCAAGAGGATTTCGCATCTCTTCTTCAATCTAGTTGGGTTATTTTTCAGTGAGTATTTAAAAATGATCAAAAGTGGGATGCTTTTCTTCCTTGAATGTTTTGGGTGTCTGGAATAAAGCAAAAACTCGTCTAAAGGAGAGGGAGATTGTCTAGATGGTAATTTTCTTAAAATGCTACTGCTTCTTTCCTTTTATTTACTCTTCATGCTAAAAATAATAACATACATTTATTAAATAAATACAGGAAGCAGTTGTGGTGTGCAGAGTGAGAACGTAAACTCTCCATCCCTTTTTTCAAGGACGGCTTTGGATGTGTGATAGGCAAAGGATGGGAACAAGGGAGATCTCACTTCTGCTAGTTTCAAACACTTATAGAAAAAGCTTCTTATGAACACTAATGTGGCTCAAGTTGATATAACAAAGAAAATATCTAGATGAGGGTAGAAGCCAGAGGAATGGTTGGATTCCCCTAAATGCAGAAAGCGTGGATATTATTTCAGGAAAACCTTATACATGTTAGCATGATAATCATTAAGGCAGCGAGAGATCATAGGAAAAGGTACAGGTTGTTGAGTCAAACAGACATGAGTTTACACCTTGGCTCTCCTGCTCACTCGCTGTGTGCCTTTGGATATGCCAGTTAACCTTTCTGTGCCTCAACTGCCTTCTCTAAACAAGGAAAAGTTGATGATCACTGAAGTTCTCTCCCTTCCTTCTTCCTCCCTTCCTCCCTTCTTTCCTTCCTTTCTTTTCTCAACATATGTCAAGTATTGTTCTAGGTAGCAGCAATGACCATGAAAATCAGTTACAGAGGTTACATGGAGAGGAGTAAGCCAGCGAACAAATTAACAAGAGAATAAAGGAGATAATTTCAGGTAGCGGTTAGTGCTATGAACATCATAAAATAGGTTAATGGAATACTGAGGGATGGAGAGGGAGGTACTGTTGATCAGATGGCTTAGAGGAGGAAGGCCACTAGGAAGATGTGATATTGCAGCCAAGATCCGGAGGATGAGACGGACCTGCGATGCAAAGATCTGAGGAAAGAGCATGTACATAGCCAGAGCAGTGACAGGGTCCTTGAGGTGGGCTGTAGCTTGTGACACTCAGCTGTGACAACATCTGATCTAGGCACAGAGCTGGGCTTGGAATCCAGATTTCTTGCCCTGTGTTTTCTGTTTTCTCAGACAGCATCTCATTTAAAGGTCTCTGCAGCCCGTGCAATTGTCCCCTCTCCAGGGACAGCTGTCCCTTGGACACTGCAGCGCTTGGCCGTGCTCTGGGCTCTGTCTGCTCTTGGAGCCTCCAGAGCAATCCATGGAGGATGGGCAGGTTGTCCCGCCTTTCACTCATTGAGATGGTAGGGAATTCTTCCCAATGGGCAGGAGTTTCTTCCTGCCGGCTGATTGGAACAGGGCAGCCTCTGCCTTCCACAGGTGCTGCTGGCAATTTATACCAAGGACAGTGGGAACAATAAACACTTGTTTCTACAAATTATTACCCTGTAAAGGGTGTGAATGAAGAAAGAAGAATCTGTGATGCTTTGGTCTGAGCCCCTGGGCTTTGCTCTGCTTTGGAGGCCGCTATGCCTAGTGGCTAGAGACATGGTCACCGCATGTGGAACTCCTGAGTTCAAATCTCTGTTCCATTCATCGCCATCTGGGTGGCCCTGAGCCAGTCAATCAACTCCTGTGCCTCAGTTTCCTCCTTCTCAAAATAGGGATAAGAGTTAAATAGTACCTGCGTCTATAGGAGATCTTTAGATTCAAGGAGACAGTGAGAGTGAAGTGCTTAGCACAGAGCTTGGCATAATCCTGTAATATTTACAGGATTCAGTAAATATTACATATTGTTATCATTTTATTCATCCTAAGAAGCAAGGCATGTCCAAACCTTAATCTCTCTTTCCTTCATTTCTTCCTTCCCTCCCTCCTTCCTTTGTAACTATCAAGGGTTCATTCTTAAAAATCTTTTGACATCTCCCATTCCTTGGGCCCTGAGTTCTATGTGGGAGATTCAGAGGCGATGGAGAAACAGTCCAGGAGCAAGGAGTAGTGAAGTAAGATGGACTGGATATACAGCTGCTTGGTTCTTGTCTGAGGCTCTTTGAATCAGTTATTTAAAAGAGTCTCTGAGCCTTATTTCTTTCCTGTGCAAACTGGGAGAGTAAAATCTGTGCCAAAGCGTTTACGTGAAGCTTAAGCTACACATTTATTAATTCAGTCGTATCCTCAGCTCCAAGTACAATGCCTTGCTCGCAGTATTCAATAAATAAAGGGTAGCTTGACATCAACAACAAAAAAATCAACAAAATCATGATGTCTCATGGTCTCTAGATCTGGGAGAGGAGGTCAGAGGAAAAACGCTATTTTCTTTGTACATGATTGTGACATCCACCAACTCCATGCAGTATTTCCATAATTTGGAAGATTGACATGATTCCCTTTTGTGACCCACTAAAACACGTTGTTTTTTCTTGTCCATGCCTTCGTTTATTCAACAAATATTCAACAATACTGAAGGCTTAGCATGTGTCAAAAACTGTGCTAAAATGCAACAATAAATAAACAGAGATATAGTTCCAGTCCTCTTGGAAACTTCAATCCAGTAGAGGACATAGATATTAACCAAAGAATGGCACATCAATGAATACAAGGTGCGATGAGTTTTTAAAAGAAAGGTTTTGATTTGCATTTCCCCAATGACTAACGATGTTGAGCATCTTTTCATACACTTCTTGGCCATTTGTAGGTAGATATCCTCCAAAGAAGGTATTCTTTGGAGAAATTTCTATTCAAGTCCTTTGTCCGCTTTTTAATTGGGTTGTTTCTCTTTTTGTTGTTGAGTTCTTTATATATTTTGGATACTGGATCTTTATCAGTTATACGATGTGCAAATGTTTTCTTTAATTTTGTGGATTGTCTTCTTTCTCTCTTGATAGTGTCCTTTGGAAGGAATGAAGTACCCACTCACGCTATAACAAAGAGGAACCTTGAAAACAGTATGCTAAGTGAAAGGAAACAGGCATAGAATCATATTACATGATTCCATTTGTGTGGAAATATCCATAATAGGCAAATTCATAGAGAGAGAATGCAGAGTAGTGGTTACCAGGAGGAGGCAGGAATGGGGAGTAACTGCTTCATGGGCATGAGATTTCCTTTTAAGGTCATAAAATTCTAGAACTAGACAATAGTGATGGTTGTACAACATTATGAATGTACTAAATGCCACTGAATTCTTCAATTTAAAATGGTTAGAGGGGCTGGCCTGGTGGTGCAGTGGTTAAGTTCACACGTTCTGCTTCTTGGAGGCCCAGGGTTCACCGGTTCAGATCCTGGGTACAGACATGGCACTGCTTGGCAAGCCATGCTGTGGTAGGAGTCCCATGTATAAAGCTGAGGAAGATGGTCATGGATGTTAGCTCAGGGCCAGTCTTCCTCAGCAAAAAGAGGAGGATTGGCAATAGTTAGCTCAGGGCTAATCTGCCTCAAAAAAAAGAAATAAAAAAAATAAATAAAATGGTTAGAATGGTAAATTTTGTGTTATATGTATCTTACCACAGTGAAAATATAAAGGTGTAAGACATACTGAGAGCATAAAAGGAGACCCAACTTAGTCTGGTGTGCGAAGGAGGGCTTCCTTGCGTAATAATGCTTGAAATATTAACAGCTAATTGCAAACGTGCTGAAGGTTTGAGGCAGAGCAAGGGTGCTCTGTGAGATGGATGAGGATGGAGAAGGAGCGAGTAGCAGGGACATGTGCAAAGACTCCATTTGCTGCCCTATTTTGCACGACAACTGCAAGCACACCACTTTGATCCTGTCATGAGGCTCTGACCATCCTGATGGCACTACAACTTAGCGTACATGGCCGGGTGTGAAGACCCTACAAGCATTGCCTTAGTGCCCATCTTCTAAAGATTATAATATAAGCAACCATAACAAAAAAGGGGACACAGAAAGGAACACTTATTAAGTGCCATAATATGTACTAGCCATGTTCTAAAGTCAACACCCCCAAAAGATACTTCAGGGTTGCTATCCCCACTTTAAGCAATCAGTTAATTTCATTTTTGCTCATTTATCGTCATGGAATATTTCCAACAGAGCAAAGAGCACCGAGTAACATACAGCAATCACTCAAGTACTAACATCCAGCTTTAACAAACACTTGTAATGCCAGTTGAAAAATGAAGAAAGCACAGAGATTCACTGATGCCAGGCTGCCCAGTGTGGAAAGGGGGACCTGACAGTGCAGATCTTCTGACCCCAGGTGTCAATCAACTCTTCAGCATTGCACAGTTCTATGGACTTAAGCTGAACTGGAACTGACCATCAGAAGTCAGTATCCTTATCTGTGAAATGGGTACAATGTTTTCTCGTCTATTAATCTCACAAAGTAGCAGGTGTGTATGTATGTGTAATGGAGGGAGGTGGGGGGACAGGGATATTCCAGGAAACTTCCGTGTATGGAAATCATAAAATATTCTGCAAACAAATGAACTACTGATGTTTACAAGGTATTGAATGCCCTCCGCCATACTGCCCTTCTGCCATCAGAAAGCAAATCTAATAATCTACCTTGTCCAGCATCTGTGCAGATAAATATTGTTAAATGCTTTAATGGTGATGATGGTTATTTGCTATGTAGAGACCCAGTGGACCCTTCCCAGTACAATGCTGGTACGAGTAGTGGAGTCCAATGATATTATAATCCCACCCACAAATTTCTTAAAAAAATAAAATGGATGGTGGCATGTGTCCCCAACTCCTCAGCCAGATCCCTAATAATCCTGTGACAATGTTTCCATTTTACTAATGGTTTGTGCCCCCGTAGATGCCCTCCATTGCCCAAAAATTTGCAATCACTTAATTGCTATAGCAATCCTATTATATTACCATTACACAACGTCTAGTGGGGAAAGCTCAAAACATGTTATTGGTGCTGAAAGGAACAATTTACTGGATTTTGCTAAATGCCATTGCTTCCCAAAAAATGCATCAAAATTACTCGATTATGCATGTCTCACTTTAATGATCCACTCAGAGAATGATGGGGAAGCTGCCACTCACCATCTGAGCTGCTTTCAGCAAAACCAGCTTTGTGTCAACTGTGGGAATGCCAAGTCTTGTCTGTCTCCACCCCACTGAGGTTCCCCAATGTGGACGCTAAAGGAGGACATGCTGTGTCACCATGTCAGGGTACTTGAACATGCTCCCTGCTCATCCAACAATCTTGGGTGGAGCTTCCATCAGAAAAACGTGACTTCAAAGGAGTGTTGAATTCTAAACTGGTTTCTGAATTATAGAGGCAACGTCAGGAAAACATAGGCGTATCCCAAACTCTGAAAATTAAACTATTAAACTCATGGAAGGCAAATGGGGCCATTGGTCTGCAAAGAGTAGAGATCAGTAAAAATGGATCGGACCAAATCCGGGTTCAATCCTGGAAAACAAGGGCTAAGCTCTGTGGGTCAGGACATAATCTTTATCCATGAAGAACAGCACACGTATATTCTTTATGTGTAATGAGTATGTTCTGATCAGTGAGTCTTCCGTACTCTGCGGCAATGACTCCACTTGTCTCCCTGTCTGGTGCCTGTTTTCTCTCTACTATAAATTGGAGCAGTCATAACAATGGACTGCTTTGGAAGAGCAGCACTGGGTTAAAAGAAAATTGATCTCGCCCCTTACTTCCACCTTTCCCGATGCTTGTCGTCTCCTTTAGATTTGGGTGGAGAGGTCTGTCTTAAAATGCCATAAAACAGAGTTAAAAGCCCTTCGGTCCCTTGTGATTAACCCTTTGCATTCAGAAACCTGCAAAGTATTGAAAAGGAATGTGAATCCCATCAGGACCCAGGATGCAGAAGCTTACAAGGGCAACGATGTCTCCAAGCAGAGTAAGAAGAATTTGTAGAAGCCTTTGATTCTCTCTGATTTTTCTGAAAGCACAAAGAGGCTTCATATTTAATTTATAGCCTTATATAAGCTGCTCTGCGTGTGTGTGAATTTCCCAGCATAATCCTGACTCTGGTAGTTTGGCTTTTGCATGACTGAGGCAACGGCTATTCCAGGATCTGAATACTCACGCTACAGAGCTAAATCCAGGAGAGAGAAAGTATAGCAACAATTTTGCAGTGCTGGTGGCATTTCCCTTGCCTATAAAACCAATTTTAACTGCACAAAACCCTCAGCACATTGCATTTGGGAAATGCAGTGGCTGCACATTAAGCTGTTATGAATAACTGCTGTTGGGAAGGAATGAAATGGAAACAAATCTGCATTTTATTTGCACTCTCTCTGCAATCCCATGCCATCCTTACTGCGGCTACGGTTTGTGCCACGATGCAGAAAGGGGCGAGTTTTGCTGGGAAGCATTACCATACTTTGATTTTTAGCCATGCGATCATTTGAAACCTCGGCAGTTCCTCTCTGACACTGGCCATTGAACATTATAATATAGATGGTTTGCATCTATGGAAGAAAATATAATCCAAGTCAAGTCTAATTTGACTCAGGCACATATCTAACTCGCCCCTTCTAATTCAGAGGCAATGAACCTCGGGTAGGAGCTGTCAGGCTGGCCTCTGGGACTGTGAATATTCCTTTGCTTAAGGAGCCGTGAGAATTACATTGCCTGATTTCGGCATTCGGCTTGTAACTGCCCAGCAATGCACCTAAGTTGGAGGTAGGCACTTTGATACTACCAGTGTTCACAGCATGGAGCTGTAACTTCCCGGAGAAAAGGAGTAGAATGATCCTAAATACGCGCCCAATGATGGGAGAAGGATTAAGAAAATTATAACATAGCCCAGGCTATTTATGCAGTCTTTAAGTTGGTAGTCATAACATCACATAATAAGGGTGAAAAAAGTGGTCAATGTGGTGGTCCAAGAGGTAGCATTAAGATAATATTCCTTTGTACTTCTTACCTTCTATCTCCCCAGTTTTCTGTAACGTAGGTTGCCAGAGACAATGCCATTTTTATTTTCCTCCTAGGCACAACAAAAACTGTGTTTCTCAGCTGCTTTGCATATAGGTAAAACTGTGCGGCTGGTTTTGGCCAAAGGGATACGAGCAGAAAGGGTGTAAATTACTTCGAAGCTTGGGTCATAAAAATTCCCGAGTGATCTGCTGAGCCCTCATAACCCCGTCCACCTGGCTGGAAGCAAAGAGCCCCAGTGTGATGCAGCCAGAGCATAGCAGACAAGGTCCTCACAAGATGCAGGGAGTAGAGCTACCCAGAAAGGCCCCCACTCACTTCTGATTTACCGGAAAGAGAACAAAAACGTCCTATTAAGCTACCGAGATGTGGGGTGCAGGTGTTTAGGTAGTTAATGTTAAGCTACTTTGAATAACAGATTCAAATTTTGCACCTTTTCAATGTTGTGCACAAAGGTTCTGCCTTTTAAAATGGGCAATAGTGACGTTTTTGAAAATCATTCTGGGAAAGTGCAATTGCGAAGCAGAAGCAAAGTCCTCTGTTTGAAACCTGGATGAGGGTTAAGAATAAAACCAGGTTGCTTTGATGGAATGCATGACTCCCTTTCAGGATCTGATAAGGAAGGTCAAAGTCACACCAACTAAGCAGAATTCCAGAATTTGGACTCAGGTGTGTCCGACGCCAAAGCCAATATTTATCAGGGCTGCCCCGCTGAGACACAAGATGCCTAAGCTTCTGGCCAATGTAGGTGAAAAAAAACACCATCACTGGATTGTCACTTGTTGAGTTTCTGTGTCCAAGGCGCTGTGCAAAGTATTATGAGGTGAGAACAAAAACATTGTCTGGTCCTAAATTGTTGTAAGGACTGTAGGGACTGACGGCAGGTTGGAGGCACAGGTGTTCTCTCTCCTCCTCCAGTTGCTTCTGCCTCTGCTGGGCCACTTTTTTAGTTCTCTGCTAAAGCGGGTGCTGTTAATTTTCTGAATCATGGCCCAGCGCTTTCATAGGACACTGGGGTGAGTTACTTGGCTTTAGGGAAATTTTATACCATAGCAATCAGGAGAGGGCTCCAGTTTGTGCCCCAGTCCAATTACTTTATTTGCTGTGTGCACTTGGACCACGAGAGCACTCGCCCTGTGCCTGTTTCCTCATCTGTAGGATAGGGATGATGTTAATAATAGTGATAACTTCATAGAGTTGTTGCAAAGCACATGTAACAGTGGCAGGCACATAGTAAGCGTGCGTGTATGTGTGTGTGTGTGTGTGTGTGTCTGCATTCTCTGGAACTGAGAACGCTGAGCTGAGATTGGCCAGCTCTTCATAGTTTTCTACCCTTTCCTGAACATGCAGCTGGTGGGTTGACTTGTCAAGGTCATTCTCGATGACCTAGCTCTCTTTCCGTCCTCTTTTTCTTCAGTATGTCTGAGCATGTTGACCTCCAGACTCCAGATCTCAGGGAAGAATGTAGAAGTCACCATTTAGAGTTCAGGATCCAAGCCAATTCCTGGGGTTCCAAAACTGGGACTTTTAAGGCACAGGCTCACATATTACCTGGGTGATTCTCTGAGCCCCCATTGTGGAAGGGAGCTCTAAAATGACCCCCAATGATAGCCACCTCCTAATATTCATGTCCTTGCATAATCATCTCTCCCCATGTCCCCAGTCCCCGAGTGTGCGCTGGACCAAAGACTGGCTTCTATTGAGTAGAGCATGAGAAAATGATGGACCATCACTTCCAAGATTAGATTACAAAGAGAGTCCTCTCTTGATCTCTCTCTCACTCACTCTGATAAGCCAACTGTCATGTTGTGAGCTGCTTTTTGGACAACCCATGTGACAACAAACTGAGGTGGCCTCCAACTAACAGCCACAAGGATTTGCATCCTGCCATTCATGGTATGTGGGTGAGCCTGGAATCAGATCCCTCCCCAGTCAAGTGCTGAGATGAGACTAACCCCTGGCCAACGCTGACTGCAGTCTGCAAGAACTGAATCAGAACACTAAGCTAAATTAAGCCCTAATTCCTGACCCACAGAAACTGCGAGATAATAAGTGTGTGTTAAGTATCTAAGTTTTGGGGTAACTTGCTAAGCAGCAATAGATGCTTAACACCCCCTTCTCCATGCATTAGACAATTCTCTTGATGATTCAGAGAGGATAAGGGGTAGTGGGCATGGCAGTGGTGAGAAATTTCTGAGTCCCTGGCATAATACCATCACAATAGCACCCAAATCTCATCATTAGTAATTGTAACTGCTCTTGATGTAATTAAATTCCTGTAAGCACAGAAGTTCCCTTTGTCCTCAGCATTTAGGGAGGACAGGACCAGGTGGATGTGAAAACCAGTGAAATCCAACCAGTCAATTACAAGGCACATCAGAATATTAACTTTGCATTTTGTCATATTGTATTATATGTCTTTTTCTTTTATGAAGATGATTACCCTTTGCTGAGTGCTTACTAGGTGTCAGCTTTTTTTTTTAAAAGAGTGGCACCTGAGCTAACAACTATTGCCAATCTTTGTCTTCTTCTTCTCCCCAAAGCCCCCTGGTACGCAGTTGTATATTCTGGTTGTGAGTGCCTCTAGTTGTGCTATGTGGGACGCCGCCTCAGCATGGCCCGATGAGCTGTGCCATGTCCACGCCCAGGATCCAAACCTAAGAAACGCTGGGGCACCAAAGTGGAGCATGTGAACTTAACCACTCGGCCATGGGGCTGGCCCCTGTGCCAGCTTATTTTTATAGTACGTGTCTGGTTTAATTTTTACAAAACTCAGTGGAGTATTATTATTTTTCTCATTTTAGAGATGAGAATATTGGAGCTGTGGGAAGGTAAGTCACTTGCTACTCAGCCAGTAACTGGTGGCACTTGGATGGAACCCTAGGAATGTCGAATTTCAAAGCCTGTTCCCTTTTCTCTATTCCAAGCTACCCTGGGGGCAGAAAACATGTCTTCTTTTACCTCAGCCTTCCCAACAGCATATGGTCCATCCCCTGACACACAGTGGGCACGAACGTTAATAAAATATTTAACAAAGGTTAACAAAAAAGGATTCCAAAAGCCTAATGCTGTATCGCCATATCTAGGTCAATTTACTTCTGTGTGAACAGAGAGATGTTTTCATCTGCTACTCGAGATACTGTGGCTGAGTGTACATTGTCTGGTTCTGTCCCCAAATTTCCTTCATTTTGGAGAAGAGCATAATTTAGTCCTATTGGCCATCTCTCCTCTAATATGTTTCAGTAGAATAAAGAGATTTAGATTCTGAAGCGAGATCTTTACAGGAGAAACGAAAGCAAAGACATAATTTCTGACCACCTTCCTATTAGCCACATTTTGAGCCCCAACTCCTGGAATTCATACATTCATTCATTCATTTATTCACTCATCCAGAGAATGTTATTTGCCTAAACTCATCTCAGTGTTTAGATCCGACAAAGGAACACAGCGCAGCCTTCGATTATGACAAGCTCACTGAATACACTTTGTTCTTTTATATGATTTTCCTCTAATACAAAATAATGTTGCTAGTTATAAAATACAGAATCAGAACACTAAAAGCAGACTCCCCTGTAATCCCCCACTTAAAGGTTAATAATAACTAATTAACATTTGGGTTTATTTCCTCCCAGACTTTTCTACACATATTTTATAAATGTGGCATACGATAATACTAATTTATGACTTTTTCTTTACTTCATATGCATTGTTTATATTTTTTCATTGTATCAAGTGTTCTTCTTCAATGCCTTTCTTTGTCTGCAAAGTGTTCCACTCAACTGTTCTGTAGTCCTTCATTTAACTATGTCTTGGAGATATTATTCTTAATGGTATTATTGTTGTGCTTAAAAAGAAAATACAGTATTGAGAAACTGATGTTGGCAAAAGTATGGGGAACTAAACTGCCCCCAAAGTTTCACCTGGTTTCTTTCTTTTGCATTAATTTTCCAAATTACTTTTGGGTAGCTTGACACATCTTTAATTTAAGTCCTAATTATTGTACATAATGCAGCTCACACCTGTGGTGATAATGTTTTTATTAGCATTAAAACTAAAGACATCAAAGAATCGTATCAGGATAGAATGTCTATTTCTGATTTAATAGAATTGCAATTAAAGCAAATTTGATCTGAATGAAATCCCATCATAACTGGGTTTTTTTTTTTTCTGCACAGTGAGTGAAAATTATTCTCCCCTAAATTGAAGATTAATAACATGCTTTTAATGTTAAATGTAGCAATTCAAGCATTAGGTTGCAATTCAAGTTCAACATCACTGAACATTTTATAAACTTCACATTTTAACATCTCTGGGAAGCGCTCTGAGGTAAATGCATTAGCGTTAAATGCATTAATGTTATTTTTCTTTATAAATGAGCTTATAACAGTGTTGTTACCTTCATTTGAATATTTTAATGAAGGGATAATATAGGGAGAGTGCTCCATTTTCACAAGGTAATTGTTTCTTCCCTGAGTGGCTAAACTTGGGCAGAAAGTGGAATTTATCTCATTGAAATTCTATTATGGCTGCATTGCTGCTGTTGCTGGTCGGGAATCTCTCATTACCTGGAAACTGGGGCTTTTTCTTAATGCTCTTCTTTCCCATGGCGTCCAGTCTCCTGCCTCTCTAGAGTGTAATCCTGTCCTCTGGCAAGTCACAGCAGCAAACCTTTGGGATCTTGCTCCAAGCATGCATGGCTCAGCACTTAGAATTTAGCCCGATGGAGAATTCTGATTTAGATAAATTCCCAGACCAGGTTGGTAATAAGTAATCCACATTTGCAGGAGAACCTAAAATGAGGGAAAGATATGCCATAGCTTTCAAACTCAGAGCTGGGTTTGTGCCTGTGGTAGATTAATTGCAAAAATGGCCCCAATTTTCTCTCCTTCATTGAATCCACTCCACTGACAATGCAACTGACCAAATTTTTCTATCAAGAGATGAAGTCTGTTTTTCCAGTCCTTGAATCTGGGCTGGCCTTGTGATGGGCCTTGGCCAATAGAATGTGGCAGAAGTGGTGTCTTGCATGAGTCCACTCTTGCTCTTGAACCCATGTTTCACCATGGGAACAAGCACAAGGCAGCCTACCAGAGGATGAGACCCTGTAAGAGGGAACCAAGATAGTCCACCCACCCAGCAACCAGCCAGGTCTTGCAAGCAGAGCCACTCAACTGAAATGCAGCTGATAACAGACTCATGAGGGAGCCCAGCCCAGGTTAGAAGACCCACCCAACTGAGCCCAGCCTAACTTGACCCCCTACAGTTAGGAACTAGATAAATAGCTGTTATTTTAAGCCAATAAGTGTTTGTTAGTCAGCAACAGATAATTTACATAGTACCCTTCCTGTGCCAGAGTCTATCTGAATGATCCTGGCTGAGCCATTAACCTATTTAATTTTTTTTTTTTTTGAGGAAGATTATCCCTGAGCTAACTACTGCCAGTCCTCCTCTTTTTGCTGAGGAAGGCTGGCCCTGAGCTAACATCGTGCCCATCTTCCTCTACTTTATATGTGGGATGCCTACCACAGCATGGAGTGCCAAGCCGTGCCATGTCCACACCCGGGATCCGAACTGGCGAACCCCGGGCCGCCGAGAAGCGGAACGTGTGAATTTAACCGCTGTGCCACCGGGCCGGCCCCCAAACCTATTTAAGTTTTGCTTTTCTTCACTATAAAATGAAAATAATAAGAATACCCTATTTGTCTTGAATTAAAGATAATAGATGTAAGATATTTAGTACAGCGCGTGTCACAGAAGAATCCTCAGGATAAATGTTAGCTGTTATTGCTGCTGAAGCTTCCACTGCCCATTGCGGTGACGCATATCCAAACATTTCAAGCAGTTGTTGAGAGTGTGAGTTCTGGAGCTAGGCTGCCACCACTGGATTCCTGACTCCGTCATTATTAACTGTGTGCCCTTGAACAGCTTACTTAACTGCCACGCCTCAGTGACTTCATCTGCAAAACAGGAATGACAATAGCACCTGCCTCGCAGGAGTGTTGGGTTGATTAAGTCAGCCAAAATAGATGAAGTGCTTGGAACCTAAGGGCATACTTTACACACTAAATAAATGTAGTTAATGATTATTATTAATAATAAAGAGCTATGGGTCTTATGGGTCTCTTTATAAATCTAGGTGGAGAAATCTCTACCCATAATATTTATCTCTTGGGTCTTCAGGACCAAGAATACAAATTTTTTTTAAAAAATTTGTACTATGGAAATTCACAAATATATACACAAGGAAAATAATGTCATAAACCTGATTTACTCATCGCCGAAACTCAACATACTCAATAATCAGTGATATATGACCAATCTTGTTCTTCTCTACCCTCATCTGTTCCTCATTGTCTAGATTATTTTGTTGCCAATTCTAAGTATCATATCATATGATCAGTATACATCACTAAAAAAGAAAATTTTCTTAAAAATAACCACATCCCATTTTTACACCTAAAATTAACAGAAATTCCTAATATCATCAAACATCCCATTTGATCCAAAGGTTCCCACTCCATCTCCTCCATGTTTTTTAATAAACAACATCATTTTTTCATATGGAATTTCCCAGAGTCTGGATTTTACCGATTCCATTTGTATAGAGTATTTTAAACTGTTTCTCTGTCTGTCTCCTGTGTGTCATATAAATTTATAACTGGATTTAGAGGTTTGATCATGTTGGGTTCAATGATTTTTTGGGGGGTCAAGAATATTTCATAGATGGCATTGTTTACTCACATTAGAAGCATATGATGTCTGGTTCTCTCTATTTTTTTTGTGATGATAAGCCATTTATGATTACTGATTAGACCCACTAATTGATTCAATTCTTAAAATAGTGATAGTTTTAACATAGAATGACCTAGAGGGAATTATGCTAAGCGAAATAAGCCAGTCTGAGAAAGGCAAACACCAGATGATTTCACTCATATGTGGAATATAAACAAGTACTTGGACAAAGAAAACAGTTCAGTGGTTACTAGAGGAATGGGGGTCGGGGGTGGGCACGGGGGCGAAGGGGAGCACTTATGTGGTGACGGTCAAGAAATAATGTACAACTGAAATCTCACATTGATGTCAACTATTATGAACTCAATAAAAAAAATTAGGAAAAAAACAATAGTGATAGTTTAATTCTATCGTGCCTTCTCTTTTCATTAGACTATAACTAAATCAACTTCCCTTCACAATGATTTGCTTACCCTGAGATGAAGTGCGTGGTATAAACATTTACCTCCACCTTGTCTTCTTTTGGTTAAGAATATATTCTAGAGATAATTACACGGCAACATAATGAGATATTTCTCATTCTTTTTTACAGCCCATAGAACCCCTTCATGTAGATATACATGGATAATTCAATCAGTTTCTCATTGATGAACATTTGGGTTGTTTTCTTCCAGTCTTTTAATATTGCAAATAATGCTCAAATAGTTTTGGGCATAGAGATTTTTTTTTTTTGTCATGGTCAATTTTTATAGCCTGTCGCTCTCAGAACCTTGTTGGAGATAGAGAATGTCGTAAAGGAGAAACCCAGTTATGTGCATCTTCATGGTGAAGGCAAGGGTATTCTGACATTCACAGATTTTATAGTTCCAGCTTCAATTCTTTTCTAAGATCTCCAAATTCCCCTGACATGTCTGCAAAGTCATTTGCCCTTTCGCTGAGATTTAAAGAGCCTGGATTGTGGGAGGGAAAAGTGACTCAGATAGCAGGTGAGTGAACCCCTCTAACTCACCTTCCTGTCCCACTGTGGCTTTGCTTATCTCTGTTCAGCTCAGATTACAGGCTTTGCTGCTTCATTAAGAAGAGTCCACAAAATAAAGCCAATTGCTAGTGCTGTTATTGCAAATATATAGAAGGTAAGGAAGTCAGAGCAGGTGATGATAACGGTGTGGGGAGGGGGGTTCATGGCATCTTATAGGGATAGACACAAATACAAGGACTTGGGAAGGCTTTGAAACATCACTCATAAACGTTAAGGACCTCCTCTGCAAGGTTTTTCAGTGGTCAGACATCAAGGGATCTTAGGATTGGAGGAAACTTAGAGATTTAGCAGTTCCATTCAGCCTCTCCTCTAGTATATTTATTCTCAAACACACGGATCTGCTGTATAAATACCTGGAGCAAAAGTGCACTTCTGAGGAGAAGTCAAAATAAAGACCGTGCTCTTCACTCAAGATTGAGTCTCTGTGCCCAAGCCTGTCACTCGATAGTGTTACTAGCTACATCAGTAAACATCTCACCCTCAAGATTTTTCTTAGTCTTTTTCAAGGGTCCAGCTACTTAATAGCCCAAATGTGTTCAATGAAAGGAACACATAACAAAGCTTCCACAGCCATCAGGCACTGCAGGCTCTGAAGGACCCACGTTAGGTTAGAATCCAAGGAAAACGAGAAACATGTCTGTTTGCCAACACAGATGACTCTCCCTAATGAGAAGCTGAGACAGAGATTCAAGGGGATCAAGCCCTGGTGAAGGAATTTGATATGTGTGAGCTTATGTTTGTTAAATCGTACTACAAACTAGATTCCAAAATAAGCAGTAGGAGACTCTTGACAGCAAATGCTGTTTTTCATGACATTGCTTAATACTACTGCTGATGGTACTAATATCCGCCAGTTATTGAGTCTCTACTGTTGACAAGAGTTTAAAATGACATGCATTCGAACAATTCTGCAAGGAAGCGAATATGGGTTCCATTTTACAGATGGCGAGATTAAGAACTTGCCTAAATTTAGAGCAAGAAATTAAGCCTACTTCTCTCCGACTCCAGAGTCCCTTTTATCCATTATTCTATGATCCTCTAGTAACTTCTATTGTGGATTTGAATTCTACCTGAACCCCACCCCACCCCTAAATGACATTTAAGCAATTAAGTTTGTAACTTGAACTAGGCGAGAGGCTTCCATTAAACATTGCTTTATGTCAGCAGTAGGTGATCCGTGGGTGAGTGAAAAAACAAGTAACGTGGCCTTCAATACACTCATTGCAGCATTTTTATGCAAAAGGATTGCTCTTAATTAAATAACTTGCCCATGTTTTGATTTTTAATTTTCTCCTCTAACAACATAATGTGCCATTTAGAGCAAGGTTCAAATCAATATGACATTTCAGTACCTGTTAAATGTCTTGGCAACTAAACTTCATTGTTATCAAATTACTTGTCATTTAATAAACATGTTCCCACTTCGAATGAGGGAACAGAAGAGTGGTGAGTTCCCCCAGCCACATCCTCCCCCTCTTTCTTGGTGCTTAGCAGAGTGCAGGAGCTGACCGACTTCCCTGTGTCCTCCTTCAATGCAACATGGCTCTGTTCTATTTGCTCCTTTTGAGTCTCATTTTGCACAATGAAAAGTCAACGCAGAAATGTCCTTCTCTCTGCTGCTTACCTTTGTTCTGTGATTTTGTGCTGCTGCTGTTTCTTAGTCACTGGCACTTATCCACCTCATGGTTTATAACAAAGCGTGAAAATAATTTCACTTCCTAGACTGGCCTTAGCCACCTGCTTTTCGTTCTTGAATCTCACTTTCTCTAACTCCTTTTTCTCACTTGATAGTCATCTCAAGGATGCTTTCAGAAACCTCTTTTAGAGACCAAATCTTCTCTCTCCTTTTCCCCTCCACTTCTCAACACTTAAAAACAAACCCGCACAAAACAGAGATGAGTTAGGAAGTAAACTCAGCAACAACTACTTACACTGTGGCTTTCCTGTCTAGAAATTTTAAAATTCATTTTTTTATTGGGAGGCACCACTGAAATGAGACCCTGAATTGAGAATTTATACTTGAAGCTTAAACTCAGCTTTTGTCAGGTGTCAGTCCTGATTCTGGTATTATCCAAGGGAAACGAAATGAACTTGAGGAGGGAACTTGTTCCTCTCTGGACCTCCATTAATACCTATTTAAAATGGGATTCCTCTGGGTTAGAACCATGGTTCTCCCCTGGAGTGATCTTGACGTTCTCCAACAATGGTCACACTCTGCATTTATATTATGCCAGGGGTCAGCCACAATTTAAAAACTCTGGGTTTGTTGATTTCCAAGTCCCTCTCAGTCTATGAGTCTGTTGGGACATTGTTTTGTAAGGAGAGAGGAGACAACCAAGACCCCAGCACGGTACCCAAGACAACCAAAAAGATGAAGAGAAGTAACTCAGTCAACCCCAAAATGTGTTGTGTCCCAAGTTGAGTATAACTGTATGTTTCATGGGGAGAAGAGCTTGGCCCTGCTATGGAGGATAGCGTCTTCAGCTACAGAAGCCATTTGAGTTCCATGGACCAAGAAATCCCTCTTCCACCCAGTAACTGAGAGACACTTCTTCAGCCAGGATATTGTATCAGTTACTAAAATGGTAGCGGCAATAGCTACAGTTTCTTAGTTACTATCTCCATTGGCAAATCACTCAGCATCTCTGTAGTCAATTTTTTCACTTACCAACAGGCTAATGACAATACCTACCACATGGGGCTATTAAGAGGATTAAATAAATTTCTATATGTAAAGCTATACACATTTTCACTATTATCATTACCATCAAAAATTTTACATGAGAAACAAAACAAACTCAAAGCTATCCCACCCCAAATCCTCTATTCATTTCATCTCACTGAAACGCAGATATATGCAAGATATATGAGCTTCCTTCTGCCTTTTATCATTCCCATCAAGATAGCTCTGAACTGTAGAAGGACGAGGTTTAATGGCTGGGTTAACCTTCCAATGTGACAACAGCTAGACGAGCAGAGAGCTCCTTGACAGCCATGGGATTTTCAGCACCCAGAGATTCCTAATCTTATTTAATCAGACTTATTGATCATTAGTTTAAGACGTTTAAGTATCAATGGGTGGTAAAAGGCTTTATTCTATCTTGTTGAAGACTAAAATGTCCTTGCCCCCAGCCACCAGAAAATGTATCGGCATACCTAAGAGGCATGTACAGAGGATATGTGATCTTGGCAGCCCCCTCCTCACCCCTGTACCACCAGGCAGTTCTCACATAAATCAAAACTAAGAATGGGTCATTGATTTCTTTGTACAAAGAAATTCAGTAAAAGGGGATTTTAGGACCATTCTAATATAACTTGTCTTACTATCGATAAAGTCAACTGAAGTTTCACTCTCTCTCTTCTTTCATAAATCAATATTTTTCTTATCAGGAAAAAAAAAGAAAGTGTCTGTCAGCATCCTTTATTTCCACAAACATCGACTGTGTACCTGTTATGTGTATGATGGTACAGAGATACAGACACTCCCAACCTCAAAACACTCACCTTCTAACAGAGAAGACCAAAAGTAATCAATCCATCAAAATAACATGTGAAAAAGGATCACAGCAAACATTTGTTGAGCACCCCTCTTTCATCCATCTCTGTGTTGAACCATTGCGTACATAACAAGATGTTAACTGTAGCTTTGTGTTATTCTAAGATGAAGTTCTAAGACAATAAGCGCCATGATTCTCACATTCCTAATTGAGATTTTGACCTACTGGGTATATACAGAATAACTGGAGAGTAAACGCTCTTTCCTGGCGCACATGAAACATCTAGAACGAAAGTAACTATGCACTGGCCATCAAAAAGCATCACCAAGTTCCAAGTAATTGGTGTTATACAGACTACATTTTTCAGACTATAATGCCATTAAATTAGAAATCTGTTACCAAAGTTAAGTAAAACACAGATTAAGAAATTTTAAAAACTACTTCTAACTACCCATGGGTCACAGAAGAAAGCATACTGGATATTTTCAAAATATTTGGAACTGAATTATAATTAAAATACTAAATTTCAAAAGATGAAGGATGAAGCTAAAATGATATCCAGAGGGAAATATATAGCTTTGAATGCTTACACTTATTTATACATATATATATATAAACGAGCTCAGCGTCTAACTTAAGAAGTTTGGAAAAGAACCAACATAACAAGCTCAAAGAAGTTAGCAAAAAGGGAGGTAACTTGAAAGCAGAAATTAAAGAAATAGGAAACAAAATTACTGTAGGCAGATTACAAAGGCAAAAGTTTTTCTTTCAGCAAGAATAATAAAATTAACAAAATTCCTTCAAAATTCATTAAAAAGAAAGGGAAAAAGACTTCACAAATACATAATATTAGAAATGAAAGGAGACATCACTACAGATGCAAGAGATGTTTACTATGTTGTTACTATTTGTGAAGAATGTAGTCACCACTGGGAAGGGAAATGGTGGGGGTCAGGAGGGAGCAGCCTGTGTGCATTGCCTATTACAAAGTGGAATCAATAAAAGAAAATTTGCCCAAATGTAGATTTTATAAATAGCGTTTGCATACTAATTTTCCCTTATAAGGACCTGAATGTGAAGTGTGATGACCCATCCTCACCATGACCCTGTGAGATAGAGTTCGTGATTCCCATTTTGTAGGGATGAAATTAAGGTTGAAAGAGTAATACACATGGCTAAAAGTAGAGAATGAGGATTGATTTTTACTGTTTTTTAAGATTTAATCATGAAAAATCTTAAACTTATGAAAAAGTTGAAAACATCATACAGTGAATTCCATGTGCATACCGCCTAGATTCCAAAGTAAATATTTTATCTTATTTGCTTTATCACATAACTTACAGGATAAAAATTTGAATTTACATTCTATGTGCTATAAATTCCATATTCTATCTACCACATCCAAACAAACAGATTTACTATCACTAAGGCGGTTCTGTGTGTCATAAAGTCAGATAGCTGTTTCCAAATGGTACTTTCAGGTGTATACAGAGCATCATCAGCATCTTTGCAATAAGCATATGGCTTCCTAAAGTGACTATCTTGAAAGCAACCATAGTCCTTTCACTATTTCTGCTCTGCATGTTATGTTTCTCCTCCCTTTCTTTGGCTTATCCTTGACACTTCCAGCCAGCTTCAGCCTCTTCTCTTTCTCTCATCCATTCTGCATCTTTTTGCAGAAATTTCCTTTGCCTACAGCATTCCAGAAACCCAGGTTAGGACAAACAGGAAAGAATGGCAACACTAAAATGCCTTTTGGGGCTACCATTTACTCTCCCTCAGGATTCAGCCATGATTATATTCTTATGCCTTTTTTTCTATATATTCTTGAGGAAAATGTGGACTATTTTTGCCCTGCACTAAACAATGCTGCGATGGTTAATTTTATGTGTCAACTTCACTAGGTTAAAGGATGCCCAGATAGCTGGCAAAACATTATTTCAAGGTGTAATTGTGAGGGTGTTTCTGGAGGAGATTAGCATTTGAATTGATAGACTGAGTAATAAAGATTGCCCTCATCAATGTGGGTGGGCATCGTCCAATCCACTGAAGGATGGAATAGAACCAAAAGGTAGAGAAAGGGTGAATTTGCCTCTCCTTGAGCTTAGACATCCATCTTTCCCGCCCTCAGACATTGATGCTCCTGGTTCTCAGGCCTTCGAGCTTGGGCTGCCTAGGACTTACACCATCGGCTCTTCTGTTCTCAGGCCTTTGGGTTTGGGCTGGAACTATGCCACTGGCTTTCCTGGGCCTCCAGCTTGCAGACAGCAGGTCGCGGGACTTCTCAGCCTCCATAATTGCACAAGCCAGTCCCTTATAATAAACATCTTTCCATATACCTTTTTTTTTTTTTTAAAGATTTTATTTTTTCCTTTTTCTCCCCAAAGCCTCCCGGTACATAGTTGTGTATTCTTCATTGTGGGTTCTTCTAGTTGTGGCATGTGGGACACTGCCCCAGCGTGGTCCGACGAGCAGTGCCATGTCTGGCCCAGGATTCGAACCAACGAAACACTGGGCCGCCTGCAGCGGAGCGCGCGAACTTAACCACTCGGCCACAGGGCCAGCCCCTCTATATACCTTTTTATATCCTATTGGTTCTGTTTCTCTGGAGAACTGTGACTAATACAAAGGCCTATGCCTCTTTTATTGTTTTAATTGGCCATACTTTCCAAACTTATAGATACATGGTTTTTGGTTTTTGATTTTTTATGAGGAAGATTGACCCTGAGCTAACATCTGTTGATAATCTTCCTGAGATAACTTCCACGCCAATCTTCCTCTATTTTGTATATGGGACACCATGACAGCATGGCTCAATGAGCAGTGTGTAGGTCTGTGTCTGGGATCCAAACCCACAAACCCTGGGCCACTGAAGTAGAGTGAACTTAACCACTATGCCACTGGGCTGGCCCCAATACTGTGGTTTGTTAACATTCTGATACAAATAATGTTTTATCAACATAATTTTGTCATTCATTAAGCATTTACTGAACATCTACTATGAGCTAGCCATCATTGTAAGCATTACAGTTACAGGTGTGAATTAATAAAAAACCAGAATTACCACCCTCAAAACTAATTGTCATCTGCTTTTATAAGGTGGGTACTATTCACTTTTTCAGATGAGAGAAATGGAGCTCAGAGAACTCAAGAACTAGTATAAGATGACCCAACTAGGAGCAGTGACCTTGGAAATGGAACTCGGAGCTGACTATCTCTGAACCTTCAAACTTCTCAATGACACTCTAAGGCTTTTTACACCACCTAAAAAATTAGTTCTGAGGCTCAAGTTCAAAACAAACGTCATTTGGAGCAGAAGGAACTGGAGCTATAGTTTCTCTTTGCGTGGCCCTTGAGCTAAGAATGCCTTTTTTCCATATTTAAAGGATTGTAAAACAGCAAAAGCAACAACCATAAAAACAGAAAAGAGTATGCAACAGACGCGTATGTGGCCCTGCAGAACAAAATATTTCCTATCTGGCCTTTTACAGAAAAAGTTCGCCCACCCCTGACTTGGAATATCAGAATCAATCCATCTGTCTATAGTTTTTTGTTTTAATAACACGGCTCACGTGCTTCATAAATAGGCACCACCATCAATTATTCCACCCACTGTTTCATGAGTAAATAAATGCCCTCTCACAGCATTCCAGGGGAAGGTGGTTTCACACATTGTTATAGTTCCTGATGAGAAGACAAGCTGAGCGGAGGCAAAGCGGATGAAGAGGGAAGCCACGCTGCTTGTTTAAAGAGCCGTCGCCAGCTAACGGAATTTCTCCTTTCCCAAGTTATTGAAATCTGTGTGGGAGAGGGGTGGTTTGATGGAATCAGCACTTTCAGAGACATCGACAGCAACTAAATTGGAAAAATGCACCAAACCTCGGGTTTCAGCGGCCTATCGACTTAATATAGATTGAGTCTGGAAGAAAAATATTGCACAGGGTGCAGTTTGCACGTCCCATCATCTCATTAAAGGCTTGGCTATGGATAACACAGTGGGCCTGTCTCTCCCCAGCTCCCAGCTGAGTGAATCAGTCATGCGAGGGGTAATAATGTACCACTTCGTGGCACTTTGAAGGAACTGCCATAATTCAGCCTGAAAATCCGCTCTGATTATTATTTACAAAAGTAAAGCCTGCCTATACCTATAACCACTTCACTTTCCTGTCACTTGCCACTCCCATCTCTGCCTTGTTACGGATGACCCACGCAGGGAGATGATAACAAACAGCAGCCTTCATGGCCTCTCCTGGCCTGCCAGCCGCCCGATTATTTAATTACAGTCTCCCAGCTTCAGCACTTCGCGCTTACCTGGGGATGTAAGTGAAATGTGTCAGAAATAAAGAAATAAATTACAAGCTAAATCAATAGGAAAGAACTGCGTAAATTGGCATCGCGCTGGATATCTGTTTATCCAAAGGCTTTCAAAGTCATTTAGACCTTCAAGAAAAAAAAAAAGAAAAAAAAAAGAAGACAAAAACACGGGAAGTTGGAGAGGTAGTGGAAACAGGAGGGAGATGTCTATCTTCACACGGCCTCAACCTGTATCTGTCTTGGCTTCCTGCAGAGCCCCTGAGGTTAGCCTTCATTTTCTTCTCTGACGAAGGCGCCAAGACGTGGTTTCCTAAGTGGAAAATTTAAAAGTAATTTTTCACCTTGAGAGAGAGGTTTCCTTCTGTTTAATGCTTACTCAGGCAAGACAACAAATCTCAAAAACAAACAAATTGGAGGCACTTCTGCCAAAACTCCACTCAGAGAGAAAGGAAGATGGAAGAGAACATTCTGCCGCTTGGCTCGAGCTTGAAGGAGAGCTGGGGTGAAATCCTGAAAGCCAGGCGTCTTTTTCTATGCTTATCTCAGATAGTAACAGCAGCCTCCCCTAAAGTCCCTAAGGCATTTTGATCATTAGTTTTATAGATTAAGCAGAATTGAAAGGTTGAGGGTTTGTACACGTAACGATTCTGTGCCCAATTCCGGTGTGTGGGCTTTTCCCCCCATACCAAGCAGTTCTCAGACACCAGCTGGGTGTCCTACAATTTCACTCATTTCTGACACTATCTACCTGGAGGCAGCTTCAGATTCCACAGGTTAAGGGCTCAATCCCACAAGATTGCTCCCCGCCACACACACTTCAGATGCTGACGGTCTCAAGAGCAGATTGTCACCAGTACTGCTGACCAACCCGCTGTAGATTAGAGGTTCCAATGATCCCCTCCTTCAGTTTGATTAATTTGCTAGGGCTGCTTCCAGAACTTCAAGAAACATTTTCCTTACTAGATCGGTGATTTATTATGAAAGGATATAACTCAGGCACAGCCAGATGGCAGAGATGCATAGGTCAAGGCATGGGGAAAGGGCACAGAGCTTCTACGCCCTTTCCAGGTGGGTCAGTCTCCCCTAATCTCCATGTGTTCACCAACCTGGAAGCTCTCTGAACCCCATCCTTTTGATTTTTTATGGAGGCTTCATTACATAGGCAGGATTGATTAAATCATTGGGCACTGGTGATCGATTCAACCTCCAGCCCCACTCTTCTCCCCAGATGCCAGGGGCTGGGACTAAAATTTCCAACCGTCTAATCACATGGTTGGCTCCCCTGGCAGCCTGTCGCCATCATTAGGTGCTTTCCAAATGTTACCTCATTAACATAAACTCAAGTGTGGTTGAAAGGGGTTGTTATGAATATCAAGACACCCATCACTTACGAAATTCCAAGGATTTTAGGAGCTCTGTCCCAGAAATGGGGAAGAAGACCAAATATATATATATATTTCTTACCATAAATCACAACATCGCAGCATGTATGTGTGAGGGCATTTTCCATACCTTTAAGTTCCGCTTATGAGAAATGAGAGACCGGGGATGCAAATGCTGTATCTCCCCAATAAAGATACTGTATTGGTCAGGAAATATTTGAGAGGGAAAGCAACAACAATTCACTTTAGCTAGAAGCAATAACTAAAGAGCCTGGTTGGAATTCCAGGGGTGACACTAACTTATGGGGGTCAGGGATTCAGTTTAATCGATTTCTCTTCTCCCCTCCACTCCCTGATTCTCCCATCTTCTCTGTACTTTTCCCCATCTTCCCAATTCAGCATCTCTCTCTGTCTTGACTTTTCCTCTTCTGTGTTTTAAAAGGGTTTCTACCAAGAAGTCAGCCTCAGAGAGCCACAGGCTTACATTATCAGAGCTTTGATCCCCAAAGGAAAGAAAGGGCTTCTTTCTCCTAAAAGCAGCAGATAAACTCCCAGGAGGCTTGGCAATTCACCCTGCTTGGATCAATGTCCTCCTGTTTGAGTATTCATTATGACGCAGAGGCTGGCTACTCACCTATAAAGAAGAGTAACCATATCCACATCCTAAGGCAGCTGTCACGATTAAATGATATCAAAGCTTAAAACACTTGCCATGAAGCGTAACCTTCAGTGAACCAATCCAGGTCTTAGGGACATTATGTAAATTTGGGGCCCACTAGGCCTCCTTTTCCCCACTAATTAGAGTGTCCATCTGTCCTGACTTGGCTGTGACTGAGGGGTTTCCTGGTTCATGGATATCTAGTGATAAACTTGCCCAGTTTGCCCAGGATGAAGGGGTCTCCCTGAGTATGCGACTTTCAGTACTAAAGCTGGGACTGTCCTGGGCAAACAGGGTTGGTGGGTCAGCCTTCCACTAATTTATATCTCCTGGATTTTCCCCCTTTGTTACGGATCATTTAATGCTCTCATAAAGATAAAAGCTCTATCCTGTTCTCTTGATATGAGAATAATGGTAAAATTTCCATTTGGGAGAGCCAAGCTTCAAAATAAAACCTGTTTTATAAAATCATTAAACCCCTAAGGGATCTTTTCCATACATGCCTTTAAAAACACCTAGGATTCATATACACACATGCTTTCTCCTGAAGTGATGGATCAACACTGCTGTCATCTATTTCGCGTTTTGACATTACACAGATCAATACCAAGTTAAAATCACACAGTAGTCATAATAGCTGCATCCTTAGGATTTTTTTTAAATAAAAAGAAACTCTTACCAAAGGGAAATTTTAGAATATATCTTAGGCATCATATGTTTAAGGATCTTAATATTTTCATGGAAATCAAAGTCAAAATTAAAGAGTAAACAAAATTTTAAAAAATTTTAATGTTGTGTCTATGGCTTGAAAAATATCACCAGCTAGAAGAGGCATAGGAAACTGTTATAACACTCATGAAATAAGGATGGAACAAGAAAAAAAGAGAGGGAAAAGAAAGAGAGTGAGAGGAAGAGGAGAAAGAAAGTGAAGGGAGCAGAAAAAGATACAAAGGGAAAGAGGAGAAAAGTAAGAAAATGAAAAGATAGGAGTGAAGAGAAGTCGGAAAGAGAGAAGATAAAAGAGATCAGGAGATATGTGGGCAGGAGAAAGAAAATCCCTTGGCTCCACTTTTTAAACAAAACTCTAGAGAACACCTTCTTGCATTAAGATAATGTTTATTTCTTTTTATAATTATATCACCTTCTTCTCACACACATTGTAATTTGAATTTCTTGATGAGTTTTGGGGACATCTTTATCTTTTCAATGGAAACATCATTTATTTGAAGGAGGAGCACAGCAAGAATTCTATGTAGAAAAAGATGTTTTAAGAAGTCAAATTTCTCAAATGTTCAATGTATCTAAATATTGGGAACTGCCTAAATGTATAAAAATAAGTTAAAATTATATTCAGTATTTCCGATCTATAACTCTTAAGAGCTGTTAATAATACTTATGAAAAAATTGATGACTATATTCCCTAACTTTATTCCTGGAACACTACTGCAACACAACCGTATTGTAACCATGAGGAAGAAAACCACGTTCTAAGGATGCATAAAAGAAATATAGAAATATTCTTGCTCCTGATGACACTGGGGATATGCTATATTAGTTCTGGACTGCCAAACTCAGACATCTTTTTATGTGATAAAAATGAACTCTGTCTTCCACTTCTGAACATGAAGGCATAGGAAGGACGAGTCTTAATCTCCCACTGTATGGTAAACAATAAGAAAGTTAGAATATATATAGTATATGTATATTATATATATCATTATATGTCACAAGTACAGAAAAATATATATCACTATATATCTATATCATAACTATGTTCAGATGTTCAGATGTGAAACAATAGATTACATAGGTCTGGGATCCCAGACAGAAGGGAAAAATATGAGTTGAGCCCAAGCTTTCTCCATTCTTCATGGAAGGAATATCTTGATGATGGACACAGGGAGAGGGAACCCAGAAAGAGTCCAGTGGCCTCAATGATTTGAAGAGATGAAGATCAATAAATATTTAGGGAAGCTGATGAGCCTGGAAGTTATAAGGAACAGTTTCGGAAATAAGGGAGTCAGGTTGTTGGTCAAAGCGTGCAAAGTTTCAGTTGCACAGAATGAGTAAGTTCTGAGATCTACCGTACAGCATGGTGACTATAGTTAATAACACTGCATGGTATACGTAAAGTTGCTAAGAGAGTAGATCTTACGTGTTCTCACCACACACACAATGAAAGGTAACTATGTGAGATCATGGCTATGTTAATGGTCTTGACTGTAGTGATCATTTCACAATGTATATCGGCACATCACGTTGTACACCTTAAACACATAATTTTTATTAAAATAATAAAAATAAATCTATTTAGATATGAGAAGTAGAAGTCTATTATAAAATTGATGGCTTTTTCCCAAATTAAGTTGCTGGAAGCTTGCAGTAAAATGTTTTCCTCCTCTTAAAAACAAGAATAAGGAAGTTATGTTGAAAAAGAATGCCTCAAAATCTGTATCAATGTCCTTTGGAGCGTTGGCTGCATACAAGACCGCATATGCATAGAGGGAAACCACAAAAATCCGGGCAAAGAACAGGGGAATTATGAGCAGAATAATTACCAGAGAATCATACAGTGTGGGGAGATGCTCAAACTTTAATTAGAAAAACGGAGTCTTTGGCGGCTATCTGGGGCATTCAGTGCAAAATTCTAGAAGGATCATGACTTAATAATTAAGCTGAGGTATCTCTGAAGTTAAGATTTTCCAATACTCGCCCCAGAAAATCTCGACCATAAAGCAAGTCTCAACAAATTTAAAGGGATATAAAGGGATTTGAATCGACAGATGCAACAATATCATAACCTCAGCCTTGGTGGGATTTTTCATAGAAATTGATAAGTTGATTGTAAAATTCATGTGGAAATTCAAAGGAACTAGAATCACCTAAACAATTTTGGAAATGAAGGACAGAGCTGGTGGACTTACACCACTTACATTTACTATTAAGCCACAATAATTGAGGCAGTGAAGAGAAATAAAAATAGAATAGAAATTGGCATAAGGATGAGTATATAGGTCAATGGAGCCAAATAGAGCATCCATAAATATAGGGCATATCAATTGATTTTCAACAAATGTGCTGAGGTAATTCAGTGTGGGAAAGGATAATAGTTTCAATAAATGTTACTAGAACAACTAGATATCCATATGGAAAAAGATGAACTTCACACTATATAAAAACGAACTAAAAGTGGACCATACACCAGAACCTAAAAGCTAATATTATAAACTTTCTAAAAGAAAGAGAGGATAATTTTTCATGGCTTTGGGATAGACAAGATTTCTTAGGACACAAAAAGCATGAACCATGAATGAAAAACAATGATAAATTGGACTTCATCAAAATGAAAATCTTCAGTTCTTTAATAGACTCTGCTAAGAGAGTGAAAAGGTGAACCACAAACAGAGGGGACAAATTTACAATATATTTGAATATATATATATTTGTCATACTGACAAATATTGAAAATATTTGAATATATACATATATATATGTATATCAGTCTTAACTAGTCAATAATAAGATTAGTAACCTAATGAAACATAAGCAAAAGTTATGAACAGATGCTGCACCAAAGAAGATCTAAAAATGACCAATAAGCATATGAAAAATGGTCATTATTATTTGCTATGTGGGAAATGAAAAATTAAACCAGAATAAGATATCATTACAAACCAATGAGAATGGCAAAAATTAAAAAAACCAACAATGCCAATCATTGGCGAAAATATGGAGAAGTTGGAAGTCCCAGGGAAGGTAAAATGGTGTAACCCTTGGAAAATACTTTTGAAGTTTCTCATAAAATTAAATACAAACTTACTATATGACTCAAGAATTCCACTCCTAGAAATTCATCCAAAAGAAATGAAAACATGTGTCCACACAAAGACTTGCACATGAGCATTCATAGCACCTTTCTTCTTAATACTCTATAACTAGAAACAATCCAATGGTCTCTCAACAGATGAATGGATAAACAAATTGTGGTATATCCATGCAATAGAATACTATACAGCTATAAAAACAGAATGAACTAGAGGCAAATACAGAAATATCAAAACATTATGCTGACACAAAAGACTACAAACTAAATGAATTCATTTATGTGAAACTCCAAAAAAGACAAAGATAATCTCTACTGACAAAAAGCAGTTTAGTGGTTGCCTGAAAGTGAGGGTAGAGCTGAGGAATTGCTGGGAAGGGTCACAATTGGAATTTTTGTGTTTATGAAAATGTCTAGATATCGATGGTGGTAGTGGTTACATACTTGTATATATTTGTCAAGACTCATGAAATGTATACTTAAGATAGATGCATTTTATGCATGTAAATTCCATCTCAAGGTTGATTAAAAGTGATATGGACAATGATAACCCAGTTGGAAGCCCCTAAATCAGAATACGAAACAATATGAAATTTGATCTCATCCTTTATAGTAAACACACCTACACTTGCAGACACACAGAGTTAAGACTGAAAAGAAAGAATCAGGGACAGAATGTTTAAAATTATTTTGCATGAGTGTCAGGATTTGGACAATTTTATTTCCTTATTTTCTTATTTCCAGTTTTCTACATTGAATGGCATTGGTTTCATAATTTGGAATAATGTGGAATAGAATCATTTTCCTAAACATATGTCATCATATCTGATGGTTGGTACTTACCTTTAAGTTCCAGGTTATTACCAGTTTAGGATGTGGATGACCCTAGTCACTGAGTAGTCTTGGCAATGCTGAAGTCCCTCCCATTTCTGTTGTTTGTGGTGGTGTTTTCTCCTCTGACCCCATAATCGATAGTTTCCAGTATCATCTCCCCAGAATATAGGCTCTGTCTGGTTTGTGCATCAATGTGACCAGGAGGAGTTGTGAAAATACAGATTGCTGGGACGTCCCCCGGAGTTTCTGATTCAGTAGGTGGCGTGTAAGGACCAAGTGCAGGAGACTCACCGATGAAGCAGGAGTTATTGCCACACAAAAATAAATGGTAGATATCAAGTTCCCACTGTGTCTCCAGTCATGAGCTAGGGCTTTGCGTAAGCTTTCTCCAGTTAGTCCAGAAAGACAGTCTTAATTCAAGAAATATTATTATCCCTATCATTGTCTTCAACAAGAGAAAGAAAAATAACGCAAAATACAAGTACATAGACATATGTAGCCCCATGCTTGAAAAAGTAGACTGAATTCGTAATCTGTAGGAACTACACCAGCAATTTACAGTAATTGAGTAAACAATTGGCTTTCTTTTTTTGAGCAATATTCTGAGCTCATTATCTTTTTAGTATTTATTATTCTCATTACAAGGAGTCACTTCATCAATAGCACTTTAGACTAAGCTTTAAATACTAGAACAGTAACATAACTCTGTAACCCCCAGTATCCTAGTAATTTTTTTCCCACCTTGAGTTCTCCCATATCCAATATAACGCTCAGGACTGACTTATAGAGACAACTGATAATATGTATTAAATGCTTGCTATACCCAAGCACTATTCTAAACACTTCATATACATTGATTCATTTAACTTTCATAACCACATTATAGAGGGGGCACAATTATACCATCGTTGTCTCCACTTCACATTTTATTTCTTGACTTCTTGCTCAGTTTGGTGCGCCAACACCTTGCCTAATTGCCTGACCTTGGATTGAATATGCTGACCTCACAACTCATTCTCTTTCCATTTTGCTGTTCTACCTTCTGAAAACAGCCATGGTAGGAGAATTTACAGTAGTAGAACTTCATGTTTAATGGAAAAAATGGGGTGTAAGTTAGAAACACCTAAAAGTAATTTTAAAAAGCATAACACTCCATCTCTGAATTCCTTGAAATATTGGGAGAAGGTTGAAGACTAAGTTTCCTAACTTGGACACGATTTTATTTCAACATTAAAGGACAGAAAGATGACACCCCCATATAACTGAGGGAGTTGGGGGCATCACTCCTGTCACCAGGAGAGGCGAAGGCATCTGGTACCTAGATCTCTACTCTGGCTTCTGAGTTCAGAAATGCTGGGCTTGGTTTCAGAATTTATCAGTTTGGTTTGGAATCAACTTCAAGTTTTAAGATTTTTTTTATTTAAACAAATTTTCCAGCTTTATTGAGATATGATTGACAAATAAAAATTGTATTCATTTAAAGTGTACAATGTAATGATTTGATACACATATACATTATGAAATGATACCCACTATCAAGTTAATAAACATATCCATCGCCTCACATAGTTACCATTTTGTGTGTATGTGTGGTGAGAACTCTTGAGATCTACCGTCTTAGCAAATTTCAAGTCTACTATACATTAACTATAATCTCTGTGTGGTACGTTAGGTCCCAAGGACTTATTAATCTTATAACTGAGAGTTCATGCCCTTTGACCAAAATCTCCTCATTTTCCCCAATCCCCAGCCCCTGGCAACCACCATTCTACACTCAGTCAACTTCAATATTTTGCAACATTCTTGACTTGGGTTGATTCTTCTCTTGGGTTAAGTATAAGGTATAATTTAGGTAAAATTTCCCCACCTTTTCTTAATTAATATGAATTCCCCCTGCTCCCACTTAGGGAGAAGGAGAGAAGTCTAAAGATTAGATGTTATATAGACATGTATTGATATAAAACATGTCAGAAGAAAACTCAAGGTGGTTATGGGTACGTATAACCACTCTGTGACTGAGGGCACAGAGAATGAGTTCTCCAGGAAAGAACATCTGAAATATGTTTTGAAGCATGAGAATAAACCAGAAGAAGAAGAGGAAGGAAGGCCAGGCAGACAGAACCATGTGGACAAAGGCACAGAGGCAAGAAGCAGCAGTATGTTTGGGACCTGAAATGCCATATGCCCACCTAGGGGGTACATTTGTGGCAAGAGATGAAGCTGAAGACAGGATGAAAGTCAGCTCATGAAAAGCCTTGTGTCCCTTCGTCTTGAATACTCAGCTACAGAAAAGGATGAGAGCACTATTTTTCAAGCAAGCCCCTTCCTGACCATCTCTGGGGAGGTGTCTCTGACATAGCAGGTCTGTGTATGCAGCCAGTATTTGAAGAGCTTTTCCTTCATGTTTCTTGATAAAGAAGATTTTGCAACATCACTCACTACATTAAAATGCTTTCTTAGCTTCAGGGGACTGAAAGCATTTTTATTATGTTCCAACATTATTTATCCTCCCTGTACACAAGAGTGAAAAGCAGAAATCCAAAGAGAAAAATCCTTCTAATGTCTAAAACATAGCCATGGTCCATTTGTCTGCCCTTGCAGAGGTAGAGAGATGACAAAAAAATGTGGGAGAAGGCTGGTTCCTGCCTGCTACCTTCCCAGGATGTATAGATGGGTAGAGGCAAGCTCTCAGGGAGATTTCCACTACTCAAAATTGAGCCCTCATTCTCACGCGTGTCCTGAAACTCCATTTCAGCAGGACACATTTCAGACTTGTCTTCCTCTAAGAAGCCCCATCCATTCAGGTCACATTGTCTGCAAGCTCATCCACGGACAGTCTTTCATCAGAAAGAAAATCAGCTCACAGGTGTAACAATTACATAGTGGCAGTGGACACTAATTCATTTGCAGCAAATGCATAAATTCTTATTATTTAATAAAAGAAATTAATTTTTCTCAAGTCTCCAAATTGTCTTATGACAGAAACTTAATCCAAATCAATTTAAGGTACCCTGAGTGAAATCAATATTTTTCAGACAACTCAAGGGTCACTTCTATGTATTTTCTGAAGGGTGACACATACATTGTAGAGGAGATTTTTAACACAACTCGGGGAGAGGAGACTATTGTTGCCTGTTCAACATTGTCTATCCACACTAGAATCTGCTGGGATTGACTTTACTATGACTGGGGCCAGTTGCATGCATCTATCCCAGCTGGAAACGGCTGAGTAGTGAATATTTCCATGTGTTCCCCAGGTTCCAGGTCACTTTGTGTCTTGTCTGTCCCAAAGTCAGTGCCCCCTGGGTCAGCCATCTGTCTCCTAGCTCTTTCTTCTCTCCTCCCAGGGACCACAGTGAGCTCAGTAGGTTTCTCTTAGGCTCTCTATCTTGCAGGCTCTGGTGCTTTTTCTACTCCACTGATGACAAATGAAGCCATCGTAGTAACCTCTGTATGAGGCCTGATGCCTCCTTGAATTTCACCAAGGAAATAATGCACAGGTTTCCTATGGCCTTGGGTCTTTCCTTCATCTGGGAGTTTTTCCTTCTACAAATGGGTTTGTTGACTTAAGGAAGTGGACAGAGTGCAGGGCCCCTCCTGGGAGACTCATAACAGCCTCTGATTCTAATTTGATTTGCTTCCTCCTCTTTTAGAATCTTAGCTGCTGAGTATGGAGATAACCTTTCTCCTCAGTTCCTAGCACATTAGCATGTGTACTTAAAGCTTTTGTTTCTTCATTCATTCATCCACCTATCCATCCATCCATTCATCCATTCATTCATTCATTCTCCACTTCCATTACTTCTCTCATGAACAACCATCGAAGGTGGTTATTGTATACTTTCTGATTTGTACGTTTCCTTGCAAAATGTGTATGATTGTTTTGTGCACATGCATTTTAATTTATATAAATACTTTGGTTATAGATTTAATTTTGCCCATGGTGTTTTTCTTTTTTCTTTTTTTTTTTAAAGATTTTATTTTTCCCTTTTTCTCCCCAAAGCCCCCCAGTACATAGTTGTATATTCTTCGCTGTAGGTCTTTCTAGTTGTGGCATATGGGACACCACCTCAGCGTGGTTTGATGAGCAGCGCCTTGTCCGCGCCCGGGATTTGAACCAATGAAACACTGGGCCATCTGCAGCGGAGCACTCGAACTTAACCACTCAGCCACGGGGCCAGCCCCATGGTGTTTTTCATTAACCAGAAATCCTTTGCCTTCTCGCCGTCTCTTCTTTCGTCAGTCTTGGGAAATCTTATTTAGTGTGGGCAGGAGAAAATAAACCGGACAAGTCCTGAGCATTTAATTCTAAAAAGTGTAGAATGAAATATTAATATTTTCTATGACCTCTCACTCCTTTGACAGTGGGAACCTGGTCTACTTTAAATGAGAGGAACATAAACAAGGGGCAAAAAATTAATTTCAGAAAACAAAATCCCAGAAGTTAAAATATTAAAGAACTATCTTCCCACATGCCCATTGGACAATCACATAGATACACACAGTCCAACCTCTTCTAGGTGTTCTTTATACCAGAGCGTCAACACAGTTAGCAAACGTTTTTCTCTTGGTTGCATAGATCACGTTTCATACTGTGATGTGGCATTGATGTATTTTGCTCTGATGAAAGGCTTCCCACCAAGGAAACCCTGCAAGCTAATCAACTGGGATATGAACATTCCCACTTCTTGTCAGTGTCAGTTCCTGCCACATCTTTTGTAGACAATCTCTTGAGTCACTTCCTCAAAGGGAATTTAAATTAACACGTGTCTGTTGATTTTCACTAATCTTGCTCACATCTGATTTCTAAGTTGGGTGAATTCCTGCCTCTGCTCCCAAGTGCAAATAATAATGGCACTGCAGTGTTAAAGCAAAAACACACACTTTGGAATAAGATTGATCTAGGTCCTAAGCTTGGCTCTGCACCATTTCCTCAACAGTGAATTACAGATAATAATTAATAGGACTCCAGTGAGGGTAGAATGAAATAATGTATATAAAACGTTTAACACCGTGCCTGTCACATAGTTAGAGCTTAGTGTTAACATTCGTTGTTATTATTTGCTACATCATTCAGTGCCCTACGTTTTGCCTACTTCATTGATATGCACCTCATCCCTACGGTGACCAGGAAATGTAATGGGGTGAGAATCTACTGTATTGTGTGACATTTTTCTGATGCAAGTAGAAAAATGGCCTCCTTCTACCAAAGGGCCTTCATCTACAGAACAGCTTTAAAATATCGTGCCAGGCACTGCAAGCAATTCTAACACATGAAGTCTGAGATGTCGAGAAAACCTTGGCAGGGCTATTTCTTTGGGGGCTCTAGAGGATTCGAACAGGTGTGCAGTCTTGACCTTACATAGCAACGGCATGATTTTTCTCAAGCATGAAGCATGACGGCACACTTCGTCTAAGACCCGGAGGCCTTGGCCTCAGGAAATTGGAAGCTTGGAAAATAAGCATTCAAAAGGTGAAAATGTTTCATCTGGTTATTAGGAAAGGAGAGAAAAAAATGTCTGTTAGGAGCAGGGCCTGCAACATTTGCATGGATGAGCTTAGTGCATCCACCAAGGTGTCCTTGGCTTATTGGGCTAATTTTATCACCCTGTGGGGATGGAGATGAAGGTGGGAGCTTCTTAGCCTCCACCACAGAGATCTGTTGTTTCTGATAGGGGTTTGAGTGGGGTCCAGGTCATGGTAGTTTTCCCCCTGATTATTAAAAAGCTGTATTTTCAAATAAAAACAAGGAAAACAGAGAGAGATGTAAAGAAGAAAATAATCTTCCCTAATCCTCCCACCAAGAAACAGTCACTGATAACACCCTGTTGTGAGCTCTCCCTCCCTCCTCCTCCCTCCATTTATCTCTGTTTAAACAAGTTTATCAAAGTGTGTTTATACACCATAAATATCACCTGTTAAAAATTGTACTGAAGGGGTTCAGGACAGGTCTCCCCAAGATGTGCCACTTAGGCACGTGGAATATTCTGAGCTAATGGCAATCGGGACCCCTCGGGCTCCAGAGGACTTTTTCCTTCTCTCTTAAAGAACTTAAATTGGGGGCCTTGCCCATAATGAGTTATTACCAGAAATAATTTTTTATGACCTATCTGTATGGAAGGGCAAACCTCTGATTACTGAACATCTGTTCTTCTTATGGTACTCTGAATTATCCTCCTCTCCTCTCAAGCCCCAGGCCCCTATCCTATTCCTTGGCTCAAAATGGCAAAAAATACCTCATTTTACCTTTCTATCTCTGACCCTCTCATGTGTATGGGCTTCCTGTATGTACGCAATTAAATTTGATTTTCTCCTGTTAATATGTCTCATGTCAATTTAATTCTTAGGCCAGCCAGAAGAACCCAGAAGAGTAGAGGAAAATTTCTTCCTCCCCCACAGTACAGTTCAATGATTATTTTACTGAGTTGTGCAACCATAATCATAACCCAGTTTCAGAGCAGTTTCATCACCTCAATAAGATCCTTCATGCTCATTTATAATTAATCTCTCCTTCCTTCTCAACCTCAGGTATCCACTGATTTACTTTCTATCTTTATGGATTCTATTTTTTATGAAGAATTTCATGTAAATGGAATGATACAATATGTGGTCTTTCGTGCCTGGCTTCTTCCACTTCACGTAATGATATTAAGGGTCATCTGTGTTGTAGCATATATCTGTACTTCATTCCTTTTCATAGCTGAATAATATTCCATTGTGTGCAGAGACTACATTTTGTTTATCAACTCACCCATGATGGACATTCAGGTTGTCTCCAATTTGGGGTTACCACGAATTATGCTACTTAGAACATTCGTGGGCTACTCTCATGTTTTCATTTCTCTAGAGTAAATACCTAGATGTGGAATTGCTGGGTCATCTCTTAAATTTATGCTTAACTTTTTAATAAATTGCCAAACTGTTTTGCAAAGTGGCTGTATCGCTTTACATTCCCACCAGCAATGTTTGAAGGTTCCCATTTCTCCACCTCCTCAACAAACTTGTTATTGTCTGCTTTCTGGAGGATAGCCATTTTAGAGGGTGTGAAATCTATCTGTATCTCTATATGACTTTACTTAATCCAAGGAATCATTAAGATGGAAGCCTCAGAAGTCCTTAGTCATCTTATCACATAAGTAAACAAGTCATGCTTTTCTGCTTATCAACAGAGTTTTGCTTTCTTTTGGCTCTGTTCTTTTTTTTTTTTCCCCCTCTCCTCTCCATTAACATCCTCCTGTGTATGAATACATATTGTCTGTGTCATGGTTTAAATTATTCTGAATAAACCTGGCACGGCAAATTGCTGGCACAGGTGGGATGTTCTCCCTTCTTATGCCCACGCAGACCTTGCTAATCATTTCTGCTTGGTGCACACAAGGTCTCAGAATCTTTTCCAGTGCAGAGTTCCAAGCAGCTGTTATCAACCAATTGGCGATGACATGAAGGATGAAATCGATTTACCATGCTTAATACATAAAGTTCTGTATATTGCTTTTTCATCAATTAAATTTATATCATAAGTATGTATTAAGCATTCTTCATAAAATAATTTTAATGGTCTGTAATATTCCATCATATGAACACACTATAATTTATTTAACCATTCACCTATTTTGAATACATAATGTTTTGCTGGTTTATTTCCATTATAAATAATGCTACAGTGAATATCTCATATATTCATATATCCTAGAAGTAGAATTACTGGATCAGAGAGTAAAAGATTTTTCAGTCTTTGCTTGGTTTGTCACGTAATTAAGCTTTTTTTGGTTTTTCTATTCAAAATGGCAAGGATTTTATTTCTCCATTATTCCTTTGTTCTTTGCTCAGTTCCTAACCCCAGAAATAGCCTTCAAAAGGTGGTAAAATAGCTCAAATCCCAGGCTTTGGTGAGTGTGCTCCTAGAAGGATGCAAGCAGGGAACTATGTACAGTGGATACAGCCAGCTTCTTCCCCGGAGAATAGGGATTGGGCTCGTCCCAGGGTCCTGCCTCCCCAAAAGGATTCCAGCAGGGAAACAAACAGAAAAGATGTTAAGAGAAGCTGATGCCCCCAACAGAGGGACATAGGCCATCACAGGACAGTCAGCTGTCTCCCTCTCACACCATGATGTGTGCTCTAGTTTCACTTCTGGTTTCCAGGAATTATGGCCAATTCTGAGTCAAGTCCCAATAGCCCCAGATCCTTTCCATCAGGGACTATGTATGGCACACTCTCCCTGGGATCTGAGCAAGACTCTGATGCATCATATTCAGGGGCAGAGTGGTGGGCAATGTTTCCATCAGATTTCTTCCCCTAAAACTCCTCTCCTGTTCTTTAATAATAGACCTCTAGCTCTCCATGCCTTACCTTTTCTTAAAGAGTTCAGGCAGACAGATGGGAAAACATCAGTTACAGGAATTTTCATTGTTATTCTCCACTCTTGAAGGCATTATGATGACAAATTTACTTTGGCCATGATTTAGGTAGTCAACTGAGGTTATACCAGAAAGTAAGTGCTAGGAGGGGAGGGGGCTCTGCTGTTGACTGCTTTACCCCCAGCACATGGTCATTGTTCTAGAAATGTTGTTGAGTGAATGGAACAATGTATGTGAAGGTTCTTAGTAGCCTTAACATGAGGGATAACAGATCCTTGACACAACAATTTCAGTCTTGGGTATATACCCAACAAAAGTGAGCACTGACATCATCCAAAAGATACGTGCAAGAATGTTTATCATTACATTATTTACAATATCTGAAACTATTAATAACCCTAATGTTCACCAACTGTAGAATGGGATGGATACATTGTGATGCATTCAAACAATGGGATGCTACATAGTAATAAGAATAGAACTAAATGCAACAAGAAAATGCCATCCTAGAGACAATGTTGGATAAAAGAAATCAGACACAAAAATGTATATGTTGCATCATCCCATATACATGAAGTTCAAAGACTGGCAAACATAATATTTGGTGATAGAGACCAGAGGTGTGACCTTGGGGAGATATTGACTGGCATGGAGCAAGAACCAATAGCTGAAACTGTTCCATATGTTGACTTGAGTGTTATTTCCATGGATGCATACATACGTACAAACCCATCAAGCTACGCACTTAGATTTATATGCTTTGCTGCATTGAATATTGTATCTCCATTTTTTTAACTGTGTTTCTTGATATGGCATTACAGCATTTTATGACCTGCCTCTTACCTCCCTTAATGCTCATATTTTGCTATTCTCTAACCAGTAAGTCCCTGAATATACCAGGTATTATCCCAAGATCAGGATTCTGCATGTTCTATTTCCTCCTTCTTTCAGCCGGAAATCTGCTCCACAATCTTCAGATGCCACTTTAGACATTATCACTTTCCAAGATAATCTCTTTGTCACCCTTCCCTCAAGACTGCATTAGCCAAGTGGGCATCTTTTTGCCTGCATAGCATTGAGTCTTTACTCCTAGCCCAAGTTGAATCTAAATTGCCTGTGTTCTAGTCTATCTCTCCCACTATGAGCAGGGATCTGCTCTGGTTCCCAGCTGAGTCCCAGCTTACAGTACATTGCCAGGCACTTTGCAAGGGCACAATCAATGCTCGTTGGATTGAATTCTGAATCTCTCCTCTCAAAAACCAAGATGCAGCATTGGCAGCCTGGATTTTTCTCCTCCCAAGAGTGTTGGTGTTTATAGGGTTTTTGCTAATGCCACACTGACATGTTCTCTGCACAGGGCCTGTTGGAAAATTAGATCAGGTGGCTTCCCCACTGTAACATATGACACTTTTCTAATTAGGGCAATGTTTAATTTACTGTCTCATGGCTTTTTGAATAAATATAAATTGTCATACTTAAGTGACAGGTGTAAAACCCAGGATGGCTGTGTTAGAGAGGTTAATCTGTTGTTAATCAAATCAGTTCTGCTTGACTTTCTCCCGAGGAGTGAGAGATAATGGCCCCGTTTAACTGGAGATTAGCCAGCTTTTGGCTGGAAATCCCTCAGGGCTCACCTGAGCCTCTTTGTGTCTCATTCAGAATGAAGATATTCAAATGTGTCGATAATTAAAGTTGAGACCTTCTCCCTCCTTTGGCATCCCATGAAGTGAAGACATTTTCCATTGGTCCTTTCCATTGACCAGAAGGGGTTTTCTCTTAATCCAGTTAGTACTGGAATATCCTGGAATATTACTATAAGGCCCCTCAAATTCTAAATTCTTGCCAGTAATAGAGTTGGATATCTCCACTCACATTGCTGCTCATCACAGCAAATTTGGGGTGCTTGGGGCATGATGGAGTGCTGGCCTTGTCCTTGATGTGGCCTCATGAATGTGTCTCTAGCCCAGGAAGAGAGGGGTTCTAGCTAGAGCCAATGAAACTCTTGGCACAAGGAATTGTGAGATTGAGACACACAAGCAGAATGATTTGGGGTCTAGGAGACCAAATAGGTATTCCTCTTAACGTTTGTCAGGACCACATCATGGCTTTGGTACTGACAGAAGAGCAGCCACCCTTTGCAACCTCAGGGATCTGCGGCCTCAAGAGCACTAGGGTTCTTACGTCAGAGAAAACAACATCATTATGGCCTCCAACTCTAGGCATGAGGCAACATGGTCAGTGGCTTTGTAGGCAGCAAGGCGAAACAGTTACAGATGAGAAGACATACCCTGTTCTGGGACTTCTAGAATTATCTTAAGAAGATTGCGGGGGGGGGGGGGGCGGCTTTGAAAACTTCATTATGCAGATAGTGAAAGAGCAAACAAAATCTGAATCATTACCATTCCTTTGAACTGCCCACTAAAGGAAGGTGATAAAATGATATGATTAAGACTGAGCACTGGCTTCAAATCCTAGCTTACTATACCAGTCATGTGACTATGAACAAGCCATTTAACCACTCCAAGTATCATTATTCTCGTATGTAAAGTGGGGTTCTTTTGATTGAGACAATATGCATAATGCACTTAAAACTGTGCCTGGCTATAAAATCACTAAATAAGCTTTCGTTTCACCATAATAATCCCCATTATCATCATGACCTCTTCATCATTACCATCATCACCATCATCAGTATCCTTACTGCCATCATCACCATCATGATCACCACCATTAGCATTATTGTTGTCATCATTATCAATATCATTACCATCATCATATAACCACCATCATCATCATCACTATTATTATCACTGCCATCATCACTATTAGTACTGGTAGAATGATATGAGGACTGAGGAAATTAAAATTATATTGGCATTATCACCTCTACTTTATAGATGAGGAAAGCATTGACCAGAATTAGAGACCACACAGTTAATCAGGACTGGGGCTAGAATTTGAACCCATTTCTTTCATGGACTAAAATCTAACACTTGTTCCAAAAAGAGAGTTGATACAGAGCAAAGAGCACATGAAAAATGGAATTGAACAACAGTAAATACTGTAGGATTATACATCTCCATTAATTTAAGATGCGACATTATTACATGGTTGATTAGTTTCAAAAGAAAGAACATGTTCCTAATTACTTGAATTTTGAGATTTATTTTCTTTGTTTCCCACCCATAGATGAATGATGTGGTAAGAACAGACGTATGCTTTTGCATCTTTCCAGCCAACACCACACTGTTAATCTCCCCTGTGACCTTGAATTGTCTCTGGATTTTGGAGAGGCAAAACAATGCATCCGCTTATTTTCCCGTAACTCACCCAGCATGTAAAACAAATAACTGGGCTGACATGTCTGAAGTGCGGTGTCGTGGGCAAAATAAGGAGGCAAGACAGTCTTGCTCTTCTATTTATGGACTATAAACCCTTTACAGTGGCATTGATGAAGGGTTTATAGTCAGTACACAAGCTGGTTACACCATAAATTGTAATGTTATATGATAAACTTGGACTTTATAGCAGTAGTAGATATCAAAGAAAAAAATGAGTTGGAGTCTGAAAGGATCTATCATTGGAGATACTTGCTGCAAGTTTAAATATTCAAGCTTGTTTTTGTCTTCATTTCATTCAAGCATCGGATAATTCATGTTCTTCTCAGTGAGGATTTATAGATTTACCTAGAGATTGACTGCGGAAAAAAAAAAAAAAATAACAACAGAAAACAGAAGGCACCCTGAATGGTGAATGGCATAGTCATGACGTGGATATGAAATAGAAGAGAAACACTGAATTATTCAAGCATTTGGGCTATTTTTACACTGGCAGATGACAGGTAAGTCCTCCCCCCAGTTTGGGGCCTGCTAATATAGCACCATTGTAAGACATCTTGGTTACTATATCGAGAAATGGAAAATATTTACAAGGGAAATGTGTTGAATGTAACTTAATTGCCTTGAGTTTACATTAAAGCTAAAAGCAGTAAAATGTCAACAAATGTTAATTTCCCGGCCTCTCTAATGGGCACACACTCTTTCAGCTCCCAATTCTGTCCTTATTCATTATGGAACCGAAATTGCTAATATTTACTTATTACTTATTTATATTTTCATTTGAAAGTAAAAATAAGCTCATTTGCCATAATAACAGCTTAATATTTCCAGTGCTAAGAAACCGTCTTTTTAAAGATTTCTATTAATGGCCTCTCAGAAGAAGAAATCAGAGAGTTTCCACTTTTTGCATATGGAATACGAAGGAAGTATCATTAAGTTAGAACATGATCATCATTCACTTTGGTACTCACTTTGTGCTCTGGAAGATAAGGTGCCCTGAATTCACAGAGGAAGAAAACGGCTTGATATTGGCTGAGGGCTAAAACCAACCTGCAAAGAACGAGCGCTAAGAAGACCCATCCCAGAGTCTAGCAGTTCAGTCTCACATCACATTTGCAAGCCTGAGACCATTTGGAGTTGACCTGCTAAAATGTTCCAAATAACTTGGCCAGAGGCTCGAGGAACTCTCAGCTTGGAGTGGGGTGGCCCAAGTTCTTCCAGTGAAATCAGCAGACGCTCTTTGGCAGATCTCAGAGCCTGAACTGCCTTAGATCCTTATACCTGCATTCCTGGAGGCCCTTGGATGCTACTTACACATTCCCAATTTTCTGAAAGACCTTCCACAGACTGTAAGCTGGAGGTCATCCCTTTGGCTTTGACCCAGCTATCTGACCTCCCTATTAACCAGCAGCTTGGGTAGATCACTCATGCTCTTGTCCACAGTGACCCCTCTTAACTCAAACCAGTACTAGAACCACCAAATCTCCCAGTTTTCCTGGGACTGAGGGACTTCCTGGGACATAGGACTTTCCATTTTAAATCCAGGAAATTTCCAACAAACCAGGATGTGTGGGTTACACTACTGGTGACCCTGAATTACCAGGAGTAGCTGAGACAGAGAAATTCAATTAGCAGCTGTACAAATCTGAGGGAGGCTCAGAGGAGAGAATGAAGGACTGAGAAAGATATAGAGCCATCTGTGTGGAGGCGAGGGGTAAATATCTAACGGATGGGGTCTAGAGCAGGGAAGGAAAATCAGTATCACCTTGTATGACAATTTGGATTGATTGTAAATGGCTGCCTGGAGTTATGCTTTGAGAAGTATTCTAAGGCTATTTAACAAAGGAAACATGAATGATAAACTTCACAGAGTGAAGGAAAATGATAGAAGCAAGCAAAGTACTTAATACTCAGATGTGAGAGAAAAAGAGAGAGAGAGGATGGGCTAAGAACTCAATGCAATGACCATTTAAACGTTAATTTAAAATCAACTTAAAAAAAATCCTACTCAGTAAACTAGAAGCAGTCAAAGCCAATGAAGAAAATGAGAAAACATACAAGACTTTAATATTAACTGTTATATCCTATATATAGATGCGTAAATATGTTCTAAACAAATAGCACTATTTATACTGTTTGCCAACCTCATTCTTTTGTCCTGTTTTGTTCAAAAGACTATATTTTGAATAATACCCCTGTTGTTAAATACTATTCTGCAGCTTTATTGCAGATGGCTGCAAAGTGTATTATTTCATAGAATATGCCCAAATCTGCTTAACAGCTCTGCTATTGTTAGACAGCTGATTGCTAGTATTCACCTGTTTTTGACCTACAAGCATGACAGTTTCATATGATTCAACCTAATAACACATTTGCTCTTATGCCAACTTAATAAAATCATTAAAATTATAAGAATAATTTTATGGGCAATGTGCACCCTGTAGCCAGGGTTTGCATGTGGTTATTTCCTTAGGGCAAATTCCTGAAAGTGAACTTGCTAATTCTAAGAATAAATTCTAATTCTAAGGATGAAACATCAAATTTTTGTGCTGGAAAGGATCTGCAAGTTTAACCACTGCTCAATGTAGAGAGGAAGTTGTCCCTCTGGCTTGATGACTTGTTCAGAGCTGAGGACAACTGGCATAGCACCATGGAGAGTTCTGTCCGAAGTCACCTCTTAGATTTGAATTTGAGTCCTTCCAGGCCCCCTTGGACCAGTCCTAAAATAATGAAAGCACCTGATCTTCTTACCAAAGATGCAAATCTGATGAAAGCCAGTGTGGGCATGTGTGTTCAACAGTTCAACAGAGGGTGAAGCCAAGTATGAAGGGCCTGGTTGGATCAGTCTGATGCTGGATTAGAATGAGGTTCTTCCAACTACAATCAGATATTCACACTCCATCTTCATAACTTTATTACTTATATTTATCACTTAAGTTATAGTTCAGAGAGTGCATAAGCAGGTCCTTAAGCTGTTTCACAGTTTTCATTTAAATAAATGCATTCAAAAATATAATTTTATATCACCACCAAAATCCACTATTTTGCCCACCTATTTACCCTCCTCGCTGTGCAAAACTGCATACTGAAGTCTCGAAGTTATTATTCCGTTCTCCCACCTCCTCTGCCAACCCTGAACTAGCAGAGTAGCAGACACCTCACATCCTTCTCTAATCTCAGTTCCTCTTCCAACTTTGTAACTCGATCTTCAGCCTCTTGTTGGACATCAGTGGCCAACTGAACTGCCCACGGGAGATGCTAGCCCCCTGTGGCAGCCATGCTTTTCCCTTCTCCATGGCAGCACACGGTTCCTCAAACAAGCGCATCAAACCAACCAGAGTTTGGGGGCCTTCCGGTACTTACGTGGTGGTGCACAACCATCTGACACACGGGCCACACTTCCCCACATAGAGGTTGACGGATGACTCAGGACTTCCCCCAAGGATGCCTCTTTGTCAAGACCCGTTTCTCCAGTCTCCTGACTGGCTTGCCAATTGTTGGTTTGCAAACTGAGGGCAAGGAGAGACCAAGGAAAGAGGCGGAACACTGTAGATTGGTAGGTGGCAGGTTTAATAAACAAGAGAAGTTACTTACCAGGCTTGTCTTGTGTGCCCACAAGGTGAGTAGATCTCTGCACTCACCCGCCAGAATCTTCAAAGTTTATATAGAGGACTTGATAGGGTTTGGTCACATGTACTGTCCAGATGGGCTCAACGTCTTCCTCTCTCAAGACCATGTCCTTGGAACAGCTCCCCTGATGGGAATGGTGGACAGAAGGTACATTCCCAGGATGGGGCAGGGGGTAGGGGGGCGAGAGTCTCTGATGGCCCCAGTCCAGCTCACGGGTCAACCGGCAGTCACATCCTCTCAATGACCTCCTCCAGCAGCAGCTCCATTTTACAGATGAGAACACCGAGACCACGGAACTTTAACAGCTTGTCCATGTTCACCCTGAAAACTTGTTATGGTGCGAAGAGGGCAAGCCATGTTTCTCCATATAGTATTGCGTGCCTTACTAAGGAACAGTGGGAAAATCAGATGGTTTATAATCCAGGGTGCTCTTCATTCTTGTCTTGTAAATGGGAATGTCTTACATCTGCCTCCTTTTGCTCTCTTGGTTTGTATCAGTATATGACACTTGGCTAACTTGTCCTACTGAAATTTTTCTTTTTAACTGAGTGGTTCTGAACGTATGTTAAAATCACTTGGGGATGCTTTTAAAATGTACTGAATCCTGAGCGCACCCAGAGATGCTAGTTTAATGGATTGGGATGGTGCCTAGAAATTAGTATTAGAATCACAAGTACCCCAGGTGACTCTAAGGTGAATCCTAGTTTGAGAACCACTGCTTTACCAGCATTGATATTACCGAGAATCTTTTTAGAAATTCAGAATCTCAGGTTCCTCCCACCCTTCCTAATCAGAATCCACATGATAACAAGCTCTCTATATAATTTGTGTGTGCTTTACAGTTTGAGAAACACTGTACTGTAAGGGTGCGTATTTTTACAGGTGATGTGGGTTCTCTCTTACAGCATCCTACTTGAGGTTGAGAACGCAACTCACCCTAAAAAAAATAATTAATAAGTAAATCAACATGTCAGTCTTATCATTTAGGCCTGAAGAAGCATGTATGACCTTCCTTGACTCATCCAAAGGATTTCAGTATCATGATAGAGCATTCCAAAATTTAGCACACAATTTTGAGTAGGCTGAGTCATTGTACACTATTCTTTCAACCTGTACCTCACTTGGGGCCCCAGAGGGTATCAGTCTTTGTAGGGGTTGAAAGAGGCTTGGGAATTAAGCAGCCTCCTTACTTACTATGTGATCATGGGTCAGTGACTGAAACTCAATGAGCTTCAAACTGTTTTTAAGAGAAGGAAATAAACTTGTGCATGCAGATTAACCAATGTGCGACAGGAGCTCAGGGAGTGGTAGCACAGATGCTGAGTTGTGCGATCTTGGGAAAACATGTTTAAAATCTATGGAAATTCTTTTTCTAATCCTTAAAATGCCAAGAAAGTTTGTAGCGATGCCTCAGCATTAAATGAGAAAACACACAATGTATTTAGCAGGATGCCTGGCGCTTGGAAAAGGTTATCTCCATCATGGTCATCATCATTACTTCCCTCCGTTTAAGGCGTATGTATTTAGATTGGTCTTGATTCAGCAATTTTGGCCTAAAAGAAAAAAGACAAATTTGAAACCCTTGTTACTTCTTGTTTTTTCTGCTTTTCCTTCCCTTTTCCGCCCATTCATAGTTTTATTTTCTTTGTCTCCTTCTTATTCTGATGTACCTACAAAACATCGCCTTCATTTCATTCAGATATCACCTCATTATTGTGTTCTTAAAGATCATCTCTCCCTATTTCTGGCATCAGGAAGGAAGAGGGACTTAACTAGAGAAATAATCTTGGTGCTATGCCAAGATTTTATCACCAGGAAGAAACCAGCAGTGATCAGGGTCACTAGGAAAGCACACCTGAAAGGCAGGTGAAAACTACATGATTCCACTTAGTAACAAAAATTGAGGTGGGACTGGGGTCAAATGGCGGAAGTCAAGTTTAGAGATGAAAGATGGCTTAAGAACCTGTCTCCCTCCAACTTCCCAGCTCGAAGCTGCATGACCTCCCTGGAGGCAGCTATTGGATCACGTTTCCAGCATGTACTCCTCCTGAATGAATATCCCTCAGCTTTGTTTTATTTTAATAGACATTTCCAAAAGAACAAATTAGCCAACAGATTCCCTCCCCGTTCCTGGCCCCACCCAAAGTTGGAGAATCACTTTGCAGCCGCTCTCTCCTGCACAGAATTACCCAATTATCTTCTAAATTATAAAAGGGAAATCTTCCCCACCAACTGTTCATGGCAAGGCCAGGATGCGCAGTGTTGCAAAACTGTAGCAAAAATGTAAACAAAAGAATCCCGCGGAACAGGGGGCAAGCCATCCACATATGCCGATCCCAGCGGCTTCAATCAAAGGCAGAATCGCTTCCCCAATAAATGAAGCCGCTGCAACTAATAAACTCAGGCGCTAATTGCTGGCTGCAGATGTATTAATTGAAGCAAATGCGATGCCGGCAACCATTAATTATCTAATGAGGCCAGCAGTCTTCTGATGAGGTGGGGGCTGATTAAATATTAAAGGATGGCATATGGAAAGTGCCAGGAACAAAAGATTTCAATCTGAAAAAAAAAAAAGGAATGAACGAGGGTGAAAAAAAGAGTGAGTTCTTTCTTTTTTAAAAGACAAGAGCTGTCCACGTGTCTGAGATAGGTAATTAAAGTCCCATCGCTAACAGAGTCTCAAAGTGAGTTCAGTGAAATCTGACTTCTGAAGCTTTAGCGCAGATGAAAAGGTTTCACATTCAAAAGGGGTGACAAAAACATTCCAATGTAAAAGCAGTTGGCTCTACTTAACCCTTAGAGCGAGGGGGAATGCCTGCTGTTTAGCTATTTCTTCTGCTTTTCATTCGCAGGAAATAATTTCCTTAGTAAATCAAACCGCAAGTCAGGTGCATGCGGAGGGTCCCTGGGGAAACGGTTCCCAGCCTGGTCTTTAAGCTTCTCTTGTAGGGCTTGCATATTAAACCATCAAAAGAGTTATTCTTGACAGGACACTAGCAATATGCCCATCACCCTGCTAAGCACGTGACACACATGATCTCATTTCATCCACACGATCACTTGCAAGATACGTAGTAGCTTAAAGGGATAAAGTGACTTCCTCAAGGTCATGGAGCTAGTAAGGAGCAGATCTGAGATTCAAACTCAGAACTTTTATTCCAACGTCCTGGCTGGTAACCATTGCACCATATGCCCCCCCCCCACCCCCCCAATTAAGGGTAGATTAAGGGCAAGTGAGGTGAAGCATTTCTTGTGTGATGCCTGCTTCCAGTAGAAAAGGAGGGAACAGATTTAAGAGGTTTTCTGATCGTCCTTTGAGAAGGTGGTGGGCCAACTTTCAAGAGTGATTGAAATATATAATGGTGTCTTCTAGGAAGCTGTTTCTGACCCCTGGGAAGATTTGGAGCAAACAGATGTCTGGTTTTCTGGGTCTGAGGGGTTTCCTGGGGCAGACAGGAATTTAGTCTTCAAACCAGGATAGTCCCAGGCAAACCGGGATGGCAAGTCACCCGGGTAGATATAGATAAAAGGTTTTCCAGGTCCCCCTAATTTAAAACCCAAGTTGCGTTTGGGTGCCATTTTTACCTGATTTAAGTCAAACTTGTATTCTCTTACAACCTTGAGATATAGGCAAGTTTTTGGGTGTATATGTCGAGAAAAGCAACACATTAATTTGGAGTTGTTATAGAAAAGTTATTAGAGTGACCTGCATCAAAAATAAATCAAGATCATAAGTTAAAATCACAGACATTTCTCTCTTGCCCATTCCAGTTATCAAATGTTGCACACCTTGTGCATTTTAATGGCGGCAAGATATATATAAAAAAATCCAAGCTTAAAAATGGCGTATCATGTCTTTGTACTGGAGAGAAGACCCCTTACTTTCTGGAGATCAGTTCTCTTCTCTTCCCCAAATCTGTAGCAGAGCATCTCCTAAAGTGTGTTCCATAGCATACTGCTTCAGCAAGATGCTACAGAAAAAAAGGTTCTGTACTAACTACAGATACGTGCAACAGCATGAATGAATCTCAAGACAGCATGACGAGTGAAGGAGCAGTTTAGTTTTTGAATAGGCAAAACTAACCTGTGGTGAGAAAAAATGTAAATGGTGATTGTTGCTGGGGTGGTGGTGAAAAAATCAGAAAAGTGCTTTCCTCTGGGTGAGTGGATGGGTTAGATCAGGGATACACTGGGAAAGGCCATTTGGAAACTTTTAAGGGTGACTACTTGGGACATATAGATCTGTGCATTTGTCAAAATTCTTTAAAATTTTAAAAATTTAAATTTAAAAGTTTCATTTAATCTAAAATTTTAAAAATTCTAGTGTGTTTCATTTGATTTAAAATTTTAATTAAATTTAAATTTAATAATTCTTTAACAATCCTTAAAATGCGTGCATTTTGCTTTATGTGACTTTTACCTCAATAAAAAAAAGAATTGTAAAATGTGATTGTCCAGTTAATAATATACAGGCTAAAGTGTTTATGTTTGAAGAGTACTGATTGATGCAATTTACTTTGAAATGTCTCTAAATATAAGACGGATCAATGAATGAATAAAGGGACAAATAGATGAATAGATAGAAGACAGATAGATGGATGAATGGATAAAGGGATATACAGATGAATAGATAAGAGATAGATAGATAGAAAAATTGATGATGAAACAAATAGACCAATGTCTTAATTGTAGAATCTAGGCGGTAAGTACATTCACTGTACAATAGTTTCAACTTTTCCATTTGTTTGTAAGTTTTCATCTTAAAATGTTAGGTAAAAATAAACAGATCATAATCTTAAAGAGGGTTCTATATTTAGGAAATGCCATACGCTATTTATCCCTCACATCTTTCCCTTGGGGGTCTTTAGAGCTTGGAAGCATATTAAAGGCTTTAAGTCTTGTAGTTAAAACAAAATAAGTAAACTTTATTTAGCCTAGTTTTCCTAAAAACATTTGGTTATGAAACTCTTGGTTTTATTTATATTTTTTGTTTATGTTGGTGGTACGTCTTTAGTTCTCTACTACACTATCAGAATGCAAAATTAACACAGAGAATCAGGTATCCTGTGAGAATGTATGCTCTTTAGAATGGGTCAAATCATGATTAGGATATGTTAGTTATTAGAATTGGGATTCTTTCCAATTTAGGCAAAGGTGTTTCATATTTTGAGCCAGAGTTCGCTCACTGTAAGTTGTATAAAATGGTCCATTCTTTGCAGGAATGTTGTGAGAAGTAAATGAGGTAATTATGGAATGTGGCTACCTGTATGGAAGAGTAGATGGTGTCAATAATATCCATTGTTACTGGTGAAAATGTCTGAGCAGTGAGAAGGATAAACAAAGATAAACCCATACCAAATTACACCACAGGGAAAAATTAAAACAGCAGATATTCCAAGAAAAGTTTTAAATTCCACAGAGAAAAGAGCGTGATGGACTAGTAACAATACTATACAGACTGAGACCAAACTTATCATCCACCTCAATGAAGGCCAGAAGAAAATGGAGCAATATCTTTGAGACTCTGGGAGAAAATTAGGAACTACTCACATGGCCGTCAACAGTAGAATGAGTAAATAAGTTGTGGCACAGTCATGCAATGGAATAAAACACGGTAATGAGAAAAATGATCAGCAACTATACACAGCAATGTGAATGAAAGAAGCCAGACACAAAATAGTACATACTGTACTATTTACACAAAGTACAAAAACAGAGAAAACTAACCTATGCTGTTAGAAGTCAAAATAGTGGTTCTCATTGTGCTGGTGGACGGAGAGGGGGTGGGAGTCAGTGATCGACAGAGATAATAATGACAGCTTATGGGAATATTCTGTTTCTTGACTTAAACCTTATACTCATAATAATTGCATGCATCTCGCTAGCTATAAAACTCCAATATAAAATTAAGAGGCTTGGAAACAGATTCAAAAGCCTTCAACTGCGAACATTTGGAATTCTTCAAGGATGAAAAGACTCAGACTGAGGAGAAGCTAATCACAGAAATAAAAGAAGAAAACTAATGGAACGACAGAAAAATATGAATTATCAGATCAAAACAACTCACATCTTCTCAGAGAAGACACACAGATTTACAGACTTCTGGTCAATCCCAGTGAAATATCCAAATCTCAAAGATAAAAATAATTTTTTTTGTACACTTTTTGATGAAAAGAACAGACTACAAACATAAGAGAGAGTTAAACAGGTTTCCAATATCTCATCTACCACGCTTAATAGCCTGTGAAGACAAAAAAGACAATGATTAAAGTATTTTACATCTAGCCAAAATGCAGCTCTCATTCAAGAGCAATGGAACACCTGTGTGGAGAAGTTGGTTGAGGAAGTACTTTAACTGGAAGAAATGACATATAAACAAATATCTCTAGACAGGAAAAGACAAAGGATTCAACAAATAGAGATGGGTGATGGATCTTATAATACTATAATTATGCCTGTAATGGGTTGAGGATACTGTGAGCAGGAATTATAATTTGTGCTTAGATAAGAATTCTCAACACTTCTGTTTTGATGATCTGGAAAAAATTAATGATTCTCTGGAATTGAATTTCTTTTTTTCCTTCCTTTAGACTTTTTTTCCTCCCCAAAGCCCCAGCACATAGTTGTACATCCTGAGTAAGTCCTTCTAGTTCTTCTATGTGGGATGCTGCCACAGCGCGTCCTGATGAGCAGTGTGTGGGTCCGCGCCCAGAATGTGAACTGGTGAACCCTGGGGTGCCAAAGCAGAGCACCCAAACTTAACCACTGTGCCACTGGGCTGGCTGTGGGAATTGAATTTCTAAATGACCTAAACAAATTGTAGGAGTTGAGAGTGTCAGGGGGACAGGATAAAGGATTTTCAAGGTCTTGGGAGGGGACAGTTGATGGACAAGCAGTACAAGTGGCAACATGGTGGGAGACGTGGTTGATTGTTGGCATTTGGTATGGTGTGGGAAAATATAGGTTTCAATATGGCTGTTTAGAAAAGAAAAGCTAGTGGAACGGAGCTTTGGAGGAGCAATTCCAAATTATTAAGAAGGAATCAAAAGCAAAAGTTGATTGCAATATTTTGAATCAAGATTGCTTGTTGCCCAAACCTTAGAGTATTGACGGTGGCAGAAATGCAAATGTTCAGCAGGCATGTTGCATCCTTGGTGGTGATGCCTGGCTTTCTGTGGAGAGGAGGCATAGGAGGAAAACAGACACAAGGAGAGAGGAGAAGATCTTTTGCGTTGAGAGCTGTGGTGAGTGGACTTTGGAAAACAAATTGTGTTTGCAAAGAGGGAAGCTGCAAACATACCCCCTGGGCAGCCGGAGAAAGACTGCTGTGAAATAAAACCCAACAACACTCAGCTGCAAATCCCTTTGGTGTGACCAAGGTGCTGAGAGGTTTTACTGCCAAAGAAGGGAATGTCACATTCTGGAAAGCATGTCACCCCCAAAACTGATTTGCCTTAAGTGTGAGGACGATCCTACCTCAACCCCCATTTTATTTTTTGATAATCCCTCTCTTTATTATAATCTTCTTAATATCCATCTGTTACCCTTTAGGCAGAGGCTTCTTAAATTCAAATATCAGGCTATTTTTATCATAGAAGAATATGTAAAGCAATAGAAAACAGTTTAATGGGTTTTGGAGCCCGTGGCCCTCTTTAGCATCATTTCCATAATGAAATCCAGTTACAGACATCCATGTTGCTGCAGTTGACAGTTCATAAAAAGGAAGGGTGAGCATTTCCTTCCTGGAAGATATCCCAGCAAGGTAGAGTATGAGACACCCACCTGGGACAGTCAACTGGCATTTCCCCCTCCCGTCTTCCCTGGAGAGTTATATTACCCCCTCTTTGATTCAGTGAAACCCAGTGGCATTTGGGACATGTGTTGTATACCTGGGTTCTGTGGAATGGAGAATAGTAGGTGGATTTTATGGAACCAGGCCAGGGAGGAGAATGCTTTTACCTGGCGAATTACCATTACAAAAAACCTTGAATCAAAGATTTCATGAGATAGTGTTGGGAAAAAGATATAGTACAAGGGGGTTGAAGGCCTTGATGCTTGACTACCATACTTCAGGATGCATTAGATAAGTTGTTTGTTTTTTCACTTTTTGTTTTTTTTAATGGACAAATTATATCCTCAAACCTCAGTATATAGCCTGAAGGGACAGAAGAAAGTCTACCTTGTAGGGCCTGGGCCCGACAAGCAAATGTTGCCTTGTAACAAGGTGGATAATAGAATGTTCTCCTATGCTTTTGAAATCTATAATCCCTAAATTATACACAAGACGATGCCAACTTGAAAGAGTGCAGGAATTCGAATTTAGGTGCATATGCTATGTTTGAACTATGGGAGTTTGCTGGGTGTTTTGTGATGCCTTTTGAAAGGGCTGTTGAGTAATTTAGGCATATGCAGCCTGGCCCCTGAATGTCTGTGTGTCCTAAGATCCACAGTGGTACCCAGTTGGCCCTGTAAATGAAGCAGCCCTCTGTCCCTCTTTCAGAACAGCCTGACCCAACAAGACAATTACTCATCTTGGGTGATTACTGTTGAATCTCCAGGAAACTAGTGGCAGAATTGCTGTCTGCTCCTGAATGAGAACGTCAGAGCAGGGAGGAATAAGTAAAACAGAGGCTAAAATAAACTGAGTTCTTACTGTGTGTCACGGTAAGATTTTTTGACTATTATCTCACTTTTTTTGTTGGTTTTTTATTTTGGTGAGGAAGATTGGCCCTGAGCTAACATCTGTTGCCAATCTTTCTCTTTTTTTTTCTCCCCAAAGCCCCAGTACGTAGTTGTATATACTATATGTCCTTATAGTTCTTCTATGTGGGACACCACCACAGCATGGCTTGATGAGCAGTGTGTAGGTCTGTGCCCAGGATCCAAACTAGCGAACCCCAGGCCCCATTTTAAAGAAGAAAAACCTGACGTTCAGAGGGACTAATTGATATAACCAAGTTTTACTATTTATCAAGTGTTAGTACTTGTACTAGAGCCAGCTCTGCCTGACTCCAAATCCAAGCTCTTAAAATTCTATGTTTTATTGCTTTTTTAGGAATGATCAAAATCTCGCCCCTTGTCTTCAGATGGTGAAACTGATATTCCATGAGAGACAGCAGGACTCCTCTATGGATTTACTGACTTACTGGCAGTTGAGATTAAAAACTAGATCTCTTGGTGAAAATTATTCTGTATACATGTAAGAGAGTATACAGTTGGGGCCAACTATTCAATGGGAAAGAGTGCCCCACAGGAAGTATTCTCTACTAACTACAGTGGTGAAGGTGGTTGCGTTTGTCTCCAAACTGTGGTATTGTTGAGCCAACCTGTAGAGATTGGTTTTCAAAAAGAGAATGTGAGCAAAGAAGCAGTTGGGTTTATACTGACCTCTTAGATCAGCTTAAGGCATCTTTGTTCTCATTAAACCAGGCTCTGGGTGGATGCAAAATAAGCAGCTATCTAAATGGTGTGATTTGAGAGGTACCAGAAAGGCTTGCCCTCATCAAATTATCTTCTTCTGCTGCTCAGCCAAAATGTCTGCAAAGATTATTGGGTATTACTCTTTTTTTGTGTTTTGAGGAAGATTGGCCCTCAGCTAACATCTATGCCCATCTTCCTCCACGTTATATGTGGGATGCCTGCCACAGCATGGCTTGATGAGCGATGTGTAGGTCCACGCCCAGGATCCGAATCAGCGAACACTGGGCCACCGAAATGGAGCGTGGGAACTTAACTGCTATGCCACCAGGCTGGCCCCTGGGTATCACTCTTTTAGTTAAAACATACATCCACTCATTCACTCATTCAACACTAATTATTTATTTTATTTTTAAAATGTTTAATTGTGAAAAGATACACATACCATAAAATTTACCACCTTAACCATTTTTAAGTGTACTGTTTGGTGGTGTTGAGTACATTCATGCTTTTGTACACCCATCACCACCATCCACCTCTGGAACTCTGTTCATCTCACAAAACAGAAACTGTACCCATGAAACACTAACTCTCCATTCCCCATTTCCTTGGTAACCACCGCTCTATGTTCCATCTCTATGAATTTGACTGCTATAGTGGAATAGAAGTGAGATCAAACAGTCTTTGTCTTTTTGTGACTGGTTTAGTTCACTTAGCATAATGCCCCCAAGGTTCATCCATGTTGTAGCAGGTGGCAGGTTTCCTTCCTTTTCAAGGCTGAATAATCTTCCATTATATGTATATAACATATTTTGTTTATCCATTAGTCTGCTGATAGACAAAATGTGGGTTGCTTCCACCTTTTGACTATGGTGAATAATGCTGCTATGAATATGGATGTACAAATATCTCTTTGAGACCTTGCTTTTAATTCTTCTGGATATGTACCCAGAAGTGGAATTGTTAGATCATATGGCAATTCTATCTTAATTTTTTGAGGAACCACTGTAACGTTTTTCAACTTTGATCATGCACCACCAGGATACAGAGATGAATCAGCTACGAGCCCTCCAATAAGAGATTATTTGGGGAGGTAAATGAATATAAACCCATATTGACAGTAATTGGGATAAAAGAAGTAATGGAAAACTGGCTAAGAGCATGGGGGCTCTGAAGACGGTGTGCTCAGGTCCTCTCAGAGAGAGCAAAGGAAGCTTCCAAGAGGTGACGGCATTCGAAGTGAATCTTGAGTGTGTGTTCGCTAAAGATGGAGGCTTTTTATCCCTGAGAAGAGATGCCTCGGGATTCATGATGATTGCCTTCAAGTTTCTCAAGAGCTATTATGTAGAAGACTGAGCAGATGTCTAACGTGTAACCCCGATATGGAAGGGAGACAGACTTCAGATCAATAGAAGAATGAGATTGCCAAAAATTAGAGCTGTCCTGCACTAGACAGGCTGTCAGAAGGTAGAGAGTTCCACATCACATTTCCAATGACAACCCGTCAGGGGATGGCCAGGAAGATTCATTCAGTAGTTAGGGTAGAATTGATGATTTCTAAGACCTCTTCCAACGTGCAGATTCGATTATTCTAACACTGGTTCCATTGAAGCACCTCTTAAGAGTCAAATTTACTCTCATATATTTTCATTTAAATTAGCTCTTAAATTAGCTTGTACAGATATATCTATATATATCTATATATGGATATGATATTACATAATATTGTAAGATATAATAACTTATCTGCGTGTGGATAGATAACTACAGATCAGAATGCATTTTTTATGTGGCTCACAATAACAGCTATCATTTATTAAGCAACCTACTTTGTGCCAAGTACTGTTTTAAGAATATTATGTTTTATTTCATTTAATCTTCACATAAACCCCATGCATTGTATACTGTCATCAAACTCACTTCACAGACCTGAAATCTGTGGCAGAGAGGCTGAATAACTTGTCCAAATTCACACTGCTGAATGAGTGGACATCTGGTTTGGCCCCAGAGACTGGGCTCCATGCTAAACTCTAAACTATATAGTCTTTCTTGATAGAGCTGTTTTTTTAGTGATGGTTACTGTATGCCACTATTTCACTAATTCTCTCCAAAATCCTATGAAGCATATATTATAATATCTTCATTGAACCAATGAGACAGGGGAAAACCAGGATGGCCTACCAGCCTGTGTGCGAATGCCAGGAATTAAGGCAAACCTGTCTGCCTATGAAAACCATTGATCGATATTATCCCTCCACTATCAGTACTCCAGCATCCTAAGAATAGGAGGCGCATCTTGTTTTCTATTATCTCGCGAGATCAGATTATAACATAGAAAATGACATACAATAACTTTGGACAGATGTTTAGTTTTAACTCACCCTACGCCCCACACTCCACCCTGCCAAGAGAAACATGTTCTTTGGAAGTTTTGTGTAGAGATGAATGGTAATTTAACTGCCTTTTTTCCTCCTAATGCATCAAACCAAAGGCATTGTAGAGGGCTCGGTCATAAAATGGAATTGTTTTATTTTCGATGTTTATTGCAGGAGAAGACCAAGTTGAAAACCAAAACACATGGGTCTCATGACTTTAATCAGGAGGAAACTTGCTAATAGATTTTTTTAACTTTAAATTTAACAACTTAACAACTTGGCAATTTAATTAACTTTTTAAACACAACATAAACCAGCCTGTGGGACTTTCTGCTGCCGTACTTAATTGTGGCAAATAGCCTAAGAAGTGGCAAGAAAAACAGATGAGACACCTTAATGGTGAAGGAGGCACCATCTGTAGTTACCAGCTAGGATATTTTGTCACAATCCGTCCCCAGGAAGTGGAACTCACGGCTTTAAAATGGCTCTCTGTTGGCTTTGCCTTGAGAGTCTAACCGTGGAATCACAACCACCAGTAAGGGAAAATAATACTATGATTCTATAATACGAGAGTTTATTCCCAGTGAATTCTAGGAATGGCCCGCATATTCTTCTGATGAATTCATTCATTCAGCAAATATGTATTATGTACTTACTGTTGGAGTAATTTTAAGGAAAAAACAGACAATACCTGTGCTTCCCAAGAACTTAAAGCCAACAGGGAGAGGACATGCATTAATCCAATAAATGAAATCACGATACTCACTCCCATTTACTGAGCATCATTATTACCATGATCTCTGCCAGGAGATTTACACTTGTTATTACCACACTGAATTCAGGTAGATTTTATTATTCGCCCATCACCTAGAAGGAGAGGAGTTACATAGGGGTTATAGAAATTGCTTGAGGTCCCAGAACTAAGTCACCTGCTGATAGCCAAACCTACGTTTACCCATCCAAAGCCAGTAAGCCAATGTTTGCAAAATCTGAGTTATTTATATGCTATAGTTACCTATTACGCCATATCCGTGTATCACCCAAAATAGTATTTAATTTTTAAAAAACTAAATTGAACCCCATTTTCAGCAGCAAGTTATTTTAAATTCGTGGTTTGATATAACCAAGGTCATATGGCTGATATGTGACTGGTCCACTATTCAAAAATCCTGTTCTTCACTTCTTTTTTCCATTTGCCAGCTCACAGGGGGTCAAAAATTTTAGAACAAGAACCACTACAATATGAACTTTATAAATTTTTTGTTATTTTTGTGATTTTCCTTTTTTTTCTCTCTCTATTATTTTTCTGTAGATATTGTAAGGAAAGCAAAATCATACTAAAGTGCTCATTTTAGGGCACTAGGAAGAAAGGCACAGCTGGAGAGTCCTAATCATTAGAGTTCTACAAAATTAGGAACAGAAAAGTGAAACAGAATTTTCCAGGATGATCCAGATAAAACATAGTTTTATCCAACTTCAGAACCCAAGGCCTTAGGCTCTATGCCATCCTTATTATAATCTCACCATCACTTGGTCCATTTCAACTTTCTTCCATCAAAGTGTCCAAGCACATCACACCTAGCTGTATCATTCTTCTCTGATTGTCATCTCCTGGGCACATCCATCAATTTTACTAAAAACTTAAATAGGCGTCACTTCCTCAACAGTTGCTGGAGAATCATTTTATCAGTGCTGGCTCTTCCCCACCTTATAACAAAACTTGTGACGGATCAAGATTCTATTACTTATTCTTTCAAAAAGAAATAACATGCTTCAGTCATGGCTGTATGGTTCTTGTTCCTTTTGTTATAATAATTCGTTTCTTTAAAATATTATTTCCCTGGAAGTCAGTCTGAATGTCAGAGCTGTAAGGGATCTTGGTTGAAAATGGCAAGTAGCCGGGGATCAGAGTCCCCGCCGTGCATCTTGCATCCAACCCAAATATCTTGGCCTTCCTTTGCTTTCTGTGTTCAGTTTCCAAGTAAATTTATTATGTCATTCTTGTTAAATCAGTATTCCATGTCTTAAATAACAAAGTTTGATGAGTACCTACCTAACATGATTCTTTAATTTTCAAAGGAATGGTAACCGTTGACCCAAAAGAGAGAAACGGACTTGCCCATGTTGACACGAGACACGTTGTTAGGCAAAGCTGGAAGCCAGACTGGCTCTTCTGCAGCTCTGATCCGCATTCCTCCACGACACCATCATACTACTGTGGAGTCCACTTCCGAACAGGGCAGGAAGAGTCAGGCACTTTCTTCTGCATGGCCTATTTTTCTTTGACAGTGAGTCGATTTCAGGGGTAAAACAAGAGGTTGCTTGATGGTCTCTGAGGTCCCACACAGCTCTCACATTCAGTGATTCTCCCTCTCTCTCTGAACTTTTCTTTTATTCCCCTGTGGTATGGGGATATAAGGCAATGCGCTACAGTATGAGCAAAACTTTCAAAGTCTTAGTGGATCCTAAATAGACTCGTTTAATCTACATGGGGATTTGAATCCTCACATAAGACATTTTGCTTAATTAAGCCACATTCAAACATGAAAAAGTCATGTTCATACAAACTTAAGGATCACATTTACAACCGCTGAGCACCTAGATGGTATGGATTAGTCTCAATTAGCCACATCCTGATTCTTGCTCAGAAAAGGTCACCAGATTTTTCAGTCCTTTAGTTACTTAAAATTCAAGTCAGCCCGCTCAACCATGGTCAAATGTTTAAAAGGAGTCTTGGTTTGTCATGAAACCTCTGTGGATCATGGAGGATTCATTCATTCGTTTAACAAAAAAGTATTGAGCATACCGTGCCACCTCGTATATTAAACACAAGGGGTATTCATCCATAATGAAGACCAGTCTGCTTCATGCCTCCTGAAGGTTGCAGTTTAATGAGGCTTCAGGAGACTGGATACCAATAGAAAGGACTAAGGGTGGTCATCAGGATGCCTCAGAGAAGAGAACTTTGAACCAAGGATGCAGCACACTATAACAGAAATAGGGCTTGTAGCCTTGCTCTCTCCCTTAAAGTTACTTATAGCTTTACTGTTTTTATAAAAGAAATGCATGCTCATTATAAAAATACTAAGTGAAATATACAGCAAGAAGACATTTGCAAATCACCCCATATAGTATCATCCTAAAGAACCATCGTTAATATTAGGTGAATGCTGTACTAAACATTGTTTTGTGCATAAACACAGATTTAAGAATAGATAAATACTTTAACCTAGCATGCTATCTATTTTTTTATGAAAAGAATCACATTTCATGGTACTTGGAGTTAAAAATGGAAAAATAAACTAATGAATTTGACAGTATAGCTGAGATTCAAATAAATGTTTTTTCATTGCAGAAGATATAATTTCCTAAAAGATTCCTCTAATGTAAAGAAGAGATGTTACAAAAACATTAAGAAATTGGAGTCAGTGTTACATTTTAAACTGCTTTGGCTTTTTAGAGGATACCATTTAGCTCTCTGCTATAAAAGATGAAGCTCTTCACAGAAATCTCTCCCAAACTTACTTCTCCATAACTTCCAAATTTTTTAGTTATGTTATTATTAATTGTGACATTGCCAAGGATGATGACATTTACATTTTGTTCTGTAACCATGATTTTCATAATTGCCAACTATTGTACCATAATGAAATAGCAACAACGTTCGTAGTCTTTTGACCATCATTTCTTCATTCCTGGATTTATTGTTCTAACTCCTCTCACAAGTGCTGTCAAATGTTAACATGCAAGTGAACCATCCTGGGGTCTTGTTAAAATACAGATTATGATGCAGCAGATTTGTAGTGGGCCTTGATATTCTGCCTCCATTTCTAGGTGATGTCAATACACCATGGTTTTCATAGTGAATGGTAATTTTCTTTAAAGAGCTCTGTTCCCTGAGTTCTCACTGAGTCTCCCTGAGACTTACTGCATGCTGCCTTTAGAACAAACTAGTTCTTTGGCTGGGAATTGACCTGAATCATATTTGTATACATTTCACTCCATTTTCTTCCAGCCTTAAGTATGACTTTGGAGAAATGTGAGACCAGTCAGAATTTCACTCTCTGTACATGATTTTCTTTGTCTCTTTAAAGAGTTGGGGAAAAGTGTCATTTAAAAAATCTCTAAGGGGCCAGCCCAGTGGTGCAGCAGTTAAGTGTGCACGTTCCACTTCGGCGGCCCGGGATTCACCTGTTCAGATCCTGGGCGCGGACATGGCACCACTTGGCAAGCCATGCTGTGGTGGGCGTCCCACATATAAAGCAGAGGAAGATGGGCATGGATGTTAGCTCAGGGCCAGTCTTCCTCAGTGAAAAGAGGAGGATTGGCAGCAGATGTTAGCTCAGGGCTAACCTTCCTCAAAAAAAAGAATCTTTAATGTTCAATAATGTAAACAAAATGTGCCTCATGTAGATCATATGGTTTTGTATTTTCTTGGAAAATTCTGTGTGTCTTGGTTGGATCGATTTAGTTTTGGTTTATTTTGTTTTCCATTTCAGAAAATTTTTCTTGCGTTATGTCTTTGAGAACTTTTATTTTTCCTATTCCATTCATTGACTTCTTTCCTAGAAGGACAACCATTCTCTTTATTTTAAATCATTTTTATTTATCTTCCACAACTAACATCTTCTCTCTGACTATTGGAATATTTTAGGATTTTTGTCTGCATCCACCCAATTTATAACAAGCCTTTCTTTTAGATCAGATCTAAATGATGCGTATCTTTCTGTAGTATCATTTCAGTTTCTCACTGTTCTTTATTTTTTTCTTTGCATGTGTTGTCTCTCATTTATGTTTTTCTTTGTCATTTCGTCTTGTCTCTGAATTCTTCTTCTTATTTTTACATGTGTGCTAGTTAAGCTGCTCTAGTGATTGAACTTTTCTGTAAATCCCTTTTTTGCTGATGTATTATCTATCCTTCCAGGTTCAGCTTATTTTTTTTTCAATCTTTGACATTTATTTGTTTAGCCATCCTTTTATTCCTCTCCTGCTGGCTTTACTTTGCAATCTTTTTCTTCATCTCTCCACGTTTCTACAGAGCTATCCAGGCCTTCTTTTTGCTCTCATGACACATAGATGATCTCTTGACTCATTTCCAACCTCGAAGGAGACTGCACTCTGGGCCACAGGTGAGGGCCGCGTGTTGAGTATTATGTCTGCTTTTTCCTGCAGCCCAAGGTTATAGCCTGAGGGGAAGAGTTCACTTGAAGGAAAGGGCTTCCTTTGTTAGAAATAGTGCTCTGTATAGACTTCCAGGTTCTGTTAAATATCCCAGGTTCACTCCTTCATGGGCCAGTATGCATCCGATTTCCATGTAGAGATACATCCAGATTTATTCTCACCTTTCAATTCATTTCCCTCATACATTATCATACTCACTTTTTGCTTCTTTTGTTTCACTCATTTGCTCCCAGAAACTCTTACTAATCTTCCCCATCAAAAGAGGGAAAAGTTAAGGATGCCCACCCAGTTTGCGCCGCCCCAGATATTGAGAAAATTAGTAAGCACTGCTCACCAGACAACTTCTAGGAGGTCTTGATGAGGACAAGAGCCTGACCACACCAGGATGATCTACTTAAGGAAACCACTTCCTGGTATTTACAGCCCTGGGTTGTGGTTTCACCTTGCTTGGATGCTTGAAGGTGAACATTTGTGCTCTTGGTTACATTTTATCTTTTCATCAAATTTTAGGAGAGGAATGTTATATCCAGAAGTTTCAATTCACTGTTTTAAGATGAAAGATCCCCATGGCTTTGATACATTGTAATGGTATTATTTGCTTGACATTCTTTATTTCTCCCACTGGATGTCCACAAAAGATTCACTAGGTTAAACATCTCTAGCCTTCTTTTAGCATTTAGCTCCCTTCCTGGATGATGATGGATACTCAATAATATTTGCTGAATTGATGAAAGGAGTAGCGAGAGGGAGCTGGGTCTACTGAGCAGTTACTATGAACCAGAGATGCCTTACTTCATTTAATTTTCACAAGAAACAACGATAAGCAGATGTTCCTATTCCTGCCTTTCAGATGAGGAGTCTCATGTGTGTAAAGAGGTTATGACTTGGTCAATATAAATAGCAAAGGCAGAGTTGGGTCTCAAATGCAGATCACTATGAAACCATCACCTGTGCCCTCCCATTGCGACACAGTCCTAGCTATGTGGGAAAGTGGAAATAGCCAAAAGGACCTCCTAGTTCATATGAAGTATACCAAATGGCCCAAGGGCTGGATATAGCCCACAGATGTTTTGTATATCCTATACTTTTAAAAACATTAATTGCTCATTATAAAATATTCACATGCAAATCTGGGTTGCAGCATGTCTTAAGAAATCAGAAGCTCCAGCAACATTCGTACTACAACCTTCACAGGGACAATTGACAATGACTGACTAGCAGTCGTCCCTTTTAGATGACACATGCACTCTGCAGGTCACCACAGCTATCTCCTTCTGGCCACGCTCCCTTACATGCCTAGCTTCTGGAAGCATTTGAGTTTGCAACCCTGACCCAGATGAAACTTGCCCCAGGCCCTCTGCCTTCCAGACTGCATACAATGTGGGTGCATCATGGTTAGAGAAGTCTCCAGCCATGGAGATGGTCCTCAGGGGGTCCTAGTCCTGATTGGAGCATGGTCACAAGAGGCCTCCTTGACAAAGAACATTGTCCCTGAGGATTCCTTAGGCCCTGTCTCAGAGTCTCGAAGTGTCACATTATTCAGCTAAGACTTACTGCATCCTCAGCAGGCTCTGTGAAGACAGTGATCTAAGAGGATGGGTTTGTAAATCTTGCAGGAGCAGCTCTGAGTTGAGGCTCTGGTCTCCAGGGATGGCTCAAGAGACATCAGGCTTGTGTCTGGTGGGGTTGTTTTCTCTCCAGGGAGAAAGAATTAATGAGAGGCAAGGAAGGTCTATCCCCAGGGTCCAGCGCCTCCTGAGGAAGGGGCTGCCAGGTTGCCTCCTCTGAGGGACAGATGTGTTCCAGAAGAGCAATGGCTGGGAATCATCACTCAGATGAGCACTCCAGGGAGCACTCCACTTCCCTTCCATCTTCCTGCTCAGCCCTGTGGGCTCTGATAGCTGTGCTCTGACTCTGTCTTGCCAGGGCCAACCTTGTACCCTGGAATTTGCAGGGGAGGGTTTTCACATTTTACCACACCAGGAAGTCTCCTGTGTGGCTTGTTAATTATGGAAATTCCCTGGCTCTAGCTTGATTCCCATTAAGTGAGTCTGTGGTGGACCTGGGCGTTTCATGTTTAACAAACAAGTCAGTTGTTTCATATGGATGGACCAGAGTTCAAGGGAAAGAAAAAAATCAAAGTAGAAATTTCCAGAAAGGGCAAAACTATAAAGACAGAAGGCAGATCAGTGGTTGGCTGGGGCAGGGCATGGGTTCAGGAGTTGACTACAAGGGAGGGAACTTTTTAAGGTGATGGGAATGTTCTAATGCAGGGTTATGGTGATGGTTGCACAACGGTATACATTTGCTAAAACTCATCAAATTGTATGCTTAGAATGGGCGAATTTTATGGTGTGTAAATTAGACCTCAATAAAGCCGTTAAACATACACACACATCCTGAAGTAACGGTACTATAGTGACGTAATGAGAGAGCAACGTAGAAACACAATGAATGATGGAGATAATGGTAGTGCATTTAAGGATGGCCGCAAACAATGACCAAACAGTATCTATGGACCAGATGCTGAATGAAGTTCTTCCATGAATTTTCATTGTTTCTCAGTCCTGTCCCATGAGATACGTCCTATCACCACCCTTACTCTGCAGACAGGAAACCGAGTCTGAGAGGTCAACGATTTCCTTATGGCGCACAGCCATGTAAGGAAGAACTGAACTTCTAATGCGTGTGATCTGATCCCACGGATGTAGTCTCTTACTAGTTAATTAATTCAGTTGGTCTATCATATACTGCTGAGGGTAGAGCATATGTCCATCTGACGTCTGACTTTACCATTTCTAACCACCTTAACCTAAGCACTTGCCTTCATCTCTTGAAGCCTCCATTTTCACACCTGCAGACTAACGATGACAGTATCTATCTCAGAGGTTTCTTGGACGGAAGAAATGAAATAAGATATACAGAGCCTGGTACATATATAAAGCTCTCCAATAAATGAAGATGTCATGAAGTTAGAAGACGTTGATCCCTTAGCAGTATTGTTGGTGCATCATAGGAGCTTAATAAACATGAGCTAATATATAGCTCTAAATATTGACATCATTCATCTATCTAATAATCACCTGGGCATTCCCGTCTGCCCAGCACTAGGAGAATCACCAGGTCAGGTCTTACATAAACAGTAGGACAATACCCTGTTCTCCAGGAACGACACACATGTAAACTAATAACTGTAATAGAATGCTTGAGCGCTTCACAACGTATAGCTGGTGACTTAACAACCCCTTCAATGGTGGCGCAAAAATAGAGGTCATAGTTACACAGAGATAGGGCAAGACCTCACGAAGGAGCAGAGCATTGAGCTCAGCCTTAAAAAATTCTTTTCTTTGTAGCTGGCATCTATTGTTTTTATGTTTCCAGCATCTGTTCAAACCCCAGGCAGCACCAAAGAACATTTTTTCCAAGTTTTCAGATCTATAGAAATCCTGGTTTTCCTTGTTCTGTATGGCTGCCTTGTTTGTTTGGGGATCTCAGTGTTGTCCTTAGCTCATCTCTTTCTTTATACGAATCCCGATGGCTCCATTCTCAGGGTGAAATTTTCCAAGTGGAAATATCGCACTGACTTTTTGGATGCCGCTGGTACCATTTACCCCCTCCTTGCTACCTCCCAGAAGCTGCTGTGCAAAATACAGCTTCTTAGGGACCTTGGGATCCAGCGTTGTGACTCTGCATGTGACATTTTCTACATATCCCCCGTTGTGATAAAGCAACCATTCGTGAAAAGCTGTTCTCCTACCTGGAGAGCGATTTCACTCTTAGTACAACTCACAAAGTCAGGTGTTTCTAAATGACTGTAATTTTGATGTGTGGGGGCTGTTTAATTCCTCTTCCCCTTTATTTATCTTTTAAACTCCCAGAAACATGGCTGCTGGCTACAACAGAGTTGCAGGTCTTCTTTCCTTGAATTTTCCAATTCGGGGAAAAATCAGCCAAAGGTAATTCGACACTACAAGCTTCATTAGGGGATGGCAGAGGATGGAGAAACTCCGGGATTGCTATGCTTGAATTTAAAATTGCAAAAGTTAAGGCAGCCACTTAGAAAATGGTTCTTCTAATTCTTAATAATGGCTACCTGCCTCCCTCCATCTGGTTGAAACTAGATCGGGGGAGAAACACTGAAGGCCGGGATTCAAAACATTTTAATTCTCCAAAGCATCGACTTAGGAAAGGAAGAGTAGGAAATGCTGTGCTCGTGGTCGTTAGCAGAAGTCCTCTGCATCTGACACAGACGGACTTCTTTCAAGTGTCTCTGTCTCAAATTTTTTTAGATGAGAAGGGGACTCGACTCCTTATGCAGCCACGCAGTAATTTATACACCATGTACATAAATTACCTGATTCCTCCGTCCACTGATACTCTTCCAGTTGCCTTAATAGAGCATAAAAATGGTAATGCCACGGTGAACCGTTAAATGCTCAGCTATTTAGCCCAGCAAGCTTCCTCTTGTTTAATGGCTCTGCTCGTTTAACATGTACAATTTGTAACCGAGTAAATCTAATTTTGAAGTAGGTTGGGAACTTAAGCCGCCTCCAGGAGTCCTGGGCGCTTGCTTTCCCGGAGGGAACACCACTAATAACACGCTACCTGGACTCTCTGACCACCTGCTAATGAAGTTGGATTCTCACAATGGCTAATGAGTTTGGCTCTTTTTGTATAACTTCAAATGTGAGTTTCTTTTTCTTTCTGTTGTGAGATTATTTGAAACATCCAAGGGGGTCGGATACGCCTGCGTGTTCGACAATTCGTGCAAATTGGTCAGCTGCCCGCATCACTTAAGCATCATTGGAATTGATTCCGGCAACCCCTCCTTCTTGGACTTCAGCTCCCCTCTGAATTAAGGACCAAATCTGAACTGACCCTAAGAGGTTGGAGTGTGGGTTTGTCCCTGTTATATAGTTTGTGTCGAAAATGGAGGCGGGGGGGAAACCTATACAAACTATAAAGATGATTAACAGAGAAGGAAAGGGAAATAGGTTTGGCAGCGAAGGTGTAGTGAAGGGGTGAGTCTGTCTTATGAAGAGCTTAGACTTTATTCATCGGATGATGGAAGCTATCTGAGCAAGAAAAGATAGACCTGGTGGCATTGCACAAGCTCACATGGAGAGGGAAGTCTTGGAAGACCTGTCAAGAAGTATTTTCAAAAATAGAAGGCTGAAGAATGAGGGTTTCAGCTGCAGTGGTGTCAGGTAGAATGAAAGGAAAGAAGCAGGTACAAGCAGTATTAAGTTGTGGTAGGCAGAATTCTAAAGTGCCCTCCTCCCCCAAATTCCAGCCCCCAGTGTCCCATGCCTTTGTAAAATCCTTTCACCTTGTGTAGATGAGGTCTGTGAATGTGAAGAGATATCAACCCCATAAGTAGGTTACTAATCTGTTGACTTTGAGTTGACAACAAGAGAGATTATCCTGGGTGAGCCAGGTCTAATCAGGTGAACGTTTCAAAGAAAATGTAGCATTAGAGAGATTTTTCTCTGTAGGTCTTGAGAAAGAAGGCAAACAGCCTTGTCATGAGCCATCTGTGGAGAAGGGTGGCCTCTAGGAGCTGAGGGCCTCAGTCTTACAAGCACAAGGAACTAAATCTTCCAACAACCAGTGAGCTCGAAAGAGGAATCTAAGCCTCAGATGAGGTTTCAGCCCACACTGACACCCTGAGTTCAGCTTTAGGAGACCCCAGATTAGAGAACCCAGCACACCGGGCCTGGACTCTTGATCTCCTGAACTATGAAATGACCAATGAGAGTGGTTTTTAGCTATTAAGTTTATGGTCATTGGTTATGCAGCAAAAAAAAGACTAATACAACTTTGTGATATTGTGATTTGTAAAAAATATATGTTTGATCATTCAGATGACCAAATTACATTTTTCATACATATTCAATCTTCATTCATGGTTCCTGGATCACAGCCCCCAAAACCCTAGGAATTTCCTGAGCGATAAGAGCAATGGGAATATCCTTTATCATAACATTTGGTCTCTTGTCCTCAGTTCCTGAAAACTCTTCGGAGCCACAAAGGTGAAATGAGTGTTTTGTTATTCATAACAAACCCTCTTCCATCACAACTGGGTTTATGTTAATGAGGTGACTTTCGGAAAGCACCTAAGGATGGAGGTTGGTTGCCAGGAGAACCAACCTTGAATAGAGGGTTGGAAATTTCAGTTCCAATCCCTCATTTCCAGGGAGGGGAAAGGGGCTGGAGGTTGAATCAATCCCCAACGGCCAACGAATTAATCAATCATGCCTATGTAATGAAGCCTCCATAAAAACCCCAAAAGGAAAGAGTTCAGATAGCTTCCAGGTTGGGGAACACATGGAGAGAGAGATGGCGAGCCTGAAGGGAGCATGGGAGCTTCATGTCCTTTTCCCACACCTTGCCCTGTGCATCTCTTCCATCTAGCTATTCCTGAGATATCTTTTTATAGTAAAGTGGTGATCTAGTAAGCAAAATGTTTCTCTCAATTCTATGAGCCAATCTAGCAAATTAATCCAACTCAAGGAAGGGATCATGGGGACCTCTGATCAACAGCCCGAAGGTCATCTCAAGTGGGCAAGGGAGGGGGCAGTCTTGTAGGACTGAGCCCTTAACCTGTGGGGTCTGACACTATCTCCGTGTAGATAGTTTCAGAATTGAGTTGAATTGTAGGATGCCCAGCCGGTGTCAAAGAATTACTTGGTGGAATTCTTTGGAACAACCGCCCCATCAGAATTGAGTGCAGAATCATCGACGTTCATACTAACTGGGGATGATCACCCTAAAAGACGAAATCTAAACCATAAAATCTCACTCTAAAAGGTGGAATTTTGTTTCAAAGGTATACAGTGAATCAAATGAACTGCTGACAAAATGTTTTTTACTAAATGTATTTGATGTTTTCATAATCCCTTTGTAACCACAGGCCCTCCGGGATGAGTTCAACTGACTCCAACTTTTATCAACAGAGTGATTAAGAATTGCCTTCCAGAAAATCTGCAGTCACGTAGCCAGGGCATGTGCAAAAGAAGAAATTGTAACCTGAAATGACCGTGGAACCAAATATCCTTCTTCCCATGGAACCCAAGGACTGGGACAACCAGAACTTGAAAGTTGAACTCTTATCAAAAGCGAGGGGTCCCTCATTTAGGAAGAGCCAGGGTTAAAATTTCTTCCCTACCTCCTAAAAAATGTTTAGAACCCTATCATAAAAGTTTAGAACCTCATGATAGATGTTTAGAACCCTGTCATAAACGTTTAAAACCATACTATAAATGTTTGAAGCCCACCAATCAAAACCTGTCCCACCAGCATTTCCACACGCCAGCCTGTTCTCCCAAACCTCTTAAATTTGCCCCAAATCCTGAATAAGTAAGACAGATCTGAGGGCACACGCCCCCTCTTCTCTCTGCAGATCGATCTTACAGAATAAAGCTGACTTCTTTTCCCAAAGTCTGACGCCATAATTAATTGGCTTGTTTATGCACATTGGGCAAGTGAACTCCAATTTCGTGTGGTAACAATTTTATTCAATATCTTTGCACCCACGATCCTGGTCAAGTGCTTATATCAATGCCCAATTAGGATAGGAAGCTCACCCTTCACACTTCCACTGACCCTCAGGTCTATTATTTTGATATTAAAATAATGATTAAGCATGGATGAGCCAGAATCTATTCACAATTATGTATCACTGAAATCCAGTAAGGTTTTATTCCACATAGAGTCTTAGATAAATGTATGCCTCGATACAGAAGCGGAGGTATTTACTGGGCAAAGCTCACTGACCAGCTCTCTCGGTTCCCACCATGTGGAATTTCTTTGGTGAGATTTGCTCTGGCCACAGTCCAGAGAGGGTGTCTCCATCCTGAAAGTCCAGAAATTTTGTGTTGTTACAGTTCTGGGCAAGTTTAATCCGGCACGGGGTAAGACCTGGCAATGTAAGTTCAGACGGAATTCACATTCTGATTCTAAGTCTCTGAACCTCAATTTCTAGATTTTTTAAATGTTGAAAAGGTGTCTATCTTAGAAAATTTGGGGGTAATTAAATGCGGTAATTCTGTGTAAGCCGCTTAGAATAATGCCGAATATTGGAAAATGCTCATTGTATACATAAGTTACAATGATGGTGACAATGATTCGTCAGAATAGCACACATATAGTGGGGGTCTCTGTTCAGTGAGTGGATGAATGAATGAATAAATGAAGAGGCTTGGTGATAAGATCAGAGGCCAATTAATGAATGAAACATGAGGCCATGGATCCGCCAAGTACTTGGGGTCATTCTCTGGGGCTGACCAAGGAAGCTGTAGGGGAATGCCAAGTTATCTCCAAAGATTGCTTGGTGAACATGAGATTCTGAACAAGGGCAAGAGGAGTTTTCTTGTCTTGTTTTAATACAGGAGTTGACTGCTTCATGCCACTGATCTGTGATCTCTATCTACAACGATCATCACACTTGGGTTAAATGAACCCAGATGTCTAGTTCCCTAAATTGACTTCCTAGCATCGAATCTTCTTGGCACAGCAGCTGGCTAGAGACTAACACTTGAGTTGGTTTCTCTCCCTTTCTTAAGCGTAACAGAATTTACTTTATCCTAGCATATTTATTCAAGCCCAGCCTTGCAGACCTCATCACCATGCTGTTTCATTAGACCGATATTATATCCCATGCTCTAATTTTTCATGTATTGATGCCATATTTTAAATCCCAGAGAGTGACCTTATTTCCAATCCCTTCAGGGATGGGGCCACTCAGACTTGCCATTCTGTCCCCTCCATAGAATAAATCACACAAACTGAATAGACCCAGTGAGATTACAATGCCAAAGCCAAATGTATTTTGCCCAAAGTCATTTTATACCAAAGACAATTCACAGATAGTGAAGTGAAAATTTTTCCTTTAGTTTTATGATCTGAAAGATTTATGGGCCATGACTTTAAAAGCCTATTTAAGTTATGTAGAAGAATGTCCTGATTTTTAGATGTATGTGGAAGAATTTAGAAATACAGTGTCATGATATCTGCAACTCACTTTCAACTGGGTCAGCAAAAAACACAAACACATAAACGTATATGGAGATAGGTATACATCAAGCAAATTTGGCCAAATTTTAACACTTGTTGGCTCTCAGGGGTATGTGTATGCATTGTGCTGAGTACTAGCCTTCTAATGTTTCTCTATGTTTGAAAATTTTCGTAATATAATGTCGTAAAGAAATTTCAGCTTCATTTTAATTCCATTTTATACATCCAAAGGAGTGTCTACTCTCTTCTTTTCTTCTATGATACTGATGCTAACCATTTTGATGTGTGGAACATTTTCACTCGAGCCTCCTTCCACCATATTTTGTATTTTATTCTTTCATCTTCTCTCTTCTCCTTAGAACATGAATTTACTTTCTGCTTTTAGTGTAATTTTACATTTAACAAGAGTAGGCATCATTTTGGCTGTTTCCTTTCACTGACGTCTTGTTCAATAAATCCAAAACATCTCTAGCCTCTGAAATTAAGCCCATCTAACACTCGATTTCTCATTAAGTTGGGAATGACTTAACTTTCCCCCTGTTAGGCTGCCACAAAACGACTTTGCGTTTAGTGACGGTGGCCTAGAACTTACAAGGAATTAGATCCAGCTCAGTTTGGCTCCCTTTGATCCGAGCCTCTTAACATAATTTTCAAGCGTTTGACCCAATCAAGATCATGAAGTGGAAAATCTGAGAAAACCTGATTACTGAAGTTTTTCTTGTTCCTAAAAAAAAAAAAAATCAAAGGAACTATTGGAAGATATTTAAAGAAACGCCACTGCATGGGCGGCACGGCTGTGAGTGAGACAAGACATGTCACAATTGTGTTAGCAACTTACTTCTCAGGATGGCTGCTTCTCTGAGCACGTCTGTGTTAGTTGACAATGGTGGCACTGGGTCCCTTAGGGCTAGAGGTCTTATCTTTGGGGAAGACTTTGACTACAGGAAGTTCCACTGAAGTTTTTGCTGACTCACTTAATCCTCATAATGATGCTTTAAGGTTAACGGAATTATCCCAAAGTTGAAGGTGCAGAAACTGAGGCTCAGAGATTTGAGTAATTTGCTTAATGACACACAGCTAGTGCCCAGCTGGATCTTCACGGGGGTCTTTTGGACTTCAAAGTCTGAACTCTTAGGCGTGAAAAGGGAACTTAGAAATAACATACTCCAAGCTTTCTTTCCCTTCTTTCCTAACATTTCTTTCCTAAACATTTTGCTTACGCATTTATCAGTTGGTAGACACTTGGGTTGTTTCCATGTTTTGGCTATTATAAATCATGCTGCCATGAGCATTCCTGTACAAGTTTTTACGTGAACATATGATTTCGGTTCTCTTGGGTATAGACCTAGGCGTGGGATTGCTGGGCCAGTTGGTAATTTTGTGTTTAACTTTTTCAGAAACTGCCAAACTGATTTCCACAGCAGCTTCACTCTTTCACATTCCCACCAGCAGTGCATGACAGTTTCAATTTCTCCACCTTTTTGCCAACATTTGTAATTGTGTCTTTTGATTCTCTTCATCTTAGTGGGTGTAAAGTTGACTCTCACTGTGATTTTAATTTGCATTTCCTTAATGACTAATGATGTTGAGATTTCCATGGGCTTGTTGCTTATTGGTATGTCTTCTTTGGAGACATGTCTATTCAAGTCCTTTGCCGATTTTTAACTAGGTCTCTTACCTTTTTATCGTTAAGGTTTATGAGTTCTTTATATATTCTGAATACCCTTAGCAGATATATGATCTGCAAATATTTTCTCTCATTCTGTGATTTTTATTTTCACTTTCTTTGCACAAAGATGCTTAATTTTAATAAACAATTATTTATTTTATTTATTTTTCATGAAGATGTACATCCATGTTTTCTTTTAGGACTTTTATTGTTTTAACTCTTACATTTAGGTATTTGATCCATTTTGAGTTAATTTTTTTTTATATGGTGTGAGCTCGAGGTCCAAATTCATTCTTTTGCACGTGGATGTCCAGTTGTCCCAGCACCATTTGTTAGAGGACCATCCTTTCCCCAGTGAATAGTCTCAGCTCCCCTATAAAAATTCCATGAATTTGCTTTTTAAAAAATTTTTTGTGAGGAAGATTGTCGCTGAGCTAACATCTGTGCCAGTCTTCCTCTATTTTGTGTGGGCTGCAGCCGCAGTGTGGCTTGAGGAGTGGTGCTAGGTCTGTGCCTGGGATCCAAACCTGCGAATCTCAGGCTGCCAAAGCGGAGTGCGTGAACTTAATCACTATGCCACCGGGCTGGCCCTCCTGAATTTGCTTTTAAACACTCTTCCCAATTCACTTATTTAGTAGGAGAAACATGTACAGCAGACGTGTTTTTGGTATGAACACAGGCAAGCAAATACATAAACACATATAAATGAATATGTGTCATATATACATATATATATATGCTTACATATGTGTGTATATGTGTGTGGATACATATAACTTTTGTGAAGATCAGAATCTTTTGGATTTATACCTTAAAAGAAGATTGAACTCCAACCTGATAACTGTAATATCTGAGATTTTCAGTTAGAGCGAAAGACGGGCAAAGTGGTGCAGACTGGAGTACATTCAGTGTGGTAGTTATTAAATTAATTCTGCGCTATAATTGCTCATCTTCTAATGGAACTCACTCATACCTGCCCTTTTATAGCCATCTCTGCCTGCTATTACTGTAAAAACTTGTGGAAGAAGGACATCATTTGGCTCAGCAGAAATATCAACTGTGGCGATAGAGAGACAAATCCAGCATTGAAAAGCAGACTGGGAGAAGGTGCGGGAAATGGGAACCTTGGCCCTCCTGGGTCTGTTTAACCAGCAGGTGACACTTGTCTGAATTTTAGTATGTCAGAACTGGGAAAACTTTAAGCTTATCTCTTCTCCCATAGTGTTTATTGGAAGAGAAATAAAGCAGCCCAGCAAAATGAAAGAACATGGAAGCTGGAGTCATACAGACTTGACTTTGAATCCTGGTCATATCATTTTATTTATCTCTGTGACCTTGGGCAAGTGACTTTACTTTTCTGAACTGTTTTTGTCCATTAGTAAAATGACACGATGATACTTTCATGGCAGATCTGTAAGGACTGTGAACAAAATACGCCGCCATCTAGCTTAATACCCACCCAAGGGAGCATTCGATACAAAGATGTTGTTATTATTACAATTATTACTTAATTCCCACTGTAACGTTTGGCTTCAGAACTTCTATTCAGCTCACAGATATTGGCTCAAACATCACTTCCCCGAAGAATGCTTATATGGTGCTATTCCTCACCCACTATGTACACATGAGCCTCAGCTCCATATTTGTGGCTCTCTCACCCCACATTCTCAGAAAACCCAGTACTGTTATGCTTATTATTTGTCAGTAGCGTATAATTATACAAACACCCATTCACACTCCACTTAAATAAATGTTTAATTTACTATTTTTTCTGTTTTTTATTGGAATTAAATTATATATAATGAAAGTCACTCATTATGGTGTACACTTTGACGAGTTTTGATAAACACAATAAAGATACTGTCACCAAAGTCAACATCTAGTACAGGTCCATCACCCTCAAAATTCCTTCACATCCCTTTGGAGTCAACCCTGCTCCCCAATCCCAACTTCTGCCAACCACTAATCTGTTTTCTATTAGTTAGCTCATTCAAAATGTCGTAAAAAATGGAATCATGCCCTATGTAGCCTTTGGAGTATGGCTCCTCTCACTAAATAATGCATTTGAGATTTGTTCATGTTATTGCATGTATCAGTAGTTTACTGATTTTTATTGCTGAGTACTATTCCAGTGAATGGATGTACCACAGTCTGTCATCCCTTCACCCACTGAAAGACATTTGGATTCTTTTCAGAATTGAGTGATTATAAATAAAACCACTGTAAACATTGATATATGGATATTCGTGAGACTGTAACTTTTTACGGCACTTGGAGAAATACCTAGGACTATCTGCAGTGTTTTATTTCTTAAAAAGTTAGAAGAAATATCTAAAGCAAATACAATAAAATATTGGTTTGACAAATGTGAGTTATAAGAACATAGGTGCTCCTTATAATATTCTGCATATTTTTCTTATGCTTAAAACATTTTAAAAAAGTAAAACTCACAAAGTTCTCCAATTTAAGTCAATTCAACAACTCAGATGAGAAAGTACTGCTGATGGTGTCAAGGTGTGCACATGGGCTTTGTCACCAGTGATAAAATCCTTTTCTACCTAGAGATACTAATAATTTTAACCATTCCACTGAAATCTCTTACTATGCTGTAAGTAGAAATGGATCAACCTTGTCTAGAGCTGACAAGATGGCCCCTTGGGATGATGCAAATCTCTGCGCTTCCACCTTCCAGGTACTACTGAACTTCACATAAATGCACATACGTTCCTTCCTCATCCACCTTCTTTCCTTCTTCCTTTTCCATCCCCCTCTGCCTCTACCTCACCAAGGTGCCATCTTCACTCACTTGTCACTCTTCCCTCACACCTGTTCTTCTAAAAGGAGCTTTCCAGGGAGGGCAAAGCATTTTCAAGGCATTAACCTCGCTTGTGAATATAGATCATGCCTGTGTCCCATGAGCATCATCCCTGGGTTGAGAAGGAGGATTACGAAAAAGGAGGAGGGAGACAGGCGACCTGTGGTGCTAAACCAAAATACAGAGGTGAAGGAGCAGAGAATCCTATCCTACCACACGATCATGGGGCAGCAAGAAAGTCGGGTGGCCCCCACTAGCCATCTAGAAGGTGACGATGGGGACACTTCCAGGCAGAAAACACTTTTCATAAAGAGCCTTTGGATTATGTTTCAGAAAATGGCGTTAGCTGTGATGGTGATAAATGGTCCTTTAAGCCTGCAACACATTCATCAGCTTAGCATCCAGGCCCTTCAGGTAATGCAAAGAGCGAACATTGACTGGAAACATGAAATATGGGCCAGTTCACCATCCACTAACTAAAATGTTTCATCTGGTAATCACTCTGGAGTAAGATTTATTTTGGGTTTCACAAACATCTCTTTTAATTTAAATTAGATTTAAGGGACTCTTTTCCCTCCATCCTCTGACTTCTTCGAGTTTAGCATTTGCTGGCTTCTTTTTTTCATTAACCCTCTCATAATCATCTTCCAGTCAGGCATTTCCAGAGAGAAAATTACATGCGGAGCTGAACAGTATTATTAACTCCACTGGAAGTTTGGGTTGATGATATGTTTTGTGGGAAGTGGGCTAGTAATTCTTTAACTAAAGGAATTATGAAGAAGTTTGATGTATACTTGGAATTTCATTCTTCCCAACATTGTTCTAGGAATCTTTAACTTGTGTTGAGAGGCTCAGCTTGGGCATTTTGCGGAGCCATTTTTTTTCTGTCCACTCCACCAAGACAGAATCATATACTCCTCCTCTTTACCCACACAGCACTCTCCTGCTACTTCCATGAAGGCACCCATCACATTTTTTCACAGCCCTTTTCTCACTTGGTTGGTGAAGGCGCCCATCACCAACTTTACCTCTGTGCACCTTGATACCAGGAGGCCCATGTCGGTTCTGATTAAACCCCCTCTTGCCTTTGCTGGGGTCTGGCACAGGGCAGACACTCACTAAACACTGCGTGAGTGAATGAGGCAATCTTTCTGTATGTAGTATGTCCGTTTCTGTCCAGAGAGAAAGAAAGGCAGCCAAGAAACAGGCAGGCAGGCTCTCAAGAAAGAAGGAAAGTGAAAAAGAAAGAAAAAGGAGATTGTGCCCCTTGACAAGTCTAATTGAACGCCATTTTCAACATAATGAGAGATGGCTTGAAGAGAAACTTTTGGAAGGGGTAAAGAATCTTTAAGATAGGAAACAAGATCACATCACAGGGCATCCTGACAAATCCTAGAAATAGATTCATTTCTTTGTTAATCTCTGTAAGGTCTACTTAATATATCCATTCCCACACACAATTCTTTTGAGTTTCTGAATGTAGCATTTTCATCCTTTTCAATTTCCTTAAAAAAACTTCAATATAGCAATACCTTAAATTTAACTCTAGGTTAAATTTAAGAGAGTCTCAATCTTTCTCTCTCTCTCTCTCTTTCTGTGGAACACGCACACACTACTCCCACTACTCTCTGTCTTCTTAAAAATTAAAAATGTCTTTGCTCTTCATCAAGTTTTCCCAAGTATCTTATTTCTTGGAGGGCCTAATTTGGAAGCCCACATAGAATGGTGTTTGTGTGTGTAGTGGATAAAAATTATCTAATGTGGAGAGAGAATTCCTCAGAGATTTCCACTGCATCTCCTCCTCTGTCTAGGGATTTGCTTGGGTGGAGTATATCCAGAGGCATTGCCACATCCTCTCTGATTGCCATCAATATCTATGGACCCTATTTTTATCTATTTGTGGATTCAGTCTGCATCTCTGTAGCTTCAGAATCAGATGCGTATGTAGCATCACGTAACTTGATTTGGCACAATTCAGGAAATAAGCCATCCACGTAAGTGAATTTGACATATTTTTTAATCTTTCTGTTCTGGTTAACCCCCCTTGACTGAAATTTTGCCACATACCAGGCACTGTGCTAGACAATGCGCTAAGTGCCAGCTACCCACAGAGTTGTAATGCCCCAGAATGGCTCTGTGGGGGCAAGGGTTTAGCTGTCCTCGTCCCGTCTAAATCTGGACTAGCTCCCTGTGCAAAATCATTCCCAATGAACATACAACCTAATATTTAAAGAGAAAATAAAGTACTGGCTATGAAAACACAGCTTTAAGATAATTCCCCAGCTGCTCTTCCTTTTCGACAGGGTCTTTTGCAGAAATTTGGGAGCCACCTCTGAGCACGTTAGTAAACCATGATATGTCACCTCAAACAGCAAAGCAGAGAGTGTTAACGGCTGTGGAAGAGGCACAGAGAAGGGTGCTCAGCTCCGTGTGGTCACTAAGGCAAGGCTTTTTGGAGAAACTTATTGATTTAAATTCCAGCCCTGTAAACGTGCATATACATTTAAATTAAATTGTATATCTCCATCGTCCACTATAAAATGGAGGATCTTGTCTTAGTCCATTTGAGCTACTACAACCAAATACTATAGATTTGGGTGGCTTATAAACAACAGAAACTTATTTTTCACAGTTCTAGAGGCTAGAAATCCAAGATGAGGGTGCCAACATGATCAGGTTCTGGTACTCAGTGATTATGGTAAAACTCTTTATTCCTCTTGATGAAGTTCAATGAATTGAATTCCTTGGGAGAGTTGCTTGGCTTTTGGAAGACACAGGAAGGGCCCATGTTCTCTTCTGATCTTTTCCTGGACCAGAAACAGAAACACTCTCATGTCTAGCTTAAGTACAAAAAGAAAATTTTGGGGAAGGGAACCACGTCAGCCTAGCATTCAACCACATGGCCAGCAAGGGCAGTCCTGGCTGCAAGTCTCAGTCCGCTTCTCACCAGCCAGTTAAACAGAGATAAGCAACCACACTCTCCAGACCAACACTGGCTAATAGAACTTTCTGTCATGATGGACATGTCCACATTCTGCACTGTCCAATCTGCCGCCACCAGCCGCGGGCGGCTATTGAGCACTTGAAATATAAGCAGTGAGTGAGGAACTGAATTGTCCATTTTATTTCGTTTGATTAATACAAATTCAAGTTTAAAGAGCCACATGTGGCTAGTGGTTAGCATATTGGATAGCACGCCTCAACGTTACATTTCTTCTGCAAATTATAGCGTTAGTGATGTCCGTCTTTAAGGGATACTGTGAAGATTAAATGAGATAAGTTATGCAAAGTCCTCAACACAGCAACTGGCTTGTGGTAAGTGCTTAGTGAAGTTATGTCTGTTACTACCATTGTCATCACTGCTCTTGTCATTTTATTTCTTCGTGCTATTTAAACCATTATTTTCTTTAATACTACTCTCACTATCAATCATCTTTGTTTTACTTGTACTTTTTACATCAGTGAGTTCCTGTTAATCAGACAATGTTTTCACGTGTTCATAGAGGAGATAGTGGCCTGGATTGCATAAGACGGTGTGATACGAGAATAGCAGGTTGGGTGACCTCTGATGAGCAGGGTCTAAATGAATGAGGAACTCTTCCTTGGATCCTACCATGAGGATCATGGAACTCAGAAGCTGAAGATCCTCCCTTAATTTCGTGAAGTGTTTGCCTGCAATAGAGCCGTACAGCAGAGTTCCGGGCAATGCTTCTGTCTAGATCCTCTCTTAGAGAATCACAGAAAGCATTAGCTAAATCAGTTATCTGAGAAATCCTATTGTAGTGAGAAAAATATTCCAGTGTTTAATTTTGTTGCACCCAGGTTACCCAATTACTTTTGGCCTTGTAACCCTTGTTTTTCATAAGCATATTTATTAAATAGGAAGCTTGAAATTGCGGGCAACAGAAACCCAGCTCTAACATACTTAACCAAACAAGTAGATTTATTGCACCAAATAATTGCATTGAACAAAGAGTGAAGTTCAGACATGGTTGGCTCCCATGGCCACATAACATTGTCTGTCAGTCTCTAGACTGTGCTTTTCTCTGTGTGCGGTTCATTCTCAGAAAGGCGTTCCCTAAGTGATTAAAACGTGGATAACACCAGCTCTAAGATTTCCATGAGGATAGAAATCCCCAGAAGAGAGGAGTTAAAGCTTATTTTTAAAAATAAATTTTAGGAAGTGTCAGGGTAGCCCAGATTGAACACTATCACTGGGACCAGAAGGATGTAATGATGTAGTGTTTCCATTGGCCCAATTTAGGTCACATGTCCATCTCTGGAAATGAAGTGGGGTCACGCTCATCCAAGAAGGGGCATGGTTCCCCCAAGAAAACCCAGCATTCAAGAGACTGTTTCCAGAGGGGAATAGATACTGAACAAGTCTGTCTTTTCCTTTCTTTCTTTCTTCCTCCCTTTCCTCCTTCTTTCCTTTCTTCCTTCCTTCTTTCTTTCTTTCCTTCCCTTCCTCCCTCCTTCCTTCCTTCCCTCCTCTCTGGTTCTCTCATTCTCTTTCTCTCGTTCTCTCTCTCACTGAGCAATACATCTCATAACCTTCAGGGAGCAAAGGGTTAATTCCCAAATAGCCCCAGTGCCAGCAAGACTGCCTGAGATCTTCGTCTTGCCAAAAACAGCTCCATGCTGAATTTGCAGAAAGGTTTAATTTCTCCTCTGGAGCTCTGAACAAGGTTATTAGAGGCCCTTTCAAAACTTTCCTCTGGGAAACTCTACAAACAGCTGCACTAAAGGAAGAACGAGGAAGCACTGAAGGATTCGGGACTCAGGCTGTGCACATGCCATCGGACCCGGGCTTGATCTGGGCAACCTTGAGGTGGAAGCAGCAGCAGACAGGGCAAATCGGAGACCCAATGATTTTCAGCAAAGCTCATTTCTGATCAGATGCCCTCTAGGGAGTGCCCTGTGCAGCCATATCAGGGGAGTGAGAATAAGGCTGATATCTGGGAAAGACTGTGATTTAATTTAGGATAGGATTGCCTGGTCAGAAAATACTTTATGATGACTGAGAGATGGATGCTGTCTTCTCAAAGTGGGGGAACATACACTCATTGGGACTTCTGGCTGGGTTTGGTGTTATATGCACTACCATAAAGTGCTCTGAGTTTTGGCACGCTTTTTTGGAATGCATAAGTCATTGTAGGAGCCGTGACCAAGAAAGGAACAAGTCCATAGGCAGCCTGGTGTATAGACAGCTCACTAAACTGTGCTGTGGATCTAAATGTGCCCCAATTCACTGACTCACCTGGAAGAATTCCCTTCCCCTCTCTGGGTCACACTTTCTTCATCTCACACATGAGAAAGTTGAACTAGGTCAGGGATGGCAAATAATCTCATCTCACAGGCCAACTCTTATGGTGTTGACACTGTGTTAAGAAGGATTCTGAGATCATATCCTCATGCTTCAAGAAATAATTAGGCAACCAAGTTGAAATTATTTGCCATAGCCGTGGGACAGGAGGGGTAGGGACACATCTCTTTTATTTGCTATCCCTGGAGAAGGTGATACCTGTGATCCCTTCTAGGTAGAAAATTCTGTTTTTCTGAATACTTTAATATTTCCCTTGATGCTTAAGACTAGATAATCATTTTTAACGCCCCCCCCCAATCCTTTCAACTGTTACCCAACACCAGTCTTCTACCAAAATATGGGATTAGAGAGTGTTTTTAGCTATCAAAACTCAAAATATATATAAAGCACAGAACATAGACTTCCCATTTGCCAAGGTTTTCAACTCCCCTCCACTGTGTGTTCTAGTAAGTGAACTCACCTGCACACTAACAGACTATAGTCTGTTTTTGCTTTGCTGTCTTTGCTTTGCTGATATTTTCCTTCCTCCCTCAGCTCCAATTGCCCTGTTTCTTTCTGAGAGTCCATTGCCCCCACAGATGCTAGGACACCATGTGTGAGCAGCTGGAGAGCTCCTGAGGCAGGGTTATGATCAGAGCTGGTGGTTTTTCAGTTCATTGTGTTCTCTTCCACTAAGCCCTCACTGTTCTTTTTCTTTCATGTCTTTGAAAGGAAGTACTTCTTTGCACAGCAATTCCATTCAACACACACTCGCTAGTGTCATTTGTGGGGAACTCCCTGCACCAACTACAAGAGACAATAAAGAGGAATCAGACATAGTCTGTGCCCTTGAAAGTGTCACGAGCTAGTGTGAGTGGGAGAGACTTAGACCCAACTAACGGTGATAAAAATCAGGCTGTGAGGTTAAAAGAGGTGTTTGAGGGGCTGGCCCTGTGGCACAGTGGTTAAGTTCATGCACTCCACTTTGACAGCATGATTCACAGATTCGGATCCCGGGTGCAGACCTACACACTATTCATCAAGCCGTGCTGTGGTGGCGGCCCACATACAAAATGGAGGAACATTGGCACAAATGTTAGCTCAGAGGCAATCTTCCTCAGGAAAAAAAAGAGAAATAGGTGTTCAAAAACAGAGTACTATGAGAGAATCAAGCAGAGAGACACAAGTTCTGTATGAGTCGGCTTTGGGTGGGTTTCCAGAAAAGCAATTTGAGTTTGGCAGTGAAGGATGAATGCAAGGGGGGAAAGAAGGGTGTTTTCCAGCAAAAGTAACCAACATATGCAAAAATATGGAGGATGGGGGTGCATGGAGTGTCCAGAGAACAATGAATGAATGGTTCATAGTTCAGGGTGACCAGGATGTAGAGTCTGATGTATAGCAGTGAGGACGAGGGTGGAGATTTACATTGAGGTCAAAATTGGGAAGGCCTTAAATAACATCCTAATCTCCTTCAATTTATAAAAGAGACATTAAAAACTTAATATGTAACAGACAGTGTCGTATAGGCTGAGTTGGGAGGACAAGGCACAGGGTCCCCACGCTCAAGAGACTCTAATAAAGTAGGCTCACATTCAAAGGGCTAATTGCAATAAAATATGTCATTCCTTCTCTAGTGCAGATACAGAGGAGTATTGGAGCAAATATCTAGCATCCAGTGGGGAAGATAGAAAAAGTATTGATGGACAAACAGGAGACAGGATGGAAGATCTTTCCAGGCACCAAGAAGGGCGCAAGCAAAGACTTGAAATCATGATAGATCCTGGCACATTTGAGGAATTATAATAAACTGACTATGGCCAAAATGTAGACTAAATGGGGGGTAAGTAATGGAAGTTAAGGCTCAAAAAATTTCTGGTTGGGTCTGATGAATGAAGAATAAAAGGAATGCTTAACTTATTGGAAAGTGAATTATAAATTTTAAAAAGTTTCAATGGAGTATTTGATCACACTAATATTCAGTGCCCTTTTTAAATGGCCCACGATATATAGTATATAATTAGCACTCTCTATGTATTACTCCTTAAAATTTTAAGTTCAATTGTTTCCACTTTGTATTCAGGGGCCAAATGCATGGAATATATACGTAACAAAGTGAAATTTTATCTTTAGTATAGAAACTTTTTGTAATTTAGAGTAGTGTTGTCCAATAGAATTTACTGTGATGACATAAATGTTCTACATTGTATTATCTGATATGGCATCCACTAGGCATATACAGTCATGGAGTCCTTGAAATGTGGCTGGTACAAATGAGGAACTGAATGCTTTCTTGTGCTTAATTTTACTTAATTTAAATTTAAACTTACCTAGCCAGATGTGGCTAGTGGCTACCATGTTGAATAGTATAGGTTTAGACAAAGCAAATATATGAAAACATGAGGTATGAAATTTGACAGAAATATGTTATTTAGAGCATGCTCTTAAGAATGAACAAGTGAGACAACTTATTGGAAGGAACTGTGTCAAGTGGAAATGCCATTAACTCCTTTTTGGAAGTGAGATGGAGAGAAAGAGAGCCTGGGAATTCTCTCCTCCTAGAATTAATTACCTTTTAGTTAGAATTGTCAAAAGAGCCAAGTTGAACATTGAAGGACTTTGAAAGCAATAGAAATGAAAGAGAAAATTTCAAAACAAAGCTTAAACCCCAACCTTAGTGCAAGTGTATTGACCTTTAACAGAATAGTCTTATGGAAAGATGTACACGGTCCAGGATACTTACGGAATAAAAGTCCATGCCTGAGATGAACGTATCTTGCTTTTGACTGCCTAGTATCTCTTTCTTGTTCTTCTCATAGCAGCACAAAATTTTTTCTTTGGGGGCCTGCCATTTCCACATTCTATGTGGGCCTAATAGAGCTTTCAATTCCAAACCCTGGACTTGACTTGATACATGGCCCAGGACTTGTCAGTAAAAATATTTCACCACCCTCGACCCAGATTGGTTCAGGGATGAACCAGCTGAGCCAAACAGAAGCTTCCTGGAACCCTATCTAGATGCTAGATTTTCTCTGAAACAAAAAGCTAAAAATACTACAGATTTAGAATCATCAGCAATCATCTTGCTGTTTGTCTAACAGAGGAGACAAGCAGAGGTGGAAACAGAGATATGGAAAGTTCTGACAATATAGTTCAAAATCCTTGTATCCCCCATGCCTGAAGCTCCTGATCCACCCCCTGAGAAATCCTACTTGTGTGAGCTAATCATTTCCCTCTTTTTATAGAACTTGGATTGAGTTGGGTTTCTGCCATTCAAAACCAAAAGCCTTTACTAATAACACATTGCCCCACAGAAGGCACGTATCTTAAGATTTGATAGATGTTTTTCCATTAATTAAATCTAAATATTTGTCTCTGACAGACAGGTGAAATGACGGTTTTTAGTCAGTAATAGAGGGCTTTGGAGCAGAGTAATTTTTTCCTTATTATTGGTTTAGCAATTAAATAATAAATGAAAAAAAATGGAAGGGAACTTGAACTTTTCCAATATTTTGGCAACTCTCATACTAGTGATCTTGAAACAAGGTAGCCCAGGAGTATACCAACTACTTTAAAAATCCTAAAGTTCAAACACAGAGTCTCCAGTAATTATGACCATGCTGACATCATCACTCTTATGCCACTGACACGTAGAAGAATTAAATTCTGAAACAGGAGTGGTATTCTGAGCTTGCCTTTCTAATAGAACAATCAGCTGTCTTATCAGCCTTTTCTCCAGTCTCTCATCTACCCATGTTGGGGAGAAGCTGAGGAGTCCTCAAAACTCCAAAATAGGTGGTTCCAGGTGACTGGCCTTTGCCTTCGGAACAGACACAACATCCACCTTAGATTGGAGAGCTCTACACCTGGTCTATGGATTGCCAAACCTGGCACAAGATGCTAAAAGTAATCAAACAGCCCCAAATGAAAATTAATTTTATCCAAATTATCATTAGATCAATGTGACTGTCCATGAAGATAAACTATGGAAAGATTCGGGGCACTTGTATAACGTGAGTATATTTGTGTGGTGAGGAAGGGAGGAATAACAGAGTTGTAAGGACAGATCCATAGAACAGGGGATTAAAATAGTTAAGAAAATGGGGGGACTCAAGGATGATTGCCAGGTTTCTGCTCTGAGAAAATGGATGCAGTGTTGATCATCAGAGCTATGAAACGGGCATGGCTTCAGAGAGAGTGGGGGAGGGAGGAAAGAGGAGGGAGAGAGCCAAGGGTGGAACCTTAAGCAGAGGAGACAAAGAAGGAGAGATTGAGAAGACAGAGGACCACCAGGAGGATACAGTCTCCTAAAAGTCAAGAGAGGAGAGGGGAGATGAGAAGAATGATGACAGAGACTACGATCGTTTTGTGGATGGAGAAAACTCAAGCTCAGGGAGGCAATATTACTACCCAGAGCTAGTAAGCAGCAAAGCAAGGTCCAGGACTCTCCGTCTCCAAGGACCACACACTTTCCATTGTATCATCTGTCTCATAGATGAGATGTGGAGGCATGCACGGTCCCAGAAAATCCATTGGTTGGTAAACATTCAGAATACCAAGTTGTGTGATGGGTATGAGGACTGGCATTTAATGAGAGGAGAAAAGCCAAATTGTAAAGGATTACAAAGGATAGCAATGGAACAGAAAAGAAAGCTTATGAAGGTGGTTCTATGGAAAGAGAGGGGACAGCGGTTTTACTGGACAGTAGGTTGAAGAAAGGAATTTCAGACACTAGATGATCAAGAATCAATAATAGATACCATGGTGATATAGAATTTGGGCCCTAGAATTAAGCAAGTGAACTCAAACCCGGACTCCACTGTTTACCTATGCCACAAAGCAGAAGCTTTCAGTTGGAATAATTGTGCCCTCCAGGGGACGTGTGACAATGTCTGGAGTTTATCATCACAACCGGCATGGGGGGCGTGCTACTGCCATGTGGTAGGTAGAGGCCAGGGATGCTGCTCAGCATCCTACAGCGCACAAGGAAACCCCCCTACAACATAATTCAGCCCAAGATGTCAACAGTGCTGAGACTGAGAAGCCCAGCCATAGCAGGAAAAACTCTTAAATGCTTCAGAACAAGGTCCCCTCAACTGTAAAGCAGGAATAACAAGGATACTCGCTTCCTGTGCATTTGGCGACTTAATGAGCTAATACGTGCAGAGTGCATGTGCTGGTAGGTCCCCAGGAACGTCATCACCATTGCCATTTTCACCATTTTGTGTGATGGACCAAGAGGTTGACATAAACCAGATACAAACATAAGGCTTACTGCCAGTCGGAAAGAGGGTGGCTTTAGTGGTTGTGTGTCAGGCCCTTTGATTCCTGAGCCCTACTTTGGTGAGTGGCCAAGGCTGGAAGGACAGTGGAGGCTGTCTTTAGAGATGGGTACCTTTTTTCTTCCACTATAAAAACCCTCTGGGTGTCTTGGCTTCAGATATAGAAACACTCCCTGCAGTAGGGTCTTACCGAGTAAAGAGAAGTGGTTCTGACCATCACCTGGGTCAGAACTAAAACATTTCTGACAGAAATGGTTTCCAGGCAATTGAGCAGATTCCGTTCTGTTGCTGTTGAGAGTGTGCTGTTTTGTGGCAGAACGGATAGATGGATATTCCTCTGGGGTACTCTCCACCAAAGGAGAAAAACAGATTATTAACAAATGAGAATATGTATATTTGGATAATTACGTTTGTTATACCTGTATATTTTTCTGTTTTCCAAGATGGCATAAAGAGATTGAATGGATCTCGGGAACTGTAATTGTTTTGTTACAAGGCTGTAACAAGGGCCTGCTGTGTGTGTGTGCGTGCGTGTGTGTGTTAAATAAAAATTGCCTGCAAAAGAGCTGGGTCAGAGAAGCACATTTGCAAGATTCCTACTCTAGTCAGACTCACTTAGCCCCTTAATCCCTTACATTGGCAGATGAATCCCAAGGACGGGTTCTTGTGCACAAAGGAGCAATAAACAAACACAGCCCAGAGCTCCTGGCATCATGGAAAAAAAATCGCCCATTTCTTGTAAATAGATTGCAAATAAAACAATAGCAACTGAACAGTTAGGAGAAGAGAAAATCAGCCAAGAGGAACTCTGACTTGGTGGCTTCTAAGCTACCAAAACAAACAAAAGAACATTGAAATGGCCTCAGATGAATCCTTTAAAGACAATGAGCTTTTGAAGGTTTATTAATCAACCTCTTGGGTGTCACAATACCAGACAATTTTACCTGGAGTGAAGGTAAAAGCAAATAAAAAAAATAGTCTATCAATCATCCAGAAGATGTGTGTTACAGCATCAACAAACTTTTTTTTGCCTGCCTTGTTTTCACGGCTCTGCACTGGTCAGATTTAACGTCTGTCTTTCACACACCAGGTAAAAAGAAAATGAAGAGATACACTGTCACCGACATCTGTGGCAGTCTTCTCAGGTCTTGCTTTTCCTTCCTCCTGTCCAAGAACACCTGACTTCCACGTGGGGACCCATGGGATTCTGACTTATTCCTCAGTTGGAAGACTGTGGGGTGGAGCACAGGACTGAGGTTAAGCCAACTGGGTCATTACCTCCCCTTTGGCCACAAAGATTGGTTCACCCATGGCATGGTATCTAATTTAGTCTTTTTGTTATGCCAGTCAGTATATTCCCCCTCATTTTTAGGTCACTTCTAATGGGTTTTCTGTTATTTATAACCCAAAGAGTCTTCCCCAATATCGTTGTCCCATATCTCAGTGTCTTTGTTACTCAAATGCATGTTCATTGTATTAATTTCCTATTGCTGCTGCAAGACATCACCACAAACTTAGTGTCTTAAAAAGAACACAAATTTAGTATCTTACAGTGTGTAGGTCAGAAATCTGACACTGGTCTCCCCCGGCTAACATCAAGGTGGCAGCAGGGCTGAGTTCCTTCCTGGAAACTCTGGGAGAATACGATTCCCTGACCCTTGCATCTTCTAGAGACTCCTCACGTTTGTGGACCCTTCCGCCATCTTCAAAGTCAGCAACATGGCATCTCTCTGACCCAACTTCCGCAGTCACATCTCTTTCTTTGACTCACTTCTTCTGCCTCCCTCTTCTACTCTTAAGGATTCTTGTGATTATATTGGGCTCATCTGGATAATCCAGGATAATCTCCTGCTCTCAAGGTCAGTTGGTTAGCAAACATTTCCGTCTGGAACTGTAATTCTCCTCTGCCATGTAAGGTAACATATCCACAGGTCCTGGGGATCAGGACGTGGGCATTTTGGGGAGGTCATTCTGCCTACCACATTTAAGTTATTTGGGAATTTCCTCCATGACACACAAGCTTCCTCTCTCTGTTGACTGAAGAAGCAGCTTGATAGTAGATATTGGGGGTCACATGGAGTTGATGTTAGATCTGTTTCTTACGAAGTTTAGTATTTTGACGCTGCCACTCTTACATGTCTACATGGCAGCATTTTTGTAAATATTATTTTTTAAAAGGTTGAAAGATTATCCAGCATTGTGTGATAAGACATTTCTGACCTCCACCCCATCTCCCACTCTTGGGGTAAGGAATAGGATGGAGGTGAGAGAATTAGTGTTGGGATGGAGGTAAGGAATGGAGTGGGCAATGGAGTGGCCACCCACCATGAGCAGAGACAGGTCCAGGCAATATGGGGCCTGACAGTTACACAATATCCAAGACCCTCTTTAAGGAAAAGAATATAAAAATTATGAGCAAAAATGTGTTACAAAACTAGATATTTATTTAGAATGAGAGCATAAATCATAGCAAATTACAAATTTTTACAAGCTGACAAAAAGCACACACATCACAAAATCCAGAAAAATGATGTAATATTTTCTCTTTAATATCTCTCTGACACACCTTCAGGATTCTGCAGGCTCTCCTCTGACCAGTGAGAATTTATTACTGAGCCAAATTTGTCTTTTGGGATGAGTTTTCTCCCAAGATCCCTGGTGGAGCATCTTCACCTGTCCATTAGACATGAGCAGACTCGCTCTCTAAGGAAACATGCCAGGCTAAAAATGAGAAGTATCTCATTAGATTCAAAATATATTATCTTTCAATAAATACAACCACAAAACTGCCTTACAATTAATAGATGTTCACTGAGTACCTGTTATGTTGTAGACACTCTTTAAAGCAACTGGAAGACAACAGTGAGCAAAACTGAAAAACAATTCTGAAAGGCTTTGACATGGACCAGAAAGATTAGTGGGTGTCCTGTCTGGAAATCTCTTCTGCATTATCTCAGTCTTTCCCTGTCTTTGAGCTATTTTACAGCTCTGTAAATCGTAGAAAACTGATAGTAATGCAAATGATTCTTGTTCATAGAAATGCAAATTGTATCTCTCCCAGGGAAGGCAATTGATTCTCACCCTGTGGATATTGACCAGTTTTGCCAGTTTTGCTCCTGTTGGTAAGTTTTTTTCAACATTTGTGATGCCTATATGTTTCTCTGCCCCTTGGATTCTCCTTTGAACATGAACATCTTACTTGTTCCCTTATCAATGAAAGAGTTAAATAAAAATTTTGGAGATGTATTCATGTTATATTTGTAAGAGTCATGATTTTATCGTTGTTAAACATTTACCCCTTAGCAACACAAATGGGCTTCACGGAGGTTACAGCCTAAACAGACACTAACCACATCATCTCATAAAATTATACATTGGGAGGCTCTTAAGGAGCCCTGAGAGTCTATAACTGGGGCACCTGATATTGTCTATTTGATCAGACCAGAATCCCCCATGAAAGTGACATTTGAGTCGATCAAGTAGGAGTTTACAAGGTGTGTATATGAGGAGAGAGGAATTCAGGAGCAAGCCAGCCTGTCATGAAAGCAGCTCGAGATCATTTCTCCCAGAAGGAGATTTGCTGTCCTTGGGGAGAGTGGGGTTTGGACAGTGGTTCAGAGAAGCTGGAAGATTTGGCAGCTGCCATTGTCTGTGCCTCATGATAAGAGTCTGCCAGTGAGAGATCTTCAAATGGGATTGGGCCAGGGGTTTAGAAACGTGGGAGCCCAGAACCTGGGGGCTGACTGTCTCTCACCTCCCTTTCCTAGGATGAGTGTTCCAACCCCTTACTTTGATGATCCCTCAAACAGTCTTCTTTGAATTGCATTCACTCCATGCCCTGCGTACGATGCTGTATTTCAGAAAATGGAAGCATCGTCAAGAGAGAAGTAACCTGGCTTTTCTCTGTAACCAGCGCAGGCCTTTAAACCTATTTTCATCAAACCCCATGGATATTTAGTTAGCAGCATTTCATGGTTTCTTGACCATTTGTATTCTGGAACCTGGCTTCAGGGTATTTCTCATGCAGATATTTTTATAGGAATGCGCTTCCTTTAGGCAGCTGTTCGTCCCTGTACTTCATCTACTTCTCTACCCCAGTGTCATCTCCTCAGAGTGGCCTTTCCAGATGACTCCATCTAAAATAGCAGCCCTCCCTCAATCTCCACCATTTTACCCCAAAATAGCAGCAGCTGCCATCTCTCCTCCAGGATCTATTCTCTCCCAATTTTAGGAAAATTTTAGCTGAGATCAAGGGAAGGGCAGGAGGGAGAGTGAAACATCAGCTAAAATGTCTCCTCGTGGTCCTTAAAAACAAAAACAAAAACCTTTCAATTGATTTCTGTCTATTTTTGGTGAAAAGCACTTCTTGTCTGAGGAACCCACTCAGCTGATTGGATTTCCTCCAAAGGAACACAACTCCAGTGAAGAAATTCAAATGAAAGATTATGACAACACCAACTGTGGCATATATATTTGTAGGAAGTTGTCTTTATGGATCTGAGGATGGCTCTCCCAGCCCCAAACAATCTCCCTCACAGATCGCTAATGAAGCTGCAAATTCTATCATTAGGTTTCAAATGGAATTGCCCTTTGTGAAATGGAGTGCCCTCCGAGAAACACAGGCATACACGCATTCAAAGGTTTACTTGCACAATTCAGCATCTGCCTTCGGAAATGTCACTGTTTGGCCTTACCAGTTATTAACACTCAAGTGTGGATGAGATCATCAGACCATTTCCAACTTGAAAGTCCCCTGACAGTAAGAGTGTATTGGTTACATAGTTAGTAGTCACAATAATAATGATATCTTAAGTTTGTGAAGTCCGTGTGCCAACCACCAAACCAGACACTTACATGGATTGTCTCATTTATTCTGCCCAAATGCCCTATGAAGTAGGTTTTATTGTCCTCATAAACAGGAGGAAGGTGGTTCAGAGAGGTTAAATGGCTTGTGCCCAGTTATACCAAGATTTGGAGCCAGGATTCCAACCGCAGCAGTCTGATTCCAGCATCCACTGTCTTCCAACTCATGAAATGTTTTTCCTATTTATATTCTTGGTCAAGTCACCCAATAAATTCTGTAACAGGGTGATATCTCTCACACTGGTTTAGGCTAGGAAAACTGATTCTCGACTAGTGAATTGATCTACCTATGGCCTTGGTTTCAGCTCTGTCTGCATAGTAGAATCACTCAGAACTTTAAAAAAAACCCATGCTGGGACCTATCTCCCACTGAGCATTCTGATTTACTTGCTCTAGGTAGGGCCCAGTCACTGACATAAATATCTTTTAAGCATCCTCATGCAGCCAGGATTGAGAGCCACTGAGCTTAAGCTTGCTAGGCAAAGATGAGACTTTTGACTCAAAAATCCTTGAGTCAAAATCCTTGGGCACCATCCAGGGGACAGGAATTCAGAGTCCAGCTGGAGGTTGACGGTTTGCACACATTTGACATGGGGTCTCTTGATAATCTGGCCCGGGTCCTCCCTCCCATATCACCTGTCACCATCATCTCCTTGACCTTCAGTGTTCTGTCCGTATGGAAATGCTTCTAGTGCCTCTCAAGAGGGCATCACTTCTCTGGTCTCCAGGCTGATAGCCCACCCTCAGTTCATAAGACACACCCTCCTTCCATTCACCAGGCTGGTTCCTGATCATCTGTTAGATTTCAACAGAAGTGTTAGCTCCTATAGGAAGGCCTCCTTTACCTTCCAACCTGAGTTTGCTCCCCCCACCCCCTGCCTAACTCTGAGTTTATACAACATCATACACTTCCTCCTATCATAGGACTTATTATATTATATTGCAGTAATCCTCAAAGGTAGTCTGCACTTGTTTATGCTTCACTAAGATGTAGAGTCGTCTGACTTAGCAAACAAAAATACAGGATATTCAGTTATATTTGAATTGCAGGTGAACAGGTCTTTTTTTTCTTTTAGTGTATGTCTTGAATATTGCATGAGAGATACTTATATTAAAAAAAATCATTGTTTATGCAAAACTTAAATTTAACTGTATTTAATCTGGAAACCCTACTAGGAAGCCTTTCAGGATGTGGGAACAGTCTTTTAAAAGCTCTTTATGTTCTCTCAATCCCAAGGTTCCATTAAGCTTATCCTAAGAGAATGACACCTCATAGAACTGTGTTACTCAAAGGGTGGGCTGTAGGCCGCCTGATTGTAACTATTCCAAAGATTATAAAAGATATCAACTGTTTAACTTATTAAAACAAAAGTTCTCAGAACTCATCTATACTTAATGAATCAGAACCTTAAAATTTGGGGCAGGGGATTTAGACAGTAACCTGCACTTTTAATCAGCAACTCATGCAATTCTAATGTACATTCAAGTTTGAGAATCTATGCCAAAGAAAATGACTTTGCTTTGGTGTGGAAATTTTGGGCTTAATTCTCAAGTGCTAGAGGTAGATAGAAGTCTAGACCTCTTGCAACACGGTCTCTGTTTTATCCCCTTTGGACTGAGAGATTCCAAAAATCGCATCCATCTCGTTCACTGTTCTATTCCCACCTGCCAGCACAGTGTCCAGCACATCATGGCGCTCAGGAGACACTTGTTGGATATACGCAAAGAAAAATATGAAAGAATGAAAGTCGACTTGGGATGAGTCATTCAGCAAACAAGATTTTTTCAACAAATAAGATTTATTCCACATTTATGTGCTGGTCACTGTGTTAGGGGATGAGGATACTGGATAAGCAAGACAGGAAAAGCACTCTTATTAAATCTGTATTGTATTAGGAAAATATAGACAATAAACAAAATAAATTTATTTCTAAAAGTGATGGGCACAGTGAAGAAAATGAAATAGAGAATTGGGTCAAAAGAAAGTGGGTTAACTCCCCAACATCTCTTTCCAAAGTTTGATTTAGTTCGGCTGTCTACTCACTGAGTAGATGCACTCTGTTAGTAGCCAGTGGTGGTAATGTCATTCTCCTTGGCAGTGGTTGGTTTAGAGGCGGGTAGATGAGCCAGTTCAGGCTAAGGGGAGATGTGGCCAAGTCTGCTGCCAGGTCAGGGCTTATGTGAAAATGTCTTTGCTCTCAAAATCAAATACACATAGGAACAATGGCCTTTTCTTCTCCTGGGCATTGTTGTGTTTGCATATGGTGCCAGAGTACTGGAGCCATTTTAGGGCCACAAGGAGGAGCAGAAGGACAGTGGGACAGACCTGGGTACCTGATGACATCACTGAGTAGCTGAATTTACCAACTATGGAGCATCTACTCCTATGATGTGGCATGACACATCTTCTTTATTTTTGAACTGTTTTGAATGGAGTTCTGTCTCCTTGTACCAAAAGCACCTTGACTAATGCAATGACATAGAGGATGCTGGGTGGGGAGGGAATGGGGGTAGTCCAAAGAAGACCCCCAGTCTTGGGAGTTGGAACACCTCCGGGAGAGGAGTAGGATGCTAACAACAAAATAAATTGGTGTCGTAAAAATCAACTTATCCTACTTTTGCTAAGCACCATTTTGCTAAGCACCAGCCCTGAAGTTATTTGGTCCAGAGGCTATTTTTTCTTCTTTTGAAAGAATCAAGACAACAGCTACATCCTTACAAACTGAGCTTGTCTTCTAAGGTGTTTGCTAGAGCTTTACAAGAGGCTTAATCAGTTTCACATGAATTAATGATGGCTATCAAACGGGGGGAAAAGAATGAATTCCGAATAAATACTTATTGCATAATTGAAGTTGCAAGAATCCATTATGAATAAAATATATTTGTATTTACAATGCATAAATTTGATGGCGACACTGTGGGGCGACACACAGCTTTTTGATAAGAACCCTGAACAGTGTTAAATTAGTAATAGGCTGAATACATTTCTTAATTATGTCACTGGCGTTGTACTCGGGAATACCATTTACAATAAATTGAGTCCCATTTGTATGCATGCAGCGCAAGGAGAAAGTGCTGTATTTTGAAAATCCTAATGTCCTCGTGGGACTGCAGGTTAATGCCATCTACAGCTTAAAATTAGTCCTTGGTTTCAGAGCTTGCAATTGTATTAAGACTTATCATGTACTCTTTTCATCAAGGTAATAATTGCTATAGATTTACATATCCCGGCACAAGCAGAAACATGGATCCTTCAGGGCTTTTTGAAATGAAAAGTTATTTGAGAGGAGTGGGCAGAGTATACACATACAAATAGATGTAGATATATACCTGTATTTTCCAGTTTATAAAAATAACTTTTGCTTCTCAAAAAGATTGTGGTACAGATGAATCACAAAAAGGAAAGCCGTCCTTGTAGGGGGTTGAACAGTGGCACCAAAAAAGGGTATGTTCTTATCCTAATCCCCAGAACCTTTGGATTTGACCTTATTGGGAGATAGGGTTTTTGCAGATGTCATTAAGTTAAGGATCTCAAGAAGTGGACCCTAAATCCAATGACGGTTGCCTTTATAAGAGAAAGACTTGAGATTTGAGACACAGAGTATAGACTAAGGGTTCGACTGTACAGAAACAGTCCCATAGACACAAATTTGAGACAGAGACACAGAGAAGAAGGTGATGTGGAGACAGAGGCAGAGATTGGAGTGACGGTCTACAAGTCAAGGAAAGCCAAGGATTACCAGTATCCACCAGAAGCTGGGAGAAAAGTATGGAACAGATTCTCCCCAGCGTTTCCAAAAGAAACCAACACTGCCGACACCTTGATTTCTGACTTCTGGTTTCCAGACCTGTGAGATAGTAAATTTCCATTGTTTTAAGCCACCTAATTTGTGATTAGTTGTTATGGCAACCCTAGGAAGCTAATGAAATCCATATTTCTATCAACTGGAGAAAAATATAGTTGACCTCCATAGGAGACAGCAGTGTGGTATATCAGGTAGGAACTACTAAGAGCCCAGTTTTATGGATAAGGAAGCTGAGGCCCACAGACATTAAGCAATTTGTCAAAGTGAAACAGTTAATAAGTGGCAGTGCTGAGATTTGAGCCCAGATATACAGCCTCTAGAGCTGGGCTTTCCAAGATGGTGGCCACTTGTCCCATGTAGCTATTTAGGTTTAAATTTAAATTAACCAAAGTTAAATAAAATGTAAAACTTCAGTTCCTCAGTCCCAATAGCAACATTGCAAGGACTCAATAGCCACCCGTGGCTAGTGGCTACTGTATTGGTCAGCAAGGATTATAGAACATTTCTACCAATGCTAAGCATTCTATTGGACAGTGCTTACAAAGAGTCTGTGAGCCTAACCATACTGGCTTATAGGGTAACATGTGGAAAGCATCTCTCACAGTGCCTGGCATACAGTGAGATAGCTATGAAGCATAGTGATGATTATATCTTTCTTGATTTGTTTCCTGTGTGTTTTTGTGTGAGTGTGTGTGTCTGTACTCAACTATGTGTGTGTTTATGGGGGAATGAAATAACTGTATTCACAAATCTATGTTATCTGCTGAAGGACATACTCTGTGTTCATGCACTTCTGTTTCCTGCTTTTCCTCCATAAATAATAAATTATCAGCCCTTCTGGTGGATATTATAATTCTTTAAAACAGTCTCCGCAACTTGTCTCCAGACACTGCATGTCTCTAGGCACTGTGGAATCTCTTTCTTACAAGCAGCAGTGGCTGGCTATCAGAAATGACTAGAATCCAGAATTAGGGTAACATGACATGGTGGCCAATCTGGTTAAACAGAGTTCTCACGTGTGGTCATGGATAATTGTGACTTGGTGTAATAATTGACTCTCTATGTAATAACGGATCTATGTAATAATCCCAGCATAATAATGGACTGCCTGTATAGTAATGGACTCTCACTTAGTTGACTCTGAGTGTAATAAATGACTATGTGTAATAATTTCCCTGTGTAATAAATGAAGCTGTGTAATAGTTGTCTTTTTGGGTAATAATTATCTATTTGTGTCATAATTGACTCTGTGTAAAAATTGACTCTGAGTATAATAATCGACTCCACTGTAATCATCAATTCCTGTGTGATAACTGTCTCTCTGCATAATAATCAACTTTCTGTGTAATAATTGACTCTCTGTGTAATAATTGACTTTCTGTGTAAGAATGAGCTCCTGTGTAATAATGGATTCTGACCATCAGCACAAACCTGCAAATGCTTGGACTAGAAGAAATCACAGGGATAGCCAAGACACTTCCAGTTGAAGGTGATAGAAAACCAACTCAAACCAGCTTAAGATGGTGGAAGAGGGAGAAGGAACTCATTAGCTCACACACCTGGGAAGGCCAGAGGCTAATGGGCCTCAAGCCCAACTGAATCCATCTGTTCGTATGAGGTTTTCAGGGCTCTATGTCTCTTTCCATCTCTTGGCTCTTTCCTTTGTTCCCAGGTGGGTCCATCCTCTACATGGTGAGAGGTGACCCCTGGTTACTCAGGCTTCCATGGCGCTTAGAGAATATGAAAAAGCAGCCGTTTCCCCCAGCATTCATGTCAATTCCCCCAAGAACTTGGCCAGCCCACACCTGGGGCAGTAGAAGCGGGCACCTTGATCAACAGGTACCTCATTATCACGCGCGGTGGAGAGTAGCTCACAAGATGAACGGATGGGGAGCATAACAAACAAGTAACAGATGTCTCCTCTTGTCCACAGCCTGTGAGCTACAGCCTCCCAAGAGTGGGCGTAAACTGTGAATTTGTCCCAGTAGATTCTTCAATCCTTAGGTGAACCAGCCATCTACCCTCTTTAGAATAGGCAACTAATATCTGCATATATAGCTGGCCAATTTTCAAATAAGCATAAATGCTTTTATGAAGAATACAATGCAAAGTCATTTAAAACATCCAACTTACAGCAATTCTTTATGAATTTTCTCAATCAATGCCCACTAACTATATAGCTACTACCTGTAGTGCTCCATAATATATTTTTCTTTTAAAAAGCTTCTTGTGAAATACCTGTGAAGCATGGAAATACAGAATTTTTTAACTATATATTTGACTTTTCACTGGATGAATTTTTTCAGTGAAAGTTTGACAGTGTGGATGTAAATTTGGCATTATTGTCTTAAACTCTGTTGCCCAGATTGGGACTAGGAAAATGAGGCTCCAAGAAAGACTCCTTAACTGTCTTTATGCCCCCTCACCCTCCTTTTGTCTGGTTAAGCCTTGCTTAATCCTTCAGATCATACTAAAAGCGTTGCTTTTTTGGGAAAGCCTTCTTCTGACCTCTCTGATGAGGTCTGTGTCCCTTTTATGGCATCTGTTCCATTACTATGCACCACCACCATCACCCACCTGCGTTACATGCACTGGCATATGTCAGTTATCCATGTGACTATTTGAACATTCTGTCTTCTCTACGAGACTCTCAATGCCGGGAGAATAGGCCTGAAACTGGTTTTATCCCTGGTCCCCAGCATAGTACCTGGGACATAACAGGAGCTCACTAAATATTTGTCCAATGAATGAACGAATCCATAAATGCATAAACATCAAAGGGTAACCACAGGACCAAATCTAATTTTCTTCTCACAACATACAAAATTAGAAGTCAAAGTGCCCCAATTCTGATGATCTCCAGGAAATAGGTGCCATAAGGTTGTCCTGGGCAACAATATCTTTCCAGTTCATAGGCAGTTTTTGTTTGTTTAAAAAATGCATTCAGAAGAAAGAATTGAAAATATTCAGAGGTGAAGGGAAGGCACTCATGGAGAGTGTAGAAAAAGGATAGTTGGAATAAACATGATTGATGGAACTTCAACACCATAGTCTAATTTAGGAAAACAAAAACTGTAGTTTTGCTACATACAGAAATAGCAATCTTAAGTCAGATCAATGTAAAATTCATCCAAGAAACAACTGTTTCTGGCATTGAATTTCAGCGGAGACCAGAACCAAGTAGGTTAGTAAGTTATGAAAGGAAATATCATCTCCCAAACCCAGTACCATGGGTGGTGAATATCTCCATATTTACCTACGCAGCATACCTCTCCTTCTGCTGGAACAGTGGCTCTTTCTGATGGTGAACCCATTCCACAAAATTGATACTGGCCTTGTCTTCCCAGTTACTACAGGATATATGACCCAGATTAGAGGGTTTCTCTCACTGGTCACAGGCTTTGGTTCTGAGATGGATATGGGAACTGAGCTGAGCCAATCAGGGTCTTCTCAGGGACATCTCTGCCAAAGCTAAGAAGGAAGTCATTCTCATCGTGATGGGTGGGGTAGGTTCAAATATATGGGTTTGGGGATAATACTGGGCATCATACCTATTACATGAGTGGACCCATCTGGAGAAATGGAGAGAAATGTATGCCGATTTCATCTCTGGGCCTTTTGTCCCAGAGTCAGTAATATCATGGACCAATTATTTGAGCCAACCAATGCATTTTTTTCTTTTGTTTTGCTTGAGTCGGTCTTCTGTCACTTGCAAATGTTAAAACATCTGTAGGTTATTTCACGTTAATGTGGATTTAGAACTTTTCTTGGACTGGAGAGGCAGTGTTTTACGATTGCTTAGGCCAATATAACAGTTTTGTAAGCCTCTCCATGACTGATCTAAAACAGGCTATTACATAGTTTCTCCTACGTTTTAGATTTTTATCAGATTCTGCTACAGTTGTTGAGTGGCTCATAAAGCAATATAACCAGACAATGCCTTCCAACAGCATCCTGAAAGCTTGTTTTTTTAAAAGCTTAGGAAGAATGTGGGACATTTTTCATGTCTCCGGCAGCTCCATTATGATACATTTGGACATTTTTGATAAAATTATGAGGCATAAAAAGTTTGAAGCATCGAAGATTAATTTTCCTCCATAAATATATAGATCATAGTCAAATTCTATATGACTAGTTTTGCCCAGAGCAAAAAATATTTTCAGTGTAATTTCATAGCAATATGGAAGCAGATGATGGGAGAACAGCATTGAAAAAGGCTTTGGTGGATTGTAAGTGTCAGGTTAACATTCACAACCTGATGAATCGAGCAGAAACTGCTGTTAAAATATAGGGCTTTGTTGTTTTAAAGTTAAAAAACAAAGTTAAGAGCCAGTACAGGAGTAAAATTAAAGTAAAAGAAAATAAATAATCCATATCTCTTCTGTTCTGTTTAAATATTAAAGTGTCAGCTGCAATTTTGAAATGACACAAAGAGGCTGGCTGGGCTGAAAAAGTGCTTCATTTGTTGGGTTTCCATGCTGTCTGAACTGCAATTTCGTTAAGGATGATTTTCTGGTATGAGGTGCCTGAGCTGTACGGTCTCTTATAGATTGAGAGGCAAGCACACAGTGCATGAGATGGTTTTTATTTCTTCTTCCACTTCCTCTTTGACTTTATGACCTCTTCCTGGAGCCTACTCTTAGGAGCCCGGTGGAGTGGAGTCACTTACTCTAGTTGGAATTGCAATTCCTTCCTGATGCCTCCAACGGCACCGTTTTGGCTAACGGGTCATCTCATCCTTCATGGAATTCCCAAGGGCCAAGAAGTGAGGGACTTAAGTAATTTCTCTCACCAGGGGCCATCAAAATTCCCAGCTAAGACCATTCAGATTTGCACACACAGATGGCTATTTGTCTCTGGATAGTTATGTCTTTGTTGGAATCAACTCAGGAGCGTTGAGAGCTGGAAATGACACATCAAGCATCTTGGCATGATGATCCAGCTTTATTGAGGAAGCTAGGGAGAAAGGTAAAGAGATATTGGAACTTGGCTCTTCTTGGAAGGTGGTCTCAGGGTAGGATTTCAAGAGCCACGGGCTTTGGTCGAGAAGTAAGAAAGGGGAGCTGGCACGATCAAACTAAAGTACACAGGGAGAGTCAAGAAACCAAAGTACACTAAGTCTGAAGGCAGATATACAAGGAGTAAGACTCAAGGCAAATAATTTGGAGAAGGGCTGAGATAGGATTGGAGCAAACAGATGTCAGAAATAAATAAGGAGGATTCCCAGAGATCCCCAAAAATGGCTCTGTGGCATCTATTAATAGCGGGACTTATTTTTAACATGTAACTCCCTTCCTTTGCTTGAGGAATCTTCCATCTTACAAGTTTTTTCGGGGGGGAAGCAGAGCCTACTTCTCACAATAGAACTTAAAAATCTCAAGATAGCCATTTTTCCAAACTTCTCTTCATCTAGGAAAATGTTTCTCAGAGTCAGCACTGTTGACATTTTAGACCAGATAACCTTTTGTTGTGGGGGGCTGTCCAGTGCATCAATGTTTAGCAGCATCCCTGGCTCCTATGGATGAGATGCCAGCAGAACCCCTCCCCCTGGTTATGACAACCAAAACTGCCTCCACATATTGCCAAATGTCCACTGAAGGCAAACTCGCGCCAGTTGAGAACCATGGGTCTGGAGTGTGATTCGAGATCCAGACTCGGCCAATGAGGTGCATGTTCTCCAGAAGTGGGATCTACAGATGCTATGAAACAGACACAGGGAAGTTAACACCTCAACCCACAGTGACGGCAGCACCACCAGCAGAACTAGCAGAACTCAGTTCTGAAATTACAACAAGCCACAGCGGTCTTTGAAGTGAGATCTAGCAGTGTCCAGGATGAGTGAAGCTGCTTAGAATTTGATGACACTCATGTCACCAAACTAATTCTGGACCATGATTTTGGCTGGGACACAGGCTGCTGAACTTCCCCTTTTCCTGGCTGTCCTTTAAGCCCTAGTCCTCCATCTTTTCTGCTGACTCTGTCAACAACCCAAATAGTCTTTCAATAAATCCCTTTTGTGCTTAACTGAGCCATGACATGTTTCTGCTGTTTAAACTAAGAACCATACCTGTTATACCAGCCCACATGCTTTCCTAGAAAATAGCAAGATCCAAGGATGGTAAGGGAGGTTGACTGAGAGTTCATGATGGAAGAAGAGTCACCTAGCTGGATTCAGATCTCTGGTCCAAAAGATTTAGAAGGAAACAAACAATGTTCCCAGGAATTTTTCTTCCATGCTACCCTCTACCCAACTCTATCCCTGACCCTTCAGAAAATACTCAAGAAAAATAATGCCTAGGCTCTCTTTGCAGAAAGTTTGTGTGTTTAAGGGTGCATTCGGACGTTGACTTCCTGGGTTTATATCCAGGCGTATGATAGCTGGTTAGTTTGGGCACTTAACCACCTCAGGCTTCAGTCTTCTCATCTATAAAATGCAAGCAAGATTTCCAGCATTAAAGATAATGTATAGGAAAGCTGTGCAACAATTCTCTATGGTTTTTGCTGGCTTGGCATCCATTTCTCCTTTGTTTTTTCTTACATCATCCCAATTTTTTTTTCCCTTAGGAAAATCACCTCAGGGTATGTGATTTAGCGGAAGGATTCAACCTCCTGTATTCAAGAGCAGGAAATTGACCCAGGCCTTTGTTGTTACCTGCCATCAAGTCAGCTCCAACTCCTGGTGACACCGTGAATGAGTCATGTCCACAATGTTCTGTCTTCAACAGCCCTCCTCAGCTCCTGTAGATTCATGCCTATGGCTTTCTTGATGGAGTCAATTCATCTCATATTTGGTCTTCCTCTTTTCCTGCTGTCTTCTACTTTTCCCAGAGTTACTGTCTTTTCCGAAGAATCCTGCCTTCTCGTGATGCACTCAATATAGGACCCAAGCCTACCAGTCAGCATTTTCCACATTCTAGGCCACAGTGATAGCTTTAGGGGAGGTCTCACAACTCAAGATTGTCTGATTAGAATCCATTTGTAGAGGTTTGCTGAAACCAGCAGGTGGAAGGGTTTACTATTTCCGTGACAGTTCCTGAAAGCTGTAAATGCAAAGATGGAGCTGCTGGCATCCATCTTGCCTCCAGGAGGAGGGATCAACCTGAGGATGGAGAGAGAAAGAGGAAAGTGCAACAGAGGGAAGAGACTAAAACACAGTCTTGATAACAGCATTTTGGGCTCTCGATCCAGCTATACCTTAAGCAGGTCCAAGCTTTGAAGTTCCTGACACATTCTTCTTCTTGCTTAGGTCAGTTTGAACTGAGTTTCTGTCCCTTGGAAGAAAGAGAGGCTGAATTACTTGCCACCTAGCACACGATGAGCACTCAGCACATCGGTGCCAGAAATAAAACCATGACAAATCTTTGAAGAGCTAATCATGATGATTGTTCTTTTATTTTTGTACCCAGTATCTAGCACAGGAGACATCAATAGGCACTTGTTGTATTGGAGTTTAACTGCATGAATGCATGAAGCATAGTCTCAGGATGAATTTCTGTTTGTCAAAGCTGCAGATTTGGGGCAGTGAAAATCTTTGGGGGAAGTGGGCCTCTTACGTTTTCACAGATGACACTTGCACTTCTCTTTTACACTTTATAGCTCTCCAACTCTGTGGGGATTAAACTTTGTATGTCCAGGAAGGTTTCAATGCTTTTAGGGTAATGAAATTAACAACAAATGATACCAACCTGGGAGTGTTGCCCGGGGCTCAGTCACAACTCCCTTCCCCTCAAACTCTGCCGCAAGGAGCTCTAACAAGATCTGTGGCATAGAATGCCCATCGTTAAAAGTCACTGCCAAAGGGCCTTCAGATCAATATCATCCCCCCCCCCCGCCCCCCCTGCCCCGTGTAGCATTTCCTCACATATTACATTAAAAAGACTAACCCCTTGGAGAGTTGTAAAGATGTTTTAGTGCAGAGCATATATTATGAATGTTTCATCGTTACTCCTCAGGATTTATTTAACATTTTCCTTGACAGTCCCTTTGGATTTTTGATTGATTACTAGGCAAATTAGATAAGAAAACTCTTTCCTTGAGAGAATCCCATGCAGCATCCTAGCTTGGTGGTGATAATGATGAAAGCCAGCATTTATCTAGCACTTCTTGTGTCAACAACCACGCTAAGCAGTTTACACGCACTGTTTCCATCCCTTTAATGAGATATTGTTATCTCCATTTTACAGATGAGGAACTGAGGTTTCAAGAGTTTCTGAGTCATGATCAGAGCTTCAACCAGGGTCTGTTTCACTTCAAAGCCTGTATTCTTAAGAAATGCTCTCTTCACATCCACGTAATCCCCATAACATCATCATGTTTCAGGGTCAAATAAGTTGGGGAAGCATTGTTTACTTTATATCTTCTCTTTGGGATTCACAAACATATGGTCTGATTCAAGGTTCTGAGACATCCTATAAAGAAGAATCCAGTTTAAGATATTTTACAAATGCTTTCAAAATGATTTGATTCCAGAGTCAACCTTCTGGTTGGTTGTATTGGTTGGTTGTGTTGGTTGGTTTCTTCCTATAACAACAGTTAATGTACTGAGCGTGATGAAAGAACAATCTAGCCTTTGGCTTCTTGCCTACCACCTCTCAGACAACAACACAGTCGGAGAGTTGGCCTGATGTCCACATATGAGACCCAGGTGTGGCAGGAGATGTTAAGGTTCCTTGAAAATCAAATCACAATGATTAGATTGACTGGACTCATTTTTCTTCTCTCCATGGACATATCATCCTGAAGGACATATGGCACAGTACTCTTATTTGTGACTCTGTTAGAAGCTAGAGGATGAGACAAGTAGTTACATCTACATCTGATTCTGAAAGCATTTTATGAAGTCTGTTATCTACTGGTTCAACATTTCAACAGGTTTGCAAGCCATTAAGATTGTTGGTACATGGTGTGTTGGTTGGGTTAGGTTAGGCCAGTGATCCTCAGTGGGAACGATTTTGCCCACCAGGGGCCATTGAGCAATGTCTGGAGACAGTTGTGACTGTCACATTTGGGAGGTGTGCTACTGGCGTCTGGTGTGTATAGCTAAACATCTGGCGGGTATAGCTAAACATCCTACAATGCACAGGACAGTCCATGAAACAGGCAATTATTCAGCCCAAAATGTCAGTAGTGCCACAGTTGAGGAACCTTGAGCTAGACTCTGTTGCAATAACACATAAACCCTACAATCTCAGGGTCTTAACATGATATAAATTTTTGTTGTTATTGCTTACCCATTTACACAAGATTTAATGCTAGTGTCTGTAGTTTGCTAGCCCTTCTGAGAGATGCTCCTCCAAGTAGCACCTGAAGGATGCAGTCTTCCAAGCTTCTTCCATCATGTGGTTTCATTGTCTTAGAAGCCATAGTTACCAGCCATACATACAAGTGAAAGAGGATGGATGATTACACAGATATTTTATGGTCCAGGTCCAGAAATGCTATCCATCCTTTCCCCCTACATTCTGATGGACAGAACTCAGTGACGTGTTCAATGGGGGCTGGGAAATAGACCTCCTGCATTCTCAGAAGGAGAATGAAATGTTCTGATGAACGCTTCGTATTGTCTCCGACACATATGGAAAGTTCATCTTGAATAAATGCTGAATAAATAAGGCACAAGTGCCAAAATGTTTAGACAGCAATTAAACAGAGATAAAGCATAATTTTAATTTAAGAGACTTTCATTGTAGTTGAGTAAATAGTTCTCAGGTCCATGCATCAGGATTTAGGCAATGGAATTAATATTTATTAAGTACTCACCATCATCAGCCCCTTGAAGTGTGTTAGCTCATTACACCTGTCAGGTAGATATTACACCTGGTTCGCAGATGAGGTAACCAAGAATCAGAGACTTCAAGAGGCTAGTATGCGTGCACAGTAACAAGTTACAACACCAGTGTGCAAATCAAAGACAAATTCAAAAACCCAAATTCTTTCTTTTTCATCAGCATTTTTCAAACCGGACTTTGTCACATCCTATTCCTTAGACATGATCTTAGTCAAAATAGCCTCATGAGCTAAAGCATTTGAGGAATTCTGACTCTTGTATTTTCCTCTTGAAAAGTCACCATGCCTATTAGAATATTTAAAGCATGCAAGAAGTCTTGTTTTAAAGAAACTGATTAGATGAAAGAATCCTGTATTTTCATTACACATATTAATATTCCATACAATTAACCAAAACAAATCTTTGGAAATGTTGCTTTCTCACAACGTTTCTATCTTCAATTTGGAAATTAGTTTTACACCCACACCCACGCACATGGTGTGAACTATTCTGTCTAAAGCACTATTTTGGGAAGAAGCATGATGTACCCACAGTGGTACAAGCTGGGGAATTTGGAGATGGAGGATTGGTTCTTAGACATGATTGGGGCACTTTACTTCCCTGGATCTTGGTTCCATCCTATATAATGAGGGGGATACTGAATTAGTTCAGGGGTGGCACATAGATCTTAGCTTGTATGTCAAACCAAATACGTTGATTGTGGCTGCCTGCAACAGCTCGTTGATAAGGATTCTGCAGCCAGGTTCCACAGACGTAAAGAACGCTCTGAATGATTCATGGTGTCTGCCATGAGCACTGATGGGAGAGGTAGTATTCCACGTGCTGTAAATTTGCCGTCTCTGAACTAAAAGGAGCCTAAGGTCATTTTCAACTCTAACATTCTCTGATTCAATTTGGTGTGAGAAATAAGATGAATTACATTCTCCTACTCTACCTACTAATAAAATGTGGTGGGGGAACAGAGTGGGTCTTTGACCTATGGACTTACTAGGTCCATTGTCTATCCAAAAGTACAAGTACAAGGAAAGGGTAACTCTAGACCGATCAGAGAGACGCACTGTTGATGGAAGCTGTAATCATTAAGCTGGGTTTTGACGGATGTATAGGATCTTGACAAGCAGAGGTGGAGAAAAGACAGTCAAGGCAGAAGAAATAATATTGCTAGAGGCTGACAAAGGGAAGGTCTGTCCGGCGATGGTGAGTACCCAGACTGGTTGGAGCGTATGTGGACTTTGGACATGGAACAGGGACAGATAGAGACAAAAGGAGGAAGAGCCTGAAGACAGGTAGGTGGGGATCAGGTCACCATGTGGCCCGAATGCCAAATTCTGGAAGTTGCTGAGTTTCTGGCGTTCCAGCAGCAAAGGGACCTCATGGTGTCTAGAGTGGTGGTAACTCCGACAGCGTACGAATGGAAGAGCTGTTCTTGGAGGTGGCCTGCCCACTTCCCCGCTGCTGACGGGGCTGGCCCGTGCCATCCAGGCCCTCTGCTTTCCCTCTCCACCCGGGCTCCCTGCCCGCGACTGGGCCTAATGAAACGTTTCCCGTTTTAATTTCAGCTCTGCTGGGAGGAGCTCTTTTATCTCGGCTGCTTCTCTGCCATCAAAGCGTACTCAACGCTGAGTAGCTGCCCGCCCCCTCGCCGGTCCTGTCCTCCCCAGAATCCTGCCTGGAGGTTTTAATTCACAGTCTCAGAAGACAAGCAAAAGGGCTGGTTTTGATTGATCAGTCAAACACAATCTCTTCGCAATTGTCTTTGGAGACTCGGGCTCCAGACATGAAAGATAAAAACAAGAGATGCCAGCTTGGTTTAAGATGGAAGTGTGTGCTGGATCTTTCTGTTCTTCCTTCAGCTCGGAAAAAATAAAATAAAATAAAGCCTTTCACTCTCAGCTCAATCAGTGCATTGTTTTCTTGTCTACCCATCTTGTTTCATTTCCCGAGTGAATTTTTACTCATTTCAGAAGTAATAAAAACCTTTTAATATTTATTAAGATCCCTCTGATCACTTTATGCATATTCTAGGCACTCTATGTATGTTAATTCATTTAATCTTAACCACTATCTTATGAAGTGGTATCATTACGAACCCCATTTTGCAGATGGGGAAACTGAGTCACAGAGTGCACAGTAATCTGTTCCACACAGCTGTTGAGTAACGGAGCCGGGATTTAAAAATCAGGAATTCTGGCTCCAGAGTCCCTACTTTTTGCCACTATGCTGTGCTGTGTCCCTGACATCCCATTCTTGGGGTGACATTCTGTATGTTGATTTACAGTGAGGAAATTTCCACCTCCATCATTGATTTTCTATACGAAGGGGTGATTATCTCCCAGATGCTTGGACAAGAGGTGATGAATGACTCATTGATTACATGACAGCAATGATGTGGTCTCGAAGATTGAGATCCACTTTGAGGGAGGCCTCCAAGGCTTGCCTAATTTAATATTTTAGTCTAGAAAACGGACACATCACAAGCGGAGTTTTGGATGCATGTTAGAGCCTATTTATCCAAAGAAAGTTTCATCAAAGTAGATCCAAGCCCTTAATATTTTCTCAGCCCCAAACTATGGCTGGAGTTAGAGCAAACGAGTTAGATTAGCCCAGTCTCCCTTCCTGCATGGCAGTGTTTCCCAGAATGCAATCTTCATTTTTTATCCAGCTGTTCTACTGTTCCTCTGCCCCAAAGGTTGGAAAATCTTGCATATTCTCTGTCCACAGATGCTAATTACAGCCGTAGATTGTTTATCTTTGATTTTAGAAACTCCATGCAAGTTTCAGGTACTCTCTGGAAATAGTTGACCTCTACTTTTAACTTTTTCCCAAAGTCTCAAGTATATATGTCTATTACTTCCAGTCTCGATCAATCATAAAATAATCAAATAGGGGTCGGCCCCACAACCTAGTGGTTAAATTAAGCATGTTCCACTTCTGCGGCCCAGATTTTGTTCCCAGGCACAGACCCACACAACTCATCGATGGCCATGCTATGGCAGCGACCCACATATAAGGTAGAGGAAGATTGGCACAGATGTTAGCTCAAGGTGAATCTTCCTCAAACAAAAAGAGGAAGATTGGCAATGGATGTTAGCTCGTGGCAAACCCTCCTCAGGAAAATAAATTGAGTAGATAATGTATCATCTTTAATATTACTGGACTGTTATTGTAGATGTGTAAGAAAATCACAGTGTGACACCCAGCTTGCAACATGGCCCCAGTGATCTTCGCTTCCTGGTATTTGTGCCCTTGTATAGTCTCCTCCCACACTGAATCAGATCTGGTTTGTGTGACCAACAGAGTATTGTGTAGGTATAGGTGTGTGACTTCCAAGGCTAGGTCCTAAAAAACATCACACCTCCCTCTTTGTTTTTGGGTTCTGGGTGAAGCCAGTTGGAGCCATGTGAGGGCGCCATCTTGGAAGTGGATCCTCCAGCCCCAGTCAAGCCTTCAAATGACTGCAGCCCAAGAAAACATCTTGACTGAAACCTTAGAAGAGACCCCAAGCAAGAACCACCCACCCAAGCTATTCCCCAAAGCGTGACCCACAGAAAATGTGAGAGATAGTAGTTTATCATTTTTGAATCACTAAGTTTTCGGGATATTTTGTTGTTCAGCAATAGGTAACTGGTACAATATGTTCTGAATTTGAAGGAACAGTTTCGATTTCTAGTTTTCTGCCCAGCTGCCCAATCATATCTCTAAGAAAGCTGAAAAAAATATCTTTAAAAGTGCCATGAACTTACTTACCATATGCCACTGTGTTACATGCAATTTAGGCATTCTCAATCTTCGCTGAAACTCTATGACGTTAGATACTATGAAACCACTTTTTAGATGAGAAAACTGAGACTCAAAGAGACTTTGTGGCTAAAGATAATACAACTGTTAAGAGCGGGGAGTCACAATTTGGACCTAGCTTTGCCTAAGTTGACGGTCCGTATTCCTAACCACTGCTGATCACCTTCCTGTCAAAACTGTTCATGATTATTTATAGAGTCCTGGGACAAGTCTTTAACAGGTGTTATCAAATCTGACCTTGGACACTGTGAAGGTCATTTTGCAGACAAGGTAACTGTGGCTTTGGAAGTCAGGGCCAAGTTTCATGTTTCTATCTGTTGTTTGGGAAACATGGTCGTACGAGAAAACTTGCCACCTCCTTGAGATAATAAGTCACATGGCCTTTCTCTGGGTCAGTCACAGTGATGGGAAACATGCTAGGAACATATAAAGTGTTTAGGAATTGCAGAAGGAAAGACGGAAGGAAGGAAAGAAGGATGCAGGAAGGGAGGGAGGAAAACCTAAGAATTGTAAGACTCTCCTTCAGTCAGAATCTGGAGTAGGGGCAATGAAGAGATCTGTTTGCTGGGTGGGACAGAGGGGTATTACACATCACAGGTTTAAAAATGGATCCAAGCAGGTAAACACAAGACGTGGACGTGGCAAAGCACTTGAAGGAAAGAGGCGATCCCGGGAATATGAAGCATACTTATCCCACTTAAAGAAGGTCCATCCTATTCTTCGCAGTCCATTATAGGCAACAGGTAGGCTGGTCTTGTGTTGCAGTCTGTCTTTTCTTTCTTCCTTTTTTTTTTGAAGAAACAGAAATGTGCATCCTCCCAATTTTTAAAAGTTGTCAGGTAATTCCTCTTATTTTATTTTTTAAACACTATGTAGGCCAAGCCAAACTTGTCTGCAAGTGTGATATGCCCAGCAGGCTGCATGGCTGTGGCATCTGTTGTAGAGAAACAAAAGAGCAGGGGGGTGGCCAGACTGTGAAGGACCAACTGCTAAGAAAGAGAAGAACAAAGAGGAGAAATCAAGAAGACGGCTGGTGATTTTTCTCCCACCTGACAACTTACAACCCAGAGGCTTACTGGTATCACCACTGGGAGGTGGACCTGGAAGGGCTGGAGGAATCTTTAGAAGCTTGTGGATAAAGAATAACCAGTGAGGGGGCTGGCCCCGTGGCCAAGTGGTTAAGTCCTCGCGCTCCGCTGCAGGCAGCTCAGTGTTTCGTCAGTTCGAATCCTGGGCGCGGACATGGCACCACTCATCAAGCCACGCTGAGGCAGCATCCCACATGCCACAACTAGAAGGACCCACAACTAAGAATATACAACTATGTACCGGGGGGCTTTGGGGAGAAAAAGGAAAAAAATAAAATCTTTAAAATAAATAAATAAATAAAAAATAAAAAAAATTAAAAAAAAAGAATAACCAGTGACCTATCCTGGCAACTTCTGACTTCATAGACTCTGCTCTTGGGGAGAAAAAATGTTGACGAAACAGAAGGAAATTTCAGACCAAGCGCCTGGCAGGACATGAGCTATATTCTTTGCTAAAGCATGCATCTGATCGCTGACAGATTTTTTTTCTTCTTCTTTTCCCTTTTGACTTTAGGACATAAGGGATTGAGAGCAAACTGGCAGTGAATGATATCCCTCCCGACTTGGGGTGATTATGTTCGTTAATAATGATTATGGCTTCTATGTAATATTTGCATGATAAACTATAGACATCTGGTGGAGTGTGCACATGCCTGTGGTGTTTGTTGGGAAATACAAGGAAGCTAAACGCTGATGAAATGTGAAATCGAACCATTCAGACTAAAAATAAAGTCGGCAGGCTTGAGGATTTCTGCATGCCAGCAATTCTGAACTGTTCAGATACGCTGCTGCGTATAGTTACCTTGGAGACACGTGGCTGCGCATATGCAGAACAGAGAGTACACACTTTGTGGGCCTGGCCCCTGGGGGTCCCATTACAGAATTTCGTATGTTTAGAAATATTTTGTAATAAGGCCCCTGGTGTCACTTATTAGTAATAAAATGTGCAACTGCCTTCATCAGCATCAGCTGCAAATTTGTTTTTTATGGAAATGAACCAGCATGCTTTCAGGTAAAAGATTGTGTGTGTATCTACAGATATAATTTAAATATATATTTAAATATGTGCATAGAATTTTATCTTCCTCAAACTGTTACACTACAGTTTGTTCGTTTTCCAGGAAATTCTGCACCTTTTTTTTTAACTTGCAGAATCAACTGAAATTTCAAAATGATGTACAAAGCCACGTGTTATTTCTTGAGGCCAAGTCTGAGCCCAGAAGCAGATACATCAAAGGTGCATGAAGCATGGGGTTTGCAGTGTGTCTTCTTGTAAAGCGCATATTTTAGACAAAGGATGATTTTCAGCATCACTGGCATCATGAATTCCAGGAGTCCTGGGTGGGAAAACCTTCCTCTGCTTGTAAATGTTGTGTTGTTTCAGGGTCATCTGAGCAACATTCATATAAAGGGTCTAAAAGCGAAGAGATGACTGTGATTTTTTGTGGCTGTTTTGTTTTTACCTGCTCCGAGTCGCCAGGAGAGAACGACTCCCTGATGTGTGTCTTCTTGGTTCTCTTCCAAAGTGTTCCTCTAAATGTCTCCGGTAGCCGAGAATGGAATGCTCTTTTCTGCTAATGGGTTTCAGCCCGTTTCAGGAAGGCCTGCAGCTTAACACTCCCTGGTGGATTCCACAGAGTTAGCGGAAGGATGTGCATTACAGAGACTCCAGATAGCCTGGTACTTTTTATGCAAGTCAAGCCACTGTCTACGGACGCCCTGGGCCACACCGACTGGTCTGGGTTTCGAGCTGTTCTTTAAAAATTGGAACTGATGCGTGGTGGAGCTGAGAGATCTTGGCTCCTGTGCGTCATCAGACCTGAGATGGAAAACTGCTTCTGCAATTCTCTTCATTGCTCTGAACCTTTTCCTCATCTGAATAGCCGAGCGGCTGACATCTACTTCATCAGGACTTTGATAAGATTAAAGAAGACGGAGCTATAAAGAGTTTCCCAAGCATTGCTAATAACAAAATAAAAATATATAAGGATAATAATGATTGCAAGTTAAATTAAACACTTTCTGTGTATCCCACAGTGTTGAGCGATTGTTAAATATTTTCTTGTTTTAAGCTCACCACGATCCTTTGAGATGAGTAACATTGTTACTCCCATTTTACAGCTGGAAGAAAAGTAGAGGCTTAGAAAAGTAAGTACTTTGCCTGAGGTTTACTAAGCCAGAATCCAAATCTAGAGCTGATTAAATTAAGGACATTTTGTAAATAAATAAATGCCAAGCACTGTTGTTATTAATAAGAGAAGTAATGATTACAATTGGAAAATGTACCCTTGCAATTTTTGAGGGCATAGAGGATGGAACTAGACCATTAAAACCAACCGGACTTCTGGGAGATTCAGTACTGATGGAGTGTTTACCAGAGAAAAGATTCCATTCACAATCCTAAGAGTGAAGAAACAAAATAGATTTCTTTGAGTTTGGCGGTTTCGAATTAGAATTCAGAACCAAGCGCATGAAATGGTTAAGAACACTTGCGTGGATAATTCTTCGCGTGGTATACGTTTGGTGTGACTGAGAATGTGCTTTCTGGGATTCAGGAACTGAAACTGTCTCCTCTCCCTGGCATTGGGATGAAGGTTGAGGAGAGCCATCCATGTAGGAGGCACATGCCCCAGAGTAATACTGGCAATGACAAGCGCTGACAGACCCATTGCCAGAGTTGCTCATTTGCTCAAAAGGAACATCGTTTACACTGTAGATGTACAGTAAGGAAGTCGAGGCAATGTGTAACAGGGGTCTGCTTCTCCATACACAGCTTCATCGAGCTGCACAGTGGCAAGTGCCACAGATTCCAATATAAAGACCAGGTTCTTGCTCTCAAGGGGCTCATGGTCTGGGATAGTGCTGTCCAATAGGACTTCCTGGGACAATGGAAATGTTTTATATCTGAGTCATCCACTACAGCTCCGGAGCTCTTGACATGCGGCTAGTGTAACTGATGAACTGAGTGCTTCATTTTACTTACTTACTTAGATTTTACATTTAACCAGACGTCCATGGCCAGTGGCTACCATATTGGACAGCGCAGATCTGGGTGATGAGGTGGAGGAGTAAACCATGATGCTGATAAAGGCTGCAACCTTAAAGTTAATAGGAGGTCCTGGAGTCTGCAGCCTCCACCATGGCTAGCTCTGTGAGCTCGGGAAAGTTAAGTAATTTATCTGAGGCCAGAGCATGCATCTGCAAAATGAGGATAGTGCTGAGAAGAGAATGATGGGATTGCCTTGAGTATGGGATATTCTACATAAAGCTCTTAAGAAAGTTTAAAGAATTTTGATAAAATACTACCAGCTATTATTATTACTACTGTCATCGTCATCATTTCATAATTAAAGAATGCACAGGTTGCTGCAAAGCCATGAGTTTAGAGTGATTCACTCTATTGTGATTGAGGCAGACATAGAAGGAAATATCAGAGCGTAACTCAAAGAAGGCATGGCGTTCGAGCCTCATTGTCCACTATTCCTGGGTATACAATTGCTCACCAAGAAGAGGGAGGGTGATTCAGACAGAAGGTACTTGGATAAAGCACGGGGTTTTGAACAAGTCTGGCTCATTTGAGGAATTGTGGAACTACAAGTAACGAGCCTATAGGATTAGGTAAGAGCAAGGTCCTAGAGTCCAGCAACCACAGTGGATGTTTGGCTGTACCTTGTAGATTGCAGTGATCCATCACATGGATTTATGGAGGGAAGTGAGATATGACTTTCATATCCAAAAGTAAATCTGGCTGCTGTGAGGGAATGGATTGAGGTAGATGAAGGCTGAAGGCAGGAAGATCAGTTGGAAAGAGGTCTGGTACAAGACAGACAAGACTCTTGATTAGGAGAGGGGCTGTGGTGATGGAGAAGGGACTGGATTTGGGAGGCAGGAAAGAAAAAATAGCAGGACTTTAGAGGAAAGAGAAATTAGGACTTTTATACTCAGGAGCCAGACCATGACATTGGTTAATATGTCCATTGTGCTTTTCAGGTTACAAAGTGTTTATCTCCATCAATCTTCCCAATAACCCAATGGATACGAGGATGATAAAATGTGCTGATGCGTGTGAAGTGCTTAGTCAGGCTGCAGCAAGCTACTGAGTACTCAAAACATGACATCATGGCTGAGGTGGTTGTTGTTGATGTTGCTTTGATAAGAGAAGTTAGACTTCACCCACTTAAAGAGCTAAGTCCAACCCAGAGAAAACCTTTGATAGACCATAACACAAAAGAAAGGAACGAGCTACTAAGAAAATGTACAGAGAGAAGGGACGCTGCCAGGGACAAGTGCTGTGGAGCTCCTCCTGGGGCTTCACTGCCTGATGGAGATGCTGCTGCTATCAATTCGTGAACAGCCTCTGCACATGTAACTGATAATCTGCCCTGCCCCTGGTGTGCTGTCTTCCCAGTTTTTGGATTGTGTCTTTATTTGGAGTTGTTCTTAATGCATATGGTGTAATGAAAAGAACTCTGGCGTGGGGTTAGGCAGGAACGGATTTTCATATAATTTCTATTCACTGGATTTTTTTCTGCTTATTTGCTGGACTTGGGAAGTAGGTAAAGAGACGTAAGGAAACCTTTTGGTTTCTCCTTTTGTCTCATTTGTCAAAATCAGGATAGTATTATTTATCTCATAGCATTTATTTCTTGCCAGTAATATTCCAATATTTTTTGTGTGAGAAAGAGAGGCAGAGACAGAGACAGAGAGATAGAGAGAGACAGAGATAGAGGTTTATTTTTTGTCTGACTCTCTCTGGTGTTTCTATGGCTTATGTGACCCTGAGACTCTGACCAGTAAATCTGAGAGAGGGTGCTAAAAGATTCCATATGGCACTAATCAACATTAAAACAGCCTTCAAGGCAGTTTGCCTTAAAAACTCATTAGCCAGAGACGGCTAAAGTGAGGCCTGACAAACACTTCTAGCCTCAGAAGCTGAAATATGTTCCTCACGATCAACCCATGGGCACTGACCCCTTGTCCCCATCTCTCTAGGATGGGTGGAGCTGACAAATCTTCCCTTTGATGCCGCTCACAGTTCTGGACCAGAATAAATTCGACAGTCACGCCATCAATGGCAAACGTGTTCCAGTGGACAGTGGACGCCAATGTCGGTAACTATTTTTTTCAATTTCCATTTCAGAAGCTTCAGATTTAAAGGTGAAGAAGTCTCAATGGCAGGAAACGACTTGCAACACTGTCTGAAAATTCTTGGTTCCTCTAAGAGTAGCTTTCTCTTCTTCTTTCCACGATAGCTTCTAGCGGCTTATGGCCTCTTCTGTCCTGAGCACTGATGGATCAGGCAACATGAAGGAATGAATCATTCCACAGAAATTAATTTTTAAGTAACTTAAGTTTGCCCCATTAAACATCCAAGCTATTTTTTATTTTGGCTTTTTTTTTTTTTGTAGACACATTTTAAATAAACATTTCACTTTGCCCTCTGCTTCCTTAAGTAAGGTTCACCCAACACAATATAATTCCTCTCTAAGGGTTCAAGGCCAAATGTCTCGCACCATCTTTGCTGAAGTGCGGTACAACCAAGGACGCTCCGGGGTTGATTCAGGTGCAGAGGTAGGTTTCTCCCTGCACTAAATGCTCTCAGATGTTCTCAAATTTTTCGACAACTGTGTCTGCTTTTGTGTGATTTCTAAGAGTTGCTCTCCGCCCTTGTTTGAAGGCTAGCATCCGATTTCACTTCTCATTATCAGCAACCTCCAGAGAATTCCTTTTCTTCTTCTGATTTGTGGCTTTTAATCTGCTTCCCAGTGTAGAACCAGATTATGAAAGCTTAGTATAATTTTGACCAAAGCCAAAGGGACGAGACTTTGAGCAAAAATATTGAAGCAATCTCTGAAGTCAAAGTACTTCAATTTCAGGGGTTCTTTTTTTGTGAAATGTTCTGTGGCCACTCGGAAACCTGACTCTATGTTTTGTTGATTGTGAGGACTCAGGACTGGATATTCGTTGTTCAGGTTGGACAGAGATGGATAGACAAATAATCTAATTTTGATATGTGTAGCATTTGTTTTTTTCTTTGTTTGTTTATATTCATGTGAATATCAAGACTCTGACTGCCAAAGGGTAGGAAGGCAGGAGAGAAAACTCTAGTGTCAGAGAAAGACACATGAAGGCATGTGATGCACAGACTGTGTTATCAAAGTTAGCTAATCAGAAATTTTGTTGATAGTGCAAACGCCGTCTTCACATTGATCTGAAAGGCACTGCGGAGGCCTTCCTGTGAGACTCTCCCTGACACCCAGGTAGAAATGGGTCTGAAGTCCCATTAAAGATGCATCTTCTTCCAAAGATAACATCCTACAGATTCTTCCCGAAGGATAAGTCCTTGAAGCACATGCTGGCATTCTCCTTCACCACTTCTTCCATTTTGTAAATATCCAGAGTCATTAAAGGCCCTTCAACGAGTCTTTGTTGAAGTGAGTGGTACTAATTGACATGGTGGAGCTAATGATGGCCATATCTACCTTCTCACAGCAGGAAGAAAGGATTATGTGGTTGAGTGAACATTAGGAGGAGAAGTGGAAAAGGCATAGAAAAGGGAAGCCAGAGAGACTTTTGCACAAAAGTGGCCTTTGTTTTATGAGTCTTCTTTGCCACTTACTGGAAGGCTGGCTGGCTTAGGACTCTATGGAGGGGAAGTTACTGCGTTAAATCCTGCTGGAGTCAACAAGAAAGGATCCAGCCTGGCCGTCTAAGTTGCCCAGTAAACGAGACCTTGGAAACTCTTACAGAAAAAGCTACTGCCCCCCATGATTACTAGCTTCGCCTAGCTAAAAAGTCAGTATTCTCTCATGATTTATGTTTCCAGATCTACTCCCCCCACCTTCCCTCAGTAGAGAAACATTATGTTTGCCTTTTTCTAAATACTTTGTTAGAGGTCTGCCACTAACATGACAGCTAAATGCAATGCGTGACCCTGGATTGTACCCTGGATCATAAAATGCTAAAGAGTACACTATTAGGATAATTTTCTAAATTGAAATATGGACTGCATATTAGATAATGATATTGTGTCAACATTTAAAACTCTTGAAATTGATAATTGTATTATGGTTACATAGTCAAAGTCCTCGTTCTTGAAGATACACACTAAAGTGTTTGGTAGTAAAGTGTTTGAAGTGACAGCTGTGACTCATTCTTGAATGATGCAGAAAAATATGTGTATAGATCCACACACACATGCGCGTATATACATGTGTGTGCATGCACACACACACACGCATTGAGAGAGTAGGTGTAAGAGGAGAATACTGAAGTGTTAAGATATTAACAATTGGGAATGTAGTAAAGGGTATCTAGATAATCATTGCATCCTTGCAACAAGGAAAGGGAGAAGGCTCTTAAAGGGAAATTGAGGTCCCATGACCAGAATAAGAGGAAGAGGATGTTGACAGGAAAAATAGCAAGTGTCCAGCTCACATTTATCTTGTTTTCCTTGTAGAACAAAGCTTCAAGATTCTGAAGCATTGTCTTCAACATTTCCTTAAAGTAGTGTTAAAGTTTGGGCAGCACTTTGTGAGCGCAAAGCAACCTCCACATGTGAGACCCTATAAAGCCATTCCAACTTCTCTTTCCTGTTTGTTTTGTTTTGTTTTGTTTTTGAGGAAGATTAGCCCTGAGCTAACTACTGCCAGTCCTCCTCATTTTTGCTGAGGAAGCCTGGCCCTAAACTAACATCCGTGCCCATCTTCCTCTACTTTATATGTGGGACACCTACGATAGCAAGGCGTGCCAAGCAGTGCCACGTCCGCACCCGGGGTCCAAACTGGCAAACCCCAGGCCACCAAGAAGCGGAAAGTGTGAACTTAACCGCTGCGCCCCCGGGGCCGGCCCCTCTTTCCTGTTTTGATGAAAGACGGTGAAGGCATTGGCTGATCTTAACACACACATCAATTAATTTAATTGACTTAAGTGTTATTCTTCTATAAGTTGCTTCTGTTTGAATTGATTTAAAAGACATCAATTTGTCATACAAAAAATATAGTATGGTAGCTTTAATTTTTTCTTCCAATTCCTTTAATGTCTGTTTTGTTAAATGCTTAGCAACAAAAGGCTGGCTAGGGTAACAGCTTCTTTGCCAAGATAAAAATAATCTAAAATTTAGATGTGTCTGCAGTGATCATGGCAGTGTAAATTAATTAGCCACACTGAGCCTGAATCGGCTGCGTCTCTAAATTGATCTTGTTTTTATGTTGCTCTGTTTTCTAAAATGTGTTCATCCTCGAAAGTAGCCATTCTTGTTATGACTTCCCTTTCCCAATCAGAAATCACAGTTGGCAAGAAATTCCTTTTTTTTCCCTAGGACTGAAGTTAATAATCCATTAGTAAAACACTGCAGTTGGATTTTGTGCCAGGGGCCAAGCTGAAGGCTAGCTGCCGATGATGAGGATATAAAAATAAATAAGAGATTGTCTTTATCCTTGGGGAAGTTTACATTCTTTTTTTTGAGTATTAAAATATGTATACCGAAAGTTAAATTATGCAATATCAAACAACAAGCAATGCCATGAGGCAAGACAGTTTTCATTGCCAAGAAAATTTTTTTCCTCACTGGTTATTCTTTATCCACAAGCTTCTAAAGATTCCTCCAGCCCTTCCAGGTCCACCTCCCAGTGGTGATACCAGTAAGCCTCTGGGTTGTAAGTTGTCAGGTGGGAGAAAAATCACCAGCCGTCTTCTTGATTTCTCCTCTTTGTTCTTCTCTTTCTTAGCAGTTGGTCCTTCACAGTCTGGCCACCCCCCTGCTCTTTTGTTTCTCTACAACGGAGGCCACAGCCATGCAGCCTGCTGGGCTATTTTTTTTCGTCCTAAAAGCTCCCAGTACACGGTTGGATATCCTAGTTGTAAGTCATTCTAGTTCTTCTATGTGAGCTGCCACCACAGCATGGCTACTGACAAACGAGCGGTGTGGTTCCACAACCAGGAAGTGAACCCATGGCTGCCAAAGCAATGAGAGAGCCATCAGGGAGGGATTAGATGAGGAAAGAGAGGTGGGTTCTTGACCAAGGTTAGGGCTCCCATGATTGTAGAGGCTGAGTTTTAACCCAGATTTGGCTGATTTGAAAGCACGTTCTCTCCTTCCTGCTGTGGCTCCAGGATTTTGAGGCACACTTTTAAAGAAGGCTTTGAAATCTGATTTCAAAAGGAAGTAAGAATCGATTAATAATGTCTGCCAAGGACACAAGCAAGGAGATGGTGTGATAACTGGGTTGCCATTTGCCATCACACGCTGGAGGACTTCTTGTCCCAACACTGCAATTCTGTGGGATTCCTCCCTTGATCTTCACCATCATTGTTTAGACTAGATACAAGATTATTTGAGTATAATTCTCTTCTCAATTCATCTGCCTTGGGGAACCTTCCCTTACTATGAAACTCAAGCTGCATTATATTACAATTTGCAGTTTAATTCCTGTATCTCCCACTGGGCAGAGACCACTTGGTGGGAAGATGTTCTATTCTGCTCAGTATGCCTACCCAGTAACAGAGTGTCTGGCTTAGGAAAGATGCTCAAGGAATGTTGCTTGGTCGAAAGGCAGCAGGAATAAATGCGAGCATAAAATTAGATTTCTCCTTTCCATTTTAAACACGGTAAAGCAAAGACATGGAGACTTTGAATAATGTACCACATCCACAGAGGCAAAGGAAGATGAAGAGGAGACTTGAGTCCCCAAATTTCTTAATCATTGGGCTCCAGCTCACTTCTTGAGAGAAATTGGCCTCTGTCTGTGACTATTAAACGATTGATAGGGCCTGTTAGAGTCTGCTGATGCTAGGCTGTGCTGAGACGAGGGCATCCAAGATACGCAGCTCTCTTTCGGTTTTTAATGAACAGACCATGGTTTACATGGCATGCAGAAAGGAAAACACTCCATGGAGTTTTTACCAGCAATATTGAAACAAAAAATTAAAAGGCGGCATTTTGACCCCATGCAGTTGGTTGGTGGGGTGGCCTGTGAATATTTGATAATTTTGTAATCAACAAGGAAAGATGCAACATGACATAATTCGTACAGCCTGATGACTGAGCCCACTCTCCCCCTTTCTCTCACCTTCTTCCTCTTCCTCTCTCTCTCAGCAAAAATACCAAGCAAAACACGTTAACAGTAGTCAGTACTAAATGATGGGACTGTGGGTTACCTTTTTTTCCCTGTATTTTCAAACAAAATTTCATATTTTTCCTTTGGCAATTAATAAGTGATTTGTGGGAAAATGTAAACATCGTGTTCTCTATCAATCTTTCCCCCACTAATTTAAGCATCCACTGGTGATTTTCTGAGTCTGTTATTCTTTCAATATTTATTTGTCATTTTAAGGTAAAGAAAAGCTTTCTCATCTTGCTTATTAACTAATTCATAAATATCATTATGGAAGCATGAATTTTTATTTTATTTAATAGGTTATGACGCATTTCTATCGTTATTTATTTCAATGCTCAAATTGTCTCAGATTTAGGCAGTGGGGACCAGTGTACAGGGCTTTGCTCTTTGTCCCGTGGGCAACGGGAAGCATATTGCAGGACTTTAGGTAAATGGGTAAAATGATGAGATTTGCTTTTTGACAAATATCTCCAGTGGAGGCATGGAGAATGGATCTGGAAAGATGATGGAGCCAGAGCTGTAAAGATTGTTGGAAGATCCTACTGGAGCTTCTCTATTTCTTTATCCTCCTTCCTATTCACGGGTGTGTCTCTGTCTTTGTTTTGTGTGTTTTTGTCTTCAGTGTGGGTCTGTGTCTCTGTGTGTGTCTGTGTTTCTTTGTGTGGGTCTCAGTGTCTTTCTTTTATCTGGATATAGAGTTTCCTTAACAATGTGTACTTTTTGCCCAACAATTGCACTCTGATGCCTTTGGAAATTCTCTAAAATACTTTTCCTTTTACGATGGTAATAAGCCTTCAAAAACATAATTGAATTCAGATATTAAATACTGTAAGCACTATCATTTGGCTTCTGATGAAAATGTGCATTATTGTGGACCAAAAAAAAAGCAGTGAATCAAAACAACATTTTTTTTCTTCCTCCTGTGAAGTCTCTGTGTGGAATAACTCAATCCCTTTTAGGCTGCATTCTCTGTGATGTGGGAAATGGAACCAGGGCCATTATGCAGCGATAAGATGTGGTTTCCAATTCTGCAACACTGTGGGAATCTGCTCCATTGTAGGTTTTTATCACCTTTCGATTTGCCAAGTATTTCTAGTAGGGAGAACACAACTCTAATCGCAGTGGGAGGCTAGTCCAGGGGAAGGACATGCGATTGGGAGGGATCCATTCACTCACTCATTCATTCAATCAAACGAGACTTATGGATCACACACGTTGGACACTCAGCTCGGTCCTAGAGATGTGAAGCCAGATGAGAATGTCTGGGTGTGACTTCACAGAGTGCGCTGACACTGCCTCTGCTCTTGGTAGGGGCTTTCATTTTGATAAAGCTACTTAACTTCTCTGACCCTCGTTTCTGATCTGTGCAGCTCAGTCGAGCCTATTAGAGTGATTTCAAACAAAATTGGGGCAGAGTAAGAGCTCCCTGCTTAAGTAGGTAGGTCAAGTTGGTCAGAATTTTCTTTCCTTTTTTTATGTCTGTTAGATGGAGGTGTTGTTGTTTTTATTTTATTTATTTATTTTTTTAAAGGTATGCTTTTTGGTGAGGAAGATTGGCCCTGAGCTAATATCTGTTGCTGATCTTCCAATCTTCCTCTTTTTATTTTCTCTCCAAAGTCCCGGTACTTAGTTGTATGTCCTAGTTGTAAGGCCTTCTAGTTCTATGTGGGACTCCACCGCAGCATGGCTTGATGAGTGGTGCATAGATCTGTGCCCAGGATCCAAACCAGTGAAGCCCAGGCCACCAAAGTAGAGCATCCAAACTTAATCACTATGCCCTGAAGCCAGCCCAGCATTTTCTTATCTCTTTGCCAGGTGGTATTTTTATCACTTCATCTTGGAATCCTCCTCAGTTTTCCTCTTGGTTGATGCTTGAGCTCTATGCTATGTTGGCAGTCGACTGGACCTTGTTGAGTCATTGTCTAAGGTGGCTAGAAAGCCCTAACTTTTTCAGTGTTTTATGTACAGAAAGTTGGTCTTAAGTTGGTAGAAGCTTTCCAAAAAGAAGGCAGGAGATGTTAGAGGGGAAAAAGACATTTCTGAGGCAAGCCATTTTATCCTCTTTCTCTTGATGTTTCTATCCTGCTCCCTTTTCATAAGATATGAGTGGAATGTATAGAGTTGGTAGTGGGGTAGAATTGGGAAAAGTTGTGGAAGTTCTGATGCATGGGAGCTTTCTAGGGAACTATATCAGTCTTGTTCAAAATACATGCTCAGAAACAGAATTGAGCAGTTGTGCTCACGGTTCCTCTTGTAGTTTTTCATAGAACGAAAATAGTAAAGTATTCCACATTAATCTCAGGGGTCTAGAATTTTACCTTTCCTTTGCAGCTAGATGAGTCCTGTGACTAAATTCTAGCCAAAGGGGGAAGTGGCCTCAGTGTTTTCTGGAAAGTTTTCTTAAAAGAGAGGTGTGTGTCTTTTCTCTGCCTTTCCTCCTTCTTGTTGGCTGGAACCTGGTTGTGATGTCAGGAGCTAAGGAAGCTCTAGGTTACCATGAGGTCTATATGCCAAGGATGGCGGAACATAAAGTAGAAAGAGCATGGGTCTCTGAAATGGCAGAGCTACTCCACAGTCATAACTTACCGATCTGTGTGCTCTATCTACATGAGACACAAATAAACCCATTTCCTGTCTTCCTTCTTTCCTTCTGTTTTGTTACGCATAGCTGAATCTCTCAATATATTCTTATTTTAATTTTTTAATGAATAAATTTGACATGCAATGTTGTGTAAATTTACAGTATACAGTGCATTTCTTTGATACATATTGCAGTGTGATTGCCATTGAAGCAGTATTTATCATGTTACATCATTATAGTAAATATTATTGTCTTAATTCATTATACCATGCATTAGGTCTCTATGGCTTATTTACTACTCGTTACAAGTTTGTATGCCTAAACACTGTCAATCTTACCCCCCTCTCGTCCCCTAATAAACATACTTTTTTTTAAACAAGAAAAAACAGGCCCAGAGAGGGCATTGACTTACCAAAGGTCTTGGTGACAGGGCTGTGACTCGAATCCAGCTTCCCGACTTGAAGTATGCCTCTCTTCTGATAACCTCAAGCTGCCTCTTGTTAATTTTGAGTCAGGTGTAAAACAGGAAATATTGGATGAGTAAGCTATTTATCCCTGGGTTTGGGACACAGTCATCAGCAAATGGCAAAATTAACGAAATGCCAAAGCGATGTGTCCAATGTCGCGTGAATATTCTGGAGCTTGTGGGTATCCAAAAATTAGTAGATTTCTTTCTCCTTTTTTTGTTTAAAGAATGAAGTAAGACAAATTGAGAGATGAATCCATCAGCCAGTATTGATTTCCTTGAAAATGGCTGGCCTTGAACAATTATACCTGCTGACTGGCGGATATAACAAGTTGTGAGCTGACATGGAGGGAAATAACTTGGTTTGGGTGGAATTCGGGAGTGGCATATATTTGTAAAGCTGAGTTGAGTCCATAATGATGCTTTTAGGGAAAATTCCTTCCGAAGCTTAATCTCGAGAAAGCAAGATCGTAACAGCCCTCTCAGATGTGTATACACAATTAAGTGACTTTTACTGCCGAATTGGTCTTCTTTTCGTGCTGTGGTGACATTTCCTTTGCGTTTAAACTTTTTTTTTTAAAGCATGAAATGGTTTATAAGATGGAACCGGTATGTGATAGCAAAGATTAATAGATGAAAATATTGGATTTGGTGTTGGTTAGCTTAATGTGAAACAATGCAGTTAATTGTTTTCTGGTTGTGGGTACCTTTTTAGAGTCAGGGCACTGTTTGAAATGTCTTCCTGGGGAAGTAAGTGTCTAGCTGACTTAGAACGTGGCCTGAAGAACCGCAATTTGGGTCTCCAAAGTTCCAGGGAACATGGAGAGTGATGAGCGAATTGGAACCCATGCTATTGGGGTATTACCTCTTTGAAAAAGCCTGCCTTGGTATGTGTGAGTATCATTCATCTGACCCTCCTACATGCTCCCAGGCACCCTGGGAGTATTACTGTGAGAATAGGTACTACAGTGTGTTATAGGAACATCTTATAAGCAGAGCTACAGTGGTACTCACTTAGCCCTTTCCGTGTGCCAGAATACTGTATTATCTATTCAACTTTCACCACAGTGATTTTAGATAGTGTTATTATTATCTGTTTACTATCACTGTTTTGCAAATATTTAGTCTTTCAGTGACTTGCTTAAGGTCACACACCACCAAGTAAATACCAAAATCAGAATTTAAGCCTGGATTTTTTTTTCCTGTTCAACTAAAGACAATGAAAGATTATGGAAATAAGGGGAAATTCAGAGGGCTGAAGATTGGTACATAGTAGACAGTTTAGCAATGTGTGTCCAAAGCTTTGAAATGTGTTTAACATTAAAAGGGTAGATCTTATTACACACACAAAAAGATAAGTATGTGAGGTGATGGATATGTTAATTGACTTGATTGTGGTGATCTTTTCACAATGTATGCGTATATCAAAACGTCATGTTGTACACCTTAAATATGTACAATTTTTATTTGTCAATTACCCCTGAATGAAGCTGGGGGCTAAGAATGTGTCTCAGAGAAAGTATTGAAAAGTCCATTTCAGAAACTTCTGAGAGTATAGTTTGTCTCATACTGCTCACTAGAAAAGCCATCTTCTTTGATGCAGCGTCTTCCAAGATGTTGATTGACACCTGTCATCACATGGCTACGTTGAGAACGATCATTTAACAACACAAATATAAGAAACAACAGGGCCGGCCTCGTGGCTGAGTAGCTAAGTTCGTGCGCTCCACTGCGGCAGCCCAGGGTTTCGCTGGTTCGGATCCTGGGCGTGGACATGGCACCACTCGTTAGGCCACGTTGAGGCGGCATCCCACATGCCACAACTAGAAGGACCTGCAACTAAGATATACACCTATGTACCAGGGAGGATTTGGGGAGATAAAAAAAAAAAAAGAAATAACAGCCCTTTGTATTGGCCTTAATAAAATGTTTATTACTTTAAAATGTGCATAACCTGTGCATTGTCATTTCTTTTCTAGAAATTCATCTTAAGGAAATCTTTGTAAATGTTGAATTAGTTTTGAAGGTAGAAAAGAAAACACAGGTGATATTTTAGAGGAAAAAAGAGAGATTCAATTTAAAAAATATATGGTGTTAATTGTACATTTGTTTATTGTTGTTTTTCATCCTAAAGACCAAAAACGGTTAAGATTCATGCTCATCCAGTGAAAGGTGACCTCTAGGAGAAATGCAGTAGTTTAAGGATTAGCAGTGCAACTGAATTCTGAGGTCTTCGTTGCTGTGGATGTTCCTTAAAAGTCTTTTAATGTCTGTAATACAATTTGGATATTAACTTCTCTTGGCTGTTTGCCTGTGTGCCAACAGAAATGTAAGAGGCCAGCAGTACACTAACATGCTCTTCCAGATTTCCAATACCCCCATGACCTTGGGCAACTGCTCTTAGCCTCGCAGAGAGATCTTGGGTGAAACTGGCACTTCCCGGACATGCGTTTCTTCTCTCTTCACATTTTGTCTCCCCTCAAAACCCAGTAATGAGGAATCCAGTGTAAAGTAATTAGACTGTATGCAATCGAGGTGGCTGCCAATTATGCTGATGGAACTGAAGTCTTATTAGACTAATAAGGTTTTCTAAATTGGACTTGGGGCTCCTGGTTCTTGGTGGTGTGAATATTCCTGCGAGAAGTTGCCCAAGTATTTAAAATGAGTTTCCTTAAGGATGAATGCTCACCTTGGGTGAACTGGAGTGAGTTTTGGAGCCAGATAAGTGGATTCCCTCTCGAATTCTGCCACTTATCAACTGTTTGACCTCAGGCAAGCCATTTAACTTCTCAGAGTCTCCTGCCCTGTCTGTAAGAAGGCAATACAAATTCCCACTCACCTGAAAAGATTATGATAGCAATTAAATAGGTTTAAAACGGCATAGCACTTGATATTTTATATGCGTTATCTTCTTCTTAACTTTAGACATGGCTACTTAATCATGCTCCATAAAAAAATACAATTATTGTATTATTATAAATGTCTCATAATCTTGGAGGGCTTTGGAGAGAAGCAGACCTACATTTGAATGTCAGCCCCAACGTTGATAAATGTTGACTATTTCCCTACTCTTAACCTCTGTTTCTCTCTCTTTAAATAAGAAAAAAATAGTAACAAGAGTAGTTATGTCTTGTGACTGTGTTGTGAAGATTAAACAAATTAATAATAAAAAGTGTTTGCCACACTGCCTGGCTCAGGAAAAGAACTCCCTATTACTGACAAGACCAAAGTGTTATTGAGACCATTGTTTTCAATTGAACTTGGAATTTATTGGTCGTGCAAATTTTCCAATTCGAAGTTGTCCAAACATATGAAACATGTCTACTTTGGGACTGTGGGACTATTCAGGTCTTGTGTAATTCTGTGTAGTAAGATTAATTTAGAAATACTTAAATCAGATTATTTTAAGAATAAGTTCTTTTCTTACATAATGATTAAGTCTAAAGTTAGATTCTTACATACCTGGTTCTAAGCGCTTAAACCTCATCAACAAAAGTCTGTCTCTTTCGTCATCTCTTCTCTATTCATCTTTGATTATGTATGTTCAAGTGTGCCTCAGTACTCCAGGCGGAAAGTAAGATTCCCTCTTCCAATGCTCAGACAGTAATCTCAGAGAATGTTGATTAGCTCTGCTTAAGTCCATTTTTTAAAAGTGTTGATGTGTCATCTGGAGTTACTGTCCACATCTCTGGTGCTGAAAGTCCTCACAGGCGGCCTGGCCAGAGATCTCTAAGTTGTCACATAGCTCATGACCTCTGCCTGTGCTAATCCTAGCAGCAGCAGAGTCCCCTACCCTCAGATCAGCAAACTGCTATTTTAGAAATTTTCCCTAATTCCGTATTTTCTGACAATAGGTTTTAAGAAGGGAACAGAATAGAACTCTGGTACCTAGTGTTGAATTTTTCCTTCCTTAGGAAAGACAGAGCAATTTTAGCATAATGGAGGATGTCCATTTATTCTGAAAACTCATTTTAACCATCTAACCTGGACTTGGAAGCGTTCTCAAGTAGAGATTGAAGAATAAAGATATGACATTTGGCTGTGTAGGGCTCCATGTCTAGAGTGACAAAAGTTACATAAATGACCAAAATTAACTGTGATAAGTGGCAGTCGGTGAAAGGACAGATAAACCAGCTGGAGCTGTGTTTGTTGAGCCTGAGAAGTTTTCATGGAGAAGCTGCTCCATGATCTGGGTCCTATAAGATGAGTAGACATCATCTTGTCTTTAAATGAAGAGCAGAACCATCCCATCTGGTTAGTTGCTCTCCAACCTGTGGCCTTTTGGGCAGGTCTGAAGAGCAGCTTTTTCAGAGGTCCGTGGATCCCCTGTACAAAGTCATCTCATGCTTGATCAAGGTGGGCTCATCTGGGTAAGCGAAGGAGCAACAAAAGTAAAAAAAAAAAAAAAGGAAAAGAAGAGAGGAGAATGAAAGAAAAGAAAAACAAGCAGGAATTTGTTTACCCAGAGTCAGTATCCCAATGAGAAGAGATTGAGCTGCCAATAATTGAGCCAGGCTCTCTGATGATATAGATTAAACCAGAAGGGCCAACAGTAAACAAGATGAACTTCAAAAGAGCAGCATCTCTGCTCTCTGGGGACCTCCATTAGCGAGTCACCAGATAGGCAATTACTGTACAGTTCTTGTAATGACCGGGATCAAACGCAAGCATTCTGCACAGTAGGCAGTCTGAAAGCAGGCAGACAAAAAACTATGAAAATATGCCATTAAATCTTAATTATTCTTCAAAGGAAAACAAGCACAACTAGGGGGCAGAGAAGGAAGGAATATTCTGAGTCTTACTAATGCCTGGGGCTCAGGGCAATCATACAGCTACTGTTTCAACTCTCATATTTACTTAAAACTGAGCATCTCATTCTGACTCGCATTGGGCCTGGGAATTTGGTTTATATAAGCATCCCAGTTTCTCTGACCCTCTATATCTTCTTCTGGAGTACACGAAGGCTGTGGTATCAGACCACATTTTGGACACGAAGCTTGAATAAAAATGATTGTTTTTTTATTCTCAAAAGAAAATATCAGAGTTGACACTTGGATTCAGAGTAGTCTCTTAGCACCTTTGGAAATAATAATATCCTCTGTTCTGTAACTCAAAAGCATCAAGTGTCATCCTAGTTATGTGTCATTTCCCTGAGGCATACATCTGAGACGTCCTTGATTGGTGTGTGGAAGCCATTGACATCCCAAACTCAGTATGTGGTACTGCTTAAATGGAAGATTTAAAGAACTCAAAAAGTATTGATTTTGAATACCCTGTGTGTATGTGTGTGTGTGTGTGTGTGTGTGTGTAGGAGAAAGTGAGATTGTACAGAATATATTAATTTAAATCCTATTTTAATCACTTAGCACTATGGTTTTAAACAGCTACAGAAGAGGCTAGTCCAGTGCTGTCCAATGGAAATATAATATGAAACACAGATGTAATTTTAAATTTTCTGGTATCCACATTAAAAAAAGGAAAAAGAAACAAATAAGATTAATTTCAATATATGTTTTATTTAACCCAACGTATCTAAAATATTTTCATTTCAACATAAAAGTTACCCATGACACATTTTACATTCTTTTTTTGGTTTTGTCTGAAATCCAGTCTGCATTTTACCCTTCCAGTACATCTCAGTTTGAACTAGCCACATTTCAAGTGGGGCTGGTAGTTATCACATGGGACAGCATAGGGCTAGCTCCACGTTGGGCCACTCATTTAAGAAACACTCATTTAAGAAAACTGCTCCATACTGCCTAGGTTCTAATCCAGGCACTAGGTGACTCTCATCAGCCTAGTAAAATGGATTTGACATCTTATATGACCCAACATGTGCCAAACTATAAACAGAAAAACCTGTGATATGGTCAGGCTTGATAACTCCCCCAACAGTGATGGCTGTCGTCTATCGGATGAATGGGATCCTCTCCACTGGGGAATTAAAACTTGAGACAAAGGGAAACCACTCAAGCTTGCTTCAGCTCCCTCGCCCTCCATCTTCTAATCAGAAGCACTCTGCAGGGAGAAAAGGAAAAGTGTAGAGCAGTGCTCCTAGCACATTTACTTGCTTAAGAAGCCCCAAGGTGCCCATGAAAATCAAATCCCCAAGCCCTGTGTTCAGAGACTCTGATTTAATTTGGGGTTGTCTGTCTTTGTAACAAGTTACCTTCCCAATTTTGAAAAAGTCATTATAGAAGCAGCCAGTTGAGCTTTGAGACGTTGCTTAAGGAAATACACATCCTCATCACCTTATTCTCAGATACCCACGGTGTTTTCCCTGTGATCTTTCCTGTTTGGATTGGCAGGGTGAAAAGAGAGAAAACGGGAGCCACTTCTCATCTGCCTCTCTGATCGGAATGGTTAATTCCCCACGATCGTTCTACTTTCACTGCACTTTGTAGGTTCATTTATAATGTGGAAAATACTTAGAAGTTTTGGATTATCCTGATTTAATCCCAACAAATATTTTCCACATTCTTTGTTTGTCTACACCCCCTTCACAAGTGTAAAGTACTTGTAAAATCAAGGGGCAAGGTTCCTGGTCCAATGGCGTTTGTGGAAGACAGAGCAGACCCTTCAAGAGAAGATGACAGTATACGACTGAGGCCCACGGGCCCTGGAACAGAGAAGAGCCACTGAAGATCACGGGATGGTCTGGAAATATTGTGTACATCCGCTTGGCTCTTCAACAGCTAGTTGCCTCGATAATCACAACCTGACTATGAACACGAAAGCTTCCATCTTCTAGCTGGTAGTGTTCCCTTCACGGGATTCTTTAACTTGACCAAAGAGTTCTTCAGTAAGAAAATTAAATAACCAGACCTTGCTATTATTATTGTTGCTGCAGTCAATAGTAGAACCTCGCATTTCATAATGCATCCTCACTTGCAAATGGTTCATAATCTTACGCAACTGTGTTATGACATAGATTTGAATTACTACAAAGATTGATGTTCTAAGCGCTTCACTATTCAGGAAATAGTTCCACATACATTCTCTCTTCTGACCCTTGAAACATTCCTGAAGTTGAAAAGAAAACTAACAGTAGAACTGTTTTGTAGGTAAAGACATGGAGCTCTTATATGTTAAGTGTGAAATCACAGAACTATTTGGTGTCCCAACCAAGGTGAGGGTGCTGGTCTGTTAAGTATAGTTTGGTCCTCTTTCTACTACCTCTTACTGTCGCCTTCTCAGAGAACACTAGATTCTCACATATAGCTGGCAGCTGTGTTCTTTCTTAGACTTCTAAGCTTCATCTAAAATGACGTTTTTGAGAAGAGATTCTGGCCTGACCACAGGGCTCCTGGAAATGGCTACAGTGAGTGACAGTGAGAATAGCTCCCGCAGTATTTGTGTTTCAAATCTGTCTATTGAAATGAGTGAGAACCAGGGGCTGCTTTCCTTTTTCAAACCCCAGCTAGCCCACCAGACAAGAAAAGAGAACCCTTTCAATTATGCTGTTTGACTGTGGTGACATGGGCTCCAAAGGAAAATGGCCCCTTTCTTTCCTTTTCATCGCAACCTCAGTGACATCAAATTCTGATCAGTCTGAGGGTGGCCTTGTGAAGGAGTCTGTAGGAAATTCTGCCTAAACCATGGCCCGATGAGAAGGGTGTATCCTATGGTGGTGATTTTTCTTTCTCTCCTCAGATGAAAGTTGTCAAAGGTACAGGCGGAATATTCCATAGAAAGCAGCAAGCTAATAGGTTACACAGATACTCTTATGCGTAGCCTCATGGCACTTGTGTTATAGATCTTAGAGCTGGGATTATGCTCACAGAGCCAAGCCTGTGGCGTGGAGCTTGAACTTAAGCTGTGTCTTCTTGTGTTCCTTGGCAAGTCCAAAGTCCTCCGCTCTCCAGTGGATATGATCCGGCTGTGCTGGTTCCACATTCAGCTAAATAAAGCAAAGTCTAAGTGCCTGGAGTTTATTAAAGTTAAAGTTAAGCACCTCTTGGCTGCATTATCTCTGAGAAGTGGGTATCAATATGGAATGCATCTCGAAAGGGTGTCGAGTACTCTCACTTGGCAAATGTGACCACTGAGAATCTGAGAGGGAAAGTGACTTCTCTAAAATCACACAGGGAGGAGAGAGAACGTGGCTCTGCCGGCTTCTGGTCATGTGTGATTCTTTCCTCCTAGATCAATCGTGCACCTGCCATCTCAAAGTTCACGGACCTTTGTCTGAATACTTGGAATAAAACTCCAATTCCTTTCCTAAACTGGCACAGCTCTGACTAAGCTCTGGTCCATATCCACTCCTAGCCTCATCTTCTAATCTTCTTCTCTTTGTTCACTTCCCTGAGCCATTGTAGCCTGTGTTTTTCCTTGAACATAATACTTCATCCTCAGAGGAACCCTACTATTCTGTCTGCACTGCCTTCCGTTTGGTTCCATCTATAACTAATTCCTTCCCATCCTTCAGACCTCAGCTCAGAAATCACCTTCCCAGAGAGGTTTTCCCTGGTGGCTATATGCAAAGTTGTCTACACTCTCTATCACGTTATCCTGTTTTACTGTTCTCTTAATATTGATCAACCTCTGAAATAACTTGTTGACACGTGTGTTCGATTAATTTTCATTTTTCTTCCTCTCCCCATAGACAGCAATCTCCAGGAGTATTTTATTCGCCACTCTATCCCTAGCACCAGAACAGGGCCTTTCAAATAGGAGACACTTAGTTAATGTGCATTGAATGAATTAACAAGTAAGATGAACCTTTATTGGCATGTAAATATTTTTTGAAATCGGGAGCATCTTGAACTTAATATCTGTCTTAGTTCAGGGTTTCTATAAAAAGATATCATGGACTAGGTTGCTTAAACAACAGAAATTTATTTCTCACCATACTGGAGCCTGGGAAGTCCAAGATCACGGTGCCAGCATGGCCAGGCTCTGCGGAGGGCTCTCTTCTTGGCTTGTAGATAGTTGCCTTCTCTCTGTGTTCTTTTGTGGCGGAGAGTGATTTCTCTCTTCCTCTTCTTATAAAGCCACTAATCCCATCATGAGAGCTCCCCTCTCATGACCTTACCTAAACTTCATCACCTCTGAAAGGCTCACCTCCAATTACCATTATATCGGGGATTAGAGTTTCAACATATGAATTTTAAGAGAACACAAATATGCAGCCCATAGCAATATCTACCTTTTACATGGTAGTTACTTTTTGCTATATTTCTCTATTTTATATTTCTATGCATCTAAATGACTATATATCTATCTAGGGTTTCCCTCTTTAGAACTCTCTTCCGGACTGTTCAGTCATCGCCAACTTTTTAGGAGTTGACACCCCACGCTCGATTGATGCCACTGCTTCCTCAACTCCAGCACATAGGTGCTGCATTGATTTTCAAACAAAACTAAATGCAACTTTTTATTTATTTATTTATTTTATTGAGGTAACATTGGTTTGTAACATTATATAAATTTCAGGTGTGCATCATCACACTTCGATTTCTGTGTAGACTGCATCCTGTTGACCACCCAAAGACTAATTATAATCCATCAACACACACAGGTGCCCAGTCACCCCTTTCTCCCTCCTCCCTACCCCCTTCCCATCTGGTAACCACCAATCCAATCTCTGTCTCTGTGTGATTGTTTGTTGCTGTTTTTGTCTTCTCCTTATGAGTGAGGTCATGCAGTATTTGTCTTTCTCTGTCTGACTTATTTCACATAGCATAACATAGCATAATACCCTCAAGGTCCATCCATGCTGTCACAAATGGCCGCATTTCATCATTTCTTACGGCTGAGTAGTATTCCATTGTGTATGTACCACAACCTCTTCATCCATTTGTGCCTTGATGAGCACCTAGGTTGCTTCCAAGTCTTGGCTATTGTGAATAATAATTCAACTTTTTAATAATTTCCATTTTGGAACTTTCTGAGAATTTCGTGACAATTATACAATAAATAGAATCTTCTTTTAATGTTATTAAGTCAAACCTAGAATCACCAGTATAGGAAAAGCTTCTGTTTTCTGAATCATAAAGTGTGAAATCAGATCATTTGGTCCCTCTTATTTTTGTAGGGGAAGTGATGTTTATGGAATTAAAGATGTCAGCTTCTCCAAAGTTTCCTTCTCTCTCTCCTTTCTTCCCTCTGCACTTCTTTCTCTTCCTCTGTTTTTCCCTTCTCCTCTATTTTCTCTTTTTCCTTCCCCTTCTTATATCTCTCTATCTCATTCTCCATCCTTTTTCTTTCTTCCTGAACGGGATTTCTGAAACTCTAAAACCACAATCTAAAACGAATGCATGCTCACATTCCTTGATAGGTAAGTGATTTTCAGAAAGCTCACTCTTTGAGGCAAGTTTTAAAAGGAAATCCTCATTTTCTTAATACAAAAGTCACTCTCACCAGGCAGGCTTCAGAGATAAGGAAGTGATCACCATGCTCCCAATTATACAAGATGCTGTATTTTTACAAAGGAGCTTACCTTGAAGAATAGAATTATTCTTTTTTTTCCTAAACTAAATATCTTGCAAAATGGCTATATTCTTTACTCAGGGTGTATATAGTTTCCCATGAAAACCTCGGCAAATAATTACAGCTTCATCAGGAAGAGAGGCAAAAGTCTGTGTAGTTTAGCACTCTCTGAGTGACAGAGCACCCCAGATTACAAAACACAAGAAGAATAAAACAAATGACAAATAAGTGAGGGAGCAAATGGGATAGCGTTTGGTTCCTGTGCTGTAGATGGATGGACTCTTACACTCAGGGAGAAAATTCAAGTGTGCATTACAATCAGAAAGCTGGTAGCAAATGTAGTTTTATGGGTATTTTTGGGACGGCAAAGAACTCATTCCAGCCCTGCCTCCATGTGAACAAGTTTTCCTTTTGCCTCCAAAACCACAAATGTGTCCCCTGTGCCACTTGGTAATGAATGCTCTGCTCGGTGACAAGGCCAAAGAGCTTTGCATGCATCCATGGAGTTTGCAAGGAGATTAACAGGGTCTCAAGGAACAAAGAACATCTGGAAACACAGGCTTTGCATGTTCCTTTCACCCAGAGTGTGTTTGAAAGCTGAGCACTGGGGAGAGGGCACCTGAATTTACTTTCATGTTGAAAAGCCTGGTAGCCCTGTGATTCAAACAGGTAAATGGGAAAGGATCGGCCGAGTTTCTGCTGGCAGCACTGGACGCCCAAATGGTGGCTGCTATGGTAATTTCTGTTTCGGGTTTTTCCAATCTGAATAGTATGCGAAGGGAGAAATAGGAAGATGAAGTTGTTAGGCTTCATTTCAATCCAGCAAAAATAGGTTGAGAATTTGATGTATGCTCATCACTGTTCTAGGGGCTCCAGGCAACAAAATGTAAAAAGTCTGCTCTTGCCCTGATGTGAATTAAGGATGCAGCAGGAGAGAGACAAATCTTCACACATGTATTTATAAATCAATGTCAACCTCTATATTTTACTTACGTTATTTTACTCTCTCTCCCATCAGAATGTAAACTCCTTGAGGGCAAGGATTTTGGGGAGAAGGGTTTAGTTTGTGTGCTATTTTATCCCATTCACTAGAACAGAGCAAGCACATAACAAGTAATTGTTGTATCCAACATATACAAAGAGCTCTTAAAACTCAACAATAAGAAAACAAACTTGATTTAAAAATGGGCCAAAGACCTTAACAGACACTTTACCAAAGAAGATATACAGATGGCAAATAAGTATACGAAAAGATACTTGACATGATATATCATCAGAAAATGCAAATTAAAACAACAGTGAGATATCACTGCACACCTCTTAGAATGGGCAAAATCCAGAACACTGACAACACCAAATGCTGGTGAAGATGCGGAGCAACAAGAACTCTCATTCATTGCTGATAGGAATGCAAAATGTTATAGCCACTTTAGAAGACGGTCTGAGGGTTTCTTACAAAACTAAACATACTCTCACCATCCATATGATCCAACAATCACACCCCCCTGGTATTTACCCAAAGGAATTGAAACTTTATGTCCACACAAAAACCTGCACATGGATGTTTATAGCAGCTTTATTCATAATTACCCAAACTTGAAAGCAACCAAGATGGCTTTCAGTAGGTGAATGGATAAATAAACTGTGGTGCATCCATACAATGGAATATCACTCAGCACTAAAAAGATAAGAGCTATCAGGCCATGAAAAGACTTGGTGGAAACTTTAGTGCATATTACTAAGCGAAAGAAGCCAGTATGAAAAGGCTACATACTGTATGATTCCAACTATATGACATTCCGGAAAAGGCAAAACCATGGAGACAGGAAAAAGATCAGTGGTTGCTGGGGGTTTTAGGGGGAGAGATGAATGGGCAGAGCACAGAAGATGTTTAGGGCAGTGAAAATAGTCTGCGTGCTACCATAATGGTAGATACGTGTCATTATAAAGTTATCAAAACCCATAGAGGGTACGACACCAAGAGTGAACTGTGACACAAACTACAGACTTTGGGTGACTATGATGTATCCATATGGATCCATCAATTGTAACAAATGTTCCACTCTGATGGGGATGTTGATAAGGAGAGAGGCTGTGCATGTGTGGGGGCAGGGGATATATGGGAAATCTCTGTACCTTTCCCTCAATTTTGCTGTGACCCTAAAACTGCTCCTAAAAAAAAAAAAGTCAATAAAAACAAGTAAGTAAATAAAGGATTTTTGAATGAATGAAATAGTGAGGTAGGTATAAAAGCTGACATGGAGATTCAAGGACTGGATTGTTCCAGTAGGTAGGCTACAGAATAAATACTGTGTGAACATGGCCTACTTGATGAAACAACTTTTATTTTTCAAATTATGAAATTGATATGATAATATGCATTAACTTTTGGAAAAGAAAGAGCACATCAACAGGGCAGCAGTACCATTTCCAGAGAAGCATGAGTGTTACTAACATGCTTCCTTTCTTTTTTTGTCCGTGTCTCTCTCTAACACAGCTGCAAACTTTTCCTGTGCTCATGACACAAAACTTTGCTTCTTTCAAGTGGCATGTGCGGGCCCGTGTTGTTATGTAAGCCATCATACATATCATTTTCAGCGAGAGTGTTAGATCCTCCCTCAAGTCAGCCAAACCATGATTTACTTAAGTATTCAATGATCTGGATTTTAAAAGACAGAAGAATGTGAGCAAAGAGAAAACAGATTGGCAAAGAACCAGAGGGAGGAAACTACAAATGGCCCGAATGGAAGGTGCAGCCATGAGGGGTATGTAGGGGATGAAGACATTTCCTCTTCCCAAATGGGGGTTCATCTGGCCGGAGAACGAATTAGATTCACATGAGACAGAATAGCAGGGGAAAATTAAACAAAGCTTTATGAGGAACCATGGCCCGGGGCCTTTCTTTCCGAAGGAAGAAAGGGCACCGAAGAAGTGGGGTGCACATAGTGGTTATATACCCCCAAACGGGGTGTTTCACATGTGACTGAAACGTCCCTTCCACAATAGTCACAAGATTGCCCTGTCGGCACAACACTTGATGGACACAGCAGGTAATGGTGGGCTATCTCGGTGGGCGTAGCAGGAGGCAAGTCGATTGTCTGGAGCTGGGCGGTCACAGGTGAGCGCAGCAATCAGTTCCTAGCCTAAGGAAAGATGCTTAATCCTGAAGGAAATGCCAACATTGGGAGGGGGAGGGAAGTCAGTTACAGGAGGTCACCAGACAAGCACAATAAAATGCAGATTTAAGTCCTTGCCTTTGGTATTGATTAAGAGTTTCTAGAGAGAAGATCATTTCCTTTCTTATTCCTGGTACAGAGAGGGAGCCACCTTTTACAGATAGAGATTTACCTTACAAATGTAAACGTGTCCTAAGGAAGGGCAAGTTCCATTCCTCAGAACCTCCTTCCCTGTCCCAGTTTATCAAAAGCAATCAGCCTCAAATAATCCTGATGCCAAAGAGACATATCTTGGGGTGGCCAATTTCAGGTCCCTACAGGTATAGATGGGCATGGAGGATAAAAAAGGTGAGAATGAGAAAAATCTAGAATTTTCATGTTTCAAGCTGTTCTGTTACCCCCAGAAGTCTATTGACGTTTCCAGAAAGAGAGAGGAACCTAAAATCACACTGAAAGGGATACTGGGGACATTCTCCTTAGGAAGGAGCACGAGTTGATGTTAAATCTGAGTTGGAAATGGATGTGAAATATGCGATGGCATTTTACTGGTGGGATGCGTGTAACCTGGTCGTCGAAGATGTAGGCTTTGACTCAAAGGAGAAGCAAGAACACAGGCGAAAGATTCAGCAGATGAGATCAGTACAGGAGAAGTGACTGTCTTACAAGGAACCATTTGCCACAAGGAAAAATGGTTTTTTGGTTTCAGTTCAGAGCCCTTAAGGCCATTTGACTCATGGCCATGTTATCCTCAGGCTGAACATCATGCATGCTTAATTGGCTTTGGCTTTCCTGTGCACATTTGAGACCTATTGTCCCCACAGCAAAGGGTGACTTTAGGCCCTGCCTAGCATTGCTGCTGAGCCTGGGCAATAATGGGGCCTCCCTCCCTCACCACAGGCCTGATGGAGACTTTTTTTCAAAGCATCCTGGTCTCCCGAACTGGGGCGCTCAGATTCCTCCATGCTTCTCTTCCTGGAAACCCCAGGCGATGAATCTCACACTCTTATAAAACTCTCGTTTATAAATTCTGCCCTTACAGACACATCCCTCAGTGTCCTCTTTAGCAACAACAAACAACAACAAGAAAAGATCCCATAATATTTGTTTCTTTTTAAAAAATTGTTTTAGAAGCTCCATATCAGAGTTCAAAAGGGAACCATAGCATATCTCATATCTATTTCCTACTCAAACATTAACATCAACTCATATCTACTTCCTCAGGAAAATGTCCCAACACTCCTTCCAATCTGATTTTAGGTTCCTCTTCTCCATGTTTCTGTAGTACCCTGAGCTTACCTCATGGAGCATCATAGCTTTGCAAATCTCCCCTTCCCACCAGAGAACAAGCTGTAAAGAGCTGGTCCTGACCTGAGAGTGCTTGTGGGGCCCCGTTTGGTGAGCGTGTAGGATTGATCAATAAATGTCCATGGCATTGAGTTACAAAATTGACGTGTGAATATGTGTCTCTCACTCTTGGTAAAGGATTATGTTGCTGGAACATTCTAATGGGTCTTCTCCAAAGGACTTACAGGCGGTTCTGAAGGGTACCAGAATATGCCACCCCAAAATATGCTTCTTTATCATATTTTGAGATAAAGTCCATTGAGAACAAGTAGACACAGGAAAAGCTCTTTACCTACCTCTAACTGTCTAAAGATAGAATATAGATTTACCTTTTTGTAAAGTGAATTTACATTTATAAAGGAAATTTCCATTTGAAAAGATGTCTCTGTTCTAAGAAGACAGCTACTAAGAGACAACTCTTATCACCTGAGACTCTTATCTGCATAAAAGATGACCCTTATTTACCATATATCTCCTCCCCTCACCTTCTCACAATTTGCCTCCCCCACTTAGAAGCCCAAAACCCTTTTCCTCCATTTAGCTTAAAATTATATATAAACCTCAATCATCTGGCCATCTCCTTGAGCCATATTTTTCCTTTGCCAACTCCCCTACATAAGTATGTAATTAAAACTATTTTTTCTCTTGTTAACCTTTTATCAGTTTGATTCCTGGGTCCCAGCCACTGAACCTGGGAGGGTAAAGGCAAAGAGATTTTTCCTTCCCTAACGTTCTAATCTGTGTTTTATAATGTTAGTTCTTCACCCACTGTTTCCTTTTTGAGGTAACCAGTGATATGTTCTCTGTGATCCTTAGCAAGTGGCTTCCCCCATCTTAAGTTGCAGATTCTTCATCTATTTTGGGATGAGACGGAAGTAATGTCTTAGCCTGTTGTAGCCTTTCAAGAGTAAACAGACTTACTGGAATGATTTATAAGTGGATATTGTGTTTATAAACTGTTACGAACATGGAACATTCTTGGATTCCTGGTGGTAGCCAGTTAGTAACTACGAATTCATCCAAAGTGCCCTACCTGGGAGAATTTCTTGGCGGAACTTTTCATATATCTCAGGGTCTTCTGTAACAAGGGCGGAATAGAGCAGCCTGACGGCTGGCCATTTCTTTTTTAAATAAAGTTTCACTGGGGCACAGCAATGCCTCTTGGTTTATGTATTGTCTATGGCTGCATTCATTTGACAAAAGCAGAGTTGAGTACTTGCGGTACAGACCGTATGGCCTGGTAAGCCTAAAATATTTACTGTCTGATCCTTTAGGAAAAAAGTTTGCAGACTCCTGTTCTATTCTATCATCATTGTTATTGTCAAAGCCCCGGACTCATTTCACCCATACGTTTTTCAGGATTTGGACAAAGAAGATTATGGATACCCTATCTAGTGTATTCTTCTGAGTGATGTCTGGTTTCATTGTCTTCAGCCTCTTTTACATTTCTGTAAGTTGCAAAAAACTGATACTGATGCAAATGATTTTTATCTATAGAAAAGCAAATAAATTGTGTCCAGTGGAATGCAATCTATTTATTTACTTATTTTGCAAGGAAGATTGTCCCTGAGCTAATAGCTGTGCCAATCTTCCTCTACTTTGTGTGGGATGGTGCCACAGCATGGCTTGACAAGTCACGCTAGGTCCACTCCCAGGATCTGAATCTGCAAATCCTGGGCCGCCAAAGCGGAGCATATACACTTAACCACTTCTCCACTGGATCTGCCCCTGATTGATTTTTGATCCATGGATATTGACCAGTTTTGCTTCCAGGCTTGAGTCTATTTGTAAATTCATTTCAACATTCTTAAATGCCTATAAAATTACAGTATCTTGGACTTCCTTTAGACTGGTTGTAAAACATCTTACTGGTTCCCTCATTCGTTACTAAAAGAAATATAAAATCCTTGGCGCATATTCATTTTACATTTGTGTGTAAATTGTATGATTTTACCTTTATAAAAAATGTGTCGGTAAGAACTTGTATATTAAACATAAACACAACTAAAATCCTATGCTAGACCAGGAAGTAGAGAACTGTTATCGAACTAGGTTCCTTTTGCCCACCACACAATTACGCCAATCGCTGAGATGACGAGTTTGCAGCAGAGAAAGAGTGTTTATTCACAAGGCAGCCAAGCAAGGAGACAAGAGACTGAAATTCAGATCTCCTTCCCTGAAAATGGGGACCAGGAATATTTATGAGGTAGGGGCAGGGTGGTCTGAAGTGTGGGGAATGGATGATTGGAGGCATGGAGGAACGAGGTAACTGATCATCTGCGCAAGTGGAGTCAAGCTTCACGGCTCTTCACAGAATGCGTGTTCACAAAATGGCAATGTTACCGTGATCTGAGCGTGGAGTTTTCAGCTCCTTGACATCAAAGGGTCACCTGTCGGTCATCTGCACAGGCCTAATTGATGAGTTGGTGGTCTTAACCAGCCTGAACTGGACAAGGAGTGAACTCTCAGTTTCTGAAAGACTCAAGCACCTGTTACCATGGTGACCCAAGTATCAGAGAGAGTTATCTATTGGATGGGTTTTAGTAATGTATTATCTAACTACTTTTGTCAACAGACAACCAACCGAGTATAGTTAAAGCAAATTGGTCCCCCATTTCAGAACTAGCTTAAGAGATAAGCCTTGAATTAGATTGTTCTGGTTTGTCTCCTGACCACTTTATTAATTAGGTGTTGGAAGTTGGGTAAATCATTTGCTATCTCTGAACTTCCATTTTCTCCTCTATAACATGGTTATTAGACTAATTCCTACCTCATATGGTTCTACAAGGATTAAATGACACAATCCATGTACAACATCCAGCATTCGGTAAACAATCTAGCAATGTTAGCTATTGTTGTAATTATTGTAAATTGCATGCTCATTCATTAGCTGAATGAAATTTTCAGCTTCCATATGATGTTACTTTCTGCCAGCTGCATGCATGCATCCCCACTGGCCTGGTTGGAGTTCTTCTAAAGGCAGAAGTTCTCAGGTTATTGGTCTGAAATTTGCATTTTAAATGTGTGATATTTGAAATTCATATGTAAATATAGTGGACAGCTGCTACTGTAGCAGCTGCTATAGGTCAGCTGTTTACTGAACACTCTGCTAAACCCTTCACGTGGACTATCCCAAAACTTCACAACAAAGGCAAAGCTAGAGAGACAGTAAAAAGTTTTTCTTGAGTGCTTCATGTCTCACTGTCTCTTCTTCATTCGTGCTTCCGGGGATCTCCTCTACAAAAAACACCTGCTCCAAGTCTTGTCTGAGGGCTGAAAAAGCTCCTGTGGCATTGGAGTAAATCTTGACGCAAAGTCGGGATCTTGACGGAGGTGCTGTCTGTGTGCAATGGAACTGTCCATCACAGTGGATGCGTTGGATACTAAGAGACAGGCCAGGGGGATACAACAGGGACAAAGAAGTGTCTCCTATGCCCATAATTGAAAGCAACTGACAAAGTTCCCTGACCAACCCCCTCTCACATCCCAGGAGTATTCCCTGGGACCCCACACCCTTCAAGGGAGCAGTCAGGATAAAGGATGTGAGCTCAGTCAGCTGTGCCAGGAATCACCAGATGCAACAGGGTGAGGATGTCAGCTCTTGTCTTGGAGAGTCCTTCTCTCCATCCCTGCTCCTGAGACCTATCCTGACCCAGGATAGAAGTTTGTAAAAAAAAGCAATTGCCCTTTCTGATTTCCCTCTTGTGGAAGGCTTCAAGGAGGGTCTTAGGGAATGGCAGGACCCCAGATCAACCTCCCCAGTAGCCAAAGCTGTGGGAATGGAGCTGGCTGGGCCCTCCATTCCTTTCAGCTGATGGCATCTGGAGAAAACACAGTGAGAGACCTCATAATATAGCTACTTCTCCTCTTATAACTTCTCAGGTTATTGGTTGGACAGTTGCCTTTTAAATAGTTGGTATTTGAAATTCATGTGTAAATATAGTGAGCAGCTACTACTGTTGTTCAGCCATTTACTACACACATGTATTATTTCAAAACTTTACAACAAAGGCAAAACTAGAGAGAGAGTAAAAAGATCCATGGTTGTCATGGATCCGAGGCGAGGGAGGGAGGGATGGACAGAGGGAGGGAGGAATAGACAGCGGGAGGTGGAGCAAAGACGATTTTTAGGGAACTGAACCTGTATGATTCTGTAATGGTGGATACATTATGTTATAGATTTGTCAAAATCCATAGAATTATACAACACAAAGAGTAAACCCCAACGTAAACTTTGGACTTTAATTAATAACAATGTATCAATGGGCCAGCCCAGTGGTGTAGTGGTTAAGTTCACATGCTCTGCTTCAATGGCCCAGGGTTCATGGATTTGGATCCCTGGCATGGACCTATGCACCACTCATCAAGCCATGCTGTGGCAGCATCCTACATACAAAGTGGGAAGATTGGCACAGATGTTAGCTCAGGGACAATCTTCCTCACCAAAATAGTAATAATAATAATAATGTATCAATACTGGTTGATCAATCATAACAAAAATATCTACACTAATGCAAGATGTTATTAATAGGGGAAATTGTCATGGGAGGGAGAGGGGCATATGGGAATGCTGTACTTTCTGATGAATTTTTCTATAAATCTAAAACATCTTTAAAGCATAAAATCTGTTAATTAAAAGAAAAAAATTATAACAAATGCTTGCAGGTGGTCATTATTACCTCCTTGTCACAGAAGAAGAAAGTAAGGCTCTTGGGGGCACACAGCTTTTAATGGCATCATAGAGATGGAGATCCTGGTTTATGTGGCTCTGAAACTCATGTTCCTGTTATCTTGCCTTCTCACTTTCTTCGTTCGTAGCCTCCTGCATCCCTGTTCGGTGCTCTCTCTCCTCCGTGGCAAGATGCCTTCGCTCTTCACCTTCTCTACCATTTTGACATGGCCTGGCCCCATGGGTCAACCTACCAGCGTTTCTGAAGTCAAGCTTTCCAGGAGAACCAGCTCATCAACCCGAAGCTTTCTAATGAGCCTGCGAAGTGTCATCAATCCTCCATCCCCATTTCGCTGAGGTATCTCAGTGCTGTGATGTATGGATCAATCTAAGTGCTTCTGGTCTTTGAAAGGTCGGGTCCAGTGGCAGCCCTGGGAATCTGGCTCATTCAGTTACCCTTTTGCTAATTTATAATTTAGCTGACACAATGCCGCCGCTGTTTTATTTGTCTCAAATGAATGTCAATTGGTACAGAGGACAAGGCGTTGGGGAGCTAAATTAACTAAATCATCGCATGAATTAGTTAGACTGCACCGAAATACAACACCCATTCCTTTTTCCACTTCTTTAACATTTCACAAAGAGCCTCTCCCCTGCCCCCAATGCACTTACGCACCCTCTCTCAATCCTACACCTCAAAATAATTTACTCTGGTTGGGTAGCACAGCTCGGAGTGTAATGCTCCAAATATATAAATAATAATGAGAACCTTTAATAAAATCAGACATAAGTTATGCAGCAGACATCAATTACAATGGATTTTAAAGGTTTTGATCTAGAACCCGGGTGGTGTTACATTTAGACTAATAACTGTAACCATGATTTATGTGTTTGCGACCAAAATGGTTTCAGTGCCTCGATATATGTCCAAAGTAAAATTTATAGTCTGCTACAGAATGTATAAATAATGAACAGCCATATGTCATCACACATTTAAAAATGTGACTCCTTCTGCAGCGGCAATGGGGTAAAATGAATTAAAATCTTAAGTTCATTGGGAATCAACTTATTTGGGAGCACTTTAAGGAACGTGCACAAATGCAAACGCTGATTTAATATATTTTTTCCCCGAGTCAAAGAAAAATGGCTGTTGTAAAAATGACAAACACTCTTGGGAAACCTCAGGAGTCATCAAATTAAAAAATAGCACTAGAGAGAAAACCAGGACTGGCTTGGATGTAGAAGGAAAGATCCAGGGAAGGAATTTTTCTGACTCTGCTGTGACCTCAAATTATCACGAAGGCCTTGAAAACAGTCAAAATAGGTAAAATAAGTTGAGATGGCATTCTAACTTACAGTTTCCCGTGAAGTTCAGGGAAGATTTACGGACCTTGGAGAGTTGCCACTGATGAAGGCTGAAAGCCTGTTCACTTATTTTGAGCCTCATGAGGTTGTACAACCCTCCTGAGGATAAGCCTCTTCATCTAAAAGTGGGATGTATGAGGTTCATCGGATAGAGTTGCTGGAAGAATTTACAACTGATAATAAAACTTGTGAAAGCAACCAGTACAGTGTCTAGCACAAGCAGTTGGTCCTCAGTAGATGTCAATTCTGGTCTCTTCCTTATAGCGCCCTCAGTGGATGATAAGTTGTTGGAGGCATGAACCATATCTTAAACATCTTTCTATGCTTGATGCCTGAAAAAGGGCTAGTGGTTAGCAAATATGAATGCCTCCTTCCTGAATGAATCAATGAATCAATGAACATTTCCGTGGCTCTAACAGCCACCTTGGAAGTCCAGATGTCAGAAAGAGTTATAAGGCAAGAATATGTTGCATGTTTGAGATTCTTGGGGCAAATTAAGTGGTCCTCATTAATGAATTTACAGAAAGTCAAAGCTGGCCTCCTTAAACTCTGAGACAATTTCCCAGTTTAATCTCTGATGATCAAAGCTTTTAAAAAAATTATTCCTTACCTCTGTGGGTTCTTGAATACATCAACGAGAATGTCATCTTTCTTCCTGTGTCCAAGTTCTCATGAGTGTACGAGTCTAAAGTGCCATGATTTAGTAATGATTGTTGTGAGAGGTCTGGTGCTGGTTTGGCTGATTGCTCTCCGTTCTTCTCACTAAATATTTTAATGGTTCCTGTTACTTCCCACAAATTTATCTTCCAATTCCTATTGCTGCCAGGTCTTGCCTTTCACTAGTCCTCCTAATTGCCATTGTGGAAGTGGAAACCTGGCAGCCCAGTGTTTCAGGGATCCATTGACGCACAAAAAAACAAAAAATAACTATTCCAAATGCATTGGTTTGAAACAATTCACTAATATTTCTCGTGGTTGTGTATGTTTACTGGGATGGATGGCCTTCAGTTGGCTGTTTCCTGTGGTTCTAATCAGATGGCAGCTGGAGTTATTTGAAAGTTCACCTGGGCTAGATGTCCAAAACAGCTTATCATCTGGTTGAGGATGGAGGTTGGCTAGCAGTTGGATGCTCAGCTGGGGCTATTGAGGTACCTTCTTCCTGTGACTTGAGCTTCTCACAGTTGCATTCTCAGAAAGAATGGCCCAACAACAAACATCCCAAAAGGTCCAGGTGGAAGCTGTAAGGCTTCTTATGGCCCACCCTGCGTCACTTCTGCCTCATTCTGTTGGTCAAGTACGAGAGGAGACAATACAAGGGTGAAATATCAGGAGATATGGTTCACTGGGGGTGAGGGGGTCATCTTTGGAGGCTGGCTTTCATATCACTTGTTAAAATTGAGTCTAGAACGTTGATGGAGGTTTTTAAAGATCTGCTGGAAAAAAAGGTTCTTGAGTTTCAATGCATAGAATTATGATTTCCTTTTGACTTCAAAAAGACCTCTTTCTTCTACCACTAAGCTCCTGATTATTTGCCTCTCAAGACTGCCATTTACATGATATCTGAGTAAGTGGAGTTGGCAGTATTTTGAAGTGAATTGACTCTTAGATAAAAGTTGTTAATGTATCACATGAATTCTCTGCTGCAAGAAGTTCTTACTATATCAGATGAACTATTTAGCCAGCACGTTTTTTTACTTCCTTTTGTATATTCCTGTGATGGGAATTAATTTTTGCTGACTTAAATCACGTTTTTCTATAGGTTAGAGTTTGATATAGAGAATGTGTCTGTTTTGTGCATGAGGATTGGGGGTAGATAAAAGGGTGCTTCATTTAGGTATTTTTCTAAGCCTTCATCCCCAAAAGACCAAATAGCTCCTCAGTATAGTAAGAGGAAAAAAATAAATTCCTCATGCAGGCTATCTTATGTTCTGTATATCCCAGATGAATGGAAAGGACCCAGGAGTCAGGACACCCATGTTCCATCAAATGGATGTACCATAATTCATTTAAATAACCCCTTATTTTTAAAAAATCCTTTAGTTATCTCCTTCTCTTCTGTAGCGAAATCTCAGTGCCCACAGTCGTTCCCTCAGGATGGATTTCCCTTGTTCTTTTCTATCTTTGCTTCATCCACAAAACAGTCAACTCCCATATAGTCTGAAGCTTCTCTTTCCTTCACCGAATTATATGGCTTTTATCTTGCTTTTTAGGATCATATAACATAGCACAAACATTCTGATCCATCCAATGGGCTGATGTGATTTCTGTGGAGGGCACGATGTCTCTAGTCGCTGCTTGTCCTCCCTTCCTTCAGCTTTGGTCTAAAATTAAAATCACGCTGAGTCCTCTTCAAGCTTCGAGAAGCAGCTTGACTCACTGAGTGGTGCAGTAAAGAAGCTCCTGCTTTGAGCCTGAAGAAGTCTGTGTCTGCATCCTAGGACAGTCACTTTTAAGCTTTGCTGCGTTGGGCTGGATACTTCCACTCTCTCTGCCTTCATTTCTTTATCTGTAAAATGGGAGGAATAAATCCTCTTCCAAAATGTGATCAAGAAGCTTAAGAAAACAACACGTTCATCAGGTGCCCAGTTCAGTGCCCAGTAGGAGAATTCTATTTCCATTTCTCCCCCCTAGGAATGTGTTGGAGTGTGTGTGTGTGTGTGTGTGTGTGTGTGTGTGTTCCACTAACCTTGTCCTGTTGTCTTGGACACTGTGGGTGCTTCTGGTCTTGTTGACTAGGTAGGCGCATGTATAAATCAAAATCCTGGAAGGAGAGAGATGCAGAATCAAATCGAGTGATTTGAGGAACATTTGTAAAAAGGGCTAGTTACAAAAATCAGGGCGAGGCTAGGGAAAACTCCAAGGATAGTGCAGTAGCCCTGTGCTAGGAGACTAGTAATAGTGTGAATGGCAGAGCATGCCCGCACAAGGTCTGTGGGCTTCAGTAAAGGGTTGTAGTGAGCGCTGGTGACCTGGAAGGGAGGGATCCTGGAGACTAAATAATCAAGCTGCATAATGCTCCTCCCCTTCAGTTCTGCCAGTGCCTCCCATCTGATGAACCAACTCTGGAGCCCAAAGGCAAGGCCAACGTGTGGTCCATACAGATCAGCCTTCCAGCTAACAGAGCAGGAGGGAGAAGGAAGAGAATGAACCTGGCAGTGTGAAGAGCAGATGTCTAGCACAGCCCCCTTCTCCCAAAATCCAGCGTCTTTGATCACCTTGGACTCACCCATCACCAAATTCAGCTTATGCTAGAGTCTGAGGCTTTGGACTTGCAAAGAGAGCTGTCCTTCTTCACCATTTCATTTCAATCTGAGGTTCACCAGGCCTTGAGGGTCTGAGGACGTGTTGCTGAGGTCTGGGAATTCTTAAGCAAAAGTTTTATTTCTATCTAGGTGATAATCTGAATATAATAAAAGCATATTATGATTCACCTTATTACCAAGTACTGCCACATAATTCCACAGAATTTTGTGTGTTTCCACTCAAAGTTGGCCCAAATTGTATTATCATATACTGTAGGGATGAAGGTTTTGTAGTGAATGGAAAGAAGTGAGTGTGCTTCTGGCAGACAATAGTGTAGGAAGGCCAAATTGCGAATGTCCTGCATTGGAATTTCAAGATCGCAGTCTCATGTGATGGATGTGCTTCATGGTCATCATTTTTATGGTAACTTTGCAATGGTTTGCAAGCAGTCAATTTAGAAGAAGTTTTCTTTTCCTGATTCCAACAGTAATAGGACTACATACTTGCCTAATTCAGGTTTCAAAAGGCCACAATGCTAACCTCACCTTCAAGGGAATGAGTCAGCTTTATGGAAAGTTAAGAGATCCCTCTGAAGTTGATCTCACTCAAAAGAACTTGGTTACTTGTGGGGCCTGTGTCCCGATCATTCTAAGCAGAAAGTAAAGACTTGGGGGATGGTAATAGCACTCTATGCATTTATGAGGGATCAGGAATTTTCTATATTACCATCACCAAGGTCAAAACACTAACAGAGATTAAATATAAAACAGCACCTGAGGCTATGGTTTTCTATGATTTAACCCTATGGTGGCAAGTTATTTTTTAAAACCCTTCCCATTAATGTAGCTGATTTGGATTTTGTTGATATCAGAGCTTGTGTGCATTCAACTTGTAAACTTATTTCAATTTCTATAGCTGTAGAAGAGCTCCAAGCATGAGAGTTTATGCCCGTGTCAGTGGTCACATGTATTTAACTGAAGATATTATAAAGATTATGAGTCAGCGCTGAAGACTTCCATTGCTTTTCCTCTTTGAAAGTTATCTGAACAATACTAAAGTTTGAGAGACTGCTGTCGGTTACTTCTTCCTCTTTGGGACTAGTTTTGGCAACGATCTTCAAAAGTAATCTTGTGTTTATCAGGCTCCTGCTGCCAGGAAGGCAGAATCTGTCACTGACAGACCCTACATCCAAAAGAAAAGTACCCCTGCCTCCGCCACCCCCTGCTCTCAGCTCCAAAGTCCCCTTGATAGTGAAGAAGGTTGACTTTCATCCTTTTGGAAGGTGACAGCCTGCACTGCTTCCCACCTGGGGAGATGTAAAAATAGAGAAAACTCAACTTGTTCTGGAGTGAAGCTGTCAGCCACGGGAACCCCTCTCTTCAGCACGCTGCCCAGCATTACTGGGAAGTTATCTAAAGTGTCAGAGAAAACATTATTGATTTTTTAGTCTGTTTTGTCAACTAGTCAATAAGCTTTGCTTTTTCCTAGATTTTCTTTCTTCTGGCTCCCTGCCTTTCAGCGCTTTGGAGCTTCAATCTTCTCCCCCCTTCTCGTGTTTCTCTGTATGTTGCTCACTTCCTCTCTTCTCTCTCTGTCTCTTCCTCTCTGTCTTCTCTATCTCCTTCTCAGTCTTCCTGTCTTCTCCCTCCTTCCCTTTATTTCTTCACTGCTTTCCTTGTAGTGTCAGCAAGCAGTTACAAAAACTTCCCATTCATTCAAACTTTGCTAACATCAGATCTGTGATAATTTATCTATGTGATTATTTTTTTAAGATACATTAAGATTGATTTGTATTTAACAACAAAATAGTCATTGCTCACCAAGCCTGTGTGCTTCCCAGTTCAAACCAGAACTTTGCTGTTTCTTATCATCCTCTCTTGTTGTTTAAATGATAGCAACAAGAAGCCAGCAGCAGATTTCGGCACCATATTTAAAGCTTCTTCCTAAAACCCAAACAGATTCTGAGACGGCCCTGAAAGAGAACTCACTTCTTGCCAAATACTGTTCTAAATCCTTTACATATATAATAACTCTAATTCTTACAACAACTCTGTGAGGTAGGTCCTATCATTATCACCATTCTATAGATGAAGAAACTGAGGCACCGAGAAGATATTCCTTCCATTCCTCTGCTTGTTGAGGAAATCCTGATGCTAAATTGTCTCAGACAAATTCTTGATCATCAGCTATTTAGCTTTCTCCAGAAGAGATTCCACTGGCAGAGAATGCCTGTAACATTGATGGTACCCGTCATGAGCATCTCCTAGTGAGCTGTGCTCACCACATACTCAGTGTGCCTGGTCTGTTGTTTGCTAGCGTGCACAGGGATAACACAGCCCCTGGCCTCCCCAAGACCAATCAACCAATTATACCAGCTCTTACATCTTCAATTTTTCTCTTTTCCTGCCTTTTCCCCTTAAACCTACAAACATGCTCAAGTCTCTGATTACACTCTCTTTCTTCCTTGTCTCCCCGCTCCCTCATCCCCAAGTAACAACCATATATCGATCAAGATGGCCTAAGCTTTGCTGCAGAAACAATAAAACAGTCTTGTGACTTATAACGAAGGTTACTTCTCGCTCCTGCTAGATGCCTATCAGGGTCACCTGAGGCTCTGCTCATCCTGGTTGTCCAGGGGCCGAGGCTGATGGAAGCTCCATCCTAACAAATGCTCTAGTGATTACTGTGTCAGACAGAAGGGGGCAGAGGCATGGCTAAACCCTCTTTTTTTACTCTTTTTGCCATTTTTAAGTGTACGGTTCAGTATTGCTAAGTATATGCACATTGTCGCCCAACTATCCGTGTGATTCTTAATGAGTAAAAATGTGGCTAGTTTTGTCTCTTTCCCTCATGTTTCAGATTCAAAGGAAAGAATCCAAGTTGAAGATTTGTAACTTTCTCAAGCCAAGGATTCCGAAAAATGTCAAGGTCCTGGTATTTCTGTGCATTTCCCCTTGAATCATGTAATGGAGTTTGCTATCATTGATGTGTGAACAAAGAAAAGCTAAGTGTGAACCATTATATTCACATTTTAATTTTTACTACATATTTATGTTAATTTCCAGTATGTGTATAATGGGAAACTTGCTATTTAGAATTTCAACTGTCTTCTAAAGAAGATGGTGGGAAATGGAAGAGATTTTATTTTCCAGGCTATCTTATCGGTTTTGGAATTAAGATTTACATCTAAGAGAGGATGTGTTGAATTCCTCCCTCCCTCCCACTCTCTTTCTCTCCTTTCTTCCCTCCTGCCCTCCCATTCACAAATATGGATTGAGCTTTTAGTGTGTTAAAATATGAGCTCTTAGATGTGTTGGGGATAAAATAGTGAATCAGGCAAACAAGCATCTCAGAAAACCTACATTCCTAATGAGGGAAAGAAAGTAAACTAGTAAGTGAGAAAAGCAGGAAAATAGCCAATAGAAAGGAGAAACTAGAATAGGATCATGAGACAGAGTGACAGACTGAGTGGCAAAGAAGTTCTCTCCAAGAAGCTACCACTTGAGCTGAGACCTAATGGAAAAAGAATCCAGGAAGAACAGCATTTGAAGCATTGGATGGAACAGAAGAGATGATGAGGATGAATCCAATGCATTTGGAAAATAGAGAGAAGGCCTGAATGGCTGGAGAGAGCTAAGTAAGGGGAGATGTTGGCACACCAAGGAAAGCCTAGCTCCCACGTTTTGGAAATGTTGTTTGTCCCAAGAGTTGCAACTGAGTACACTGATGGTCTTCCCTGAAATTCTCTCAAACCAACAAATCATCCCTGAAAAGGAGAGAGCAATTAAGGGACTGGTTATTTCCTTTGGTGGCTTCTTCTCAAATACTTTCTCCAACTGCAAGCTGAAGCAGAAGATGTGTTCAATTGTTTCACCCTTATAGAACACGGGTGTGAGGGTTTATAATCTTGCAGGGAGGTCCAAGGAGGGGATTCTCTTTCCTCTCACGATGATCATGAGCATCATTTTGTGAGTGCAAACTGAGAGCCTCGATTCAGCCAGTACAAGTTTACTCACAGGAGCAACAAGGCGCTGGAATCTGGACATCCTGGTAGATTCAATAGATTTGATCACTGTATTTAGAAATGAGCACTTGTTAAAATGCCTTTTAAAATCATGTCTTATTAAAGTGTTTCCCTCCTATTACAAGAGAAATATGTTTATTGTAGCCTAAAGCAGATAATGACAAGAATAACACATCCCATTCCATCTAGAGATTATCAGTATTAACCGCTCCGTATGTATCCTCCCCAACACATTCAATACTATTTTTTTCCTCAAAACGAGATTATACTTTATTTATTAAATCATTTTTGCATTTATTCAACAAATATTTATTCAGCCCCTATTGTGAGTCAGATGCTTAGGATACAGACTTGAACAAGGCAGATATTGTCATTGAGCTCTTGGGGAAATTTAGCAGGGGAGACATAGTTTTAAAAATCCAAAAAGCTTCCAGTTTTACAGTGGAAAAGTAAAGATATTCTACCTCATCCTCCTCTCAGACAGCAGTCAAAAACAACAAAGAGAGAAAGTGAAATGTGTGCTCCAGTTTTGAAGAAACTAGGAAAAACCTTTAGCTCATAATACAGAGAGAGACAGAGCCAGAGCCAGAGGGACGAGGAGGAAGAGGGCAGAGATACTAGATGCAGAACAAAGTTCTCCAAAATCAGGGTTCCATACTGAGAGGCAGGACCATAAATCTAGTTTTTTAACATCATGGATGGTATATAGAGAAAGAACAACTAGCGTCCCCCTTTCCATTTAGGCCAGTAGATAAGTGATGGGTGAAGACCAAATGAAACACATGCATACACATTTTCACACACACGCACATATGCCATAGATGTAGGAAGGCGTCTGTAAAGGGGAAAGAAACTCTGTAACAGAAGTCATTTTGCAGTTACTGATCTTGGTTACCTCATTAAAAAAAACAATAAATTACCAAAACTGATTCTGGGCGTGAAAGGAAATTTAAGCAAACAAACAAGTGAATGTTGTCTCAGAGTCAAAAAAAAAAAAATCTCTCCGCAAAAATGCTAGATGTAGATGATTTTAAAGGGGAATTTTACCAAAAGTGAAAGGATCAGATAACTCCTATGCTATTTAACCTCTTCTAGAGCCGAGGAGAAAAGAATTCTTGCTATGAACTCACCATAACAGTGAAAGCAAATCCCTCTGAAGAGAGCTAAAACCAATCTCATTTTGTTCAAGCCATCCACAAACAGGTACTGAGCCTCCTGGCTTCTGTGAAAGAGGGATGTGACCACCTTGCTATGTGGGATTTGACTACTCCTAACAAACTTTGTCACTGGTCCCCATTTTCAGTGTCTTTTCTCACCCTCTTCCTGTTGTTCCTGAGGCCTCAAATTTTCAAGACTTCCCAGGCTGAGTGGGGTGCACCATTTCACTTCTCACTATTACACTTCTCAGATCGCTATTCCATCCACTTTCTATCTTCTACAAAATGTTAAAATCTCTCATTCACTAGAGTCTCTTCCAATGCCTTTATTCCTGCGAATCTTTAACTTATTCCTTTCATCTCATCTGAAAGGCATTTCCAGAGGAAAACCCACCACACATATGGCCAATCCACTTGTTTAATCAGTAGCTCTTAACATAGTATTTTAAAAAATCAATACAATATCATAATTGCACCCAAAAAGGTAATAATAATTCCTTGACGTCATCAAATACCTAGTCAGTGTTCAAATTTCCCCATTGGTACCATAGTTGTAGTTTACAGTTTTTTTCTAGCAATAGTGTTCTTAGTTTGATTTCTAAATTTAAGGATATATCATGAAGATATTTCCATGTCAATAATTACTAATTAATCACCATCCTCACAAAGGAATGGTAGTTAGTGTATGGATAAACCATAAGAGATGTCAATATCTCCCATTTTGTTACTTCAAATAAAACCAGAACGAACTGGGGGGTTGCTAAATGTTTTTACACATTCATGTCCTTAAGTCCTGTTTCTGGAAGCATTAACGATGTATCGAAGGATGTAGGCATATTGAAGATATCAGATAGGTTTTGCCAAACTTCCCTCCTGAGGTTTTTAAAATCAATTTTCTCCTAAGGTGGGCATGTATGCAAGCGTCCATTTCCCTGATGTAACCAGAAGTATTTTCACCATTTAGTTTTTTCCTAACCCGACTTAAGTGATAGAAAATGAGATCTCATTTTTGTTCCATTTGTATTCCCTTCCTAATGAGGCTGACCTCTATGATGTATGCTTATTGGCCATTTGAATTTCTTCTTTTTCTTTACCTATTTTTTCTCCCTACCAGGGTTTTATCCTCAGACTTATTGGTTTGAGTGTCACTTTAATTCTCAATACTCCCGTTGGGGAATAAGCCAACATACTCAAACTAGAAAAGCATGTGTCAAGAGCTGGAGCACTCTGTAGGTAGATGGGTGAGGTTTTTACAGGAATGAGTTCCCTGTCACTACCGGTATTCAAGGTAGAGATGTCATAGGACAGATTCAAGACCAGAATGTGAGACTGAACCCGTCAATTCTAAGTCTTCTTAAAACCTTGAGGCTTTTCTGTTAAATTGAAGAGATGGGGTTAAAAGATCAGTTACACAATTCCTCAAAACTCTGAAAATTATAGGAGAAGTTTTATCATACAAAGGATAGCTTCTTATAGGAGCTGATCGCAATCTTGCCTGGGTTTCAAACTAATGTGACAATAAGAATCAAGCTCTTTCACAGAAAACTCACTGTAATGTATTTCACTGGTCATAAAGTTCTATTTAAGAGAGACAGAGATAGATGAGAGAGAGGAAGAGAAAGAGGAGAAGAAGAAGGGAGGAGGTGGGAGAAGGCAGGAGGAGAAGGGAGAGACGGAGAGAGAAGGGGAAGATGCTTCATTAACTACAGTGTTGTCTTGAGTCACTGGATACAAAATTGAATTTAGTGTTTTTTGGTTAAACCTCCTTATATCCTCCTAAATTTTTTTCAATGGTAGATTTCTTTAGCCTCTAAAATTATTTACATGGAATGGGTATCAAGTTTTTCTTGTGAGCTGAGTGTCACTGTTAAATTTCAGGGGATGGAACCAAACAAGGATAACGTCATAGCCTTGAAGTAAACCCTCTCAAGGTGGCTTTCTGGAGCTCTTCTCGGAATACCAGCAAGAAAGCTGCAGGTATGTGACAAATGGCCCTATCTGGTTTTCAGAATGCACAATTCTTCCTATTAGCACTTCCTGAAGGCAGTGTGCATGTCAACGCTTAATGATGATATCACTGAATTTGTGGTTAATACCATTTCTTTTCAGTGCTTGGATGAAAATAGTCAACAAGTCAACAAGCAGGTAAAATGAGTCAGGCACTGCACTAAATTGTTTATATACGTGAAGGAGAGTGATTTCTATCTTGGAATCTGGATTTCCAGTGGTTGAATTCCCTTCATAAAATGTCCAAGCATACATAACCAGTCAGGATTATCATTTCCACTCTGCTAATCTAACAGGAAATCCAGGATGATAATTAGGTTTGAATACTATAAATCTAGTAATGGTTAGCAATATTCCTTCTGCATTAAAGCAACAATAGAAAACACTGCTCAGTGCATCTGATTGATCATCAAGTGATTCCCTTTCTAAAATCCCATATAGAAACATGTCTCACTTAAACGCAATAAGGAAATAGATCCCCAAATCCACTCACCTTCCCACTGATCTTATACTGCCCAGCCCCCACTGGGTGGTAGAATTCAGGCTTTTATCCTTGTGCAGATCTTTACCCTTCTGTTCAGAGGAAAACTTAGTTACGTCATTCCATAGTTTCCCATCCATTTGGGGATGCAATCTAAGTGGTGAGACAGAGGGGAGAAAAGTGAAATGGAAATTGTGACTGTTTTGGTGAGCAAGGGCAATCGATGGGTCCATGGGGTCTAAAGCAGATAGAACTGTCTCAATTTGCAATCCCCCAAAAGCAGACCCTAAGAAAAAATTCAAGTCCAAGTAGTTTAGTTGGGAGTAGAAGGAAATACCAGACACCAGACAGTGAGCAAGGAGCTAAGACAAAGGAAGTTAGATGATAAAAGGTGCGTTATCAAGAGAATTACCACTGTGGGTGACTGGAAATTAATGTCCCTGGAGAATCTCTGGTAGCCAGTGTAGGACCCACCTCTCCATTTTATTGAATCTAAGGGGTGAGGGTGCTGGGGAATTCAAATACCAACTCTATGCCGCCATATACTTGGAAGCGATGTTAATTTTCCAGGTCTTTCAGCCTGCCACACAGTGGGCAAAGTGGACATCGGTGGCTAACGTGCGGGTGCTTGTAGTTGGGAGTCCGGGCAGTTTTCAGTAAAGCATTAAGATGAGGGGAGATGAGCAGGGCATTAAGATTTTTTCAGAGAGGAACTTTTGCCTTTCCCCTGAGAGAGATCTTCATTGGCCTTTAGACCATAAGCGTATCACTTATCTTCTTGGCATCTCAGTTTCCTCCTTTTATGTGAGAATTAGGGTTCTGGTTCAGGAGGCATTGGATGGAAATTAAATGGGATCTTAGGTTCATACATAGCTACTGTCCCATTTCTCTGAAGCTTGGACGTGCATGTGCATAACATACCCAACAGTTACTTCAGTAACTCGCATCTCCAACAAATGGATAACTTTGAAGATCCTTCTTCAAATTCTTGATCGGGATCTGAGACTCATCGATATCTCTCTTTGTATCAAAGTTTCTGGATGCATTCTGCAGCCTTGTGAAATTGCTCCTGAAAGCAGCAAGATGAGCATCAAACTATTTTGCCACATAGCACGATTTTTTTTTCCAGATGCAATCACCAGTTTAATCATGTTTGCATTTATGCAGGGAGAATTTTTGGTGGGTGATGCACTTTAAGAAATTTGGGGAAAGATAAACTCAAATGGAAATATATTATCTCAGCCCTCAGCTGGGTTGCACTTCGTTATTGTTATGTTGCTATTTGCTGGAACAGTTATCTACCTTTTAATTCATCCGTAAAAGTGGAGACAGCAAAGTCGAAAATCAGAATAAGTGGAACGTGGGGCTGACAAAGCTGCTGTGAACTTATGAAATCCACAGCCATAGTGGGTAACTGAATCTTTGAAAACACTAGGAGTCTTGCCTCACCCAGTTTCATTGTAATTTGCAAGCGTCCCAGTTACCGTCTGCATCAAGTGACAAGAATATGACCTGCATTCAGAGCCTGGCTGTTGTTAGACTGGGTTCAAATCTTGCTATTTGACCAACTACTTATTCTTTGGGATCCCCTTCCCTCTTATATGTTTGCCAAAGAAAAAAGCAAAAGCAAAATTGCAGTTCGTCTCAAAAACAAAGGTATGGATCACTGTATGTACTGCTTAACCAAATGCATATCTCTTATGGCTGATATAATACATCCATCAACAGAGATGGATTTTATCCTTAATGCGATTGAGGCTGTCACACGCTGCATTGTCCTCTTTTGCCAAAGCCCACTCCTGAGAGTCAAGGGGAAGGTCAAAGGGCACCTGAAGAAGGGGAGGATTGTCTCAATTACACTGCAGAGAATGGGACAAAATGCTGACAGAGGCACCAGGGATCTCTCACAGCTTGGAGGACCTAGTTCATGTTGGTGCCTGAATTTGAGCACCTGCCTCATGTCAGCCCTGTGCTTAGTTATCCCGGAAACACAGTGAGGCACAAACATGGTCCCTGATCTCAAGGAGCTTAATGCTTAGTTAGGTGTGTCGGGTGGAAAGTGGAGATGTGTACATGCTATAACTCCTGTGGAGAAGGGACAGGCAATCCCAGCACTGTGTGATAAGTCCTAGGGCTGGTAGGGGGAGAAGGGGAGATATTCCATACAGGTCAGATAGGACTTCCTCCAGAAGATGGCATCTGAGCCGAAAATAACAGTTAAAGAGGGCTTATGGGGAAAGTATACAGACCCGGGAGCACAGGAGCAAAATCCCGCAGGCAAGGCATGTATGAATATTTTTACTGAAACACATTTGACGCATAATATTATATTATTGTCAGAGGTACCACGTAATGATTCCGTATTTGTATATATTCTGAAATGATCATTACAAGAAGCCGTGTTAACATCCATTGCCACACATATTTACAAATTTAATTTTCTTGTGACGAGAATTTTTAAGATTTATTCTCTTAGCAACTTTCAATATACAGTACAGTGTTATTAACTATAGTCACCATGCTGTACGTTACATCCCCAGGACTTATTTATTTTATAACTGGAAGTTTGTACCTTTTGACTCCCTTCACCTGTTTCTCTCACTCACTCCCACCCCCTACCTTTGGCAACCACCAATCTGTTCTCTGTATTTATGAGTTCACTGTTGGGTTTTTTTGGAAAGAAAGATCATGCATTGACTCGCATGCATGCATGCATCTTCATGGAAGGGGTAGTATTTCCCTGTCCTTCCTCTGTTTTTTGGATGGGGCAACTACAGCTAGGAAGTTCAAGTGACTGACCAAGGTCACAGGGTTAATAATGCGTAGAACCCCAGCCTTGTAACTTATAACCCAATGCTCTTTCCACTACACCACCCAGCTCCCGATCCTGCTGAGTCACCTTAAGATGAGGACCCACATCGCTGATTCTCGTTCAGCTGTTATTCCTGTCTTCTTCCTAAGGTGCACAGGATGAGTGTAAAGTTGGAAGTGAAGAGAATGAAACTTCCCAACTCAGGGCAAAGGCGCCATATGTCTTCTAACTCCTGGGCACAATGGGGAGTCTCTTTAATGACTTTCTTAATGCTCTCCCCCCCTTGCCCTTGCATCTCCGCATTGGCTGCACATATGGTGTCTCTCCCTTCCCAAGGAATTGCTTTTACTGATATCATTTCCTGTCACAACCTTAATATTCTTTTAATGTACTGCCGTTGCTTGCTGCAGAGTTAATCTGTTATCCCTTGTTATGGAGACCTCACTCCAAATGCCAGAGCAGAGAATTGTGTCTCTGAGCTAAGAGCTACACATTCTTTGTGCATTTATTAGTTCCAAACTTTGGCTTTCAGTGGATGGACATAGTTTTCTGGGTTGTGAAATTTCAAGTTTGTATGAGGCATGATTATATTAGTCAGTTTGGGTTGCTTTCCACTGCTAGTTATAACAACAACAACAATAATGTATATGTATATACTGTTTTATAAAATAATTCCATGTAACTGAAAAGTCCAGCCATAGAGTGGACTACAGGTAAAGCTGGCTCAAGCAGATCACCAATATCACCAAGAACCAAGGTTTTTTTCACTTTTCCACTCTGTTTTACGTAGTGTTTGTTCCATCTTTATCTTAGGCAGAATGTTGATTAGAAAATATTTGCCAACAATAACAAGGATTACAAGTTTCCCAGTTTATAACAAACAAGAAAGAAAACTTCTCCACCTAAAGGCACCAGGAAATGTCTTAGTCTCATTGGCCGGAAGTGCAGCATGTGCCCATCTATGTCGTGTGCCTAGGCACAGGAGATGTGCACATTGGCTTAAGGCCAAGCATTCAAAACATGTGGCTCAGATCTTCAGGGATCAGAGTAGAGAAGGAGAAATGGGTGCTAGAGAGGCCACTAATGAGTCAGCATGGACTTTGGGGAGTCATTATAGGGATAAGAACTTAGAACCCAAATGCCTGGATTTAAATATCAGCCCTGAGTGATTTTGAGAAAGTGACTCAATCTTTCTATGCATCACTTTCCACATTTGTGAAATGGGTCTAGTTAACTAATTTTTAAAGGGCAAATTCCTAGTATGGCGTTCAAAGTCCTTCCAAAGGCTAAAATGAAGACTCAGTGAAGGAAGCCTACTTCACTTAATATCATCTCTAGACCTTAGTTGCATGACGCACTATTTTTAGCTAAACTTTTTAATGCTCCTTAACTGCGTTCAGCCAGACAATAACAACGTGAGGAAGGTGGAGAACAGGTTCTTGCATTCATCTTACTCCTGAGAAAAGCAAGGTTCAGAGTCATTCTGTAACTCGCCTGAGTGGAACGTACAAATCAATTGGCAAAGTTGGTCTGGGTTCTGAGCCCTTTCCAGTATGGAGTGTGGTTACATGAGTTCTTGACTTGTTTTTCCAAGGTTCTGAATCCACATTGCCCAACACAGTGTCCACAAGCCACATGCAACTATTTAAGTTTGCATTAATTAAAATTTAACAAGACTAAAACTTCAGTGCCCCAGTCACACTCGCCACATATCAAGCGCTCAAAAGCCACCTGCGGCTGGGGGCTACCACATTGGTCAGTACAGATATAAAAACATTCCCACCCTCGCTGATAGCTCCACTGGCTGGTCTACACCAATATACACATTAAATGCTCAATATCATGTTATCTTTTCACAGGGCAGTGATGGGTAGTAATGTGGTTAAAGTACTTGGCGGACATCCCCTCATTGCCCTGGTTAGGTTAAAATGCAGATAGATTACAACTGGAGCAGGATTTAATACAATTGAGAGAGTCAACAAAAGAGAAAGAGGTTACTGCTGACCACCCCAAATCCTGTGTGTCTGCATCATATCAGAGTCATTTTACTGAATATTAAAAGAAAAGGATATAAATAACTAAGGAAACTTGCTTGATTCAATGAAGAATTAATTATGCATTAGGAAAGTTTCAAACTCTCTTTCTCCCCTTCTCCCCACCCCCATCATTTCTTTCAGTTCTCCAAAATCACTATTCTTTGCAGCAAGGGAGGTCTAGGCCACAGAAATGGTGAGCAGAGAGGGCTTGGCAATTTTAAGACACATTGAAAGCTACAAGGAACCTGGCAACCTACTTTGGAACGATTTGGAGCCATCTCAGCGTTTCCATTCCAGACCACGTTTTTATAATTAGCTTCTCTAAAAAGGACTCCATCCTCAAAGCGTGTAGTGACTTGGAGACATACCCCATACAAAGAGGTTCTGTGGCAAAGGAAATGTTATGAGGCCTCTGTTTACTTCCCTTCTTTTTCTCCTCGGCTTATTTCCCTCCCAAGGCCTCAGATGTGTCTTTTGTGTTTGCGTGTGCATATGTTCAAAGTGGCAAATTGTGTGCATAAGTGGAAGTGTCATCGAGTGAAAGAAACATTTCCTCTTGTTAATCTATTACCTGGACAGCCAAAGCCATCACTGCATGACAAGCACTCTGGGCCTGTACCTCCCCAAAGCGGCATCTGGCTTTCTGGCGGACCCTCTTGCGCACGTGCATGCAGAGGCAGCTGGGTTTCTCTGGCTAATGACAAGCTCTGAGTTGCACCCTCTCTCCAGGAGTCATTTTCTTTGGCTCATCTTTGACCCAGTCATTGGAAGGGTTTTTTTTTTTTTCTCCATTTGGAGGCTTTTTCCTCCATCCATTTTTCATGAAGATTTTATGTGTCTCTGATCACCCCTTTAAAAAAAATGACGAAGCAAATGAATTCTTCATGTGCATCTCTGATGCTTGTGTGCAATATATTCTAGAGCTTCTGGTGGACAAAGCAGGTCTTTAATGCCCTCTGCATCAGGAGGAACAAAATCATGTTGATCTGAAAGAAATGTCACGCCAACGGTTTGTTTTCTCCTGAGCGTTTACAAAGACTATTGCTCTTTAAGCAACCCTGGATAAAAATGTGAAGGCTTTAGGGAGAAGCAAGTAAAAAACAAAAGCAAAATGAACCAAGCAAACAAAAATAGGTCTTCAGACGCATATGTATGAATGGTTTTCCCTGCATCTTCTGTTAGAATTAGACACACTTTTACAGAGCAGCGTCCTAAGTGTAAATACAAGCTTTCCCCTCCCCACCCCAAAACTTTAATACAACCAGGCAGAAAGAGCTAGGACCCTCCTAACAGCGGTGCCTGGAAGTGTGGTCGCAGGATTCCACTTGGACAAAGCAGACATCTGTTCAGTCTTTGATTATGGAACTTTAGACAAACCAATACCTCCCTCTTCTGCCATTGGATTGGCCACTCAGCACGGTTTAAAATGAAGTGCTGGCACCGTTTCAATGAACAAATCCATTTATTTATAGCTGGGTGACCTTCTGTTCAGCAGAGTTATGGACCTCTGGTGTCTGGTAGGAGTTCAGATTCCTCTGAATATCCAGCTCACATCTAGAGTGGAATTTAGATTCCCAGGGCTTTTGACCATATTTTAAGAGGGGGGGCATATTTGGATGTACTTCGAATATTCCACTAGGTTCACTTCCTCTGGCTCATCTATCCCACAATGTTGCCTCCAGGTGAATATGATCGCTTGAAAGAAAGGCTGCTATGGATGCAGTGAAAGCTTGGGATGGGAAAAAGTAATTCTTGCCCTGTGTCTAGTTCCTTACTTTCTGTGTCAGAGCAGACAAGCTTCAGAATCTCAGTTTTCTCAGCTGTTAGGAGCAGAGATTAATATCTATGTGCTGGGTACAACTGCTGGGAGGGAATCAAAAATATAGTAATAATAATTGTAATGAAATCGGTGCTTCTGGTTTGCCAGGGACGATTAGAAAAACTTCACCTGCTTTATTTTTATTTAATCCTCACAAAAACCCTAGAAGGGGCCTGCTATTATTATTTCTGCTTAAAAAATGAGGAGACCGGGGCCCAAAGAGGTCGAGTGGCTTCTTTGGCTCGTATGTGGATTCAGGTCCAGATAACATGATTTTAGATGGTAAGCTCTGAAGTACTGAAACTCACCATGGACAGGACACAAAATGTCAATATATGAAGAGCTCTAGAAATATAAGTTATTTACCTCTAATACTGCCATTACTTATAGTCCTGCTACTCCAGTAGAATTTCCATACGCAAGTGGACTATTCTAAAAACCACAAGTCATAGTGAAACGACTTTTAGAGAAGTAATACTCCAGAACAGAACACCCAATGTCTCCACTATTAATCTGGCTTCAAAAGACATTGATCACTTGGGGCTGGCCCCGTGGCCGAGTGGTTAAGTTCGCGCGCTCCGCTGCAGGCGGCCCAGTGTTTCGTTGGTTCGGATCCTGGGTGAGGACATGGCACTGCTCATCAAACCACGCTGAGGCAGCGTCCCACATGCCACAACTAGAAGGACCCACAACTAAGAATATGCAACTATGTAACGGGGTGCTTTGGGGAGAAAAAGGAAAAAAAATAAAATCTTTAAAAAAAAAAAAGACATTGATCACTTAACATAAGATCCATTGGGACAGAAGGAAACCTTTGGAGGAGATGGATATGTTTATGGCAGAGATGGTGGTGATGGTTTCATGAGTATACACTTATCTCCAGACTCATCAAGTTGTACACATTAAATATATACAGCTTTTTGTATGTCAATCATACCTCAACAAAGTGTTTTTTTAAGACATTGGCCAGCTTTGAAATAGCACTATACCAATAACAAAGAGATATTGTTTAAAATTTAGCTAATAATTTTCAAAACATTGTATCTGGGCTTGACTGGAGAATGATGCAACACATTGAGAAGTTACACCAAGGGAAGGCAGTGATCTTAAAAACACACTCTTGAGATGGAGTGATTTCAGCAGATAAGGAGAGGAGAGTGAAATGTGATTGTCCCCTTCTCTTTCCTCCATATCTCCCTTTCCTTGTTTCACATCTGTCCTTGGGGGTCTTGATGGAGGAGAGTGAGAGGTCACACTCTTGGGTGGCTTGAAGAGTCAGCTTCTTCTCAATCTGCCTTTGAGACCATAGGAGAGAATAAACCCCTGAGAGCATCCTGCTGGAATATGCTTCCTTCCCTTTGTCCAAACCTAAGTCCCCACGTGACTTAACAATGATGATGAATGTGTTTATATAAATGAAAGATATAAGGGCAAAATCGTACTAGTCTATAGTGAATACTAGTAAATAGTACCATTATTTCTATTACCACTGAGACAGAGAATTGAGCAAATACAATTATTTGATATTAGTGGTAGAAAGGGTCTTGGAGGTCACGTGATTTAGCCTTTATAGAGAGGAAATTTATTTGCTCTAGGACACATAGCTGCTTAGAGATCCTGGCCCGTGGATGGTCAGCTACAAAGAGGTGAAGTTCTTGGAATTCATTTATTGACTCACTGAGCCATGTATCTAACAAGCTCTTCTATGGCTCAGACCCTGTTCTGGTCATTGGGATTCCCAAGATGAATAGTACCTAGTCTCTATCCTCAAGAAATTCACTGCATGGAAGGGGGGAAAGGTGCAGAAATAAGTAACTGGCTCACGATGGATAAAGATTCTAATAAAAGTGTGAGCAAAGTGTTGGGACCTCATGAGTGGTGGCACTGATAGGATAGCAGAGAAACCTTCAGATATACGTACAGATGTCATGCTGCCTCCCAGGCCCTGTACAGAGATGAAATAATCATTGCCCTTGTCCTTGAGAACTCACAGTTTAGCAGGGAAGATAAGACACTGACAGAGGCAGACCTATTGCAGTGGAGAAAACGCCAAGTGCCACGAGAAAGGTCCAAACAGGGAGCTGAAGATTCTGGGGAGGCAGAAATGCACCCAGCTGCGAGGATCAGAAGGCCTTCCTGGAGGAGGTGATATTTGATCTGATTCTGAAAGGATCTCCAGAACTTCTGAACGTACACCGAGACCCAGGGTGCCGGGCATGGGAAGATCCCACAGCCAATAAACAGTAACGCATTCAGTTTGATTTTGTCCCTGACTTCTTGGTGCACATGGCATTATTAAGTGCCTAAACATAAACGTATTCCTTTTAAAATCCATCTTCAAAGTAGACTGGAGTTCCAAGCCTATCGAGACTTGACATATCAAAAGAAACTTGCTGACACAAACTGGAGTACGGAGCTTGATCTATTCCAATATACGATTTTAATGTTTCTCATTTTGCAGCCTTGCCAGCAACCATCTATCACCCACTGTCACATTTAAGTTTCCTAAATTACTGCTTTTTAACTTTTGTCACTTATTCAGCAAAGAGATATATTCTAAAGCCTGGCCTCCCCCAAGCCCACCCCATGACGGTATCTTAATATTAATACTGAGAGAGGGAGAAATAGAAATCTTGACTCCATTCAGAAGTAGGCAGGGTTTGTTGTTTTTTTTTTCTGGTTTCAAATTCAAGCGTTGATTTAATTATGTCACCTCTCAATGGTTTAGGGGGAAAAATATGAAACTGGTGAGAATTGAAAGAATAGAATGTGTTGAGAGTTGTAATTATGGAAATGAGAGACAGAGAGTAAATTCTTTAGAACACTTCTGGCAAAGGAAATAATTCCCTCTTCTTCAAGATGTGGGTGAGGAGGAGCCACGAGTTTCTAGACCTTGATGCTCAGAAGGAAATAAGGCCATCTATTTGACTTATTTCCTGCTCAGGATGGTGAACTGTACAGTTGTAAAAGTCTTGGGTCTTTAGCATCACTGAGGCAGGATATCAGCCCTGGATTTCCCAACCTTGGAATTCTTGTTTCATGAGACAAATCTATATTTCTCAAAGCTATTGTTACTGGGATCTTTGTTTTGCATATAGCCCAATAGGTTGCTAATTGATAAATGGCTCAGTATTTGTTGGGTGCTTCCTATTTTCCTGGCACTAGATATCTTACTAATTTTTATCAATAAATAGTGAAAAAGAACATAGCTAATCACTATGACTAAGAAGTGATATGTCGGAAGGAAAGGCAATGGTAATAATAATATCTATCATTAGTGAGAGCCTTATAAGTGTCAGATGCTTTGTACCTATCATCTTTGATATTCCAATCTGGCAACTGGGGCATGAGTGTAGCCCAGACAATTCACTTGATGTTGAACTGAGTTCTGTCTTACTTAGATCAGCCAATAAATTAGTGGTTGAACTGGTGGTTGAGACAAGTTTGTCAGGCTTCAAACCCCACACTCTTCCTCCTAAGACTTTACCATCCACCTCTACCACTCGCCTGTCCTCTCCCTCACTCTTGCAGTGACACAATACCTAATCTGATGAAGAAAATTATTCTGAGATGATGAAATGGATTGTTTGAGATTATGTCTAGGAGAAGTCAAGCAGAAAATAAAGATTCTGTTACTGATAATTAAAGAAAAACCTACTGGTAGGAAGTGTATACTAACCACTAATGGTGCTTTGGTATAAAGTAACTATGTCTATAGACGGGTGGTCATGCACTCTAGCTTCTCTGGAATAGTTCTGGTTTATACCTGTTTTTGCACCCAGTTAGTGGGCTCTGTTAATTCTCAAAAGTGTCCCAGTTTGGCCATGTAAAGTTTTCCTTTATATATGAAACAAAGGGATGATATTTTCTCTGAGCATTCAAGTACATGACAGTCATGGTTTTTACTGAGAATGAATCTGTTGTGGACTAATGTTTCCAGTCAGTTGTCATCATTGTCATCAACATGTTTCTTTGGTGTCTATTGTGAAGATAAAGTGTCACCATGGATGTTTGCACCTGCCTCTATTTTTCTGCAGCTGAATTCGTCAAGGAGAAAACAGGGTGTTGGGGATTTTTCTTCAGCTGGAAATTAATTGAAGTTGCAAGAAACTCCTCTAAGAATTAATGTAACACTCTAATCACAAGTAAAGGATTCTACTTTACAATCAGCTTCCTGAGTCTTGAAGAGATGATATTTCAGGAGTTGGAGATTTCTCAGCATTGCTGCATTTAGAAGTGCAGCCAACATGTTATTATCTTTGATTCTGAAAGACAGGGAATACATGGATAAATGAAAAGTACAGAAAACTCTAAGCCAGTATTTTAGTCTTACCTGAAGCAGCAGTACACAATAGTTTGGTATTTAACTGGATGCGAGATTAGAAATAGGCAGATATATTACTATTTGAGGTTGAAGTGGTGGTTTCCGAGGTCAAATTGTCTGAGTTTGAATTTAGATTCTCCCACTAACCAGTCATATGACCTTATCCAAGTTATTTAACTGATCCATGAAATGGGATTATAATAAGACACTGAGACTTGTAGTGAAAATTATCTGATGGAATGCACTCAACGCCCTTGAATGGTATCTAACAAAGTAAGCACTCGCTCTTATCGTTGGTAACTTAAAGAGAGAGAGAGTCAGAACAGTCCAAGTCTGAATTCTGAGGACAAGGTTCCAACCCTGGAGAAAGTGAGCATAAATATCTCCCTCTCTATCTTCATATTCAATTGATTGGAAATTTATATTGATTATCGAAGGCGTTTGTCAATCTCATCCAATTTTCTCTATCACCTCTGTCGCCAGTCTAGTCTGAGCCACCGTCACCTCTACTCCACACCTGCCTTCCAGTTCACCATGAGCCAAGTAGCTAAAGAGGCCTTCGGAAAAGTAAATATGATCAGGGTACTGTGCTGTGTGTTCATTAGCTTCCCACTGTTCTTTTCACGTGACCAGCAAGACCATGGGTGATCCAGCTTTCAGTACCCCTCAAGTCACATCATGTGCCAACTTGCCACTTCCTTACTGTGTCACTATATACCATACTCCCAATTCCTCAGTCAAGCCAAGCCCTCTTCCACTGAAGGAACAAACACATGTTCCCTTCATTCTCTGCTCGTCTCCTGTTTACATCTTATTCATTATTCAAGTCTCAGCTTAAAAGGTACTTCTTCCAGGGACCCTCCCATTATCACTCAGGTTCAGGCAGGTCCCTTGTCATATGTCTCAAAAACTGCATTTCCTGTACACCTAGTCCTTACTTAATAACTTTAGTTTCTGAAACCATACCACTAACTGAAAAAAATCAAATCAAATAAAATACTTCCATTAACTTTAATAGGAAAAATCATTTTTTATCAATATGTACAAATAAGTTTCATGCTTAGTTTTTAAAAACATATATTCATATGTGTGCATATACGTATATATGAATTGAATAATATAAACATGAGGAATAAGTTGAAAATAAATAGTCTGCATGTGAAATGTAATCTAATGGAGATTTTACTGGTCAAAGGAGAAAAATTATTTGATAGTGGGTAGTAGTTGGTGGAGGGGTTAGAGAGAAGAGACAATCTTTTGAAGAAGTATTTTTCTTTCCCTATCAGTGTTTTGACATTTTCAGGGGACTTATAGTTATCTTTCTCCCAAACTGCATCTTAAAAGTTATAGCACAGAAAATACAATGTAAAACAAAATAACAGCAAACACAAATATGCTTTATAATGCATAGAAATAACACTCATGGACAAGAGATGGATTAAGCTCAGATGCTCTCTCTTCATTCCTTTCGCTTGGTAGATGCAAAACGTTTGAGGTTCATCTGAAGTTGGAGCACAATTCACATTTGCTACACATGACACTCTCTCAGTAGAAACTCTTATGGAGAGCAAATTGACTATAATACCTAAACATAATTTCTTATAGCATATTTATTTATGTGTTTTGTGTGTGAAAAATCTTTATACTGGAAGAAAAGTGTCACGAAGCTAAAGGTAGTATGAATTTTCAAAATGACATCACTTTATAACTAAGTAATATACAGATACAACTATGTAAATTATAACTTGCAACTTTAACAAGTCATTAACAGAGCACTCATTTCATAGGTAACTCTATAATTACACACTTGTGTAAGTATTTGTTATGCTGTTTCCACCGCGAGAGATTAAACTCCATGAAAGGAATCTACTCTTGTATTCCTAGCACCTGGCACAGTGCAATAAACAATACCTTAGGACGGTGTCTCATGGTACAGAAACAAGATCCAGGAAGAAACAAGGTTGGATTGAGAGCAAGAAGTAAGTTGGGAGAGCAATGGAGAGAGAGAATATCCCACACCATTACTACGAAAGGAAGGGAAATAAAATATCTGCCAGACATATACATGGCATGCATTATTTTACATCTAAACTGGCAGTATATAACTAATTGCTTTTACCTAGACTCAAAAATATGGAAGATGCCACCAGATCTTAGTATAATGTCCCCTTTTTTCTCTGTCATCCTGTACTATTGTGACATTTGATTGTGATGGTCATCACAGGAAGTGAAATGACTCAGGAAATGGCTTGGCTATTTCATAGGCTAATTTATTGTATAAATAAACAATATAAGCTGTTGTGTGGTGTGCAGTTAGCTCAGAGTATGGTGCCACAACCACAAACATGCTAAATAATTTCTGAGCTTCTTAGAATCTTCTCTCCTGGTTCCAGCACCTAGGGCTTGGAGAGCTCCTTTTGGATGTGCTGGTTTGGTCTTTCTAAGCAACAAATTCAATTAGATTCAACAAATAGCTTCTGTGTATGCCAAGATAATTTTAACATGAGGCGATGAGAGAGAAAAACCACAGCCTGGTGTCTCTTCCTACTGGCTGAAAAAAAATACGCAGAAACTTTGAAAATAACCTTCTTAATGAAGACATAGGTTGGACAGGTAGCAAAGTTTTATTCAAGTGCCTTTCAGATTCATAGCTGTTTTCAATCTAGTTAAATGTCCCCTCGCCCCACCCCGACCCCCACCAAAAAGGAAAGAAACAAGTTTGACCTATCTTGAGCCAAAGTCATACTGTTCTGGCTGTTAAGAATATGATTAGCTTCTGAAAGTGACTGATGCCCTGGGTTTTCAATCATGTTAGAATTCTGGAATAATGGAATTTCTTATGAGGTCTACAAAAAGGTCTGATAGACTTTCAACAGCGACTTCCTCCTCCTTCCTGGGAACAGAATTTACTTCTGCCAATCAACTTCTGTTTACTGCTACGTGGATGTACAGGCTTACAGTTTGGTCTATGTCAAAAGATCTGAAAATTAGTGGTGCATTCAATAATTCTCCTGAGTTCAAATGTCAATTGATCTTTCTTTGATAGAAGTTCATTAGTTCCTCTTGCATTAAAAATTTCGGCAAATATTTTAAAATGAGAATTGGTATCACTCTAGAACATAAATGAAAGTAGGATTATATTATCCATATAGGAACCTAGATTTGAATCCGGGGTCCACCACTGAGAAAGCTGGGTGAATTTTGGGGTTGTTTTACCTCTGTGTGCTTTCATTTTCTTGTCTGTAAGATGAGGGTTATAGTAGGATCTACTGAGGCAGAGTTCCTGGCAAGTGAGGAGTGCAGCAGCAGCCATGTTATGTTTACTATTACTGTTATTGTTGTTGAGGTTTCCAAATAAAACATAAAACTTCAAAACCATCTTCCAATGAAGAAACTACTTTAGATGAAAAGTCCAGCCTCACTTGGAAGGAGTGAAGATGTACAGATATGGTTTCTTTCCTTTAAATGTAGAGGCAAATTGTTGATAGAGACTGAGAGACACTGTCATTGGTTTCCAAATTACATGTGCACTACAATTCAGTGCTCCCCTTATATTTTAAGCATGCTTTCTAGGATAGGCCCTATGCCTTTTTCAAAGAAGTTGTAATTTTTGGTTTGATTTTGGTTGAATCCACTACCCTGTTAGCACCTCTAAACACAGTGTCATATTAAATTTTAAAGAAGATATACTTCAATTTGGCTTCCAGAGTGACTTAGAAAACGCCTACCATGCAGACATTCTCACAAACAATAACTATAAACTCTGGACAAAATAAAAACACAACTACCTTAAAGCACTTGGGAGCATAAAAGCAGACAGATTCTTAAAAGGAGTCATCACCTGAAAGAAGGGAATTACACTGGGTGAGTTGCCCATCTTCACAGCTTCTAGTTGATGGCAGGCATCCTTCCGTGCCATCTTGGGCACCTAAATGTCCAATGGAAAACCCACATAATGTCTTGCCTAACAAATCAGAGGATAGAGTTTGAGGCAATTGTGGCTGCTGAAGTGTGAGGGAGACTCCTGACAAAAAGAAAACATGAGGGTTGGGCATTAGATCCTGTCTACAAATTTTGCCTCAACATCTGACTGACCACTGAGCCACCCATGCACAGAGTAGGCTACAAACAACCAAGGTAAAGGTGAAATGAGTGAACCCATGGGTTATAATTAGTCTTCGGGTGGTCAACATGATGTAAACTACACAGAATTCAAAATATATTACAATGTACGCGAAATCAATCAATCAATAAATAAGTGAACCCAGATTTGAGTTACCTCCTAAGAGGTGGAGTTTGAAGTTTGAGTCCAACCAAGTTAATTTTCTGCTATAAAAAATAATAAATCAACATGCTTTGGAGAAACATAACAGAATTTAGAGTCTCCATAACACAACATTCACAATTCCTACACCAAAAAGGAAAATGTGATTGATTCTTAAAAAAGAAAAAAGACAATCAATGGAGATCAATCTGAGATGATCAATATATTGGAAATAGCAGGAAATTATTTTAAAGTACCCGTTATAAGTATACTCAATGATGTAAAGGAAATTATGTTAATGGTAAATGAAAATATAAGAAATACCAGCGAAGATTTATGAAACCTTAAAAAGAAACAAATTGATATTTTAGAACTAAAAAGTACAACACTTAAAACTAAAATCCACTGGATAGACTCGACAGTCATATTGGAGATGACAGAGGAAAGAGTCACTAAACTTGAATAGTAGATCAGTGTAAAGTATTCAATATGAAAAACAGAAAGATGGAAGATTGAAAAAATGAACAGAGCCTCAGGCATCTGTGGGACAATATGAAAAGATTAAAGAAATTTAGTGAAACCCATCCAAAATAAATATAAAGAATACTACATCCCTACATCTAGATACATCATAATCAAACTGTGAACAGACACATTTAAGAAGGACTCTTGAAAGCAGCCAGAGGAAATAACACATTATATGCAGGGAAATTATCATTGATTTCTTATCAGAAACAACGGACCGGAAGATGGTGAAGCAACATTTTTAAAGTGTTGAAAGGAAAAAAAAACTACCAATCTAGAATTCTTTAAAAATATCCTCCACAAATTAAGGTGAAATAAATGTTTTCAAATAAAAGAAAACTAAGAGAATTCATCGACAGGAGATATGCCCTATAAGAAATGCTAAAAGAAGTTCCTCAAGTTGAAAGAAATGACACCATTTGGTAACTTGGTTCTTTAGGAAGTTCTTGGAACACTGGAAAAGATAAATATTTGGGGGAATATAATCTTAACTTAATTTCTTAAAAGTACTTATTTAAACATTTTATGTAGTTCTTCAGAGATAACAGATGCTTAATAATTTGGGGTTGAATGAGAAAATGGGGGAGAGTGAAGGAAGAGTTGCATCGAAGGAAAAGAAATGCATGATCTTGGTGACTTTGATTCTGATAATGAGTATGTTGGTGATTCCATCATAAGCCAAAGGATCATTTTCAAAGCACGTCTTGAAAGTTGATTAAATACAAGGGACTTTGCAGGTGTTAAATAAATGGTGATATTGAGCATGGCACTGGTACAAAAACAGACGGCACATTCAAAAAGAGTGAGTAAAGGGAGTTCAATGAATGAACTCCTTGGAAGTTTTGGGAAATCAACAAAGGGATGGAGATGTATCCTGAAGCTAGAAATAAATGGAATGTCATTATCACCCCCTAGATCACTCTCCCAGGGGCAAGTGAAGAAAGTAGTTGCCACGCCTGATGAGAGCTTTAGCTGTATAATAAGCTTGCCTGATGGAAGCCATGACCTTAGGTAGAGGAACTCTATCCATACCACTGAGCACTAAACCACGATATAGCAGAAGGAGACCTGGGAATAAATACTGTGATCTCTCTCTCTTCTGCCCTTATGATCTCCCACTGATCACCTACCAGTTCCTCCCATTGGCTCAACTGAACTAGAGGCTAGAAGGCAAGGAAGCCCAACTGGTATAGCCTCTTAGTGTGTTAGTGCACAAAGCAAGATGGAGATGGATAGAGGTTGGTTCTTGGAAAGAAACGGAGGATAACCAGTACAGGGCAAAGTTCCTATCCTTTGATTTTGAAATCTAACAGTTAAATAACAGGGCAATAGTCCTGCTCTTTATCAGCAACCACTCAAATCACCCTCTATAGAAGGATCTCTCTTAAGCTACTCTATAAAACCAAGATTGATTCCCTAAATATGAGCATTTCCAAAGCATAGTCAAGCAGAGTTTGACCTTAATATCTACTGCAACCTAGATATACTATATCACCAAGGAAACAGGCCGAGAAAAATGAAAATTATTTGCCTAGGGTTATGTAGCTAGTTATTGTGAGAACCAGGATTGGAATCAGCCTTTCTGAACCTCACCTAGTCGGCATTCCATCCACTACAACTTTAAACATAAATGTTGGCATTTTATTCTAGTTGCCAGAAAAAAATAGTCCCTTGCATCCTGGTTTTAGGTTGATTTGCCATTTCTGGTATGTTTCTTCAAGTACCAGTGGGAGCTCCAGTGCATATCTGCTTCCCAGGCATGGAACACACACACAACTTTGCATCTGAGCTGTTTCTCAAAATCACTAAACTATCCTAACAGCAACAATGTGCGAGTCCTTTGTAAATAACAGACACTGTGAAAAACACCTTTAAAAAGCCTTCATCCACTGAGTTCTCACAAAGACCATGTGAAGTGGGTAATACTATCCCCATTTCACAGATGAGAAAACTGAAGCGCCAAGAGATGAAGTAACTTGCCCTCTGTCATGTTATTAAGATGGGGGCACAGCAAGAAAGTGAAGCTCTGTAATCAAAATCCTACGCTGTTAACCATTCTGTTACCTCGAGTGTAAGTGAACTGAAGCTGTGTCTGACCTTCATGGCTGGTGACAGATTAGCACTGGGCTGATGGAGTGGGAACCAAATCATAATTTATCTTGGAAAAAAAATGCTCCCTCTATCTTGCCCCTGACAACTGAACCCTTTAGCAGCATCAGGGGGAATTACATGGGAAGAAAAATGGCACGTCTGTGAGTACTACATTATCTTCGGGTCCACTAAATTGATTTTTATTTTCAGAGATAAAATATTTCCAGGAGTTCTGTCTGGATTGGCAGGATGCCAGGGACAGGTGAACTTTTCCACCAACCTCTCGGGTTAAGTCCAAGACTTCCAGTTTCAGAGTCTCCTTAGGAAAGCTTGTTGACGTGGAAAGAACAGAACTGTGAGAACTCAAGTATGGATTTGAAGAATGTGACTTCTCCCTCACTTCTTAGGAAAGGGACCCCAGCACAGGAGAGAGAAAACAACAGAAGCAGGGCACTTTGTTTTCATCAAGAAGAACCAAGGATTCAAATCTCTGCAGCCTTCTTGACTGGCTGATTCCAGTGTCTTTTTTGTCTGCACCTCTGCAGTAAATATTCGTAAAACAAGTAAGAATAGCAATAATAGCCATCATTTATTGAACATTTTTGTGTGTGTGCCAAGCGCTGTTCCAAGTACATTACATGGATTATCTCATTTAACCTTTGCAACAAACTGATGAGGTTTATACCTTTATCAGTCACTTTTTCCAGATAAGGAAACTAGTAATTTAGAAAGGCTTAATCATAAAACCAAGCAGCTAATTACTAAAGTTGAGATTCAAATTCAGATCTGATTTGACTTCAAAGGTAGTTTCCCTCCCCAGTTGCAGATTTGAGTCACCTATAGAAAATTCAAAATACACCAATACCTAAACCTCAAACTCACAAATCCAATACAATTGATCTGGGATGAAAACTGGGCATCATTTTGTTTTTTTTAAACTCCCCGAGTGATGCTGATGTGTATCCAGAGAAACCACAACCCTAAGCCTTGGGGATACTTCAAGTCAGCAAGCAAAGCTCGCTGAAACAGGGAAGTTGCCTAACAATGGTGTTTTATCTTCGTAATGCTCTACACACCACAAAACCCTTTAACAGGAATAGGTCTGAATGCCCCCAAAGATGAAGTCTTGCTGAATTGTATCTAGCAGTCAAGATCTAAGGTTTACTTCTAGTCTTCAACTTATGCAGGAAGTAGTAATATTTTATTTTGGTTGCTCCGTAACATTTCACAACCATCCAACAGTCCTCCAGGCAATGTTCAGAAAGATCAACACAAGTGGCCAAGCGGGAGATTTTTTTGTCACTGATAAAATACAACACACCAACCCCATCTCAAGCCTGAGAACATCTTCACCATTAGAACAAGCAGAGACCACCAGAAATGTCACCATTAGACCTGTAAAACAACTACTCCGACATTTAAAGGGACTCGTCAGAGGAGCAGAACAATTTTCATATTAAACATTCTGGTTAGAAAAGGTGGCCATTTCTATGGGGCAACAGACATTGTATCTGCGGGATCATCCAATCACCCAGCTTTAATCAGTTGAGTGAGAAAGATCTTCTTCATTATCAAAGGACAGTGGAGGAAAAGTGACAGTTCTACAGATCATTATGAGTGCTACTTTGTTCAAAGGGACTATTCATTGCCCATTTTTATAAGCAGCACGGCTTTCAAGGGATTTCAATCTAGGGAGAAGATGTCTTGATTAAAGCAGATTTAAATCTAAATAAGAGAGAGCTGAATGACAAGGTAAGTGGTCCTGTGGTCCATTCGTGAGGCGTCCCAAAGTCTCAGAAAGCCAGAATAGAAAAATCGACTTGGTTTCAAAGTTCTACTATTTACAGATAATGTAACAGATTGGAAAATGAATACTAGGAGAAGACAAGAGAATTACCTAACGAGTCCTTCCTCCATTGAAAAAGAATACATAATATTTCATGAATAAATAAAGTATATCATGAATTTCTATACTATAGAACAACAATAAAATGGATAACAGTGCACCAATCAATCAAGCAAAGAGAAAGAATATTATCAGTGCTTTTGGAAGCGTCCTTGTGCATCCCACTTTGGATTCATCCTCCTACATTGAGCCTATAGAGAACCGTCTCCTGAATTTTGTGATTATCATGTCTTAGCTTTTCTATAAAGTTTTATAAGGTAGTGCTTACTCAATGTATTACTTACTTTTCAAGTTTAGGAGCCTTGTATAAATGAAATCATACTGCACATATTCTTTTAATATTTGTTTTTGTTTTACTTTTTGCTCAAAGTAGTTTGTGAGATTTATCTAGGATGTGTATAGATATTGTTTATTTATTTTACTTCTGCATGATATTTCCATTGTATGAACATGCCACAATTTATTTACCTGCTTGCCTATTGTTGGCTTTATTGAATGTTTCCAGGGATTTTTTTTCAATGTCCCCATGGAAACAATGATGCTAACAATGTTTAAGATAGTCTCAAGGCTGTAAATTTTTCTAACTATATTACATAACGACTATTGTATTCCAAAGTGGTTGCAAATATTTATGCTCCCAACTGGCAGTTGTATGAGTGCCCATTCTCCAGATCCATATTTTCAAACTTTTTAATTTTGTCACATTGGCCTATATAAATATTTTATTGTGGCTTTAATTTGCAGAATTAGTAATTCAGAATGATTAGTAAATCAGAATGATTACCAATGAAGATAGCATCTTTTCCTATTTTAATGGCCATTAGTCCTTTCTCTTCTGGGCATCCTGATTCAAGGAGTTTATCCATTTTATTATTGGTTGTTTAGTATTTCTTATTAAGTCTCGGAGAATTTTTAATGTATACAGTTACTAGCATTTTGCCAGTTTCTTGTGTTGCTGACCACTTCTCTCAGTTTGTGGTTTGTTTTGGGTTTTGTGTGTTAGCTTTGTGTTTTGATGGACCAAAGTTCTAAATTTGGGCATCGTCAAACTGTACCATACTCACATTGCCTTTTATTAAGTGTTTATATTAAGTCTAATTGGTTTTGGCAATTACTCTACCATTTTATTTTCTTTGGGAATGTCTTGGATATCTTTGGTCTCTTGTTTACCCATATAAAATTTAGAATCATACATTAAGTTCCGCGAAAGACACTGTGGGGACTTTACTGGCTGTTGAACTGGATCTTTTGATGAACTTGGAAGACAATTTGTATTTTGGGTGAGGGGGCCTTATTAAGCCTTCCTGGAACATGGGCTGTCTATCTATTTATTTGGGTCCTCTTTAGGGGCTTCCCTTTTCTATCACGCTACTCCCCAGGCTGAGGAATCTGGACTTGATCTGGGAAGCTATAAATTGTTGTTGAGTTGCGAAGGAAGCTGAGAGAAGGTTTTTCTATTCTTTTGTTTGATTTTTATTTTTGTTTTGAAGCAAAATTGACTTGGCAGTGGTAGGCAGGGGTCTTCCAACTTCATACGTCCTTCCGCTAAATGATTTCTCACACCTGAAATCGCCTTCTCCCTGGGTAGCCATCCCGCCGCGTCCCTCAGCTCATTTACCTTGAGTAAGTCAGCCCTGATTATTTGAGATGGCATAACAATACTGTCTTCTCCAATCAGGTAAATACTAATTACTAATTAATAATAGGTAAATAGCCTCCATCCCTCAACAGTCGGTGTTTCAGACAGAGAGAGAGAAACAAAATTAATATGTTGTCAAAGCAGCCAATGAAATCCACAAAATTAGGTAGCTTACTAAGCTATGGGGCATCTTAGGGAGAAAATGAGCACGCCCGAAGGCCTCTCATTTATATTTTTTAGTCATTATTATAGAAGCTATCTTGGAATCAGGTAACCGTTCTAGTTTCCACTTCTATATCTGCAGATGAATATTTGTAAAATGTATCAGTCATCATTTTTATTACAAAATTAGTATCATCACATAAAATGTAAAAATATGAAAACTTGAAAAGAAAAAAGTAAATTTTCTCTGATCAAGCACAAAGTCTTTGAACGGTTCAATAAATTTCCTTTTTGTTAATTTTCTGAGTGTTGTAATCACCCATTGTACATACTTTTGAATTCTGGCTTTTGTTTCATGCAACCTTATATAACAAATATAGTGTATAAATATGATTACATCATATACGCTTTTTAAGAACATTTCAAATCACTGCATAATACATCATCAGGTTGGTGAACAAGAGTATAATCTTCTTCCTAAAGTTGGGAATTTAGGTATTTTCCCATGTTTTGTTCTAATGAATAAGGTTGATATTTAAAGCTCTTGCATATTAATTCCATTTTATTTCTTTGATCTTTATAACTCAGAAAGTTTCTGCCAGATCTGAGTGAAGAGTTGAGAAGCCAAATCCTTGCCCTACAGTTAGTAGCCATGTGGCATAGCTATATGGGGCATTCACACCCCATCTTTGAGATGGTAATGAGACTGCCCCCTTTTGCAGGATTGCTGGGTACATCGCTCCATCCCTGAGGAAACAGTCTTTATAGGTGAATGTGACTGCAAATAGAAGGTGTTATAAAGATTTTATCCAAAAGACAGATAATCCTCATGCCTATGGGGCTGTGCTAAATATTACAGAAGGAATTTGAAGTAAAAAAAGAAAAAGTTAATTCTGTCTGAATAGGTGCTATATTAATAATAATAAGTGATAATTCTAGATTGCCAGATTTAGGGTAATTATTTTAATTATATGTTTCACCATCTGGATGACAGTCCTGGGTGTTTAAACAAGTTTTCAATTAGTATTTTGAGGAAGTGCCAAGAAAATTTTTCTCTGAGCCTTAAATTTCTTTCTCTTCTTTCATAATAATTTCCGTTTGTTTTTCCTTTTAATTTCAGGTTTTAAAAGACCTGTGTCTCTGGCAGAGTGAATACAGTGACAGTGACAGTACAGACAACAACTTGGAATGAACTCTGGCTCTGCTACTCACATAGGTGAGAGTTTTGACTTCCTGGTGCCTCAGTTTCTTTAGTATCTAAGTGGAAAGGATGGTGCTGCATAGGGTTGTAATAAACATGCGCTATGACAAAGCACACCAAGTTCTGGCAGAGTGCCTGGCACACGGAAGTTCGATACATATTACCCTTTATTAGCAAAGGCAGGAACAATGTATTGAAGACAGTGCAAAGCTATTCTGGGCAGCACATCTAATTGTATCCTCACATCAACCCTGCAGTTGCAGATCATTCACCCCCTTTCACAGAGGTGAAAACCAAAGCTCTAAGAGGTTGCGTAACACTGAGTGCACTCTGTGTCACTCAGTTGCAAGCGGCTCCAAGCTGGACCCAGCTGTTCTGACTCTTAAGTTTCACTTTTTTCTCCTGAGCAAATTCTGGAGTTTCCCAGTATAAATAATATATATTAGAGATCTTCCTAAGAACAGGTTTGGTGAAAGATGACATGAAACAAATCGAAGGGAATTCACGACAGCTAACATGCATGTGTGGTGCTGTCCTAGGTGTTACTTAATTGAATCTTCCCAAGACCATATGTTTTAGATTTTACTCATCCCATTTGTCACACACAAGAAGGCTTTCAGGGGCCTGCTGGTGGCATAGCAGTTGACTTCACAAGCTCCACTTCAGCAGCTTGGGGTTCACCATTTCGGATCTGGAGTGCAGGGCTACGCACCACATATCAAGCCATGCTTTGGCAGGCATTCCACGTATAAAATAGAGGAAGATGGGCACGGATGTTAGCTGAGGGCCAGTCTTCCTCAGCAAAAAGAGGAGGATTGGTGGCAGATGTTAGCTCAGGGCTAATCTTCCTCAAAAAAAAAAAAAAGGGTGCTCACATCAAGAAGCATCTGACTCCAAACCTGTATCCTTTGTTACAAGGGCTTAAAGGAAATCAAGAATGAGGTCATAGATGAGGGGTAGAGCCCTGAAATCCAACTATGAATGTATCTGTTAACCTCACCTTCCTTTGGGCCGTGGTAGGACACATCCAGTGGTAGCATCTGGCAAAAAGCAATAATCAACTTGTGAGATACGGGTAAGAAGGATATTTTAAGGTGCTTGCAAAAGATTTGCTGTAAGTATAGACCTGAGTTGGAAATGCAAAGCTGCACCTCTCCACACACCAGGGAGGGAAAGATGGCAACAGTGGGTCCTTGCCTCTCTCTTGATATTGAGTGATTTGCGATCTGAAAGTGAAGTTGGACTGGAAAGGGAGAGAGAGATAACAAGGAAAAAAATATTCAATTTGAAGTTGCCTTCAAGGAAAAATGTCACCCAGAAAATGATTTTATCAGGTTTGAAATGCAAATGCAATAAAATCCCTGACATATTTGGATTGGTAAAATAATATATTTCAGGATCTGGTGAAGAGAGGATTTTAGTGCAGGGGAAGTTGTGGGTAGATAGGACTGGCTACAGTTGGAATACAAAAATCGTCATCTCAGAAAAAATAAAATTCCTAACACTGGGTTGTGACTGTATAGAAACAAGATATCCTGCCGTAGTCAAACCATCCCCATTTTTCTGTCATGGGGAGACATATAAAAGGAAGATCTCAGAGCAGCATGGTCTATGTTTCTCTGTATCTCCTTGTGGTGGACAACTTTTGGGTGTCTGGTCATCCTATTGTCCCTCTTCTGCAATGACTTCCTGCCACCCTCAGGGGTCGGCTTCTGTCATCACATATATATGGAATGACCTTGATCCCTGCTCCCATAGAGTTGGTTGTATCAGGAGTAAAACCTCACTCACCCAGTAGAAGCCAGTAAGATTCACAACCCTTGATTTTTTGAATAGGTAGTCAACTGGGGCTGAGGAGTTGTGAAGATAGATATGGCTTCTGAGAGAGCAAAAGGAAACAGACATGCAGAAATGGGGAAACATGAAGAATAGAGCAGATATCCCATGGATGCTACAGAAATAGGGAGGCCAACTTAGCTAACGATGCCTTTTCAGTTCCAAGTTGGAGTCCTGTGGGGCCTGGCTATATTCATATCCTTAAATATTTCCCTGGTTTCCTCATCTTTGTGTAAGTCAGCTTAGAGGGGAAAGGTCTTGACTGATGCAAAGTTACCCCATCTTGTACAGAATGGTGCCTCAATGCATTTTTGTGGATAAGTGGAACAATGGCATTTTGATATTTATTGCTAATCTTGAATATACTTTACTTTTTTGATTTTAGTATTCTTGGGTCTCTTATAGATCCAAATAGCTACTGCTCTCTACCTTCCTTCTACTTAACAATAGTGTAGACGGATTTTTAAAAATAGAGTTCTCCATGTAAATGCTGTATGGATCCAAGGACAAATACTTTGTGTCACTATACCTAAGTAGGTGGTATAACTCCATGTTTGGGAATCATTAGCTGGCACTTGAGCCTCATGGGCAACAGTTTCATGACCCAAGGTCTACGGCTAGCAAATGCCAGAGTTGAGACTCAGCTGTTTTTTTAACCTGACTTTGAAGCTTGAGTAATGCGCTTTTCTGTGTTAAACATAATGGTCAAGAAGTTCCCAGATATATATGCAAGTACAAGGTGGGGAGCATCTGGGAATTTTCATAGACACTGACTCATGTGACAGTATTGATAGAGCATGTGATGACAACAAATGAAATGCAACTTCAACATAGTGGTGAACTGTATTAAGTAGGAGAATGACTAGAATGAGAGAAAAGAGGAACTTTGTGTGCTGTGACCCACAAAGCCTGATGTTATACATTGAGTTCTGCACAGTATTCTTTGGGAAGGTGGAAAACGAATTGTTCAGGAGAAGGTAAGCAGAGTGGGGAGAATGCTGGTAGTTCATCAGGTAAAATAGTCAAGGGGAATGAGAATATTTTTGAGGGGAGAGGCTCTTAGGAATATGATTATCGTCTTTAATATCATAACCTCAGTTAACTGGAAGAGGAAATCAACCATGAAGCCCAGTGCTTGCTACCAGAACTCATGGAGAGAAGCTGAAGGGAGACAAAGTTAGGAACCATATCAGAATGATGCTGAAATAGTCAGAAGCTGGGTTTCCTGAATCTCCGTCATTTTTGTACCACCTTTGCTATATCTGCAGAAACCCTGTGCTGTATTTTTGTCCATTTGTCTTTAAGTTGACATTTATTAGTTGTAAATAAATGTATTTTAAAAGGATTACCATTAAAGGAAAATAGGTACCATTCATCATAAATAGGAGTAAAGAATAAAAACAAATAAGATGAAAAGAAAGTGCTGTGGAACTCCAGATGATCTGAGGGCTGCTGCCTCTTTGTGAGAAAGGAAGATTAGGAAGTGTGAGAGAGATGATAAAGATGGAGAGTATTGAGATCTCCTGCTTGATGTCGGAAGAAATGCAAGAGAAAGGAGAGAACGTTATGGGATAACTGTATTGTCACTCTATGAGAATTAATGTCATCTAACATCTCATCCTGTCTACCTAAAATCCCTTCAGAGATGCATCCCACACTTTGGGAAACACTGACGTGGATGTCCAATGACAAGTCATTTAGCAAATAGGGAGGTCAAGTCAAAGAAGTATTCCAAAGGGACCAGAGTCAGTAGGGATGTTGGTTAGAAGGTTACCTGGCATCCAGGTAGCCAGGGCCCTTCTGGTTTGGGGCAGTGATGATTCCATGATTTATTGAGTTGGGCTTGCTGTAGAGAACCTGGACTTGGCCTCCACCCAGTCCCATGATGGAGGCTCCTGGGGCACTCCACAGGGCTGCTCATTGACATCTGCGCATTCATTGCACACCACAATTAAGGCTTCCTGTTTTCCAAGACAAATGCGAGGGGGCCCCTTTGTGGTTTGGCTGGCAGGCATACAAATCTGGCTGTGCAGCATTCGTGGCAGCTCCTCATTTCTCAGTGTCACCGAGGATCTTGTATAGCTCTCATTGTTTCATTTTCCCAGCAACGCAGTAATGGTTTCCTACTGATTGAGTGGGAAACAGAGCCAATGTGTGTCTGCTCCAGAGGTAGTGAGGAGCCCTGTGTGCCAGTTCCCAGAGGGGGCAGGTGGCACCAGGAAAGGATCATTGGCCCTCTCACTTCTCTTGAGCAAATCCAAAGAGTGGATGAGGACCGGGTGCCTCTCTTGGATGGGGATGATGAAAACCACATATAACAAAGAGGGAGATAGTGTGACAGAGACAACCAGACATAGCTGAGCTGTGATGCCAGCCCTGCCGTATACTGTTATGTAAATTTGGGTGAATAAGCAATTTAACCTCTTTAAGCCCCAATTTCTCCATGCCTAAGATGAGGTTAATAAAAATAACAGCTCACAAGACCCTTGGGAGAAACGACTGATATAACTTATAGTAAGTGCACTGAAAACATCTGTTTTCTTCCTCTTTTCCCTTCCTACTGTACTGGTGCTACAAGACAAATGGATGGGCAGGAATGGGCCATGAGTTTGCTTGTCATCAGCTCATCTGCACACTGTCATTCCCAAAGAAGATGGAGATGGGACTTAGGAGAAGGTGCTTTGTGTAGGTTTGGGGGTAACAGAGGTAAACAAAGAAATCAGCCCTTTTTCCTAAATATGCTGTGGCACGCATTCATTCATTTATTTAGCAAATGTTTCTATGGAGCAGCTACCCTATGATAGGCATGGTCCTAGGCCCTGTGGACTCGTTGATGGAAAAGATAAGCACCATCCTGGGATAGACAAGACTCACCTTGACTTAGTAAGAACTCATGTGATGAGTGTTATGAACAGTGACAAACACAATGAGTCTCTACTACAGGGAGATGAAACGAAGTCTGCAGAGTCAGGAAATATTCCCAGGAGTGGGCGATTTTGTAATCCAAACCCTGAATAATGAGTTCATTCAACTCAGTGGTGAGGTGTGGTGGGAGAGGAAAAGTCTGGGTCGTTGGAGGAATAAAACTAAGTTCAGCATGTTTAGGGATCCCTCATAGAGTAGCTAGTTTCCTTTTGCTAATTAAGTCCATCTTTTAAGGCAATCATTTAATATCATAATTTCATGGAAGAAAGAACATTTTAACATCAGGAAAATGAGACACCATCAGATTAATGTCAGCCTTTAAACTGAATAAATTCAGTGTTATAAAACGTCCAGTTCATTTTGCTTGCTTGCACTTAAAAACGTGTCTGTGACCACTGCAGGTTCCAAGAGAAAGAGCAAAATCATTCTCACTAAGCAGAGATTTTGACCCCAAATTGATAACGTTTTCTACCAGCAAGGTGACCCAGAAGATGGATGAATAGCAAAGACTTGTATTCATTCACTCATTCATTCATTCAACAATATCCCTTGAGATATGTGTGTATATATATATATATATATATATGTCAGACATCATGTGAAAGAACAATCGAGACCAAAGAAGATACTATTTTACTATTTACCCCAGGAAAGTGCATGTCTCTTTCTCTGTCAGGTTGCTGGAGTTGAGGCCAGGTCAACATAATGTGAGCTGAGCTAGTCTAGACTTCATCATAACTACAATGAGATTCAACTCACTGCTGGCTTCAAATGCTTTCAGAGTAGGACCAGGTCTTCCCCTTTAACAGGGTTGGCGATCTGAGCACTGGTCAGACTCTAGAGATCCCACGACACTTTGCAGACCAGCCACCAACTTTCAGGGTCACCAAGGAGTTCTCTTGGTTGTCAGCCCCACCCTGGCTTTCCGGCCTCAGGCAATTTCTCTCCATCGTGCTGCCCTGCTCCCAGCGTCGGGAGGCTGTTGTCTGCACCTGTGAAGGCCCTGTGCATCTTGGGGGACGTGTCTCAGCTCTCCACCCTGCCCCCCACCATTTCGCCAGCCACCACCAAACATTCATACTGTGCCTTGGGGTTTTCTCTCAGCTCTTCAGATCTTTAGCAGCCATTGCCATGCACTCCAAAAAGGACCCACACACCTCGGGCTTCCTCTAAGCCTTCCCTGCCTACCCTCAGCCTTCAACATGCAGCCTCTGTGCACTGAGTGAAGCCCCAAGGGGAAGAGTCGTCAGGTTGGTGCAGACTCACCGTTTGACTGGAGCTCCATAGATGCTCACCCATCATGCCAGACCACCAGGTTTGCTAAAAGTTTGGCTGACTTCTCCCTTCAGTCTTTAGCAGATTTTCTTCTTCTCCTGCCTTGCCCAGGGGCAAAAGAAGTCATGGCTTTCTTCTCTCCTATAAATAGCTCAAGTCTGTCTGGATTTTGGTTGATTTAGCTTTCTTGCCATCTCTAGAGCTCTCTCTCTTCTTTCCTCTCCTCTCCTCCCACCTCTTCCTCCTCCTCCTCCACCTCCTCCTTTTTCTTCTTCTTCCTCTGTCTTTCTGTCTCTCTCTCAATAAAGCATAGTAAATACAGCTGAATTCTACATACTGCCCTCCTCAATGACATTTTTCTACTTCTCCTCCAGAGGTAGTAACGAATTTTTTCATATATGTGGTCCATATCTTATATACTTTCGTCAACCATAATAAATAAAGTTATATGGCCAGCCCGGTGGCGCAGTGCTTGAGCTTGCACTTTCCGCTTCAGCGGCTGGGGGTTCGCTGGTTTGGATCCCGGGTGCAGACTTGGCACCGCTTGGCACCCCATGCTGTGGTAGGCATCCCACATATAAAATAGAGGAAAATGGCCATGGATGTTAGCTCAGGGCCAGTCTTCCTCAGCAAAAAGAGAAGGATTGGCAGCAGTTAGCTCAGGGCTAATCTTCCTGAAAAAAATAAAAAAATAAAAAATAATAAAGTTGTAGAGGGTTATTAATTTAGATAAATTGTATGTACTATGCGTATCATTCTGAAATTGACTTTGTTTGCTCGTGATTCTGTTTTTGAGATCTATCCATGCTAATACAAGCAGATCTGGTCCTTTGATTTCATCATCTGTTCACAATTCCATTCTACGAATTCACCACTATATATTTATCTGTTACTCTCCTGGTGGACATATGGATTCTTCTTTCCTGAGCGTTGAAGACATAAACATGGAAAAAGGGAAAAAGTGAAGTTAGGTAATTTGAGCACTTGTTTTGCATCAGACATTATTCTGGGACTGTGGACATAAGGAACGATATAATACATTTACCGTCTAGTGGGAGAGATAAGGAGGTGAGCAATAATTGAATTTGCATTTTAGGAAGATTAATCTTGCAGTGTGTAGGACATCTGAGAAGAAGGAATAGTTGGAGACAAGGGAACAAGCCTGTAATGATCTGCAGAGGTCCAGATGAGGCACAGACGTCTAACAAAGCAATGGTTGTGAATAAGAGAGAAGTAATATGGAATGGGACCAACATGCCTGATACAATGAGGGTGGCGGAGCTGGGAAATGAGCACACACCTGTCTTTCCCCAAAACCTCTGCTTATCCACCAAGCCAAAGCACATGCTGTCCAGAGAGGCAAAGGGTCACTTCGTGGAGAGACCAAATGTTTGGGATAATATAGTGTGTGGCTCACAGCTCCCGTGCTTGAGAAGCCCAGTGGCCTTAAGAAGCCTAGTGGGAGAGAAAAACAAACTGACTTTATAATATAGAGCAAAACTATATTGTCTCCTGATGTGTCAGATCCCAGCACCAAATGGACACAAAAGGATGAGCAGCTGAGCCAGACGGTGAAAGTGAAGGGATATTTCCAAGAGATGGTGTCATTTCTGCTGAGATCAAAAGACAAGGTGGATGAAGCCAGGAAAGGGAAAAAATATAGGTTCAGTCACATTCTAGGTAGAGCAAACAATTTCCAAGGTAATATGACCAGGGCAAACAGTTATGTGATAATTACTATGTGCTGGGCACATAGTTTATTTCATTCCCATGGCAACCCTATAAGATGGGTAGTATTATTACTATCATCCCCATTTTCTGGAGGCATAAAGTAGGACAGAGAGAGGTTTAAAGCACTTACCCAAGGCCACACACCTAGTAGGCAACAGAGGGAGGAATTAAACCCTTGCGGTGTGGCTCAGGGACCATGCTCTCAATCCCAGTTCTAAAGCAACACTCATTGTGATCACCTGCAGTTTAGCACAGATGCAGACAGCGGTCTGTGTTGCAACTCAGGGTTCAGCAGGGTTTTCTGGGGGAAAGTAGGAAGTAGGAAGAGCCAGAGAGTGAGAAAATGGGGCTGGCAAGGAGGCAGTGAGGAATCTCTCAGTGCGGGAGAACATAGAAGGTGTGTCATGGAATCCCCGAGAGGGAGAAGCTGGGGAGGAAGGGAATGGTAGGACAGGAACATAGGACCTGGAGACAACATTCGAGTGTTACCACAGGCTGGTGCACCTGGGCTGGGCTCACGTGATGCTCTTCTGGTCCCTGTTCTCAAATCCCACCTCCATGCCGTGACTCCCAATCCTCATCATTTCTCTGACATCTTTGTCTGCACATCCAGCAGTTTCCTGAACTTTCTCCACCTGGAAAATGTCCAGAAAGCCCTGTTTTAGAGCAGGCACCACATAAATGTCAACTTCTTTCCTTCCTTCTTCCTTTCCTTCCTCCCTTCCTTCTTCCCACCCTGGATCAGCATCTACTATTTACAAGACCATGTGCTTTGTTACGCAGGGGTGGTGTTGGTGGTTACAAACACGGATCATCTACGAAACCTCTCCTCAAAGAGCTTTCAGTCTAGTAAGAAAAAAAACAACATTTACCCTGAACCGTCATTTTTTGCCCCATCAGAGAAGTCCTGAGAAGTTGCTCTGTGATGTTAGGAGGTTGATGGCAGTGGAGGACTTTTCTTTTCCTACAATGCTCAAATTGGAAGAAAGCTCAGAAATAATTTTGTCTTTGGTTCCTCTCTTTGTGCTTCAGAACCCTGTGATCTTCCCAGAGTTTTTGAATATATAACTAGTCTTGTCTGAAAGATTAGTAGATCAATGATAATATTAAAATATAATTACTATCATGATGATTAATGAAGTATAAGTTAATAGTAATAGCTAGGACTTACATAGCGTTTGCTATTCTCCAGCAATTTTTCTAAGTGCTTTCCAAATAGAAACTCACTTGGTCTTTGCATCCATCTTATGAAGGAGATACTATTATTATCCTACTTTATAGATGAGGGAATTGAGACAGACAGAAGTGATGTAGCTGGTCCAAAGCCACGTGGCTACTAAGTGGCAGACAAGAGGCTTTTAACCAAACAGTATGACTCTGGGGACTGCTTTGAACCACTATGAAATGTTTCCTCTTGTTTATAAATAAACTACTGAATACATAGAATTTATACTTTCTTTATTTTCTCAATGGCTAATTTCTTTAAAAAATTATTTGAGTGCCTAAAAACCATTTTGGCCTTCAAAAAATAAAGCTTTCACACGCAAAAAGATTGGTTTCTACAGATTTAGGTCAATCTCATTTTACAGATGTGTAAACTTAGAGAGGAAGTGACTTTCCCAGGATCGCAAAGTAAGATAGTAACAGAACCTGGGTTAGGACCCGGGCAGGACAGAAAGATGTTGGTAAGTATAGACTTTGAGACAGAGACAGCTAGATTTAAATCCCAGCTCAGTCACTTATCAGTTCTGTAGACTGGAGCATATTGCTCACTTGCCCTAGTCTCCATTTCTCCATCTGTAAAATGGGGATAACATTATATCAAGTTCACAGAGTTGTTATAAAGATCAATCGAGACAGTCCATATAAGTTGCCTAGCACGTTGTACCACAGGTTACTAGTATTATTGCTGTTGTAATTATATTATTTGAATTCACCTAGATCTCTTTAATTATGTCCAGTGGTCTCTCCAACGTACCATGTAATACTTTAAGCAAAACAACCTGCTTGTGTGGAAGTGTACCCCTAGCCCCCGGTGTTCATTAATAGAAGCACCTACTACAGCCAGATAAAACGGGCTCAGTGACTTCTCATCACCGTATTTGAAGTGACCAGGCTCAGTGAAAGAGGACACAGTGTTCTTGCTCTGTCAACAATCAAGGATGCGTGTTTTCAATTGTAGAGTCCTTCAGAAGGTTCCAGCTTTCCTGCTGATTTATCATGTTTTGTTCTTTATTCATTTATTTTTCTGAGAGTTGGCAGAAGTCATCTAAAATAAAATGCCAACGTGCAGGTTCTAGGATGAGAATTTAGATGTCAGCTAGAGACCTTCTTCATTGTCACACGCCCAGGTGCAAAAAAGGGCAGGGGGGAGGGGGAGCAGTGGCAGAGAAAGAATACAAATAACAGAGAATGCTGATTCTGTCTGTGTCGTGGCTGAGAGAGGATTGATCACAGAGTTTCATTTCCTCGTATGAAGAAAACTTAGTTTGGGATCCTAATGGCATCCTCCTGGTCCAGAGAGGCCCATCCTTCTTCAAACAATGGCGAAAGCATATCTGAGCTCCCATTGGAGCCTCAGAAGCTGCAGTGTGGAATTGCACTGGTCTGTTCATCTTCAAGCAAAAGTAGTTCAATATTCTCCATGGGTTTCTGATTTTTTTAAACAATTTCCTACCCGCTCCAATATTTGTCACATTTTCTCCTTGGCTTCTTTCTGTCACTTTTGCTGCTTTCTTTCCTTCTTTGGCTTATGAAGACATCCATCCTGCTCGAGAAGAGCATCAATAAAAATCATCTTGTTTGATGCTATGATTAGCCAAGAACAATGCTCTGCCTCGCCCGAGTTTTTGCCAAGTTGACATCACATGTTTTTCACCTTCTTTTATCACTAGCATTTCAGATGCCGGGAAGTGATTTTCAAATAAGAAATGATTAAATCTTCCTATAATGAGAGAATTCTGGGAGGAACGTTCAGCAGGGAGTACAGACTCTTCTTCAACAGATACCCCTGTCCCAGTGAGTGGGTCAAATCTACGGATCTTCATAAGCCACTTGGGTAGGACGTCAGGATTTTAATGAGCCGTTTGTGGAAATGGAATAACTTGGGTGTAGGTCAGTAATGAGCATCCAGTCTGTTGTCTGGTCCAGAATCTCTTTCTTTCCTTTGCAAAATTCCCTACCCTGACCCATCTGTCTTCTTACTCAATGACGTGGCCATGTGACTGCATACTATCCTCCTGGACACAACCATTGATCCTGGAGTGTGGATGTGACCCAAGAAGGACCAATCAGGGATTGATAAGACCACTAGAAAAGAAAGGGTTTCTTTTCTTCTAAGGCTACAAATTCTATGTAAGTCTGGCACTTTGTACTCAACGTGGAGAGAGTGTGGCTGAGAAATAAACCAACAAAGAGAAAACCAAATCTAAGAGATGGCAGAGAGATTCAGTGAGAGAGACAGAGAGACAGAGGTGACATCATTTGAGCCTCAGGTGAAATAAGTTACACCTGAATCTATTTCCATGCAAGGAATTCTCAATTTCCTGGATCTACACAATAACCTCATGCCCACTCCGCCCTCCCGTTTGTTGTCATTGCTTCGTGTCGTCTTAGCTGGCTTCCTGTCACCTGCAACTACAAATGTGCTCTGATTTAATGTCATTCCTTTGAAAAAATGTTACCCCCAGCAGAATTCACCAAACGTTCGTGTTAGTGTATAGCCAAGTGCCTTCCCCAAATCTCACGGCAAGGCCAGAGATAGGTTGAAGTTGCTTCTATGCTCGAATATCAATGACGGACAGCTAAGGCTGGGAAGTATAGAGGGAAGGCCACAGGCCTCAGCACCAAGAAAGAAGAGCTCTGACTCGTTCTGCTCCTGACTTGCGATGTGTTCTTGTGGCCGCTGCTGTTGCACCGCTAGGGGCGTCCACTTCGCTCCAGATCATCCTTTACTTGTAAATAGGTTGTAATGGTGGGGACCGTAATCAGGCAGTATTATTTCCAAATTTGGCTCTTCCGTGTAAGAGCTGAGTGACATTGAACCAAAAAAGCCCACGTTTCAGATTCTTCATCTACAGAAATAAAGATGAAAACAGCAACTATCTCACGGAGAAGGAAAGAATTCATGGGAAACAGCTAGCATGATGTCTAGCATATACTGAATCTCAGTCTGTATAAGCTAATATTATTACTCTCCTGGGACTTGGAACTCAGTAGATAATCGGGACTTAGCAGGTGTTACCTGTGTGAGCCCAGCCAGTGTGTGTGTGTGTGTGTGTGTGTGTGTGTGTGAAAGTGAAAGAGACAAAAAAACAGAGATAGAGAGTTGGCAGTCATGTCTAGTGTATTCACGCTGCACAGACTGAGTATCGAACCCCATCTCTGACACCATCATGAAGTAATCTTTTGCTTGATCAGATATTTCTTTCTTTTTCTTTTCCTCTCTCTTTATTTTCTCTCCTTTTATTCAATAATTTATTGAACACATACAATGTGCCAAGCATCTGACTAAGAATGAGGCATAAAATAGCAAAATCATACATTTCTCTTTCCCTCTTGGACCTTAATATTTCATGTGGTCTCATGATGACTTGCCCTGGAACCACCACACACATTGGTTTGTCACAGGGAATTTTCTCTAGCACTTCTCTGTGTTCTCAATGCTCTCCCCTCCCCTTCCAGCATTTTCTAGAAAAAAATAGGAGGTAGCAAACCTTGTATGAGCTAGTGGAATGTGAACACTGATGCATGAATTTTCTAAGCTTTGGCCCCTAGAATTGTAGAAGCAATCGGTAGCTGCCTCTGGGAGCAGACCCATGCTTTGTTTACCTGGGAAAATTTAAATAGATACAACCAGAAAGGCGTCTCTTCATTTGCCCCTGATCTCACGCTACAAGCCAGATCGGTTGTGCCTGGATCTCTCTGTGACAAGGGTGAATTATAGACCACAGCCTGCATTTGTTCCTCATTCCTCTCCCCTTTATGCCTTACTGCACTCCCAGGTGCCCATGATGGAGACGTGATTGCAGTTGCACAGAAGGAAATATTTTAAGACCTGCCAAAACCCTTGGCTCAGAACTCACTTTTCCAAGCAACCTGTCGGAACAGGGTGACTGCGGTGAATTATTGAGACCTCAGAGGGTTCACCAAGAGGAGCATGTCACGGGGAGGGTGCAGCTGGAGGCTGCAGCTGGAATTTTATTCCCATCCCACGTCAGACCCAGCTGGGCTGCAGATTTAGTCTCTCCTCCGGGAGCTGTCTCCTGGGCCTACAAAGGAAGAGTAGGGTGGCATTGGTCGGGGGGCAACTGAGGATTTGGGGTACCACGCTTATCTTTGACAGTGAGAATCAAGACATGAGCGGATTACTATCCAGGTACATCTGGCTTCATGTCTCAGGAGGAGCGTTTTATAACGAAAACGTGTAAGGTCCAGTTTTGAATAACACTTACAGATACACCTCCTGCTCACATGAAAACAACCACAATGACTACACCTTGTTCCAAGCGCTTTGCAAGTATGCATGCAGTTAACCCTCACAACAATCCTATGAGGTAGTTGCTATGTTTATCACCAGACACAGCTGGGGAAACTGAGGCACAGACGTAGAAATGTACATGAAGTCACATATCTAGAAACAGCAGAGCCAGGATTCAAACTAAAGTGGGAAGTTTCAGGTCTGTGCTCTCTATAGTACATTTCAGTGTCCCTTGCTGCTGCTGATGAAAGTGATGATGATGATAACTTTCCACGATCAGTGCTCCGTCTCCCTTATTTCATTTACCCTACTTCAGCAACGCAAGCTCATGGTTTCACTCCTGTTTTGCAGTTGTGCACAATGAGAATAAGAGAAGCTATGTGATGTGTACAAGGTTACAGTTAAAAAAAGAAAAAAATCAGAACTAGGACACAAACCCAACTCTGTTCGAGTCCGAAGTCCTCGCTTTCTAAAATACAGTGCACTGACTTCAGTGAGATTATGGCATAGAAAGGTCCGAGACCTTCACAAATCCTCGAGTTCCCAAATGCCCACAGAGCAGCATCCAAGATTCCTCATGGATGCAGTAAAGCATGGCTGAAGAAAAGCAAATTACTCCCGCAGAAAAAGCATGAGTCTGTAAATAAGAAACTGAATTCCCACGTGAAGTTCGTTTCTGTCTCAGAATCACCACTTCCTTAAACCCTTGTCATTTCTTGTCCTTTCCATCCCTGGCATGAGCAGTGGGCTTTCCTGTGGGGGCCGTTTCTTGCACAAAGTCATAAGTTGTGATCCCTTCCTGAGAGCTCCGAGTATGTGATGACAGGGTGTGAACAAAACTGATATGTGTATGGAGGATGCTTAGATGCTCTCACGAAGCCCGGCACTCGCCCTTGAAATCTGTGTTCAGTAAAGGAAAGACTATGACACAGCATGTGTCTTCGAGGTTCCCTATAAATAGAGAAATGACAAATTTTGAATCTGTGAATAATGATAATGATAACATTAGCTCTTATTTAGTGAAAACCTAGAGTCAGGTCCACCTAATGTCTACCTATCAAAGACTGGTTGAATAAACTACAGAACATCCATCCGGTGGAGTAGGATGCAGCAGTGAAAAGGAATGCATATCTTCATGAATTGCTATGCAGTGATCCCCAGGATATATTTCAAAATTAAAAATCTAACATAGAGAAAAATGTTTATAGCATGCTGTTACCTGTAAGAGAAGGGGGGTATGAGTATGTAGGAGCTTATATTAAAAACAATGAAAGGGCTTATAAAATCTGAAATAGAGAAAGAGAAAAGGAGGAAGAAAAAAATCTGGAGGAACGGGATAAAACCTCGACTTCTTTGATGATAGATTCTGTAGATTTGACTCTCAAACCATGTAAATATTTTGCATGACTACAAAACAAATTTATGTTTTTAACAGCAATTCCTAAAACATAACAAATGAGCCTAATTGTGTATCAAATTGATGGCATACACTCAGAGAGGAAAACTATATTATGACTTTAAAATAAGTCATTTCACTCTACATCTCTAATGAGACATACTCTATCATCTAAAAGAACTGGGGGAAAACTGTTTAAAAAACTTGAGTTGCTATTGTTACTCTGGTTCTGTTGTATGTGTGGTAGGAGATAAAAACAAATGAGTGGGGCCAGCCCGGTGGTGTAGTGGTCATGTTCACACGCTCTGCTTCAGCGGCCCCAGGATCATGGGTTCGGATCCCAGTCATGGACCTTCACACCACACATCAGCCATGCTGTGGCAGCATCCCACATAAAATAGCGGAAGATCGGCACATACGTTAGCTCAGCAACAGTCTTCCTCAACAACAACAACAAAAACAAAACAAACAAACAAAAAACAACAAATGAGTAACCGTGTTGGTGTCATTGGGAACCAGGATTTTTAGCACAGACAAAAAAAATAAAGAATATTAAGTTTAGTCCTGGAATTAAGTTGTAGGTATATATCTTTTTTCCCTCAGGAGAATCACAATCTAAATGTCTGATAAGCTTGTTATCACACATGTCCCAGGACTTCTGATCCTGGGCAGAGAGCTTGTTCTGATAATGAATCACACTTTAGGTATAATCTAAAAGCGTTAAGTGAAAATATGTCTCCTGAAAAAGAAATGACTAGTTTTGTGGGTCACACCCCTATTAGCAATGCTGTGACTGCATACATCGCATGGGAGAGGTCAGAAAGTATTTCCAAACTTTTTCTTTCTTTTTTGCAAGCATGTCAACTCAGTGTCAGTACTGGCTTCTTTGGCCCACCTATTCGATGACAAATTCTCATCCATCGACCTCTCAGTCTGCTAGTTAAAACCATTCTTAAATTCATAAGTGTAAAGCACAGTTGAATTAAAGAAATAATGATGTGTCCAAAGGCAAAAAGCCATGGAAGAGCTTCATCAATTAATCCTGAATGATTAAGTCATATCTTAGTGACTCTTCAGAATCGACTGAACCTTACATATCAGGGTGAAGAATACTGTAGTGCTTTGGCATCACGTAGACCTGACCTAACCCCCAACATTTAAGAGCAGTATGATTTTCAGCAAGTTGCGCAATAATCCAGAGCATCCATTTCTATGGTGGTAAAATGGAGGTAATTGTACCTTTCTCTTAAAATTGTGGTGAAGAGTAAATGAAATGAAGAGGTAAAATCTAAAGTCTGACAGATACAGTAGGCTGTGAACACATCATAACCAGGCTGTACCTCAGAGTCAAGGGTCAGCCAGTGAAATATTGGTGCCCTGGAGTTTCACGACTCAGCTAGCTCCTTCTTTAATACCTTCCCCAGTAGAACAGGTTTGCTAGACAAATCACAGGTTCTTGAGGAGAAAGAAAGTAAACGTTGAAAAATAACTTCACTTTGAGTTGTGATTGTCTTTGGTGGTATTTGCCAAATATTTCCCATTTTTGCCTTCCTTTGAACACCTGAAGGAATTTCACGTCTTGAGCACTGTGCCATTGATTAGAACCAAGTGATTAGTTCTGTCCATTGAATTGTCAGCAAAAGTGATGTTCCTGAGCATCCCATCGATGCTGGAGATTTTAATTGCCCAGGGCAAGACTCTCCAGAACTCTCTCACAGCCCAGCAACCACCAGAAATGCTCCAGATGGCAAATGTTCCATCAGCCTAAATTCTCCCTTAACTAGAATGCATCCTGATAAGAATCCTGATAGAATCCTGAATAGATAGAACAAGAAATAAAACTTTTTTCTTTTCTTAAGTTTCTGTGATTTGGGGAATGCTTGTTAATACAACACCATCCAGCCCATTCTGACTAATATATAAAATCAGTCAGGTTTTAGCCAATTGGTTTTCTATAATTCACTTAAATTAAGCTCCCTTTGCCTTAGGGGGACTTTTTTTTTTTTAAAGATTGGCACCTGGGCTAACAACTGCTGCCAATCTTCTTTTTTTTTTTTTCCTGCTTTATCTCCCCAAACCCCCCCTACATAGTTGTATATCTTACATAGTTGTATATCTTAGTTGCAGGTCCTTCTAGCTGTGGGATGTGGGTCGCTGCCTCAACGTGGCCTGACGAGCGGTGCCATGTCCGCACCCAGGATTCGAACCCTGGGCCGCTGCATCAGAGTGTGCAAACTTAACCACTCGGCCACGGAGCCAGCCCCTAGGGGGACTTTTTTATACTTACCCTCGAAATAAATTCAGATCCAATAATCAACATTTTATAGATAAATTTGATCATCTTATTCTGGACTGTCTTACACCGCAGCATAGATTAGTAGAAATGGAGACAAGGACCTAGCTCAAGGGGATTTCCTCATTGCCTACCACTCTTCTCCTTAAACATTTTAGTCATTCTGGTCTTCTTCCTGCAACTCTGACAAACCAAGCCCATCCTCTAAGTCTTTGCACTTGCTGGTACCTCTACCTGAAGTATGTTGTCGTCAAATATTGAAATAGAAATATCCTTCCCATTTTTCACCCTCTGTATATATTTCACCTCCTCACACAGGTCCTCTCTGAGCACCCCAGACACTGTCAATCATTTCACCCTGTTTTATGCCCTTCACCAGCACTTAGTACTAGCTGCATTGGTCTTATTTGTGCATACGTTTGCTTGCTAATTGTCTCTCTTCCCTTCTGAACAAGACAGCTCTTTTGTCGGTCTCATTTACTGCTGGAAAATGACAGTGCCTAGAACAGGGATGACAGACAGAAGGTGCTCACTAAAGATTTATTTAATAAACGCAGATGAGAACATGAGATAGATTTTCTTTCCTATAATTGCTGAAGGGTGTGTCCCCATGCCTCCATCTTGGACTGAGGACTTTGGGGATGTTCTACTGAAAACATCAATTGATGTGTGAAATTGCTGTTTTACTTAAACCCTCAACTTCCTGCCTCTGCTCATCATCTGAGACAGCAGGAGTGGCTATATTTTCTGACAAAGATCTCCTTTCCCTCCTTTCTCTCCTGATGGTTCTGAAATTTCCTCTTCATCAGGAAACATATGCTCTCCTCTCTGCTGCTTTCACCTTGACTTCGTTGGTCACAAAAACTCTCACAGGGGTTCTGTTGTTTGCGTAATTTCAACTTTGTGAATTTTGAAACATTGCTTCAGTTAATCCTCTAACATATGCTCCTCTCAATAACTTTTACTTGGTACCTAGAATATCGGGCTTCCTCTCATTCTCTTTTGAATGGCAGCTTGCCAGGGCTTGCTAATTGCCCCCAGCCATGTCTCTATGGAGGGAAGTAGACAGAAATGTTTCATGCCGAAGTCTTATTTTTTAAAAAGTGAAGCACACTTATGCAATGGAAAACTTAACATTCAATGAAGATATTTAATGGTTCCTGCTTTTAGTCCCATTGCTTAATTAAATGGCAACAAGGTAATTCCGTTTGGATGATTTGAACCCTTGGGAACGGATGGAGCCAATCACCTGGGGATATCGGTGGCATGGAAAAGCATGCAAGGTAGCGGACCAGTCTGTCAGGCATCTGCCTTCTGGCGAAGCTTTTGCAATCTTCAGTGAACTCTTCCCTATTTCCTCTCTTTTTTTAGAGAAGTCAAGGAAAAACATTGGGACTCGATCTAGACAACTCTATCCTGAAAAGGCAATAATTTCAATAGGCAGAAAAGATTCCATACCGTGAATAGAGTGTGCAGAGGAAAGAGTGGCTCACATTTGCAATAATGCTACACATTTGTCGAGCAGTCTCTAACTCGATTTTAAGTATTGTATACTCATATTCTTGTTAAAAAATTATTTGAAGTCTCGGTTTATCAAGGCACCATCACTTTTCAAAATCAATTCTACTCCCTTCTCAGAGGTCAATTTTATAAATGATTGTGTGTGTGTGTTATATGCAAAAGGAGGAGACTAAATTACAGAGTAATTTTTGAAGTAAATAAAATACAATAATAATGAAGATGATTATGGTGATGATGATGATGATGTTTCTTGAGGGTTTGTCTCAGTGACAGACGCTGTGTTAAATGCTTTATCTATACAGTCATACCTTGCATAATGACAGGGATATGTTCTGAGAAATGTGACATTAGATGATTTCATCATTGTGCGAACATCACAGAGTGTACTTACAAAAACTTAGATGGTATAGCCTACTACACACCCAGGCTCTAAGGTACTAATCTTATGGGACCATCGTCAGGATATGCAGTCCGTCATTGACCAAACGTCACTATGCGGTGTGTGGCGTTTTATTATTTAATTCTCACAAAAACTCTATGCAGAAAGTACCATTTTAGAAATGAAGAAACTGAGGCACCAAGAGATTAAGTAGCTTTTCCAAGGCCACACTGGTAACGAGGAACTAAGGATGGACCTGGTTAGTTTTGCTAGCAGTAAAGCTCTTAACCAGGATTTTACACTGAGTAGAGCTCATAAGGTATGTAAAATCGTTGCATCCTGGTTTTATTTCCTTTAACTCTGTAACCAAGAAGTTTCCTTTAATGTTAATATAAACATTATTTTTAAACTGTGAACCTTGCAATTGAATGGATATGTCACAGTTTCCTGAATCGTCCTCTGATGTTGAATGTCATATTATTGAATCGGATTCCAGGGAAACCTGGACCCTCAGAAATCACATGTGCATTTTTTTTTCCAGGAGCAAGATCATAGCTTTTATAAAATTCTCCAAAGAGTCCATGACCCAGAAAAAGATCATAATAGGTAATGTCTGTGTTTCTTTATTTACTCTTTGAGGTTAATTTTTATTTACATGTTCAAAAACTATTTCCTGACAGTGATTAAAGCAGAGGGGCAGAGGGATGAATCAGACATGGTCTTCTGCCTCTAAGGGCCCCAATAGTATGTTCACACGTAGTTATGACAGCGCCTTCCCATTCTGAGATTTTATGAGCTTCCAGGCTCCTCTGGCTACACCAGCCTGTGGTTATCTGTCCTTTTCTAACTCACCCAGAGCCATGGCCACACGGTGCAGCACATCACTATTTTTAAATTAGTCCCTGTATATTAATTGGTCTCTCCCCATTTGTATCAAGCATTCCTAAAGGTAAGGATGGTACTTTCCACATTTCTGGCATCTCTACCCAGCATTTCATCCAGGGGTGGACCCAGATCCATCACTCAGTGCATGTTCTTTGAGCATATTTCAATCAGCCTGGTGCAGAGGAGCAAATCTGGAAGATAGGGATTTGAACACCTGCAACGCTGCTTATCAGCGGTGTCATCTTAAGTAAGTCACTTTACCTGTCGAGTCTTCATTTTTTCTCACCTGGAACAAAAAGAAAGCTAATCTCCATCTCTGAGGATTGTTTGATAATTAGAGATCACGTGTGTTAAGTGTCTATCACATAGGAGACATTTGGTAAATGTTTGTGCCTTTTCTTTCTGAGTGGTCTCACCACCCATTGGTTGGACACGTCAAGAGGCATGAGGAAGTGTTTCTCTGCCTGCAGCCCTCGAATGGCCCATTCCCTGCGCTGGGCTGGAGTCAGAGAGTGGCTTTTCCCCAAATCTTCCTGTCTCTACCATCTGCGCAGCCAACTGTTCTCTAACTGTGAGCTTCCCGCTTGCAATCCTGCTAAGCAGGTGTGGCTGACGCCTGCCTCCTCTCTGCTTTGCATGCAGAATCTGATTGTGTTTGACAGGCTGCTCACAATGGAGAAAAAAAACCTCCAACTGGATTAAATGCTCTTTGTTTAGACTCTATTAGCCAAAGATGCCGCTGCATAATTAATTGGAGAATAAACCGTAATCTCACGTTGAGGCAGAGAGACTCAACTCCCTGAAATGCAGCCTTGCTGGCGTGCAGGATGATTGGGGGTGGGGATGTGGTTCTAATTTACTGGTGATCTTTGAGAAAGAAATGGGCACGGACAAGAAAAGAAGGGGACCATAAAGACGTCATTTCCACACAGACCTTCATCTTGGTCTTATCAGACTGGACACTTATAAGCCCCAGTTCACCCTGGCAGGTTGCTTAATCTAAGATCCAGTTTCCTCACTTGGGGTAAGTATAGGATTGTGATGAGGATTAAATAAAAGAAAACATTTAAAGGGTTTAGCACAGTGGCTTGCAAGGGGATGAGTACTCAATACATGTAGGCTAATATAAATTAACAATAATAATAATAATAATTACTATTATTTTATTACCATTCTAATTATTATTCTTCTTAAAGTTATTATTTTATTACCATTGTAATTATTATTACCAATGTAATTATTTAGAGCTTACAGAGAAGTCTTGAGATGGCCAACCCTTACTAAGTTGGGCTTCTGAGATAGCCCACTGATACTTTAAAATAATAGAATGCCAGAAACTTCTAGGAAATTCCAGTCTTATCCTTCTATTTCACCTCAGTTATCCCAGAGAGAAGTGCCTTGTCCAGAGAGAAACAGAAGTTCAGGGGCAGTAGAGAAAGGTTTAAGTGGGCTGGTCTGTGCTTTGTTCATGATAATACAGAACAATTGTCCGAAAACAACACGAATACCCCTTCTTTTTAAGATACTTCTGTTAAAAATACAGGTACAAGCAAAGGCTCTTTTTTTATCCCCCCATTTTCCCCAGTTTATTAATTCGAACCACTGGAAAGAAGTCCAGTCTGCCAAATGTGGCTGAGATGGGTAGTCCCAAGCCCCTCCCTCTTTTACAATATCTCCCCCAGCTCGTTTCCCTGGTGCTGAAATTCCCTCTTCTGACAGCCATGCCTCTCCCTTGTCCCACAGTAGATACGCAGCAGCCATGTGTTGAACAAACGAATAAATCCCAGATTCTCCCTGGGCTGACGCCATCCATTGTGTCCAGCAACAGTCTCCCTTGGGTCCACGTTTATATTAGCATAGTTATATCTGCTTTCTCTTGACTAGTGTTTCCATGCACATCCTTTCCATGCCTTTATTTTCAACATGGATTTATTCTCATGTCTAAGGAGTATTTTTGTAAGAATACATCTATGCATCTGTATCTATCTATCTATATTCAATTTGGACAATCCTTGTCTTTTAATTGGATTAATTCATCATTTCCATCTAATATGATTTATGGTATATTTAGGTGGAACTCCACCACTTTACTATTTTCTCTATTTGTCCCATTTATTCTATATCCCTTTTATCTCCTTTACTTGACTTCTATTGGGGTGTTTTTGTTATGCCATGTCTCCTTCTACTGATATACTAATTATGCATGCTTTTACTATGTTTTAATACTTATTCTAGAGAGTAGAGCATGTATCCTTGACCATACTCAAATATGAATTACTGCTTTCAAATATGAATTCACTCCTTTCCTGATATTAGAACCTTAATATATTTTAGCCTTATTTACTCCTTCTTGCCTTTTGTTATATTGTTGCCATATGTTTTAATTCTGCATGTATTTTAAATCACATAAGACAACATTATCTTTCTATACAGTCAATAGATATACATTTTGTACATAATCTATTCAAATATGTTCAGATTTTTCCATTGTACTTTATTCCTTCCTGCATTCCCATGCTTCCATCTAGAATAATTTTTCCTGAGCCCAAAGAATTCTAATTTTTAAGTGTTTCTTTTAGTGTAGGTCTGCAATAAATTATCTCAGGTTTTGTTTTCTGGAAATGTCCTTATTTTGCCTTCACCTTTGAAATATATTTTTGCTGTATAGGATTCTAGGATGGCAGTTACTTTCGTTCAGTGTTTGGATTCCGGTTTCCATCTTTTCCTGAGAATCGGCTGTTGTGCTTATTGTTATTTCTAGGAATATATTGTTTTCTTTTCTCTGCTTTTAAGATTTTCTCTCTTTGGTTTTCAATAGTTTTACTATAATGTGACCCTGTGTGATTTGTTTTGTATGCTTCTTACCTGAGTTTGTAATGCCTCTTGAATCTGTGGGCTAATGTCTTTCATCGGTTTTAGGGAATTCTCAGCCATCGTATCTTCCAGGATTGCTTTTGTTCCTTTCTGTCTGTCATCCAATTCTGATATCCCATTTACATGTATCTTAGATCAAAACTCTGTGTCGTGTATGCCACTTTCCTATTTACTCATTATTTTTCTCTCTAAGCTTCTGCGCGGATGCTTTCTACTGATTTATCTTCTAGTTCAGTAATACTCTCTACCTATATGACCGCTTTGTGAGTTAAACATTATTGCAATGTTAATTTTATTTTTTTCCAGCCTAGGGTTTTCCTTAAATTGGTTTCTCTATATTTCAGTTATCTTTCTAACTTTTCTATATTTTTTGAACATACCCATTCTAGTTGTTTTTCAGTTGATGTTTGACATACTGTCCAATAGATGGATCACTCCTGGTTTCATCTCTATTGTTTATCTTTTCTATTGGCCTCACATGTAGGTATGCATGGCAATTTTTGGATGAAAGCCATACAACAGATACTTGAGAAAATTGTGGAGACTCTGGATGCTGTTGTCTTTCTCCTGGAAAAATGTATTTAGCTTCTGGATGGAAGTCCAAGTAGGAGAAGAGATCATCAAAATGCAATAAAGAATGAATATGATTCAAAGTATGTTTTAGCCTTATAAGAACATTTCTATTTCATTTCAGTTCCCCTCCTGGGGTGTAATCCTTCAGTTGCCCCAGTGAAATGCCTGCCATGGTTACTAGAGCTTCTCTATTCTGATGAAACCTGAACCCCAATCCTTACCTCCTCTGAACTTTTGGTTAGCTCCTTGGCCTCCCAGCAGTGACTTTCTGCCTGGTATTTCTGCCTCTCATCCTGTCCTCCACTTACAAATCAACAAATAATTCAAGGGCAAAACCAGCTTAGATTAGCAGGCTCCATTTCTATACTTATCTTCTTTCTGGGATCTTGCCCACTAGGTTCTTGTCTGTCTGGGTCATTCTGAATTTCATATTTGCTTCTCTGTTTGGCCTCCACAACCCTATGAGACTGATGAAAGTTCCAGTCAATTCCTCTGACTCTTAGCAGATGCTTTCTGCTCAGATTCTAAGGTTTGCTGGGCTCACCTCAGTAGGTCCCCCTTCTCTCCAGGACCTTGCCCCCTACTGGAACTGGAAACGGGCATTTGAGTCTACATTTCAAGCTGTGGAATTTGTCAGAATCTTGAATTTCTAGCAAGGACATAACTGTCTGGGTCTCCAAGCTGAGTCCCAGAAACCTGAAGGTAATATCCTTCTAAGTCTTGGGATTTCATATGAGAACCCCTGGGATGAAGCCCCATTTTGTCACAGTGATGGAAACATAGACGAAGCCTCTGATTTTCAAGAATGCCGTCTGGTCCCCTGGCAACTTTGCACCACACTTTTCCTCTTTGCAGAGAACGCCTCGTTCCATATGTTCCCCAGACGCAAAGCTCTGTCCAGGGCCTCTTTCCAAGAGCAAACGCGATTTCCCACATGGATAGTTTGGAAGTTTTGTTCCTTCAGGCTTTACTATGAGTCATTCAAGGTCAGCTCTCCTCGCTGTTCTGAGGTCTGTGTCTTTGGAACGCACAGTGCTGGTTTCTGGGAGTCAAGAGTGGATCCGTCTTGGGGCCTCAGTTTCCTCTTCTTTCAGATGCCAGCACTGTATTAGTCCCTTTCGTCTCTAAGATAATGTATTTGAACCTTCCATTCCCTCATTTCCAGGGTCAGCTTGGCTGACTTCTCTTGCCTACATTCTGACCCAATCCTCTGCCTCTGACACATCATCTCTCACCCCAGGTAACTGCAAATTGACTTCTTCACTGAGTCTCTCCCACCTCAAACCGGCCTCTACATAATACTTCCAAAACACACACTTAGCCGTGCAGTATCCCTATTTAAAAGGTTTCAACATAATATGCAGCATTCTCGTACTTCATTTGTGGATGTATAGACGCATGGCAGCCCCTCTGAAGAACAATTTGTAAATATATACCATTAAAAAACTCACATACTCTTTACCCTGAAATTCCAATTCTACTTATTTACCTTCAGATAGCTTAGTCCAGTATATCCGTTGCAACACTGTTGACAATAAAGATTGGAAAAAACCTAAGTGACCATTAACTGATGCTGTTTCTGTAAATTATGCTGACTCCAGCAGGAATGCCATGTGGCTTTTAAAAAAGCATAAGGTGGACACTTAAGTGCTTTTATGGATCAATTTGCCAAGATATCTTTTTAAGTAAAAAAATTAAAAAGGAAGTTATAAGACAGTGTAAATAGGCTGATCCTTTATATGTTAAAAAAAGAAGTGGACAGAAACTAGATTATGCATTTCTTCATTTGGATATTATCTGTCTTTCCACACCAAAATGTGATCTCCATGAGAGCAAAGACTTTGTCTTTCTCCCTAATCTGTCCTTAGTATCCAGAATCCAGACATAATAAGAGTCAGTAAGTATTTGTTGTTTAATGTATCAGAGAAAAGAGCCTGGGGGATTAGGGGTCTAGGGTGGGAGAGAGACTGGCTTGTCACTGTTTACTCTGCATATCCCAGAGTGGAGACGCTCCTATTGGCTGCATTTCCCATCTTCCCACCATGCACTCTGACCACCGGCCACCCCACTCTGTCCTGAACACACAGGGCGTGTCCACGGTGGGACACATCTGCTCACTGTTTCCTCTGCCTTGGGCAACCTTCCCAGCTCTCCCACTAAACTCCTGCTCATCCAGCCTGCATCTCTGACTCCATCCCCTTAGTTGTAAACAGACTTGTTCCTCCCTCTGGATCTCTTAGTGCTTTTCCTTAGCACCGCTCAGTTATCTAGACCTTAACGATGACTCTCTCCCTAAAGGCTGTAATGTTCTACTCATTGCAAACAGTAGGTGCCAATCAATGTTTAAGAATGAACGAGTTTCACAAAAGCTCAAAAATGGACCCCATATTATATGATTTCGTTTACGTGAAATGTGCAGAATAGGGAAATCTATAGATACTGAAGATAGATTGATGGGTTTCTGGGGCTGAAGAGGATGAGGGGTGGGCAGGAGTAGGGTGGAGGGTGATGGCTAAGGGAAAGAAGTTTCTTTTTGGGAAATGCAAACGTTAACAAAATTAAGGTGTTGGATGCATAGCTCTGTAAATATTCTAAGAGCCACTGAATCGTACATTTTGAACGGGTGAATTGTTTGGTGCTTGAATTATATCTCAATAAAGCTGTTTAAATAATGGAAAATGAGAAGAATGACCAAGTGAAGGAGTGAATCACGGACCAGGTTAATACAGGTTAATGGGGCATCTCAGAATGTAAAAAGTCCCTCCCACCTGACTCCCTACACCTGCCAGGAGGATCCCTCCTAAATTACTGAGTTGTTTCTACAATCAATATCATCGAGTCTATTATCTGCCTCCACCCTGCCGGGTGCGAGGATATAGGAATGAATTAAATGGAAATATCCTCTACCATCACAGAGCTGGTTTGTTTAGAGTGATAGCCTGACATTTAACGAAGTATTACACTGAGGTTTATTATTATTCTTATCATTGCAGTTCAGTTCAAAGCTACCAAGGAAAGACATCTGAAGCACTAGGAGAGAATGCAAGAATATTGGTTTTCTGGTCTGGACCAGGCCCCTGTGGTCAGGTATCTTCACACCTAATACCATCCCTGTGTCGGGGCATTTTCTGGTAACATTGCCTGCCCTCACTGCCTCACAAACTGGCTGAGCTTTTAGTAAAAGAATGCAAAGCCAGGCAGTGTGTGCTTGGAATGGCTTGCCCTGTTGCTGCTGGGATGGCTGGCTGCTGGGATGCTGGGGCACTAAGGAACACCCAGGAACGTGGCCCTGACACCTTTCTCTGATACAAACCTCCACGTCTGCCTTCCAATGCCTGGCAACGTGGATAGATAGCTTTAATTACACCAGTCCTTTAAGACACTTCCAGGCCTCCGCTGATGCATTTCATTTCCTTCTGCTATGGGCCCCGGGTGCCGGGTGATATAACTCAACAGAAGATTTCCCCAGGAAGGGATTTCGAAAACTAAACCTCCGACTTCGCTGACACTGCAGGTATTGACTGAGCTGGGCCCTCTTCACTTGCTTTCTTAGAGCGGGTGATTCACAGCTCCAGGAGCTCATGAAAATCTGATCAGGCCAGTCTTGGGCTGAAACTCCTGTATCCCCATTGTCTCCAGGATACATTCCAAATCCCCACTGTGGCTCACACAGCCCTTTGAATGCAGCCCTGTTTGCACGACCCTGCCCCCAGCCACAGCCCTCACTAAGCTGCCCATCATCCTCATCTTCCCCCGCGAGCATTAACACATCCTTACCAGGTACTACACGTTGTGCCTATCCCTGGGCATCAACTATCTCATCTCATCCCCCAACAGCCCTCCAAGGTTGGGAATGTTCTTATCTCCTTCTACACACGAGAAAACAAGGCTGAAATAACTTCCCCGAGTCTTATAAGTGGAAACAGCGGATTTCAACCCAGGCAGTCCGGCTGTGATTTTAATCACTTCGCCATTTCGCATGAACAATACCAAATTACTTGCAATTCCCCCAACGTGCAATCTTCGCATACCTCTGGGCAGGAATGGATCTGTTTTTCTGAGGGCTGGAACCTTATACAGTTTCAGAGGTCCTCTTTAAGAAAGAAAAAAAAGTACTAATAAAAATTTAGGTATTAATGGGAAGATATTTCGAATAATAAAAAAGATGACAAATTATACATTTTAAAATGCTGAAAAACACCACAAACTTAAACAAATCCAGAAAAATCACATATTTCTATAATTTTCTGTCTGACACGTAGCAGCGTACTCTGATTTTCCTACATTTTTTTTTTGTTTGTACTTATCGATGGCTTCTTCAAATGCCCGAGAGCTTGTGATGTCATTCTCCAAGGAGAATAGGAAGATAGTTCAGCCTTTCTTCAAGGGCAGAGGCTGGTAAACTGAGGCCCAAGGCCAGTTGCTGTTATTATAAATAAAGTTTTATCGGAACATGGTCACGCCTATTTGTCTCCAGATGCTTTCTTGTTACCATGAGACAGAATCGAGTCCTTGCAGTAGAGAGCGTACGACCACAAAGTCTGAAATATTTACTGTCTGGCCCTTTTACATAAAAAGTGTGCCAGCTCTGCTCTAGGACCATGGTCTCTGATGTGGAGTATTTAAGAAAGATGCTCTGAAATTTAGTCCTCATACTTCCTCTTACATACTTTGCTACCTCTGGGCCAGAAATGTCCATCCATTCTGGATTCCTCCTTTATGAGTTAGCTCAGATGTGTCTTCCCCCACAAAGCGTTCCTTGACCCCTCCCCACCAGCCCAAGCCAAGGGCCCCTCCTCTGTGCTCCCACACTCCCATTTAAAGCCCCATTCATTTATTATGGGGAAAAATCGTTGCTCTTAGCTTCCCTCCAATTCAAAGTTGGGAGGATGATGGTGGGGTTTGACCAGAGATGAATATCTCAAAACTAAGAGGGTCCACACTGATTTGGAAAGACTGACAGACACTGCTAGCTGCCTGCCCCATATCCATTCTCCTCTTCTTACTTTCTTAATAGCAGAAAGAGATTTTATTCAGAGCATCATTGTGTCAAGTTCAAAGACTACATTTTTCAGCCTCATTTATAGTTCTGGTCAAGGAGATGTAAGTGAAAGTGTTGTGTGGGATTTTGAAAAAGGCTTTAAAAAAAAAAAAAAGGAACCTTTTTTTCTGAACTGCCTTGGCTTGAAGATAACTTTTTTTCTGTCATCACCAGCCTTCCTCCTCTTGGCTTCTTATAATATGGTTGCAATGGCTGGAACCCCAGCAGCCATTTTTGACTATGAGGAGAATTTGTGGATGGAAATGAGTTTTAGGGATAGCAAAATAGAAACACAAAATGTACTCAATGTCCAAACTGACCCTGTGGAGCCACCATAAGAGCCCTGAACTATCCTCAGACTACTCTTAGGTTAAAGAATAAATCCTGTGTGTTCACACCACTGTAAATGAATCTATGGTCCTAAGAGCCAGTTGCAGTTTCTAAGTGGTACCGGAGACAAAATTCTTAGATTATTTAAGTAGGGCGGGAGGGTGAGAAATACTTTAGAACTATTGAACACAAGGAACGTTAAATTTTTGTGCTATAATTTTACAAAGTAAGGATAATTGACATTATAATCAGGCAATAAACAGACTGTGTTGTGAAAGAGGTTATCTTAGGATAGGTTTTCATCAAGACAATATTGGTTGGTGCCAACTGAGAACTCTAACATATATGTATTTCAGCAAAAAAAGGGGGATGTATTGGTTCCCGGAACTGGGAAGAATGGAAATGGATCTAAGACACCAGCTAATGTTGCTACCTTTTATCTGAGTTTCTAACCACCAGTCCCAATGGCTTTTTCCATGTGACTGGGATGCAGAGAATTATTGCCAAAAGCAGCTAAGGCCTGTAATGCTCTCTTTTAGAGCCTAGAGGAAAGATGTTACTTCTCTTTCCCAGAATCCATGCAGAAAAATCCCAGGGGAGATCTCTGAATGGCCAGCTAGGATCACATGCACACTCCTTGTACCAATTAGAATTGGCAGAGAGGAGTATGGGGACTGGCCAGTTTGGGTCACATGCCAGCCCATGTGGTCGGGGATGAACTACCATGATTGGCAGCCCCTCTGGAATCATAAAGAATACATAGTCAAGTGGATAACGATAGATGAAACATGCCCCAAAGGGATGTGTTGCCCAAAGATGTGGGATTACACGAAAACCATACTACTCACTACCTATGGCTTGTCTGTCTTCCCCAGCCTACCATTAGCTCTTTGAGAACAGAGGCCAAGTCTGTTTTTCGTACAATGTCCCTGGCACATAGTAGACATCCTGTAAATGAATGCTGGGTGAATGGGTGTTTACATCTTCGTCAATGGACACTTAGTTTTGGTATTTTGTAGTAACAGAGGCAATAGCCATTTGTGGTCTGACTCCTCTGCCAGGATTATTTTTTCTCCTTTAATCCTTAAAACAATTCCAGTTGTTCACGAGAAAAGCAAGTCATCTAATAATTTCTCTAAATCCGCACTGAATTCAAACTGTACCCTTATCTGAGTACAAAATCTGTGCTTTTTCATGGCGACACACTGCCTCTACAAGTATTCACGGTGGTAAACCTTATCATAAACAAACATAAGCATGTTTGTTTTCATTTGTTCTTCTCAAATCATTTTGGGAATCATCTACACCAGGGAATTTCAAATCTGGGAGCTCCTAAGAATTGCCTTGAGAGCTTACACTGATCCCTGGGTCTCATTCTTGGTAACTTCAATTTAATAATTATGAAGTAGCACCTGGTGATCTGTATTCTAACTATTATTATGAAATATTACGAGCAAGCAAAACTCACAGAAAATAAAACAAATATTCATGCATCCAGCACCAAGCTTAAAAATGAAACATGTCATGCAAAATTAAGTCTCCTATAATATAGAGTATCTAACATGTAGCATCATTTTGCATATTTTAATCATTTTTGCATATTTAATGTATACATTATTTAACGCCACAGACTCGTCCACAATTTTCTTTGACCTCTCAATTGTATATCTTGGGATGTAACCACATTCATGAATATAGTTTTAATTGCTGTATAATATTCCAATGTTTGAATTTATCACAATTTTATTTATCCACTTCTTCATTGATGGACATTTAAGTTGTTTTTAAATTTTCACTTTTACAATATTGCAATGAACATTCTTGAACATATCTGCTTGCTCACATGCATGATGGTTCCTCTTGATTATATTTTGGGAAGTCGAAATATTGGGTCACCAGAAACAGTGAATCTGTATTTTTTTCAAAACTGCTCGGTTGACTCTAATGGGCAGGAAATTTAAAGAACTACTGAGCCTGTGCCAATCCCAATGTGTTATTCCTCAGGGCTTCTCAAACTCTGATGTACAAATGCATTTGCTGGGGATCTTGTTAAAATACAGATTCTGATGCAATAAATCTGGAGTAGGATGTGAGATTCTGAACTTCTAACAAGCTCTCAAGTGACACTGATGCTCGTGCTCCATGAACCACACTTTGACTATCAAGTTCTAGCTAAATAAAACTGAAACTCATTCTTTCAACAAAGTTTATTAGGCACTTGCTATGCGTTAACGACAGAAGACACAGGGAGGAACAAGTAGGGTGGACATCCATCACTTTTTGTGTGCGAGAATCCCACTTGTTGCCCAGTATCTCTCTGCTTCTGTTTGGGTGACAAATGTCATGGTTGTCCTTAAATGAGGCACAATTTCTGCATCTTATGCTGTAAGTAGGGAAGCTTAAAGAATCAGAACCTTTCTGAAAGGGAAACTTTCTATTCCATGAAAGAAGTCTGGACGTCAGAACTAGATTCAGCGTCAGTATCTTCTTCAGGGCAAAATTCTCACCAAGGTACTCCTGTCAACTCCAAATAGTGAGGGAGCAAAAAGGAAATCTGGAATACTTTGCTGTTTCACAAATTTTCCACCTTCAGAATTCCAAGGTGTTATTGAGTTGCTGGATTTTATCCCAAATGACACCACCCTCCCGGGACACAAAGGCAAAACCTAAAGAGAAATAAAGGTTATAGGGCCACAAAATGTCACTAAAGACATGGTGGTTTGGATTTTTCTTATAACAGTTATGATTAAATTAAGCGGTTTTGAAAAGACTGCGGACGCATCTCTAATGTACTTGGTCCTGCTGTGGCTGCTTTCGTTGCACAGTCCAGAACACAGGATGATTTTTCATTCTGAATCAATGCTTCCTTAATTTCAAGAGGTGCTTCTCTAAGGCAAGATGGAAAGTGATTAGAGAAGAAAACGCATGGGGGAAGTCTCATAGCCTTCACTTCCAGTCTTATTCTATAGAAACTGGGGATAAGTGGATCTCTCTTGCAAGACGATGCTCATTGCCTTGCATGGAGGTGGAACAAGCAGTTGACTTAGAGTATTTGGGCTTAGCTTCCATCAGCAGTGTGGTCTTGGGAATGTAGATTGCTTTACTGTGCTCCTGATTCAGTGGTACCTAGATTAGAAAATCACTTTTCTGGAAAGGACCTCAGAAAAACCATGTTACAGATGAAGATTGGCACAGCTAGAAACACACATGAACTTCTCAATGTCACACAACCAGTGTGGGTTTATAGAGCTTTTCCCAAAAAGAAGTGTGTGCATGAACTGCCACATACACATAGTTATAAAGGTTGAACTTGTCATAAATGCATCTTAGCTTTTACAGTTCCATTTGGATTTTATTAACTTGGAAAAATATAGGACATCATAACTGGATAATGTAGGATTATCCGTACGCAGTAAATATCTGATAAGAATTAATCATTTTATTTCTTCAAGTGGGCTGGATACGAATGACAAATTTCTAAAAGTGCAACAGCTCCCAAGCCCCTTTTTGTAATAATAATTGACTTCTTGTTTATAAGCAGGCCTGAAAGTAATGTCTCTTTTTAATTAGTTTCCTGATGACTTTCTTTTTCTTTTTTAATTAAACAATGCCACAGACAAACTTTTGAAGCTAAAGACACTTTAATGGATATGATCTGTCTGCCTTTCTTTTCCTGACTGTATTCATTATAGGCAAATCAATGAAAATTGATAAATGTGTGATGGAAAAAAAAAAGGAATGTATTTGTATTCATTACAGGGGATTGGAGATAATAATAAAATGAAATGTTGTTATAGTGAGATAGAAACCCAACCTACAGAATTGTTCAATACGAGAATAGCTGGACACATTTCATTACCGTGATAGGGAGCGGCTCAGAAGCGGAAGCCAATAATTTTAAAAGTCTTGAGCAGAGGGTTATGCTGACTCTACAGTTCAATACGTTAATTGACAATAAATCCTGCTTGCCTCGAAAATGCACTTGACTAGTCATTTTCAAGATGGTCATGATTTTTTATGATGCGGAACTTTTAATTTACAGGGATGATAAAAATAGATTTACTTTCAGCCACTTGTATTTGATTTAATTACCTAATCAACTATAAATCATCTACTATTGAAAAAGTAATTTAACATAGATGATAGTTGGCTGTCATATTTTTGGGTTACTGCTAGGGAGACTCTGGTGAGTGGAGAGGAAAGAGACTATGGCAGGGTGAATCTTTTGCACTTGTCTCCATAGTCTGAGAGAAGTCTGCGGAGTTGAAATTAGATGGTTTGGCGCCACCTTTCAAAACATTCAATTGGCATTTCACCTACTTATTTCTTAACCAGATATGCCTTGGAGGGGTGTGGTGGTGCCATTATAGTGGGAAAAATTGGGACTTGCTTATTTTTTCTCATTTCTGCAGCTCTTATATGCTGTCATATTGCTCCTAGTGACAAGCTGGATATGGATCTAAAGTGGTAGTTAAGAATTACTGTGGAAAATAGAAGCTGGGCTCAGCAGAATCTGCTAGATTAAATGCCTGATTGATAGATGATGGTTATTTATGATTAAAGAAGAAAGGCGTGGCTTCCTGGAATAATTGGAGGTTCTGAAGCCCCAATGTCAGAAAACCTGCTAGAACATCTCTCTCCAGGCTTGGTCTGACAACTCAGACACTCCCCTTTTCTATTTGCCTCTCCAAGAAATTGAAATCTCCGTCCCTTTCATGACGATATGCTAATTACTAGCCCCTTGCTTCTAAAAGGCAAATCTCATCTTGTCATTGGACTGCTCAGAATTCTTCAATGGTTTCCCATCATGCTCAGGATAAAGTCTAAACTTTTAGACAAAGCATCTCCTTAACATTTCAGATTCTGTCAAGACTTCCTAATACTATATGTTCTAAACATTCTGAACATCTTTCAATTCCTGCAAAATTATGATTTATTAACTGGCTGGCTTGGTGGTTGGATGGATTGATGAATGAGTGAATGGATAGATGGATGAGTGAATGGGTAAATGGATGGGTGGGTGGTTGGATGGATGGATTAATGGATGGACAAATAGGTAGATAGATGGATAGATAGATGGATGCAAGGATGGATAGATGGAAGAGTGGGTGGGTAAATGGATTAATAAATCAATTAATGAATTAACTTTCTTTCCCATTCCTAGACATATTTAGCCCTAGTCCCTAAAATATCTACCTTTCCTCTCATTCTTCTCCATTCTGCATCTCAGATATGTCAGTGTGTCTGAATCACATTTACTTGCCATCTACTCAGGTGATAGCCCTTTAGTGAAGTTTAACCTTACTCACGGTTCTAACCTGTCATCTTGGTTTAGCCTCTGGGGTGTCTTGAGATCCTGGTGGTGGACATCCTTTCCTCTGATTCATGTTTCACTTAATTATCTCTCTCTGACACCAGAGATAAGATTCTTAGCTCTTTTCTTTTCCTACACATCTATTTTCTTTGGAGTCAACCCTTACCACCTATGTCTTAACCAGAGATGGCTGCCATTCTTGGCTCACATATAGCACCAAGAGTAATGACAGGTTCTGAGCTGAGTTAGTCAATAGATTTTCAACTTCTAATGTGAGACTTTTCCCCAGGTTTGGCGATGGTCTTTGGTGTTAATTTCTCCAAAAACTCATCTTACTTCAATAATACAAATGCCTTATACAAAAAAAAAAAAAAGCTAATAGTTACTGAAGCTGTATAATGGGTACAATGGATTCATTATTCTGTTCCATTTGCATGGATGCATGGAATTTATTCTTTTGTCTGATTGAGCTCTATATACTAAAATGAGCAAAGATGTGATACTCATGATGCCTAAAATATGTGTGTGTGTTTATAACTCTTATTGAAAGGAAAATATAATAACCCAATTATATTTCAGTACAGAAATATGATCCCAAACACAATTATTTTCACTTCTCTCTGCCCTGCCCCAGACCAAGGGCATAGACCTGTATTTTTATAGAATGGCATTAATATTGCCCAGGTCATTGTGTGTTCTGCTTTGTTCATTTCATAGTTAATCAAAAGAATTTGCCATATTTCCATACACTTTTCATAATGATCATTTTTAATATCTGCCAAATATCTCATCATCTTGACAGAACATCCTTTAGTCCATCGGTCTCCTACGGATGGACATCTTTCTGTTACTTCCATGTTTTTGTTGCCATTGTTGTCATTGGAGATAATGCTGCAAAGACTAATAAAAGATGCGAATATGGAAAGTCTGATTAAAATTTCTCATCAATTTTTCTCTTCTCCAAAGAGTATCTGGTTATCTCAGAACTCATTAGATCTTTAATTTCTATTTTCATTTTCTTTTTTCACAGTTTTCATACCTCTTGGTGGCCTCTCAATATTTTGTAATCTCCCCTTCTCTACCTTTAACCTTAAGAAATATATTAAATGCTGTTTGGACAATAATACAGATGTGGAGTCCAAGCCACCTGTATTCAAATGCTCCACCCCCCACTGAATAGCCCTGAGGACTCGGAGAGGTGGCTGAATATTTCTAGCCTTCAATGTTCTCATCTGTAAAATGAGAACAACACATACGTTATAGGTTTATTTTAGAGCAAACTTTAAGAAAACTTTTGATGTTACTTTTAATATTTTTACTATTATTTTGTTTGGAGAACTTTAAAAATTTGGAGAACTTTAAAAACTCAGAGAACAGGATCAGATGTGAAAAATGTAATGAAGAAATTTTTTTTTTTTTTTTTTGCTTTGGTTTATCTGTCTGCTTGTTTTCCTTCCCCTTTCAATTCAAATAACTAGAGAGCACTGTGCTGGCAAGAGACCAATTTTAGACTGTCTGTGCCTAACTAGCCATAATAATCTTTCTCTGAGATCTCTTCTCATGGTATTACATAATATTCTTTAAAAATAAACTTTAAAATAAATGGCAGCAGTTTGCCCCAGTTTTTTAATAACTGTGATGATTCATTGAGAAGGTTTTGAAGTTTTTCCTATTGTAAATAGCATTGTGGTCAATAACTTTAAGTATAAAACATTTCCTTCAAATCAGAATTGTTTCCTTAGAATGAATTCCTGCATTTGGACTTACAACGTCAGACAACATAAACATTTTAAATGATTCATTTTGAAATTTTTATGTTTGTCTAAAGCATCATACTAACTTTTTATACCTGCTAAGCCCTCTTAGGTTCAGTAATGTGAAGCTAGAGGAAAGAAGATAGAAAGCTTCAAAGAAACAAACTCAGCTAGCTCCATAATACAAGATTCACGTTCTGGGGATCGTCATATATGTTTCCTTTTACATTTTGTTGTTTCAGACTCTGTATATGAATAAACCAAATAAATATTGTTTTCATGGTAAAAATGCAATAGCTTTAAAACATATAAGCCAAGATTTATAAGTTAACCTAGTAAGTGATATTATGGCAGGGAGAAAAATGAAAAGGACTTTTACTTTACTTTTTACTTAGATTGGGCTAAAATACAATAAATCTTGATCAGGTTCAGTACAATTTTGTCTTCTTTTGTGTGTCTCACGAATGTTAGCCAAAGAGCTGATTGCTTGAGATGATATTCTGTGTTTAAATTTTTTGTTTATGAAAATGTTTGCTTGTGGTGGTTGTTACTAAGAAGCAGTGGTTTTCTCTTATTCTCAATGATGAAGTTTTTTAGACTAGCATGTCAAAATGTCTAAGCTTAGCACTCCCGACTTTCTCTCTCTCTCCCTCCTACCCAGGCAGATTGCTCCTATTCCATCAAACGTTCACCTGTGCTAATGAGTAGTTAATGGTTTTTGGCATCATCAGGCAAAGCATAAACAGGGCTGTTGCATCACAGGATGACCTGGTGTACTGTAATCATGGGTGAGGGGTCTGCAAATGCAGCCCCTGAGCCATCTCCTAGTTCCACCAATAGCTTGCTAGAGGATACAGTGTTTAGAAATACAGCTCTATTTTAAAACCTCCAATTCACCACTTTATCTGGCCGCATCCTCTCCTCTTGGAATTGATAACATGTTGACTCAGTCATAATGGTAACTTCCTCATGAACAGCTGATGTTGTGAAATTAACAAAGACGAAAACTCCTCAACAGTTGAAGCCCAGAAATGAATTATAAAAATGTACTTCAGTCACAATACCAGAGAGAATCCGGTTATGAATTAGTAACAGATGGGAAAATACTATTCACTTCCAGTTTTACATAAATGGCTATCATGCTTGTTCTGATCATAAGTTTTTATTTCTTCCAGAGCTTCATTACGGCTCGAGCAAGATTCACCATTAAAAATAATAATAATAAAAAGCTTGGGGTGGGTAGATGCTATTTCTCTCTCTTTCTCCCCTCTCTGTTTAATTAAAAATAGTAAATAATAATTCAGGTGAAAGACACACTTATCATTTCATTGTCTACTTTTTGTATTGCAAAACAAATTATTATACATCCCCCTAAACCACTTAGTCAATCACTTAGTATTTGTTTTTATTAGCATCTATGCTATGAAGGGAATTGTTAGTTAATGGAGTCTCTATCTTCCTTTCTTATCTGTATTCTTACTGCTTTCCCATAACCTTAGAAAATAAAAATCTTCATTGTTTACAGTGAACTGTTGATATAAAAATTGTCACCATCAACACTGTGTCTAATACCAGTATCAGGCACAAATATAAGCCTTCTTAGACTTCCCTTGACAGCTTCCTTCTTTGGGAAAGCACTGCCCACCTTCTGGATCACCTGGCTGCCATCTTTGCTGGTGCCCTTGCTAAATTTTCAGGGTTGGCTTGAGTCAAGTTTGAAGCCCTGGACCTGGATGATTCTCATTTCCAATTTGGTAAGCATTGCCCACTCCAAGTCATCCCTCCACTTCCAGTCTTGGATGGAATGCCACACCATGGGGTATGGGATCCAGCCTCTCGAGGTTCATTCAAGGGCAGATGATATAACCTTGAAGTATCGAGGGTCAGTTCCCCAGAAGGTGAACCTTGACCAAAGGGAAGTGGGGAATGAGATCCAGCCTCCTGAAGTTTATTCAAGGACAAATGATATAACCTTGAAGTATGAAGGGTCAGTTCCCCAGAAGGTGAACTTGACCAAAGGGAAGCAGTTATAGAAACACCTGGGCAAATAAGTTCCTCCTCCTTTCCCCATTATGGAGTCTCCTCCTGTTTCTCTGTAGCTGGTTATGGAGTGATGGCCATCACTGAAAGACACAGCATCGCTTCATGTCTTTCTTTGCCTCTGTCTCATCTTTCCCTAACCCTCACTGTCCTGGACTTTCAACTCTCAAAGAATCAGCACTTTAATCCTTGCCTCAAGCTCGCTTTCCAGATAAGCCACCATCTACCTGAACTGCATAATGATTAGTACGTCCCTTTCTCACCCTTTAAAGTTATAGGGTCACCTTCTCTCTGGTAGAGAAAACTTTGGGAAAAAATGGAATGGGATGTAGGAAATAGGAAAGTGGCCCCAAAGAGATATTTCCAAGTCCTAACCTCTGGTACTTGTGAATGTGACATTATTTGTAAATAGGGTCTTTGCAGAAAGAATTAAGGATCTTGAGATGAGATCATCCTGGATTTAGAATGAACCCTAAATCCAATGATAAGTGTTCTTCTAGGAAACAGAGAAGGACAACACACAGAGACACACGGAGGGAAGGGCCATGTGGAGACAGCAGCAGAGACAGGAGTGATGCATCTATAAGCCAAAGAGCTCCAAGAGTTGCTGGGAGCCCCCAGAAGCCGTGAGAAAGGCATGGAGCAGATTCTCCCTCCGTGCCTCTGGAAGGAACCCATCCTACTGATAATTGGATTTTGGACTTCTGGCCTCCAGAACTATGGGAAAATGAACTTCCATTGTTTTGTCACCCAGCTTGTGGTACTTTGTTATAGCAGCCCCAGAAAACTAACACACGGAGGAGAAAAAATTTTAGGTGGCTTTTTTTTTTCTGAAAGGAGAGGGATGAGGCTTGACTTGTCTCATGCTTCCCTCTAGATTTGGGAAAATACCCACCACTACACATCCCTCAGATCTCTTTTCAGATGTGTATTTCGCATAAGCAACATTGGTTAATTCACAGACCAAGAAAGGAGATAAAGATTCTTTGCTTTGCAATCTGGTAAACCCCTGGGCTTTTGCCCAGCCACGTGCCCTCTCCTTTCATCTAATAAATCACATCCCTGAGGCTTTCTGGCTGTCCTTTGCAGTAGACCAGACCCGTATTTTCCAAGCAGAAGGCATTCTCCAACCTGATGAACTCCTATTGGTCCTTCAAGAACTAGCTCAAACGTCACCTCTTCTTTGATGTCCTCCTGATATTCCCAGCCACTGAGCATTCCCAACTCTGTGCATTTAAAGTACCAAATGTGTTCTCTTTTAGAGCACCATTCACCCTTTGCTGAAATTGTCGATTTTGATTTTCTATCTCTTCCACTAAACTGGTGCCCATTTTTGTGTTCAAGGGGAGTGTGTGCGATCAGAAGCCCAAACACACCTGTGTGAAGTAAACGGTAGATCCTTGCAAGGCAGGATTCTTGAAACAGCATCCAAGAACAATTCCAAGTTCAGAAATTATGTTCCTCTCGTATCTTTTTCCTTCAAACTAAGCTGCTTACTCCCTGTAGCCAATCTTCCTTCCTAAAGGCAACACTTTATTTGTGAAAATGCTTTTAAAAAGCAGGGGGGGATATCAGCATTATTTTAGAGAGACTTTCTAAAGAACCATAACAAGTCTATTTGAATCTTTTATTTGGTATTAACTAGATATTTTATCGTAAGTGAACAGGGAGTTTCTGGTTCACTAGTCTTTATTGCTTTCTTGAATGCATTTCAACCTTTTCCATAGTTCAAGTCCATATAATCCCCAATCCTTTTTTCCTTCAAATTTTAACTCCTTCACTCTATTCCTCATAACTCCTCCTTTTAACGTCTTTGAGAATTCGCCGTTGAGTTGTCATCTTGAATACGGATATGCTTTGAACTCGCGGTGAAATTTGCCTTTTAAATAGGACTGCAAGAACTTGACGACTTCAGTTTGTTTTACCCTTAGCCAAAAATAGTTGTTCCAAGATTTTTTTTTTCTCCTTGAGTCTGACTGACTAGGGGAGCCCCGTTCTGCAGCAATGGGATCTGTTTTAGATTTATGCTTGGAGGAGTTCTCATCTCTGATCCTAGCATAACTAAGTAAATGCTCTTGATGTCCCTTTTGAATTCCCACAGGAGGACACAGTAATTCACCACAGATTCCTGACTGGTCTTCTTGGCTCCCTTTTTCCCACCTGCTCACATCAGGCAGTACATTTCTTCCCCAGCCTCATCTCCTATTACACATTCCCTGCTTCAACCACAAATAACTTTTTTGAACCTGTCTCTGTGTGTTTGTGTATCCTGTTCTTTCTGAACGGAATGACCTTTCTCCCCTTCTGCGCCAGACAAACTCACCCTTCCGCATTCAGAGGGCAACCTCACCTCCCCACAGAGCCTGACTGTTCATAGCACTTTTTTCCTGTCCCGAGAACATCTATTGAGATGTGAGTCTGTTCTTTGTTCTCTTTGCTCTAGAAAGCTCCAATACATGAGATGCTCCTTTTTCTTCTCCATCACAAGCTGATGGCTGAGCTGTCTGTTCTGAATTCTGGCCCCCAGCTTGCATGGAAGTAGGGTCAGGGAAGACACACATCCTTGATGTTCTACCCAATGTGCTTTCACATGCACTGTCTTAAATCTTTTTGAGCAGAGCAACAGCTTGTAGAAGTTGGCCAAGGAGACCTCGTGCAAAGGAGTGCAGAGCTGGGAAGGGCTTGTCCTCATCACAGGAATACCTGGGTTGGTGTTTATGATAAAGCAAAGCCTGGTTTGGGAATGTCAGAGTGGAGAGAAAACAGTATCAGAAGATGGATCAACTTTAAGTTGGAACAGGGGAGGCAGGAAGGCAGATGGGAAGACAGGAGATAGAACTGAAGATGAGAGAGGTGAGCAGGCTCAGATTCACCTGGTTTCTAAGATTTGAGCCAAAATCTATGTCTGTTCGGTGATATAGTTTCCCTAGATCTGCAAGCTGATGGGTCAGAAAATTACCGTTTTCTGCATGCTTAATCTGTGCCCAGCACAGTGTTAGATAATTTGACCACATTATTTCATTGAATCACCAACTGATCCTGTAAAGGATGTATCATTGCCCACATTTCTCAGAAAAAGACACCAAGACTAAGATATGGCGTTACAGAATCAAGATTGGAGTTCAGTATCAGTGTGCCTGACTGTAAAGACGTGTCTAGTCTTCTGGATCATCTCTCCTATTGAAGCCAGGACTCCAGGCCTCTCATTTGGCCATACCTGGTCCCACATGGGCACTGCCCCAATGGGATCAGCTACTACCCCATGGGAGAAAGAACCCGGGACAAGCTAAGCCCGCCTTGCTTTGGTGCCTCAAATGGAGTTCTATAAGACTTAGTCTAGTCCCAAACTCTAACGAGATTCCCTCCTTATCAAGGAAAGCAGTGGAGAAGTTAGAGACTTAATTGTCAACCTTGGAGCTTTCTAAGCCCTTCTGCCCCTCTCAGCCGTTTGCTTCTCCCTATGATGGGCAGTAAATGCCCATTGGTGCTCATAGGCAGAAGACTTCCACCTCCATTGTGGGGTTCAATCTTTGGCTAACCTTGTGGAGCCTCTTCTGTCATCACGATTGGTCTCTTTCATGGCCCCCACTGGAACTTAAGACTCATTATAAGAATCAGCCCAGTGAGAGGATTCCAGAGGCGATCATTGAAGTTTTATGGAAACTTTCCCATCTGCTAAATAACCTTGAAGAAGAATTTACTTCTTGACTTCCTGACTCATCACTCCACCTCTTAAAAGCCACCTGGGGTAGGAGTTTATATTCTCTGATATCAACTATCTCCTGAGGATCCAGCACCATTGTCGACATGAAGGATTCATTTAATGATGGAAGAAATTGAGTTGGAGTTTCTGATTGCCATTGTTATTTCATTGCCATTTAAATATGTCCAAGTTTACAGTGTATGCCCCCAACTCTGCCTATTCTGTGCCTGCCCCTCTCTTGTCTTAAATGCACACACAGATGACATCTACATTTGCTCTCTTTTAGAGTTTAAGTAATAGACACATGGTTCCAAGGTCTGGCTCTTAAATCCCTCGTTATCCATTAAGCTCCTCTTGATTACTCTGTGAATCACTATGGTTTAAAGACACCATGCCTTAAAAATAGATTGATAAAGGTGTAGATTTCAAGACTTTTCCAGGATTTGTGTTATTCTATAGGTGATACTGGAGGGAAAATTATAACTAAAAATCTCCACCCTCCTAGGGATCTCTCTGGAACGTGTGAGTGTAGGAACGCTTGGCCATAAACCCATCATTTACAACCAGTAGTGTCAGAGTTGTGACAGAGCTGGGTTTATGAGGAGTGGTTACAAGCTACCTAAGGAGTAATTAATTTAAGCAGCAGAAGGAGCATGTGGAATTCAGCAAGATTGGGATGGCAGGGAACAGCAATGTGAACAGACGTAAATATCCAAAATGTGGCAAAGTTTCTTTAATACTACACACTATGATAGATGCCTTACATAAGTTATACCATTTATTTCTTGTGACATTTCCATGAATGGGTATCTTATACCCATTTTACGGATGCCAAAACTGAATCTCATATGGTTTTATATGTCTCCGATTTTTCAGATGCAGAGTGTGAATCTTGACTTTTTATTTTTCAGATGCCAGGAGGCTGGCTTGAGTTCAGTCCTTAGTTGACTAGGGTTCAAGCTTGTCGAGATTAATTTGAGTGGTGATTCAGCTATCAAGGCTGTGTGACAACCTTGATATTAGCCCAAGGAGCATCAAGAGCCCCAAGTAGATAGGCCCTGGAACCAACAGGCCTGGATTTGAATCCTGACTATTCCTTTTTCAATGTGACTCTCCTGGTCTAGAAAATGAGAAGTATAGTGTTTAACTTCTGGAGTTTTACGGGGAATTAAATGTGCTGATATTGTAAAATAGATGCTCAATAAATGTTGAACTCTTCTTCTCACAGCTTAGTGTCAAACGTCCATTGGCTCTCATATAGCCAACTGTCTCATCCATCACCCTCTGAACTCCCACATATTCATCCATCCTGTCTTACAGAACGGGGCAATTTCTACCTTGCATTATGCACAGAATTAGGCCTAGCACCACGTACATAGTAAGAACTCATCACTGAACGTAGTTGTCAGGGTTCTCCAGAGAAGCAGAACCAATGTGTGTACATAGAGAGAGACAGAAAAACGGAAAGGTTTATGGTAAGGAACTAGTTCACGGGACCAGGGAGGCTGACAAGTCTCGAGATCTGCAGGGTGAGTCAGCAAGCTGGAGCTCCAGGAGAGCTGATGGTGTAGTTCCAGTCCAAGAGCTGGCAGGCTCAAGGCCCAGGAAGAGCTGATATTTCAGTCCAAGTCTCAAAGCTGGAAAAGAAGAATGTCCCAGTTCAACCAGTCAGGCAGGAGGAGTTCTCCCTTACTCATGGGAGGTTCAGCCCTTTTGTTCTATTCAGGCCTTCAACTGATTGGATGAGGCCCACCCACATGAGGGAGAGCAACCTGCTTTCCTTGATCTACGGATTTCAATGTTAATCTCATCTAAAAACTTTTTCACAGGAATACTCAGAGTAATCTTTGACCAAATATCTGTGCACTGCACAGCCCAAGTGAAGTTGTCATATAAAATTAACCATGACCCTGAATGAGTGAACTTCCGTAAACTGGACCCCATCAACTCCCACTCTGGAATTAGGCCTATCTTTCTCCCACCTGTGTCTTCCCAGGCCGTACTGATTGCTCCTGGCTGTCTCCAGTGGAGTTTCCTCGGACGGTTCTCAGCATAGAGGCGTTAAAGATTTCCTTAGCACCTTGGGTTTACTCACACAGAGCCTCAGGAGCCCCAGTTCTCTTTGCTTCCCCAGCCAACCTGGCTGCACCTGCTGCAGGCTCCGCCTGCATATGGCTCTAAGTCCGGGCAGCTGATCTCTGCTCCTTTTTCTTTCCCTCTTTTCTAGGGAGCATCCAAACCTCACACATTTGCTGCTTAATGTTTTTCTCAAAGCTAATCAGAGTTTCACAGACGCAGTTCAGGGCAAGTAAGGAGGATTTTCAAGTTTCACCAATCTGAGGACCTTGTCTCCCTCCAGTCAACCCTCCCACCTCATGCTATTCCATAGCAATCTACGGGCTGGACTTTTCCATAAAGGTTTAATAAACAGCATTTGTGGACCACCTCTCAACAAAGTATCTTTATAAGAGTTTTTGATGTTTATAAAGCTGAAAGAGAATGTGAATATGGTACTAGAAACAAGTAAACAAACAAATAGCGTGCCGTAGGTCAGAGTTTCTCAACCTTGGCACCTTTGACATTTGGGGCTAGACAGTTCTCTGTTGTGGGGAGCTGTCCTGAGCACTGCAGGGTGTTTAGTAGCATCTCGTGTCTCTACTCACTAGATGCCAACAGCACCCCCTCCCCTGTTGGGATGATCACAAATGTCTTCAGACAATCGCCCTAGGTGAGGTCCTCTGCTTTGTGACATAGAGAAATAGCGGAGTCCAGATTGGTGCTCTCTTTTTAATTCTGGAGCCCAAATTGTATATCACCAGGCTACAGATGACTGATTCTGGATCTTTTTATATCTAAAACCCTCTCCCTTCAACCTTCAACTCACCATTAGCACTGACCCCCCACCTGACTCATGACAATCAAAAATGTCTCCAGACATTGCCACTCATTCCCTGGGGGAAGCAACATCGTCCCTGTTTGAGAACCACTGCTGTAGAGAATATGAAAACACTGGCTTCTGATCTCAGGGGTCACTGTAGGAACAAGCATTATGTGGACTGGATCTCCAGCTTTGTACGAGGCACCATGGCATTGCCTAACAAATGACACTCCCTTTAATCCTCACGAGATTCAGAAAGGAAATGGAGACCTAGGCATGGTCAACATCTTCCCCCAGGTCATCCAGCTAAGAAACAGTGGAGCAGGGATTTGCATTTGTCTTCACTCAGCTGGGACTTCTCTTCTGGATCCTGGAGAAGCCAATACTAGAAGAGGAAGGGAAACCACAAAGAAAGAAAGGAAAACAGTCAGTGGAGGTAGGGAATGGAATGGAACAAGGTCTTCCTTCTCCAAAAGCTCTCTTTGGTTAAGACAGTGAAGGGGAAGAGGGACACAGTTTTTGTTACGTTTAGTGATGTTAGCAGAAGTAGTCTATTTTTAAAGCAATCACCAGGTCACTGGGTGTGGCTGTGAAATCAAGGAAAAAACAATTTCCTGTGGATTTTGAATCTGGACAAGATCAATGATCTCAGTACTCATTAAGCCAGGTGTGCACCAGGTTCTCCCAGTATTGCCAAGCCACAGCGAGCCGAGGCTACATCCCCATCTGCCCCCTCATTGCTCATTTTATGGAATCAACCACAGTGACGAATGGCCCTGCATTTGGACGGCTGTCCCAGCCCTGGTCACAGCTGAAATTCCCTGTCACTGCTGACATATGTGCACTCAGAGAGCTCTAGTGCAATTGGCCATCTGTCCAGGAGGCCAGAGCCATCCTCAACATTGAAATTAGCAATTGCAAGAGCCAGCTCTTCTCCAACAGGCACCTGGAGCCACAGGCACACAGACGTGGCCTCACCAGCTACCAAATGGCCTGTGGGAAGGTCCCCAGTTCAACAGCAGGGAGAAGGAGGGGTCAGGAAAATGGATGGGGGCTCACAGCCATCACCTCTGAAAGAGCCCAGGAGAAATGACTTCCCCCAGCGTGAGTGTGCCAAAAGGGAAAGGACGTGTTCAGTGAATTCAGTCAAATTCAGGTCTGAGTCTTTGCTCCACCCCCTATAGGACACGTGACCTCGAACAAGTCACTCTTCCTATAGACTCGGTTTCTGCAACTGGAAAATAATGACAGACTCTTCCCATCCTCCTTCCCAGACTCTTGTGGGAATAATTGGCATGAAATTGGCTTTGCCAGTTAGAGAGTGGTCTGCTGAGGTGAGGACTGCTTCCTGGGCCCGGTCAGCTACAGCCCCCCTGCACAACGTGGATTTTATTATTTATGGAGGAGAATGAGCGGGCAGAAACAGATGGCATAGCTCATGCTCATTTGGGGAGAAAAGCAAAAATGCATTAATTAAGAGCCTCAGAAATGTTGAAAGAAACAAATGTGAAAAAGAGTCCTATGAAGAGCCTTAACTTTTAATTGAAAATGTAACCCATTATCAAGAAAAATTTAACAGGATGATGGAATACATAATAATAAATATGTCTTCCTCCCCCCCTCAGACTACCACATCTCTCTCTCATAAGAAATCATGTGACTAGTTTCTTGTGTCTCCTTCAAGCAGCAATCAGTGGATAGACAAGAGGAGCATTCTACAAAAGCGACTTTTACTCTGCTTTTTATCACTGACTATATCTTATTCCATATCAGAACATATGTATCTGTCTCCTCCTTTGCCTGACCGTGCAATATTCCATCGTATGGATGTACCATCATTTATTGCACCAGTTTTCTTCATCTGTGACCACAAATATTTTTCTATTATAAACAATGCTGCAAAACAAATAAATTTTAAAAATCTTTCTTTGTGCACATGGAGGGAAATCCTTAGACACAGGTTTGTGAGTCATGGGTGTACACATTTGTTTTCAATTTGCTCAACCAATCAGCCCTTCCACCAGCAATGCATATGCATTATCTGTTTGCACACACCAACGCTCACCCAATGCACTGACTGACCTCGCTTTTCTCTTTGAATATGTGTGTGTGTGTTTACTTATTTACTTTTGGAGCAGGGGGAGGATGTTGAGAGAAATGAACCATGAAACCCAATTTATAAACGTTACTCTGAATGGTGGTCAATAAAGTGCCACAGAGACACGGCTCACATCTCAAACGCGCCCCTACAGCTGTGTCCACCAGAAGTTCAGGAAGCAGCTGCCTCCCGCAACAGGGCTCCTGCTGCTTTCATTTTTGTGAATAATCAGCAGGGCAGGAGGGGGCTGTCTCTGCTCTCTTCCTGGAGAGAGGAGAACAGAACGTCCAGGGGAGCAGAAGGTGGGGACAGCAGAGGCCACTTCAGCTCATGTACCTAAGGAGTCCTTGCCCTTAAGCTGCCACAGAAATAATGCAAGGTCCATCCCCAATGGCAGGCACAAACCCTCCCAGAAAGCCCACGCGAGCTGAGAGGTGAAGTTGTTCACTGCGGATGCTCGAATGAAAACGAGATAAATAGTGAATTCTTTGAAGGTAATTTATCCACCCCTCGCTACCTGCCTTTCCCAGACACGGGCAATCCTGTGTTTGCCACAAGCAGAGAAGAAAGGCGAGATAGGTAGCAATCCCTTCGAGGCTGCCCCAGGTCAACTTTATCAAAATGATAAAATGTTTTGGGTCTCGGCAGCCCCCTGGGCTGGCTCCGGGTTGGGCTTCCTGAGGCATTAAGGGGTGAAAGAGGTGAGTTCACGGCTCTTCCTGGTGTATCCCAGTGGCATTGCCTGTGTCACTGCTGATAGCAGTTTTATCAAGATAAATCTAGTGCTGCTTGGGAAGGATATTAATAAATTATCTAGTAATGAAAAATGTGAGAGGAACCATACTCTTACATCAGGCTTGTGATGATTACTTTGATAGATGCACTGGCGAGATTTCCTCGACAAGGCAGAAATGAGAAACATGACACATGGACCTTTAAGGGTGACCTCAGAGGAAAACAGAAGTTGCTGAATGATACAGAAGCAGAATAAGAAAAACCAGAGCTCCAAGGCACTGCACGTCAACTGGCAGATGGATGGGGTCTGCTGATCAACTGATCATTGAGTTCAGCGTCAGCGGCAGAAAGAGGAGGAGAATAGAGAAATGGAGGGGAGGGGAGGGGAGCAAACACAAAAGACTTGAGTTTAATCATAAGAGGCTGGGGTCTAGATGGGCGTAGATCTGGGTTGGAATCTTAGGTCTTTCTGGCAAGCCACTGAAACATCCTCAGGCTCAGTTTCCTTATCTGGAAATGGTGAGTAAAGCAATAGCACTAATATTGCAGGGTTGTGGGGGATGGCATACAATAATAACTGGAATGTTCTTGGAACCAGTAAGTACTCAAGGAATGGTCACTGAGAGAAGTAGGGTCTACTGGAAGAGATGCTAAATGTGGTTCTGATGACCGTGAAGGAAGCAGGAGCTAAGAGGACACCATTAAGCAGAGGCACCTGAGTGATTTCTTGTTGACATTCCTTGACACACGTTACTGAGTTTCTGGTGCTCTGTTAGATTCTGGGGATGCTGGCTGAAATCTGGCATGGTTTCACCCCACATGAAACACCAAGTCTAGCACGGGAGACAAGTTTGTACACAAGTAATCAAAATAAAGCATGCTGAGGGCTATGAGACGGGTGAACACCCGGGAACTTACAGGGTGGTCTTTTAAATCAGACTGAGGGAAGGCTTGCTTAAGGTGGCGAACTTGAAATGGAATTTTGCAGGCTAAAGAGGAGTCAATGGAGTGATGAAAGAGAAATGTTAAAGGTGTTTCTTTTAGAGCAAGTGAAAAAGTCCTTGGAATTGCATGTGATCCAGCACAATTGGAACGTAGGGTGGAAACTGGAGAGTAGTGAAAGACGAAGCTGGAGAGGTAAGTTTGGGCCAGATTAATGGAAGTCACTTTTTTAACATGTGTGGAGTGCTGCCATCATGTAGCGAGAACTCACTGGCACTTTAGCATCCCTTTCTCCTCTATTTTAGCAACTGCTTCTTGATTCACTTTGAGAGACTTGCCTCTCCAGCATTCCCATTGATTGAGAGCTGCAGTGCTGCTCACAGGAGTCTGGGGCAAGGTGGGGGGTGGGCAGCAGTCACCGGAGGCAAACCTACCTGCTGATTCTACCTGAGCCATCATGGTGCAGCTCGCTGACGGCTAGGGGGCATGGGACTAAGATGCATCTTCAAAACCTTGAGAATATGAAGGTGGGCTGGAGGTCCACAGAGTTGGAGCCTTGATAGCAAAGCAGAGAGAGATCTAAGAAGTCTTGCTGAGACTCAGACCCCAAGCCCTGCTGAAGGCAGCATCTTGTTCGCCCCTGTAAAACATTTAAACCGGATGGTGAACTGAAGCAAACCGAAGCTGCAAACCAACACAAAACCAGTAACACTAGGATGAGATGAAAGAGGAGGAACTCTCCCACTCTCCTGGCTGAGAGAAGAAAGAGCAAACCCTTTTCTAGGATGGATATTATTTAATTTGGGATCTACTCTTCTTTTCTATACAACTTTTTTATACACAATTACAAAATATTAAAAACAAAACAAAGCAGGAAAATGTGACTCCACAACTTAGAGAAAAAAAGGGGACAGTAAACTCGCAGATGACCCAAATGGTAGAATTAGCATCAACGCCCTTTAAAAATACTAACACCAATACGCTAAATCGTCTAGTGGAAAAAAGTGAAAAGAGAATCTCAAAAGTTGCCAGTCTATCAGGGGAATGATGTCAGTTCCGTCTCAGCCCCAGATCCTGTAAGGTCACCTCATCATTAAATGCATATTGCATAGGACGGTCCCCGGCACCTGCTGAGTGCTCAGTGAAACCTACCTTTTGTTAGTCTTAGTCACTATTGTGAGCACTCTGCCCTAATCATTTCCTCAACTGGTCAAAGTTAAATGAAAGTCTACATGTTTCATTTGTGTGGTTTGTGAAAACCCACCAAGAGCAATTCAAAGAACCCTAGTAATCCAGGATAGTACCTAGCGTGGTGGTTAAGGGTGAGGGTTCCAGAACCAGGCTAGCTGGGCTCATATCATGACTTTATCAATTATTGATTGGGTGATCTTGGACAAGGTACTTAGCTTCTCTCCACCTCGGTTCCCTC